>NC_138983.1:91939785-92595524 GCF_964341445.2 Mesoplodon mirus | reverse complement strand
AATAAAACAATCTTTTTTATTTGTTAGATGTAACCTCTGGGTAAATGCAATGATGACTTTTTAGTAATATAAATCCCTGAATTTTTTTTTTTTTTTTTTTTTTTTTGCGGTACGCGGGCCTCTCACTGTTGTGGCCTCTCCCGTTGCAGAGCTCAGGCTCCGGACACGCTGGCTCAGCGGCCATGGCTCATGGGCCCAGCCGCTCCGCGGCATGTGGGATATTCCCGGACCGGGCACGAACCCGTGTCCCTTGCATCGGCAGGTGGACTCTCAACCACTTCGCCACCAGGGAAGCCTAGTGACGTATTTCTTAAGCTAAGTCCGAGGAGCAGTAAGCAGTCAATTATTTATATACAATGAATGCAACTCAATTTCTGTCTAGTTAATAACTGTCCTCATTAGTTCCCTTTTCCAAATGGCTTATTAATGTCAGTGGATCCTCATCTCAACCCTGTGCACCTCTGAGGATTCTTCTCAATCTCTGTTTTATGAGACCATAATAATGATCATTGTGACATTCACTGACCACCACATGCCAGGCTCTTTATATGCATTTCTCACTTAATCCTCAGAATAACCCTGTGAGGTAAGAGGTTTACAGACAGGGAAAAGGAACTCAGAGTGATTAAGTAATTTGGTTGAAGTCACTCAGCCACAAAGTAGCCTAATGAGATTCAAACCCAGCTCTGTCTATCTCCAAAGCCTGTGCTTTTAAAAATTACTACAGTTTTCTAATATCATAGGCCGGTTCAAAACAGAGATCTTTGTCTCTACTTTAGCCAGACAGGAAATAAAGTACCCCAAATCTATGCCTTGTTAGGATAAAGAAGAAACTACAGTTCTTCTTCTTCTTCTTTTTCCTCCCACTTTGCACACTGCACAGATGTTCTGTGTCCTTGAAGGGAGACCATATCATGGAGGAGAATCTCACGGGGACGTTCATGGAGTTATCTTTAAATCTGTTGCGTTTACAATAAACATTCTCAGAAAACTAGGAATAAAGGGGGAAATTTCTCACTTGGTAAGAACATGTATAAAACCCTACAGCTAACCTCCTACTTAACGGTGAAAGAGTAACTGCTTTCCCCTAAGGTCAGGAACAAGCGAATATAAGGATTTATAAACTGCTTTTGTTCAGCAGAGTCCTGGAAGTCTTAACCAGGGAAATAAAGGAAGGAAAAGAAGATTCAAGGCATTCACATCTCCTTTTCTGAAAGGAGAAATAAAATTGTTCTTATTTGCAGATGACATGATTGTTTATGTATAAAATCCCAAGAAATCTACAAAAGCCCTTATATAAGAAAGTGCAGTTAAGGTTGCAAGATACCAAGAAGCATACAAAAATCAACTGTATTTCTATATACTGTCAATGAACATGTGGACACCAAAATTAAAAATATAATACCATTTACAATCACTCAAAAAAAAAAAAAAGAGAGATATACTTAAGTGTAAATCTAACAAAACATGTTCAGGACTCGTATGCTGAAAACTACAAAACACTCATGAGAGACACTGAATAAATGGAGAAATATACCATGATCATGAATTGGAAGACAATGTACGAGTATATCAATTATTCTCACATTGTTATATAGGATTAAACACAATTCCAATCAAAATTACAGCATGATATTTTGTATATACAGACAGGCTTACACTAAAATGTAAATGGAAAGGCAAAGGAACTAGAATAGGTTAAAAAATTTTTTTTAAGAAAAGTGAGAGGAATCACTCTACCTGATTTAAGACTTACATAGCGACAGTAATCAAGGCTATCTCATAATGGTAGATCCATTATGACAAATAGATCCATGAAACATAATAGGGAACTAAGAAGTAGCCCCCATAGAAAGTATGGCCAGATTATTTTTGACAAACTTGCAAAAGCAATTCAATGGAGAAAGGATAGTCTTTTCAACAAATGGTTCTGGAACAACTAAATATCCACATGCAAGAAAAATGAACTTTGACCTAAATCTCACATCATAAACGACAGTGAACCCAAAATGGTTCATAGATTTAAACATAAAACTATAAAACACTTAGAAGAAAACATAAGAGAAAATCCTCAGGGTCAGGGACCTTGTGGCATGTTCTTAGACATGACACTAAAAGCATGATCTATAAAAGAAAAAATAACTACCTGGACTTCATCAAAAGTTAAAGCTTTTGCTCTGTGAAATACTCTGCTAAGAGAATGAGAAGACAAGCTACGGATGGGAGAAAATATTTGCAAACCATCTATCTGACAAGGGACTCATATCTAAAATACATAAAGAATTCTCAAAACTCAATGGTAAAAAAATTAACAATTCGATTAGAGACACTTAAAAGATATGAAGAGATATTTCACTGAAGAGGATATGCAGAAGGCAAACACGTACATGAAAAGACATTTAACATCACTATCGATTTGGGAAATGCAAGTTAAGACTATGATGAGATACCACTACACACTTACTAAAACAGCTAAAATGAAAAACAGTGTTTATGCTAATTGCTGGTGAGGATGTGTCTCATACATTGCTGGTGGAAATGAAAAATGGTACAGCCATGCTGGATAAGCCTGGCAGTTTCTTTACGAACCGAATATACATAAACACATATGTTAATCCATGCAATCATACTCCTGAGCATTTATCACAGAGAAATAAAAACTTATGCTCACACAAAAACCTGTATACAAATGTTTATGGTACATTTATTTGTAATAGCCCCAAATGGAAACAAAATGTCCTTCAAAAAGTGAATGGTTAAACATAGGTGATACGTCCATACCGTGGACTATTACTCAGCAATAAAAGAACAAGCTAATAACCTAAATGGATGTCAAGGGCATTACAATGACTAAAAAAAAAAAAAAAAAAATCAATCGCAAAGGTCATAGATAAATGATGAAAATTATAGAGACGGAGAACAGATTAGTGGTTTTCGGAGCGTGGGGACGACGGTGGGAGGAGGAATTGTGACTATAAAAGGAGCATCACAAAGGACATCTCTGATGATGGAATACTCCTATATCCTGATGGCCACACCCAAATCCACACGTGGTAAAATGGCACAGGACTCCACACATGCTTCGTGCCATTCTCTCTACCATTTGTGCATCTATAATTATTTCAAAATAAAGTTTAAAAAAATCTGTTGAGTGAAGTCTGAGAGTGGTCTGCCTTTCACAGTCCTAAAGGGATTCCATTGCATTTCTCTTTCTGCTTCAATATTTTAATCCCTTTCAAAATGTTAAAAGGCTCAAAGCCACTGTTTTTATAATTCCTTACTTACAATTTCTTCCAACTTCCTTGGCTGTCAATGAGCTGGGACTGTGGACCAAGCCACAGCTAATTCAGAGAATGGAATGAAATGAAGTGAGAGAGCACTGAGGCCATGCCCAGGGCTTACCCTGATTTACTACTTGGAGGTACGGGGGTGGGGGAGGGCTCTGAGGGGCCCATAGTCTCCAGAAGCTCTGGAAAGGGCGAGAGGCCATTGCTCAAGCTGGGCACTTCAGGTGGCCGTGGCTGCCAGACGCGGAGCAGGTGAAGGTCAAGCATCAGCTCTAAGCCCACCTTCCAAACCACGCCATCAGGGTGGGACACTGCAGACATAGTCAGCAAAGGACACAGGGCCCATCGCACTTTGCACTGTGCTCATTCTTACCACATGTGCCAGGGAGACCCAGCACATGTGGGGAATGGTTATTGGTGGCACACCGAGGAAGGCTGGGACTGTTAGCCAGAGGCTGTGCTTTACAAGAGACTGGAGTCCACAGAACAGTAAGGACTTTTGGTGGTGTGAGGGGTAGGGAGGGTCGGGGACTGGCTAGGAAGAGGTCTTACCTCTAAAACAAGGTCTGAATTTTCATGCCTTCCAATCGTAGTGCTTTTATTCAGGACAAAATAGCCTTCTGCACTCTTTAGATAGGCTTTCATATTCTCTGCTTTCCCTATAAAAGGTTTTCAGAAAATAATTTTGTTAGAAAAATACAGTCCTCTAATTATTCAATGTCATATTTAGAATGAATGGAATACACCATAATGTCCACAGGAGAAGTCAGCAGAGGTAGGAGTGGATAGCTGGATTTAACAATGATCACAATGATAATTCTGCACATTTTTAAGACTGTCCTTTTAACAGTGATAGCCGGCATAGATGAGCTTGCTTCTGATCACAAGAGGACATCCTTTATGTAACTCAGAGCACAAACAAGCAATAGCAAAAAAAAAAAAAACCCAAACAAATCTGAATTCCACTGATAACTGCTCTCCACCTCCCATTAAGCTTAGTTTGGGGTTAGTTATCTGACAGAATCAAATACTCAGTGTTACTAACCCACCACTTACTAGCTCTGTGACTCTGGGTGAGTTCCTTATTCTCTCTCTATGCCTCTGTTTCCTCATCTGTAAAATGGGGCTAATATCCCCATACAGATATCTCTGTATCCCAAAGAGTTTTGTGAGGATTAAATGTGAAGTATCTAGAATGGTGATTGCTACACTAAACACCCATTTGTCCTACTGTGATTGTGACTGTTATTAATCTTGGGCTTCTGAACTTTGACTCAAGAAACCCCAACATCTACAGAGCTTCTTAAAGTGTGGAAGAGTCAGTCATCGAGGAAATGGGCACTAGAAGATACTTTCTTTTTAAGTCACCGCATTCCTTCATATATTTAGGTTGAAAAAAAAAATGATTTCCAAAGACAAAATATCAAGATTATAGCTTGGCTGTACGGTCAAGACTCTGTACGTATCTTTTGCTGGCATTTTATTATGAAAATGTCAAACACACAGAAAAGTTGAAAAAAGTGGATGGTGAACTTCTATAGAACCACCACCCAGATTCTACAATCAACATTTTGTTCTATTTGCTTTATCACATATCTACCCATCTATACATTTTATATTTTAATGCATTTCAAAGTAAATCCTATACATGTTTTTAAATTTTATTTATTTATTTTTCGCTGTGTTGGGTCTTCGTTTCTGTGCGAGGGCTTTCTCTAGTTGTGGCAAGTGGGGGCCACTCTTCATCGCAGTGCACGGGCCTCTCACTATCACGGCGTCTCATGTTGTGGAGCACAGGCTCCAGATACGCAGGCTCAGTAGTTGTGGCTCACGGGCCTAGTTGCTTCGCGGCATATGGGATCTTCCCAGACCAGGGCTCGAACCCATGTCCCCTGTATTAGAAGGCAGATTCTCAACCACTGCGCCACCAGGGAAGCCCTATACATGTTTTTTATTTTTTTTATATTTATTTATTTATTATTATTATTATTTTTTAGCGGTACGCGGGCCTCTCACTGTTGTGGCCTCTCCCGTTGCGGAGCACAGGCTCCGGACGCACAGGCTCAGAGGCCATGGCTTACGGGCCCAGCCGCTCCGCGGCATGTGGGATCCTCCCAGACCGGGGCACGAACCTGTGTCCCCTGCATCGGCAGGCGGACTCTCAACCACTGTGCCACCAGGGAAGCCCATATATACATGTGTTTTAAAACATAAAAATTTCAGTGACTTCAGCTGGTTCCAAGATGTTGATGATAATTCACATGATATTTGAATTCTGATCCATCTCAGTGCCATGTCAAACATAGTCTCTTTTCTTTTTTTTCCTTTTTTTTTTTTTTGGCTCTGTTGGGTCTTCGTTGCTGCATGCGGGCTTTCTCTAGTTGCGGCGAGCGGAGGCTACTCTTCCTCACGGTGCGCAGGCTTCTCACTGCGGTGGCTTCTCCTGTTGTGGAGCACGGGCTCTAGGTGTGCAGGCTTCAGTAGTTGGAGCACGTGGGCTCAGTAGTTGCGGCACACGGGCCCTAGTTGTGGCTCGCGGGCTCTAGAGTGCAGGCTCAGTTGTGGTGCACTGGCTTAGTTGCTCCGAGGCATGTGGGATCTTCCTGGACCAGGGCTCGAACCCGTGTCCCCTGCATTGGCAGGCAGATTCTTAACCGCTGAGCCACCAAGAAAGTCCCCAAAGTCTCTTTTCAACTGAAAGGTCACTGAAGTGTGAAGTTGTTAGACTGTGGATAAAAACAAAAATCATCTAGGTCTGACCGTAGAGGGTCTCCGGTCTGGCTCTGCTTTCCATCAACATCTCCATCATCATTCCATCACTGAATCCCTACTAAGTGCCAGGCACTGGGCTATCCTTTTACACACATGGCCTCTTTTCATCCTCAGAACCACCCTGTGAGGCAGGTGTCAGTATTGTCCCGCTTTACAAATGAGGAAACTGAGACTCAGAGAAGTTAAGGTCACACAATAGTAAGTGTGTGACAACTCTGAGCCTTTGCATGTAAACAGTGTACAAACCTCCATTGCTGCTGGTGGGGCAGAGTAGGGGTGGGGGAATTGCACTGTCTGCTGACACTTGGCACATGTAGTAAAAGAAAGTCCTTGAAACCAGCATTCTATCCTCTGAAAGGAAGACGAGACCCTACCTGGGGGTAAGAGAAATAAAAATAAGCAGGATAGTTTATATTTGTAAACTTTGAGGCCTGTGGATGTCCCACAAATATTGATGCTTTCAGATAATGAGAAATACATTTGATTAAGTTCGCTGTCATGTATACAGGGGAAAAGACATTTCCTCTTCCCAAAGAACCATGCTCTGCTGCCTTCAGTTATTAATCTTCAATTGCAGAGGACCATGTTAGCACGCAACACATTCAAGTCTAATTAAGCTAAAATGGAAACTTCCAAGAAATGTCTCTTCTGCAGGAAAACCACAGGAAACGCCACTAATCGAAAACTTAAACTTGGATCATGTGCATATTTGTTTTTTAGCTCTCACCCCAGACGTCCCCAAGGCTGGGGTCTTCTCTCTGCTCAGACGTCCCCCCTTGGGGCAACCACCTGACTGACCACTCTGGCTAAAGGCACCCTCAGTCATGTTATTCCCCTGCTAGTTTTCCCCTGCTGTGTTTCCTTCCTTGTACTTATCATTCTCTGACATGTTCTTGTTCCTTTCTTTAGTTATGCTTGCTGTTGGTTTCTCTTTCACTAACATATATGTTCCTGGAAAACCAGGACTGTGTTCATTTTGTTCAGAAGCGATTCTTCATGGGTATGTTGTGTTTGTACCCATCTTCAGAGCAAAGGCATTGAAAGATTTTGTCCTGCACTCACTTTCCGAGGATGCTTGTATGGCAAACAGCCTGGGAGGATAGAGGTAATGTTTCTAATAAAGATAACGGCTCCTTCTGGGGCAAAAGTTGGGCAGGTTTGCTAGCAGCCCCTTTCAAAGATTGCAGTTTCCTGAGTTTGGAGTTCCTTACCTGGGACACAGACCCACTGTGCGCACAGCATCCACACTGGCTGCTCTGTACCAGCCCGAGGGACTTTCAGGGCAACAGGAACCAATGTGCATATGCAGCTCTGCTGCCTGTTATGTCGGCTGTGCTGTGAGTAATCAAGTTCTTTGTTTCTGGCCCAGGAGTCTCTTGTCTTCTGCCAGGAACTATAAGCTGGGCAGGCTAACTTACTAACTTTCAAACAGGGTCAAATGTCAGACCCTTTGCAGTTCCTGCCAGCTCTGTGCATTACCCCTTCTCCAGGGCAGGGGGCGGCGGGGGGGCAGAACCTGACATATAGTAGGTGCTTGGGAAACACTTGCTGAGTGAATGAAAATACAAAGGACACCTCAAAGCAAGTCAGTACAGCCAGCTGGCTAGGAAGCTTTGATAGTAACTACCTTTCATTTTTCCTGTCAATATCTAGCTTAGATGACTCCTTGGAAAACCTAAATTCTATCTCTTTAGCTTTTGGATTGGACAATATTTCTCCACCTTCATTTTGCCCTGTGCATCACTTCCTTGCATGAAAACACTGTCAAAGTAATTTGAATGTGTGGAGCTCTGTGAATTCGTTCTTACTCAGTGCCATGGAGCACCATCCACAGGAAAGAGCAAAAGGGCTTCAGTCATCTGCATTCCCCCGACCACTTTGGATGGCTCAGAATTGGGCTATAGGAACAAACTTTCTTTTGAGGTTTACAGTGGCCTCAAAGTTCCTTAAAGAAGGGGAGTTCAGGTAAGGGGCGGGTGTGTGTGTGTGTGTGTGTCTCTGACCATTGGGTGGGTGTTGTCCATAAATCAGAGGAAACAGGGGTTCCTCTCTTAATCCCAGCTATACCCACAGGACATCCAAGAGCTGGTGCCCAGGAGAGGCTTAAAGCTCCGTGCCGCCTCCCTTGGGGGGCGAGGTAGGGGCTGCACTTAGGAAGGAATGGCTGGTGTTGGGGCACCTTTTCTGGGGTGCTCCTGGCGACCCGAGCCTGGATCAGAGAGTTCAGACTCGGCTGGCGCCGGGTCCCCTGCCTACCCCAACGCCCTTGACCTCGCAGGGCTGGCCTCCTCCGGCCCAGATTTCCGCCCGCCGCCTCCTCGCGCGCCGCTCTCACCTGGCCAGAGGAAGAAGCCCACGCCTCGTCCTCCGCCGAGAGCCCTGACCTCCGCTCTGCCGCCCTCCCGCGGAGTCTCTGGGCGAAGGCCCGCAGCCCGCGCGCCCGCCCGGCCTTTTTACAAACGTCGCCACGGCAACGCCATTCTGACGGCCGAGCTGGGGAGGGGCGTGGCGTGCGCGGCGCCCAAGGATGAGGGGGAGGTGCGCTGGGAGCACCCGGCCAATTACAGCCCGCTGCAGCGCTGCGAGCCCTCCCCGACCTGCCCGCTAGAGGATGGAGAAACAGGCTCAGTGTTCACAGAAGTAGCTCCAAGTCTTACAGCGGGGAAGCAGCAGACTCAAGAATCCTTCCTACTGACCTTAGCTCTAGGTTCGGTGCGTTGAGGAGGGGGTGGTCAGGCGTGGGAGGGTAATGGAGCTGAGCCACGAGAAGCTTGGAGGTTAGTACCCCCCGTCCCACCCGAAACTCTAGTTCTCTCTGTTGTGGAGGAGAAAACAGAGTAAGCTGGGGGGGACCATCACTTCTAGGGGTGGGGGTGGAGATGGAAGATGGGTGGGGTGGAAGGAACACTTCTGAAAGAATGGAAGATTCTCCCACGTGCTAGGAAAAGGGTATTTACAAGCCCACAGCCTTACTGTTCCTGTCCTTCCCTGTCAAAACTCGCGTTTATTCATTCATGTGTTCTTTACTTCTACAAACATCACCTGAGTCCCTACAAGGTCAGACGGTGGCCCCAGTGTTGACCTGGATCAGATCCTTAAGAAACCCCCCCGCACTCCCCATGGGCACGGGGCTGGGGGGATGGAGCGTGTGGAGAAGACATGCAAATGCCAACTATCTCCCCTCACCCCATGTCACCTTTTTCAAATCAGCCCCTTCTGTCTGGGAGCAGAACAGCCCTGCTGACTAGCTACAGAATGCCTCATTTCCCTGGCAGGAAATGACGGACAAGGTGCCCCAAGACAAACTCAAAATATTCATCTGAGAAAGATGAAAGATGGCAGACTCCACTCTAGTCAATTAGAAGACGATATAAGAGAGAAAAATCATGGAAATAGATATGGGATGGAATATATGGTAAAGATGCTCCCACATGCTTAGAGGCTCTTAGAAATGCACATTCCCTGGCACAGACCTCAGAGATTCTGATTAGGCAGCTCTGGAGCATGGTCCAGGAATGAATTTGTTGCATTCTTGCAAATTCCTTGTGCATTTGTTAAAAGCTTGGCAAAACCTCAGGACTTTTTCAACCCTGCAGTTGAATCGCAGAGCCCCCCCAGCACTTGTCCCTAGAAATCTCTTCCAGGCCCTCAGTCAGCCTGGAAGGTTCTGCCTGGGTTAGTTCCATTCGACCAGAAAGACCTTAGGAATGTATGAGGAGTGACCACAGAGGCCGGGGCCCTGAGTGGTAACTTCAGAGGAACAGAGAGGGTCAGGCTCAACTCTCCAGGCACATTTCTGCCTCAGGGCCTTTGCAGTTACTGTTTCTTCTCCCTACCAGGCACTTCCCCCAGGGATCTCCTTCAGCTCCTTCAGATTTTTACTCAAATATCACCCTATTTAAAAGGGTCTTGGAATTCCCTGGCGGTCCAGTGTTTAGGACTCGGTGCTTTCACTGCCCGGTTCGATCCCTGGTCGATCCTGCAAGCCCCATGATGCCACCCAAAAAAACAAAACAAAACAAAAGACACCCCCCAAAAAACATGAATAACAAAACAAACACCTCACTCTATTGCTCTTCCCTTCATCTTACCACTCCTCTAACATGCTATTTATTTAGTTTCCTTCTCTTATTTGTTGTCAGTCTCCCCACTCCCAACTCCCCCCTGCCCCCCAACTTAACCTCCATGAGGGCAGGGATTTTTTTTCTCTTTTGTTCACTGCTGTATCACCAGTACCTAGAACAGTGCCTGAATGAACGAATGAGTGAATGAACAGGGGCAGCCCTTGCCACCCGCCCACAGCCTTGCCTCCTACTCTTGAGCTGCTGAGCTGAACTGTCCTTACCCCAGGACCTAGGCTTCTGTAGCCTTGGCCCTCGCCAGCCCCACCCCCATCTCCATGCTTGTCTTCAATGTCATCAACATGAGCACAGAACGCAACCCTGCTCATTGCCAGCCAGACCCTACGGAGCCCATCCAGGCCAGCCTGGAGCCGGAGCCGCCCTTGGCCCCCTGATAGGCTTGGGAGAGCATATGTTGCCATTAGTCCATCTCTCGATGAGGAAATACTAAACGGAGAACAAAGCTGACATTCAGGCTCACTGGAGCAGAAATTGCCAAATCTTGATTGGATCCTGCCGCTCCCCACAGGATGCCACAGTCATCTCAAAGGGTGTGTGAAAGTCTAAAAACCCAGTTCCATGTCATCCACTTAAATTTCAAAAACAGAAACTAAAATACCCCAATAACTCATGGCTTTATCATAGCATGTCCTGGGCTGAGTGAGAGTTGTACTTTGCGATGATGGGGTGTTCAAAATACTGCACCTGGGGAATTCCCTGGCGGTCCACTGGTTCGGACTTGGTGCTTTCACTGCCATGGCCCGGGTTCAATCCCTGGTGGGGAAATTAAGATCCCGCAAGCCACAAGGCATGGCCAAAAAAAAAAAGAGATTTCTAGTTTATATGGGCTCCTTGGTGATGCCTGTAATCAATCAATCTTATTGAGCTCTGGGTGGCTACCAAGGCTGTACTGTATCTCCATCAACATCAGGATGCTGGTGTCTGAAAGGCCTGGGTCCAGGTCCCAGCTTTGTCATTCCCAGCTGTCCTCATAATACTGGAGCGAGTAATGTTAACTCTGGGCTTTCCACCCTCAGGGCACTATCACAGTCTTTCCTGTGGATCATCTCATTTAATCCTCAGCATAACCTGGGGCAGTAGGTGTGTGTGAAACACCTGGAACAGGGAGCTCTGCACAGAAGCACTCAAAAATGTCGTGATGGGTATTATTTCTATCACATCACTCCCACTTGAACAGGAAAATAAGGCTCAAGAGACATGGAGGTATGTGACCAAGGTGACACAGCCAGAAAAGGATTTCAATCTAGATGACTGTGATGGGACGGTATTTTCCCCGGGGACCACAGGTGACAGGTGTCACAGCCACGAGACACCCATGCTCACCACCTGCTTTCCCTCAGCCCTGAACAATCTGGGCTTCTGGCTGTCCTGAAGTTTTGGCAGTGCCTGCAGCAAGAGAGGGAGGGAGCTGAGGCCAGGAGGGGGTAGCTGGGGCTTGCCAGGGACCTCTCCTGCCACCCACTGGGCTTCTTTCCTGCAGGACCTCTGCCCCATAAAATCTCATTGGGCCACAGTTACCTTCCCTGGGCTGTCCTTGACTGGGAGAGCCCATCCACTGTGCCCCCTCCCCAGATCTGCTTGTTGTCCCCTGCATTCCAACAAAAAATGAATGCTGGCCTCCTGCCTGGAAGAGGTAGGGAGATTGCCCAGCCTTTAAGGGGTAAGAGAGAGCCAGAGAAAGAGCTGGAAAAGGAGAAAGGGAGAGTAAAAGAGAGAAAGAGCGCTCAAAGATAAGGAAGTAGCTAAGCTGTTGAGGAGGTGACAGATGGGAGAGCAAAGGGCCAGTGGAGGCTCCACAGTCCATTCATAACCTGACGCTATGGGCTAAGGAAATGCAGGTTTTTATACACACACACACACACACACACACACACACAGGTTCACAAAAATAAATTCAAACCACAAAATCACAGCTGGTCACTGAGGCCTTCTGCGGCCATGCTCACCCCCTTCCCCTGTCAGAAAATGAGAAGTCACCCAGGTGTTTTCTCAGATAGAGACAAGGCTGGTTGGGATGTTCATCTCTTGCAAATCAGAGCTCTGCCAGGGGGCTTCCCTGGTGGCACAGTGGTTGAGAATCTGCCTGCCAATGCAGGGGACGTGGGTTCGAGCCCTTGTCTGGGAGGATCCCACATGCCGCGGAGCAACTAGGCCCGTGAGCCACAGCTACTGAGCCTGCACGTCTGGAGCTTGTGCTCTGCAACAAGAGAGGCCACGATAGTGAGAGGCCTGTGCACCGCGATGAAGAGTGACCCCCGCTTGCCACACCTGGAGAAAGCCCTC
This sequence comes from Mesoplodon mirus, assembly GCF_964341445.2. Classification (NCBI taxonomy): domain Eukaryota; kingdom Metazoa; phylum Chordata; class Mammalia; order Artiodactyla; family Ziphiidae; genus Mesoplodon; species Mesoplodon mirus. Next base: position 92,583,040 of record NC_138983.1, on the reverse strand, counting down.
GCACAGAAACGAAGACCCAACACAGCCAAAAATAAATAAATAAATAAAATTTAAAAATTAAAACAAAACCAAAAAACCACTCTCTCTAAAACAAACAAACAAACAAACAAAAAAACAGAAAAAAAGCTTTGCCAGGGAGGTCAGTCTGTATGTTCTGTTTGGAAGCTGCAGATGAAGGGTGCTGATCCCTCCTCTGATCGGCCTGGTTTCGTTTGTTTGTTTGTTTTATTCTGTCTGTACCTCACTTCTCTCACCTGTAAAACGGAGGTAATAACAGCATTGACTGTAAAGACCAAATGGGTTAATATGTGTGAAGTAGTAAACTGTGCCCGATACCACAGACTCCTTCTGTGAATGTCCGCGTTGCTGTCTGTCTCTTTGCTTGTTTTTGTTGTTTTCTTGATGATGTGGGAGGACAGCACCATCTCAACCCGATCACGGCCATCCTGGGGAGAACTTTGATTTGCATCATCTCAGTCCCAACCCAGAGCAAAGTTGACCTCTGAACACTCACATATCATCTTGCTTGTTGCCCAGGGACATTTCTGGGTGTGGATGTCAGAGGCAGGCTGAGCTCCCCTGATCGCTGCTAGAGGGATTCTGAGAATCCAGCTGGTCTCTGTGGCGTGGCATGTGCAAGACAACTCCATATATTCGACTTCCAGGCATCCAGGCAAATCAACCTCCACTACTTTTTTTGGGGGGGGATTAACAATGAACCACTATGAATGAGGTTAACCAAACTAGCTAATATTTACTGAGGCTTGTTAGGTACCAGCCGCTATGCCATGCACTGTTTTATTTAATTCTTGGCCCAACCCATTTCACAGAAGCGGGCTCAGAAAAGTCAAGTAATTTGCCCAGTTACAAATCTTGTAAGTGATAGGTCCAAGATTCGAACCCTAGCTGTTGGACTCCAGTATATTTTCTTTTTTGTAAAGTTTTGTTTTCAAAACATAATCTACATCTCGAAAAGAGCACAACTGATAAGTGTACACTTGAAGAATTATCACAAAGTGTATGAACCCACCCTAACCAGAACCCAGAACAAGAAGCAGAACATCACCACCCACCCCCGCCCCTCCGAGAAGACTCCCTGTGCTCATTCTGGTTACCCCCTCCAGCTTGTCTGACTTCCAATCATAGATTAATTCTGCTTGGTTTTGAACTTCATGGAAATGGAATCTTACAGATTCCATTTGCTGCCTGGTTTCTTTCACTCAACTATGTGAGGTTCGACCACGTTGTCTGATGTAGCTGTGGTTCATTCATTCTCACTGCTGCATTGCATTACATTCTGTTATCTATTCCTGCAGAACAAATTATGGCAAACTTAACGGATCCAAAAAACACACACTTATGTCACAGCTTCTGTGGGTCACGAATCCGGGCACTGCTTAGCTGGGTTCTCTGCTCAGGGTCTCTCCCAGGCTGCAATGAGGGAGGTGGCCAGGGCTGGGGTCTCATCTGAGGCTCAGCTGGGGAAGGATCCTCTTTCCAGTTCATGTGGTGGTTGGCAGGATACAGTTCCCTGAGGGTTGTTAGTTAGTCTGAGGGCCTCACCTCCTTGCTGGCTGTTAGCCAGAGATCTGCACTGTTTCTTGCCATGTGGGCCTCTCCATAAGGTGGCTTGCTTCATCAAAGCCAGTGAGAGTCCATAGAGAGAGTCTCCAGGCAAGATGGAAGTTACAATCTTCTGTAACATAATCACAGAAATGACATGCCCATCACCTTTGCAGCATCTACTGATTAGAAATAAGGTACAGTCCTGCCTACTCGCAAGGGGAGGGGACACAGAGGTGTGAACACCAGGGATAATTGGGGGCCGTTGTGTATGCCTTTTGGTCTGCACGTGTGCACATATCTCTTGGGTATATATCTAGGAGTAGAATTTCTGGGTCACACATACGTCCGGCTTTATGAGATTCTGCCAAACATTTTTCCAAAGTGCAGGTACCCTCTACACTCCCTCAGCAGGCTATGAGCTTCCCAGTTAGAGCACATGCTTTCAATACACTCCTCCCCTCTCTCCTTACAGAAGGGGTGTTTGAGCTGGGGCTCTTCGGGACGACAGGTCCTAATTCTGGGCCCATGTCAGAATCACTGAATTCCCGGGCCGCTTCGCCAGACATTCTGATCATTTGAGGGCTCAGATACAAACTGGAAGGTCCACTCCATGAGGCGCGGATCCCTGTACCCTTGGTGCCCGGAGCAGTACCTGGCAGCAGTACCTGGCAGGTCCCAGGTAGCTGGCACTCAATAAATGTTTTTTTGATTAAGTGAATGAGTTTAGGAAATATTGTTCAAGAGATGGGCCCCAGGGCGGGTATAAGCTGCTTAAACGGGAAGGAAACTTTGTTGTGTCTGAGGCTGTGGCAATTTTTCTGGGAAGAGGGCTCAGAACCTCAACCAGGTATGTCCCCAACAAAGGTTAAAGGCCGCTGTGATTGGATACTGTCCGGCTTAGGTATTTTATCACATGAAGAAAGATTTGGTCCCAGGTTAGGTGGCATGGGAACTGTGGACAAGGTCCCATGGTCCTTAGAAGTAAAAAGCGAGACAGTGCTTGCCTGGGGAGGCTCATAAACTGAGACCTTGCTTGTTTTGTCCTTTGACCCATGGTAGTTCTTTTGGTACATCTAGCCACTGCCTGGCCTCCTGGGACCCTCCCTGTGTCTGTCTGTTGAACAGAAAATTCCAGAAGGCCTCGGTGCCCTGAGTTTCCATCAGGGGCAAGCCAACATGAGCCCTAGCTTTTGAAAAACCCCTTTCAATCCATAGAAAGCCTCCCAGTTTATCTGGTTTGAGATGATCTCATCCTTTGTCACCTTCTCTCTTGTTTTCTGGAGGTTGCTCAGCGTCTTGCTGCTGTCTGCATTCTTTTCTCACGGGAACAGTGCACCTATTTTTGGCATTTTGTCATTGTTGTTTTGGGTCATTCCCGTCACACATTTTTTGTATTCATTTCCACTCAGATCAACCTCATGCCTCTCTAGACATTTCTTCTCAGGTTTCCTCTGAATCATTTCGTTTGGTCTAAATATGTCCAGTGTTTCCTCCTTCCTCACTGCACTCCACATAGACCCTCTCTTTTCCCCGGAACAACTGTTCTTTTCTTTCGAATCCCTGACCCAAATCCTCATCTTTCACCATGTTTTCTGACTTCTCTTAAGAGCTGATTGTTTTTTGAAACTTAAGCCTCAAATATCATCCCTTCCAATCTGCGTCTGAATTTGGATCACGGTCAAGAAGCAGGCGAGACAGGAACGTGGCTGGGTAATTAGGATCCTCAGCAGAAGGGCTGAGTGTTCATCAGGGCTGTCAGAGGGGCCTGGGGATGGAGGGAGAGGTATCTTCTTCTGCCTCGGGTAGGGCTTAGGGTGGGGTTCTCAGGAAAAGCGCTAAGAAAAAAGGACCCATTTGACTTGAGTTCTGAAGGAAGAGTAGGATTTCCGGAGGCAGAGCAGGGAGAGAAGAGGATGGTCCAAGGAAGGAGCAGTGGGAATGGAGGCTAGAAGACGAGTCATCAGAGAAGCTAGGGACAGGAGTACAGAAGGAGAGGGGTGGTCAGGTGCTGAGACCGCAGACTGAAGGTCCATGGTCAGCCCTCAGATATGTTTGTCTGGCTTTCCCAGCGTGCTAAAAGACTTTTAATTAGTTGCTGAAGGGAGAGGCCTCTTTCTGTGGAGTGACAGAGAAACCTATTCAAATTGGCTTCAGCATGAATGCAAATTCACTGGTTACCAAAAATGAAAAGTCTAGAGGGAACCTCTGGGTTCAGGCTCAGATGATTTCATGAGGCCTTGGCCTCTCTCCAGCTCTCAGGGATTCTTTGAACCATGTGGATCCAACCTTAGACAGAATCTCTGTATAATGGTCACAGAAAGGCGGCCGAAGCTCCAGCCCTTACATCTTCTCAGCTTTGAATTCCATAGGGAAGGATAGGAGTCTTTTTCCTAAGCTTCCCCCAATGGCCTCACTGCTTCTCATTTTCTCTGGGTGGGTCACAAGCCCATTGCTGAGCCAATTATTGTGGCCCAGGAGACTGCTCTGATTGGCTGAGCTTGACCCACATGCCTATCCCTGCAGTCAGAGGTGGAATCAACAGCGTCTCTGAGAAACTGGACTGAGACTAGGAGAAAGGTGTTGTCCCCAAAGGGGGATCATAACACCATAATATTTTAGAAGAGAGGTGAATTGTTATTAGGTGACAAAAACCAGATGTCTACCACAGTAGCCAACATGTACAGATCATTGACATCTGGATTTATGCCTTTTTTTGGGAAAATGGGAATATCTGGCAATACCTGGACTCTCTTCTTGTATATAGATCAACAATCTGCTGGGGCTGAGAAGAGGCTCCCTCTTTAGATACAGCCTATGTTCTGCCTGCCCAATGCACTGCTCATATTTCCTCTCTGGCTCCTGGAAGCACTTGAATTTTTATTGCCAGCATAATTTGATTCTGTAAAGAAATCTGTTTTTCCCACCAGAATGGAAGAGCCAAATGTACAGGGGTTTGCTCCCACAAACTCCTGAGGACAAATGCCTGGCCATTTTGATAGTCTCATTCCTTGCTCATTTTAAAAGCCTTCTTTAAAAAAATATTGAATACATAGTGATTTTAGAATCTGTTATCTAATAATTCCAACATCTGAAGTCTTTGGGTGGGAGTGGCTGGGGGGGTGTCTCAATATCTTGTTTGTTGTGTCTGCTTACTCTGGCTCATACTGACTTATTGCTTGGATGTTTAGTAATTTGACTGTGATCTCATTCTTGATTGAACTTAATCTGTGGGAATCCTGAGGGGTCTGATTCCTGGCTGCTTTGCTCTCGGAAGTCTTTTTTGTTTGTTTCAGCTGGATGCCGGGGATGCTAATAACCTCTGAACACTGACATTTATTTCCTCAACTTGGAGTTTTCCCACTGAATACATGGAGTGTAAACTTGAGCCCCAGACCCACGTGGTTACAAACCTTCAGGGTGATCATCATCATCATCAGTATTGTGGCCATTATTAGTTTTCCCCTCCAGAGCCACATTGAAAACTACAGGTTTTCATAGGTTCCGCTTTCTGAAAGACCAGAAAAAAAAAATTTTAAGCCCTCCTCTTGCCAGGGTGTGGAGCATCTTTGAGGGTGCCAGCTTAATACAGGCATCTTAGACTTGGTTAGCTCACTTTGCAAGGCCCAAGGCTTAATCTCCCATTTCCTGCACTTATTAAACGCAAATGGCTTCCTCATTTGCTTATGCTTTGGTTGTAGCTCACTCTGTTTGTGTTGTGTGTCTGTATGTTCCTTTGAGATTGCCTACATAAAAATTGTTTTTTATTATGGGATTTTGGAAACACACACAAAACTAGAGAAGCCTGCGATTAACTCCATGTATTCATCATCCAGCTTCAACATTTTCCCAGTGTTCTCTCATTCTTTTTTCTTCCTTTCTGAGTTTTTTTCTAGGTTAATTTAAAGCAAGTTGTGTCATTTCACCCATAAAGACATCCTAACTGAAAGGCCTTTTTTTTCCTTTACATTATCCCCGCCTTGACATGATCACAGCTAAAAATACTTATAATCATTCCTGAATATCATCTAATATTCAGTCCATGCTCACATTTCCTTGATTCTCTCAGAAATATCTTTTTTACTGTTGGTTTGTTAGAATCAGGATCCAGACAATGTCCACACATTACACTTGGTTGTTATGTCTCTGACATGTCTTTAATTCTGTAACAGCAACTCCCCGCCCCTGACCTTTTTTATCCCCCAGCCACTGATTTGTTGGAGAAACTGGGTCTTGTGTCCTGTAGAATATTCACATCCTGGATTTGGCTGATCACTTCCTCTTGGTTTCAGTTAACTTGTTCCTCTTTTCCCCATGTTTCCTGTAAACTAATAGTTAGATCTAGAGGACTGAGGAGATCAAAGTCTTTTTGTTGTCCAGAAGCCTTCATAGGCGGTACTGTGTGATCCATCCTGCATCACACAGTGAGCACATAATGTCTGGTCATCCTGTTTTTAACGATATTGAGATTGAATGGTAGGTCCAATGCTAACAGACTGAGCCATCCATTACAAAGTCCCCAACGGCTTTTTTTCCCCCAATAATTAACATTTTTAATTTTTCATTATGGTAAAATATACATAACATAACATTTACCATCTTAACCATTTAAAAATATACAGTTCACTAACGTTAAGGATATTCACATTGTTGCTTAACCAACCTCCAAAAACTTTTCATCATGTAAAACCGAAACTGTGTACCCCTTAAACAACTACTCTGCATTTTCCCCTTACCCCAGCCCCTGGCAACCACCCATCTCTTTTCTACTTCTATGAATCTGGCTACGCTAGGGACCTCATATAAGTGGAATCATATGGTATTTGTCTTTTTAGTGACTGGCTTCTTTCACTTAGCATAATATCCTCAAGGTTCATCCATGTTGTAGCATGTGTCAGAATTTCCTTCCTTTTTAAGGCTGAATAATATTTCCTTGTGTGTATATACCTTGTTTTATCCATTCATTTGTAAATGGGCACTGGAGCTCATCCATCAACTTTTTACCTAATAGTTTTAGCATCCTTTGAGGATCATTCCCTGGATCCGTATTTCTTGTGGGGTCACAGAGTTGTGATTTTTTTCTGATTGTTATTCCTTTGGTAATTATTAGCTAGAATCCTTCATCAACCATTTGTTTATTTGTTTATCATAAAATACAGTTGGTTCAGGGAAGGCAGAATAAGAGATGGGTTCTTTCCTCCTATGTGTCATTATTCAAAGAAGCAACTGCCAAAGTGACCAGTGAGTTTTTAAAAATATCATTAGGAGTCTTTGATTTAAACAGTGTAGATGTGTTTTAATCCACTGAACTCATTATGTGGTTTGAGGCTCGTACTATGCCACCTCAGGGGTTCATGCAGGTTGGCTCCCGTGTTTTTGTTTTTCCAGGTGGAAACTACGCAGTATTTACTTGAAACCACCTATGTTTGTATTGCATTGGTGTGGTCTTTAGACAAACAACTCTGCCTCTCAGTTTTCCTTCGCTGTACAAGGAAGTTGGACAAAATGAGCTCGAGCACCATTCCTGTTCAAAACTCTCCCTTTTGTAGCATTTTCATTACAGAGAACAGTATGGTTTAGTCATTGGATTCTTCCAGTCCTGTGACTGAATGCAGTTACCAACACCTTCCTTTCAGAAACATGAAAATTGCCACCCTGCTGATACTGTTTTTAGTCTACTTCTCCATACTGCATTTTCCCCCAGTAGACTTAAAGCTGTACCTCTCAGTTAGGGATATTTTGCCTCCCAGGGGACTTTTGACAATGTCTACAGACATGCTTGATTGTCACACCAGGGAGGAGTTACTGGTATCCAGCAGGTAGAGGCCAGGGATGCTGCTAAACATCCTACAGTGCACAGGACGGCCCCCCTCACATAAATGCTCTCCGGCACCAAATATCATTAGTGCCAAAGCTGAGAAACCCTGACTTGAAGAAATCCATAGAGATAAAATCATATTCCTCTTACTTATATGTTTCAGTGAAAGGAAGTACATATAAAAATGTACACATCTGAGAATTCGGCTTTCCATGACGTAGGACAATGAGATCGTCTGTTTTTAACCTACCCTTAGAATTTAGTCATTTGATGTGCATCTCCTTACTGTTTCCCCTTCAATCTTATTTCTGGCTCCTATTCTACCCCTTGAGACCTTTCTATTATTGGCTTGAGGGAAGGTTAATGGACAATTTTTACTGCTTTCAGGTCAATGGAAAAATCTTAGGTCTTAAATTTTTTTTTTTAGACTCGGGAAATAAACATCAAAATCAACTTTTATCGTAAATAGCAGTTAGATATTTTTGGTCCCAATTCCTCTTTGCCATTTTAATTCATTGAGTGGATATTTTCAATAAACTAGGCATTACATTTCAAATTATTGCTCTCTTCTGCTCACAGCATCTCCTGTGAGATGTGTATTCCTGAATCTTTCTCTCTCATGCTTTTGTGCTGATTTGAAAGAACCCACTTGGTGCTAAAATGAATTTATCATTGGCAACTGCTAGAATGGTGTGTCCTTTCCTAATCAAAAAGTCAATTTGTGGGCTCATACTTTGAATCTGATTTTTAAAACAGACAACTAATTTGTCAGAAACAAAAAAAAATGCAGCTTTTATCTTTTTTGTGGTTGTTGTTCAGCTTTGAAAGAGGCAGCATTTAGATAAGGCAGGTACATTTATTTTTATTTTTGGCTGCGTTGGGTCTTTTTTGCTGCGCACTGGCTTTCTCTAGTTGCCGCGAGCGGGGGCTACTCTTCGTTGTGGTGCATGGGCTTCTCATTGCAGTGGCTTCTCTTGTTGCGAAGCACGGGCTCTAGGCACATGGGCTTCAGTAGTTGTGGCACGCGGGCTCAGTAGTTGTGGCTCACGCACTCTAGAGCACAGGCTCGGTAGTTGTCGCACATGGGCTTAGTTGCTCCGCGGCATGTGAGATCTTCCCAGACCAGGGCTCGAACCCATGCCCCCTGCATTGGCAGGCGGATTCTTAACCACTGTGCCACCAGGGAAGCCCAGGCAGGTACATTTATTCACTTGTTTATATCAAGTATTCACACAATTTCTCTTACCAACACATATATTCACAGTTTGTCAAGTTTTACCCAAAAAGTGAAGGAAAAAGCTTGCTATCCCATTATTATATGATTTTTCTCTCTTTTGTGCTTTGTTAAAGTAGATGCTGATGATTTTTCTTGACTGGACATATCATCAAGGATGCTTTCTGAAATAAGTCATCTTGATGATAAACACTAAGGACATTTTCTTGCATTTAAAGTTCCCATGCACCTCTCCAATTTTATACAGTATTGAGCCTAGGTGATCTCTGAGATGCATGCTGTATTGTTTGACATTGGTTCTTTTTTCTGATAAGGAAGACCTATAGCCCAGAAGGCTTTTTGCCATAACTTTTGCTTCCCAAATTGTATTCTAGTTGGTTTTGTTGTGGTTATTCACCCTCCATTAGTTCCAAGTATGCTTTTAAATAATCGAAAATTTCTCCAAATCAATGTGAGTTTGTAACTACTACTGACTCTTTTCTTTCCCACATTTTTTATATTACAATTAAATTCCAGGTTTTAATGCACAGAGTTGGGACTGGAGATAGAGAAAAGGAGAAAGGGAAGAGAAGTCTGTTTATATCATGCCATGGAGAATTTGATTTATAGTTCTGGACTGGGGAGGGATAGGAAAACAGTCTTTGTAAAAGACTGTTTCTTTAAAGGAAAATGGTAAGTACCACACTCAGACTGGTCTCCAAGGATGATTGTTTCCTGCTTCTTTCTTAAGGAACTGACACCGGGTGGCCACGCTATCTGCTGGGAATCCTCACTGCCCAAGAGAATGGATTTTCCTTTGTTCAGGGCAGCGTTTTTCAAACTCGGCCCCATTGACTGTGGGGTAGAACAGTTCTTTGTTGTGGGGACTGTCCTATGCATTGGTGGGTGTTTAGCAGAATCCCTGCTCTCCTAGATGCCAGCAGCAGCTCCCCCTCCAGCCACTGTGACTTTGCCAAATGTCCACTGGGGGGCAAACCCAATCCTGGTTGAGAACCACTGATCTGAGGTGAGAACATTCAGTTCTGGCGTTGGCTTGAATCCTTAACAGTGTCACTGCAAGCTGAGAACGTTTTGTCACATGTTGCATCTGGGAGCTGGTCGGCTTGTATCAGCATGTCATCCACCTAACTGCCTTCCTGGAAAGTGCAGAGTTCCAGGGGTCTGATGAGACACATGGCAGTCAGGCGGGTTGGTCCCAAGGAAACTCCTGTTGCCAGGGCTACGTTTTAAAGGTGTCTGGTGCACGTGTATACATGTTCTCTCTAGTGGCTTTTCTGGAGAAATTTGCATCTGTGTATTGTGTGCTCGTATTTCCCTATCTTTCCCTCCCTCTCTGGGTCAGCTTGCTTCGCAATGTCCAAGGAGAGCAGGTTTCCTGACCACTACTCTCCTTCAGTTATTGGAGGATCTGAGCCTGATGTGCTGTGGCTCACTGTCACGTACCATCCCATCTTCAGGCACTCTGGGACATCGCTTCCTAGGCCAGCTGCATTGCTACAAAGAAACCGGGGAATGGCTTTCTCCTGTCGGCTCAGCATGAAAGGTGCTTCTGAATGGTCTGACGGTGACTTGCGAACCACCACCCACACAGGTGGCAAGAACTTTGGAAAGCATCCACCCCTCTGCCATGAGGCTGTCATGAGGGGGTGCAGGCTTCCCATCAGAGGCATACGCTTCCCTGTCGGGGAGTGGACACAGGGGGGTCTGAGCTGGAGGTTCCAGGCGCCTGTGCCTGGCTCATCCTGCACCCATGAACTTGGTTCTACCCCGCTGCCCACCACCACCACTGCCAGGCGCTGCTGGGCCATCTTAGTGGCTTGCCCTTACTGGTGATCTGAGATCTGAATGCCACCTAGCGAGAAAGCTGATGGACGACTTCATCAATGAGCTGTAGGACTATGGGCAACCCTTGTCTGCTCTGGGCCCGTTTCTCCCCCTGCAGAATATCACATTTGGCTCCATCACCATTCCCTGCAGGGTGTTCTGTGAAAGCTGACCCTGGAAGATGCTCTGTGGGGAAAAAGAGTTTTGTGGCCAAATGGGTTTGGGAAATGTGACGTCATACAGCATCTGTTTGGAGATTCATAATGTGCACAAACATTTGAGACATTTTCTGGAATTCTCGGCACCCAGGTATCCATGTGGCTCACTCGTCACTTTTCTGCAATGTGATTTCCCTCGAGACTTTTCCTGATCACCCAGATCTGTGGTCCCTTCTCATCTGTCCTTTACCCTGCCCCATTTGTCTTCACAGCAGTTCTCATTTTCTGACATTGCATCATATTTTTATTTATTGGTTTATTTTTTGTCCCCCCTCCACCCAAGATGTGCCCTCTGTGTCAGCAGGGACTTGATCCATTTGTTTGCAGATTATCCCTAGCATGTGACCCATAGTAGGTGCTCAATAAAAATGTGTTGAATGAATAGACTGTTTAACTTGGAGATTCCCAAATGGAGCTCATCAGGGACGTTGTCCCATTAAAATCCTGGGAAATGTGCATGGGGACTCACCAGGAAGAGGGTGGCTAAACTCCTGATGGCCGTGGTTCCTAGTACCAGCCACTTAGTTCTGAGTACACAGACAACTCGGCGTTAGACTGAAAACAAACAAAACGGACGTCATGAGAGTTGCCATCACGTGCCTTGAGGAACCAAGCCTTGTGCAAGGCTGACCCCAGGGCTGCCTCAACTGGTCTTACCTACGTGGCCCTGCTGCCGTTTTCCTGAGATGGCTTTATATGAAGATTCCTTGCAAACTATTGGTGGCGCCTGGTGAATTTTCCCAAAACACGGTTTCAGAAATGAGTGTGAGGCTCACACTTGGAGAAGTGCTTGAATCTTCAAGTTCTCCATCAGGAGACTGTGGTCTAGTCACAGCCACCACGTGGCAACTCCCCCCCGCACCCCCGCCTCCACTCTGTGTCAGGTGTAGCTTTGGCACTTTGCCTGTGGTTTCCTCAGGTGCTCAAAAGTAGGAAACTCCAAGGCTTCCCTGGTGGCGCAGTGGTTGGGAGTCCGCCTGCCGATGCAGGGGACGTGGGTTCGTGCCCCGGTCCAGGAGGTTCCCACATGCCACGGAGCGGCTGGGCCCATGAGCCATGGCTGCTGGACCTGTGCATCTGGAGCCTGTGCTCCACAACGGGAGAGACCACAACAGTGAGAGGCCTGCGTACCACAAAAAAAAAAAAAAAAAAAAAATATTAGGAAACTCCATTTTGCTGGTGTAGAGAGGAAGGCTCAGAGGGATCCAATTATTTGCTCACGATCATCCTTCTAGGAAGCAGCAGTGCTTGGATTAAAACAAAGTCCTCCCCAGTTGAAAGCCCATCTCTCGCCCTCTGTGCTTGCATACAGAACAGGGGCTGTCCTTTTGTACCTCCACACTTAAATACTCAGCACAATTTGTCCTAGGAGCTAAATGGGCCTGGCCAGGGCCCTTAAGGCAACAAATGAGACCAGTAATCCTCAGAAGGGCTCTTCGTGTACTGCCCATTTATGGCCTGTGGTTTGATTGATCCATCCATTTCCAGGGATAAAGCTGTGTCCCATTTTCAGTTTTGCTCCACAGCTGTGGGTTTAGTTTAGATTTCCCATCTCACACGTGTTCATCCAGAGCCAAGGCGTCTCAGAACGTTGGGCATCAAGCAACAGAAACCCACTGCAACTCGTTTAAGCATAAGATAGGACTTTATTGAAAGTAGCCTGGGGCATCCTATAGGACAGTGAGTGAGGCCAGGCTAAGGAGAGCCCAGAACTGTCTCTTTCTGTGAAGGACTGTTTTCTCCGTGAACCTCTGCTTCATGAGTCTCCTCTTGCAGAGCAGCTTTCTCTGTGCACGTGGCTCCCTGGTGGCTTTCAAGTTGATTAGATCCAGTGCAAGTAGCCAGTCCAAAATGACCATGGTCATGGTCACCCAAGGCCACGGGACCCACTTTGGGAAACACTGTTCAAGCAAGGACCCTTCCCATGGAGAGCGGGGCTTCATGCTTTGTCCCCAGAACCCAGAACAGTACCCTGGCACGTATCTGTGGAGCTCCATACTTACCTGTGGGTGGAAGCAGCTGACTTAGCTGCACACACACACCAGGCAGCGCTCTGCACTGCAGTCACAGTTGTGCCCCAACACGATCTTGATCTCAATCATCTGCTTGTGGCTCCCCTTTTCAGAACTGTAACTGGTCTGAGAAAAGTGAAAATCAAAATTGAGACCAGGTGGAGTATCCACTGTGGGCCCAGCACTGCCTGATATGATGCAAAGGCAGGGCGCGCCTTCAAGGACATGGACTACATTTAGGATCCGACCTTAAAAGGGGAATTTATTGGGAGGACACAGCATTTCTTGTGGAACCCAGGGGCAGAAGTACAGCTGGGCTTTCCAAGGCATCAGGACCAAAGACCAGAAAGTCATCAGGAGACAGCTATGTCTGAGGTCTCATCCTCATGTCGCCCTCTTTCAGCAATCAGCTTCTCTCTGTGCTGAGGTACGTCCCCTGCTTCACTCACCTTTGGCCCCTTAATCCCTGATACCACATTGCCCAACCCAGGACCTGGGAGAGATGAGCCGAGCACAGCCCAGCTTCTGATTGGTTCTCCTGGTCAGGTGAACACATACCTATCAGCTGTGACTTGAGAGGGTGGAGGTCACATGGCACCAATATGGCTGCTGAGATTCCTCCTTTTGGGTGGGGTGGGAGTGCTGGGGGGAATTTTCTTTGCTCTTTCATAGCCCTGGGGCCAGTTAGGGCCCAAGAACAGGTGAGGTGGGTGGCTTTTGATTTTTCTCCCCTGTCTCTACCTTTCTTATATTTAGTCTAAGAACAAAAACACGGCGGAGAGGAAAGGAAGGGCCAGGGTCTTCTGGTTTTTACCTTTTTAGCTTTTTCTGTAGTGAAAAGATAGAGAGCTCTGAGAAGTCTGAACCAGTGAACAAGCAGGACGAGTGTGCCTTCGGGAATTTTGAGGTGAAAGTGACCTCCTGCTTTGGTTTTAATTTACTCTTGCAGATAACTTCCTTGTCTTCCTAGGCACTATTCAGGGCTCCAGCCTATTGCTACCATTCCCAGCTAACATTCTCCCTGCCTTCCTTTTAGACGGAGGTGCATCCATGCTCCATATTTTACGTACTAAACATCCATGAGCTATTCTCTGAACAACGTGAATAATTTTCTACTTGATTGTTTCCACACATACAAAACAACTAAGGTCCTTTGTGCAATTCCCACAGCACTCCTGCCGTATAGGAAGAGTCCAGAAGTGTTCAGATCAAAGTGGGGGGCTGGTCTCTAATGAGTTGAAGATTGAGCCCCGTGTTGGTTTGCTAAACACAGTGATGAATTCCCACAAGCTTAGTGGCCTAAAACAACAAACGTATTCTCTCATGGGTCTGGGGGCTGGAAGCCCCAAATCAGCATCAGCTGGGCTGCAATCAAGGTTTTTCAGAAGGACCAAACTCCCTTGGATGTTCTAGGGAGGAGTCCATCCCTTGCCTCTTCCAGCTCTGGTGGCTGCTGGCATCCCTTTTTTCTTTTTCTTTTTTTTCTCGCTATGTAGGATTCCCATCTAGGGAAATACAATAATTTATATGTGCATTTTCCTGTTGATGGACATTTAAATTGTTTCCAATTTTCAATATGATTTCTTTTAAAAAAATTTTTATATACTTTTTCAAGGTTACTTTACATTTACAGTTATTACAAAATATTGGCTATATTCCCTGTGTTGTACAATACATCCTTGAGCCTATCGTACACCCAGAAGTTTACATCTCTCACCTCTCCACCCTGTATTGTACCCTCCTCCCGCTCCACGCTGGCAACCATTAGTTTGTTCTCTATATCTGTGACTCTCCTTCTTTTTTGGTATATTCGGTAGTTTGTTGTATTTTTTACATTCCATATATAGGTGATATCCTACAGTATTTGTTTTTGTTTGACTTATTTCACTTACCACAATGCCCTCCAAGTCCACCCATGTTGCTGCAAATGGCAAAATTTCGTTCTTTTTTAAGGCTGAGTAGTATTCCATTGGTTATATGTACCACATCTTCTTTATCCATTCATCTCTTTTAAATTTTTTTTTTTTTTTTTTTTTTTGCGGTTACGCGGGCCTCTCACTGTTGTGGCCTCCCCCGTTGCAGAGCACAGGCTCCAGATGCACAGGCTCAACGGCCATGGCTCACAGGTCCAGCTTCACCACGGCATGTGGGATCTTCCCGGACCGGGGCACAAACCCGTGTCCCCTGCATCGGCAGGCGGATTGTCAACCACTGCGCCACCAGGGAAGCCCCTATCCATTCATCTCTTGATGACACTTAGGTTGCTTCCATATCTTGGTAATTGTAAATAATGATGCTCTGAACATTGGGGTGCATGTATCTTTTCAAATACATGTTTTTGAAAACACGTGTTTTTGTTTTTTTCGGATTTATACCCAGGAGTTGAGTTTCGAGGTCATATGGTAGTTCTATTTTTAGTTTTCTGAGAACCCTCCATACTGTTTTCCACAGTGGCTGTGCCAGTTTACATTCCTACCAACACTGTACCAGGGTTCCATTTTCTCTAAAAATTGTAAACTTTCTTCCTAGGGGTAATTGAGATGGTAGTTCAATAATAACATAAGATCAGGTGAAGTCTAAAGAAATTTTAGAAAACCTGGATAAAGTAAGAAAACATCTGTTCTCTGGCATCTGAATGTTAGAGAGACACCAAGACATGTGGGCCAAGTTCTGGAGAGAAGGGAAACACAGACGCAAGCTTGACATTTGGTGCAGCTTTTCTCCTTGGGGCATTTGCGGATTCAAATCTTACAGCCTAGGAGCTGAAAAGCCAAGGAGTTCAAAAGACTCTAACCACAGAAGCTGCTGGCATCCCTTGACTTGTAGGTGCAGCACTCTAGTCCTGCCTCTGTGGTCACTGCCTCCGCCTCTTCTTTGTATATAATCTCCTCCTGTCTCTCACTTATAAGTACACTTACAGATGGCACTTAGGGCGAGGATAGTCTCAACTCAAAATCCTTATATCTGCAAAACTTTACCTTGTAAGGTAACATTCTCAGGTCCCAGGGATTAGAGCCTGAGATCTTTGGGGCCACCAGTCAGCCCACTGTAAGCCCTAAACGTCTTCTCTCCTGAGGAGGGTCTAGGCTGGGCAGAAACCCCGACAGACATCTACCAGAGGCCAGATTGAGAGCCCTTTTAGAAGGTCAATTCTCAGCTCATTTGGAACCTTGCTATTGCCCTTTTTTTTTTTCTTTTCTTTTCGG
This sequence comes from Mesoplodon mirus, assembly GCF_964341445.2. Classification (NCBI taxonomy): domain Eukaryota; kingdom Metazoa; phylum Chordata; class Mammalia; order Artiodactyla; family Ziphiidae; genus Mesoplodon; species Mesoplodon mirus. Next base: position 92,567,165 of record NC_138983.1, on the reverse strand, counting down.
TACGTGGGTCTCTCACTGTTGCGGCCTCTACTGCTGCGGAGCACAGGCTCTGGACGCACAGGCTCAACAGCCATGGCTCACGGGCCCAGCCGCTCGGTGGCATGTGGGATCCTCCTGGACCGGAGCACGAACCCGTGTCCCCTGCACTGGCAGGCAGACTCTCAACCACTGCGCCACCAAGGAAGCCCTGCCCTTTCTTTTTTCCTCCTGTTTGTCCTCAACAGGGGGAAGCATTAAGAGTAAATGAGGGGCTTCCCTGGTGGAGCAGTGGTTAAGAATCCGCCTGCCAATGCAGGGGACACAGGCTCGAGCCCTGGTCCAGGAAGATCCCACATGCCGCGGAGCAACTAAGCCCGTGCCCCACAACTAATGAGCCTGCGTTCTTGAGCCTGCGAGCCACAACTACTGAAGCCTCCATGCCTAGAGCCTGTGCTCCGCAACAAGAGAAGGCCATGGAATGAGAAGCCCGCACAACACAACAAAGAGTAACCCCTGCTCGCCACAACTAGAGAAAGCCCGGGCGCAGCAACGAAGACCCAATGCAGCCATAACTTAAAAAAAAATAATAATAAAAAAATAAATGCATTAACAGATTTTGTGTTTCCTCTCATCGTTAGTGTATTGCTTTCATTCCTAAGACCCTAAAAAATTGGATACCACTCCACTTACCAGGAACACACTTTGCAACATGGATCCGGGGGAAGCTGTTTTCTTCCGTAGACACTTCATGACCCCGGTTTCCACAACAGCAGGCACTGCTGGCTCTGCCAAGTTGCTGGAGAAGGGCACCTTATCTGCAAAGTCACGAATCCAAATGGGCCCCCATTGGCAAGGGTGGAAGGAAGTTGTTTGGCTTAGCTTCTTGGGGGATCAGAAGATTGGGAGTTCTGGGGGGGAACTGCAGGTACCTTGCTGTCCCTTGGTACAACGTCAGGGGAAAGAAAGGTCGCTGGTAGCTTCTCAGAGCTACCAGTTGGGGCTGTGCAGAGCGTCTTAGTAAATGCCATTTTGGTTGCAAATAACAGAAACTCAAACCGGCTGAAGCAAAAAAGGGGACATCTACGGGGAAGAAAAGATGGCTCCTGCCTGTCCAGACTCCTCCGCTTTGCTTGCCCTTTGATTCTCTAACCTTCCGCATTTCCTTTCAGTAAACTCCTTTTCTGTTTAAGTTAGCCACAGGAGATTTCTGTTGGTTGCAACCAGAGAATCTTGAGTGATACAAAAAGTCCTAGTGGAACCCAAGGCATTGGAATGGGCCTTTCCAAGGAAAGAAACCAGGAACCAGAAAGTCATCAGGAATCAGGGCAACTTTCTGCATCAGTTGGAATGCCTTCAGCTTTTTTTTTTTCCTTCATGGAGCTCATAATCCATTCATTTATTCAATAAGCAATTATTGAGTATCTATCCTGTGCCAGGCACCCTGGTCAGTCTTAGTGTTCCATACAGGTATAAAATATGCCAAGACCCCTGCCCTCAAGTAGCTCACATTCTAGTGAAGATAAGACATGTGAGCACATAGAGTATATTCACAACACAGAATAAGAAGAGCTATGCCATGGACACATATACACCAGCAAACATAAAATAGATAGCTAGTGGGAAGCAGCCGCACAGCACAGGGAGATCAGCTCGGTGCCCCGCGACCACCTAGAGGGGTGGGACAGGGAGGGCGGGAGGGAGGGAGATGCAAGAGGGAAGAGACATGGGAATACATGCACATGCATAACTGATTCACCCTGCGACAATGCAGAAACCGACACATCTTTGTAAAGCAACTACACTCCAACAAAGATGCAAAAAAAAAAAAAAAAAAAAACAAGAGCTATGCCAGAGGGATGAAGCATGACTGTCTTCAGAGACCTAGAAAGCACAGATGCAATATCCTGGTAGAGAGGGCCTGGGCAGAGAATCGCAGGTAGGTGAACCTGTGTGCACAGAGAACATGGTATGTATGAGAAGCTGCAAGTTTTCAACATCCGTGGAGCAAAAGAGTTCTTGCAAAAGTAGTGGGAGACGTGGCTGAAGAAATTGGTTGAGGATGAAGCATAAAAAACCCACTGAAGTGTTATCTTTTTTTCCTGAGGAGCATGGGGAGCCATGGAAGATTTTTAAGCTGTTTGAGGACATGGTCAATTCTCTGGGTTTCAGAAAAGTCCCTCTGGAGTCTGGGATGTGGTGAAAGCTGGGCTGGACCTTTCACCAGTGGGCATGCTCAGTCGCTCAGGAAAGGTTTTCGCTCTGCCTTGGGAAATTTTTCACGCCGCTCTGGCAGCGGAGCTCGCCCCGCCCACGGCTTCTCCTCACTGGATTGGTTGAACTCAGGGAGGCTACCAGGAGGCCCAGTTGACCTCCCAACTCCACACCCCCGCCCCCGCCCGTTAACGCTCTGGGCGCGCGCTGCCTTCAGCTTTAAATAACAGAAACCTGGATGTGGGTAGATGGTAAAAATTTGAAGCCCCTCCCAAATGAACTCTAGCCATGTGGCTTGCTTTGTCTGATGAGAGGTTGGCAAACACATGGCAGGTGGAGACTTGAAAAGTGTGCTTTGGGGCTTTCTCTCTCCTCTTGCTCTTGGAAACCTGTACCCACCACACGTGGCCTGGTCTGGCCTGTTGGGTGATGAGGGACCACACCAGGCAGAATCAGACGTCCCAGATGAGGCCTTTCTAGACCAGGGTTTCTCATTCTCGGTACTATTGACATATTGGATCAAATAAGTCTTGGTTGTGGGCAGCTGTTCTGTGCACTGCAGGATGTTTAGCAGCATCCCTGGCCTCTACCCCGAGATGATAGTATCACCCCCACCCCAGTTTAACAACCAAAGTGTGTCCAGACATTGCCCAATACCCCCTGGGTGGCAAAATGCCCCCAGTTGAGAACCACTGTCCTAACCCAGCTTGCCTGGCAATGACCAGGCAGGCATGTACACGAAGCCACCCTAAACTAGCCCCAGCCAAACCAACCAGACCAGTACAAGTGGCCAGCTTGACGCCTGGAATCATGAGAACTAATAGTTGCCATTTTAAGTCACTAACTTTTGAGTGATTTGCTCCACAGCACAAACAGGTACATCTGACCACAGTGGCTTAAACTGATAGGATTGATTTAGTTATACAACAGGATGTACAGAGGTAAGCAGTTCAGGTACACTGCAGAGCACAGTGATGCCACTAGGCTCCCACCCAGGCTTTTCATGTCTTTCCACTGCATTGTCCTTTGAGGTGGGCTTTGGTCTCTTGCTTGTTACCTGGTGATCCCCAACATGGCTTCTCCAGCTCCTAGTCCGAGCTCCAGGAGAGGAAAAGGAGACAAGGCAAAGGGACAAAGAGAAAAACTTTCTCCTAGCAAAGCCTTGCCTTTAATTCCAGAAGGGAAGCCCTGCCCAGGGCCTTCACCTGCATGTCACTGGCCAGAACTGAACAACACAGCCAGGTCTAGCTGCAAGGGAGGCTGGGAAATGAGGGCATTTCGCGTGCTGCTTATACAGTAGAGGGAAGCAATGACTAAGGGGCTTGTAGTGTCTGCTGCACTGTCTCTCTGGGGGTCGTCTTGGTTTCTTCTTTTTTTTTTTTTTTTGCCACACAGTGTGGCTTATGGGATCCTAGCTCCCTGATCAGGGATTGAGTCCGGGCCCCTGGCAGTGAAAGCGCAGGGTGGACGGCCAGGGAATTCCCTGGGTCTTGGTTTCTTGTCTCTACCTGTTGCTTATCTATCCTGGCCATCTCTTTCTAACACTGGCTTTGTTTCTCCAAACACAGTGGGAGAAATGGCCACCCCAGCTGGGAACTGCATCAAGACTTTCAGCTCCGGGCCATTAATGATCTGTGTGGTAACTCCGTGTCCCACTTCCAAATATCAAGGGCACAGGTGCTGATTGGCCCAGCTTGGGTTAGAAGAGAAACCTGATTGGTCTGGCTTGGGTAGACTATCTACTGATCAGCCAGTCAGGTGTGGCCAAGAGAGCAGCAGTAGGTAGGGTAAACCTGGTTGGGGAATGTGCATTCTCAGAGAAAGGGGTGTGTGGCTGAGGAGACACCTAAAGAACCATCTAGTTCAAGGAGTGAAGAAAGGACATTGCCATTGTGGGTTGCAATGTTGATACGATAAAGATTAACACGTCCTTTGAAAGACCTCAAATACAGTGGAGTCACATAGGCATTACATTTAACTTATGCAAATTCAAATATTTGTATTCAACCAAAGTATTTTTTTTTTCCCACACAATTTGGCTTCCAAACATGAGCCAGCTACTTAACTACTGCCTGACCAAGTGATCTTTTCTGGTGCTGGAGATTGCTGTTTTGGATTTTGGGGATATGGTACAGTGTAAGTAATATGTTCTTTATGGAAAACTGCTGGGATTTTCAAGATTATTTTTAAGGTCAGGTGATGCTCACCCTTCTCACTGTGTAAGAAGTACCTTTAGTGGAAGATCATGCAAATCATTTTTCCCATTTCCTTCTAGTTTTAATCAGTATAAAGAATGTATTTGGTTTTAAAATATCAAAATACTTTTATTGTGCCTTTTTAAAAATAAAAAATAAATGATATTCATGGCTTCTGGCTCTTCCTCCTGTTTTGTTTGGTGGTCTCTGGCCGTACAAGAAAGGCAGGGAGAGAACAGATGGCTGGAGAGAAGGCAAAAGTGAGGGTCTCTTCAAACACCACGGGAAAGGGGTGTGTCCACCTGGGCAGTGTGTGTTCTTTGATGACTGGGTACTTGGTCTGTCCTGATGGCCTGGGACTTGACCTACTGGGCTGTCTTGGTGCGGCAGAATGGGCAGCGTGAGATGGAGTTAGAAACCTGGGTTCCAGACCCAATTCTTGAATTTACTAGCTGTGTGACTTTAGACGGGCCATTTAACCTCTCTGGGCCTCAGCTTCCTCATTTGTAAAATGGGGAACATAATGCTATTTACCTCCCAGGGCTTGAGAGAGGATTAGACGAGAAGTGTTTTGAACACCGCAGAGCGCCATATAAACATGACTCACTGTTATGGAAGCGATAAAACTGGTTGCTGTTCACATTTATTATAATAAATTCAGATATAAATGCACTATACCATGGCCCCAACAGCCCTGAGGTTACCATTTCAAACTTATTCTTCATATGCCTGTGTATGTTTACATTCATAATATCTGTGAAAAGAACCCCTCTCCTCACACACTCCAAAATACAGTATTGTGCAAAATACCAGTCTAGGAAGCAACATACTAGGGTAGCAACCTTTAATGTCCTAAAAAAGCATCTTAGTAGTTTGACGCAGAAGAGTTACACTGACTCACGGAGGATCATGTGAGGCCCAGCGGGGCGACGTTTCTAGTTCCTTCCACCAGGTTTAGAAAACAGAAGGCTCTGGCTGGATTTGCTGGACATTTCTCTCTTCAGCATCTCCCTTCCTTGGTCCATCTTTGGGGTGCCTTTTCTGGCTCCAACCTACAACAAGCAAGAGCAACAAATGCCCAAACTCTATAATTGTAGGGAGATCCCCAAATATTTCTCAAATGGCATTTTTTTTTACTCAAAATAAAATCTTTGTTGTAAAAAATATTTATATACACACATAGACGTGAGCAAAACGAAGGTAAAATGATCCACCATTATCACACTACCCACAGGTAACCTTATTCACATTTTGGTGTACACTCTTCCAGATACACAGATAACGTTTTCTTCTGACATTTGCATCTTTTTTTGAACCAGGAGTTTCTGATGATAGGCAATTTCATTGGGATGGACTTTCTCTGGAAAAGCTGTTACTGAACTGAATGCCTTATGTCTCTGATGTCTTAGGAGGGTAAAATGCAGCATACTCTAGGGGGTCTGTCTAACCCTTTTCTGAGCACTACTCCTGGATCCAGGCAGCCATGTGTGTGACTCTGTCCCTGGTCATAGCTGATCGGGCACTTGGCACGGGCTGGGCTTTTAAGATGGTCACTCCCAGGATTTGGGGTTATGGGCTCTAAGATGCTACTTGCTTCCTGGGCTGGTCCTTTGAACTGGGGGACCATGAGGTCATTCCTTCCTGTCACATGACTGGAGAGAGCAGAGATCAGGGGAGCCACACAGAGACACAGAGAGGAGATACGGCCTGTGTGTGCGTGTGCGCATGCTTGTGTGTGTGTAAAAGAGATGATGCCTGAGATCTGATGGCTTACCAGTTCTATTTCGAGGCCAGGCTCTCTTTCAGCTCCCAGTTTTTATGAGGCACTCACCCCTATATCCTTAAAAAAGCCCCCTCCCCCTCCCTTTTTTTTTTTGCGGTACGCGGGCCTCTCAGTGTTGTGGCCTCTCCCGTTGCGGAGCACAGGCTCCGGACGCGCAGGCTCAGCGGCCATGGCTCACGGGCCCAGCCGCTTCGCGGCATGTGGGATCTTCCCGGACTGGGGCACGAACCCGCGTCCCCTGCATCGGCAGGCGGACTCTCAACCACTGCGCCACCAGGGAAGCCCTATCCTGTGGTTTTTAAGTATCCCTGCACACTCTGCCTGTCTCTAGAGTATTAAGTCCAGTTGCGCTGTTTTGACCTCTTTGTTTATTGAGATTATTATTTACTTGCATTAAAATGTACCAATTTCAAAGGTACAGTTTGATTAATTTTGGTAATTGTATACCAGGTGTAACCACCACCACGACCCAGATATAGAAAAGTTACTTACCCTTTAAAAGTTTTCCATCCCAATTTGCCCCAATTCAGTTTTGAGACACTTTATTGAGTTTTACTGCTTTCTCTAACATCGACTCTCCGGGTGATTTAGGAAAGTCACTTTACCTCTCTGGATGTGTTTTTGCTTTTATAACATGAAAAATGCCAGAACAGATGTGTTACCAAGGGCCCTTGCAATACTTTCAGAAAATGAGGGGGTAGGGTAAGGGCGGGAATCTCAGCCTTGCGTCCTCATTCTTCACATAGCACACGCATGTGGCAGATCCTAGTGGGAAAAGCCTGTGGTCGCATCAGAGAGAATTAGGTTTCCATCTCCTCTCTTGCTAGTGTGTGTGTAACCTTTTGTAAGCATCAGCTTTCTCATCTCCAGTATCAGGCTTATTAACAAGGCCTATTTGTTTACTGTTGTGAGGATGAGTTGAGATGCACCGGCAGCCTTAAATGTTAGTTGGTATTTGTATTATGGCATAATAGAAAGGCACTGCATTCAACCATCTCAGTTACTACACGTTTATGCAGGCTGATTCTCACAGCCAAAACAGACGCACAAAGTACACCCACCCATTTACCCACCTGGGGAAGCCCGAAGCCTCCCTGCCTGCCTTCCCTACGGGGCTCAGAGAAAAGCTGCGCATGCGTGCGCGTGCTTCCAAAGAGCCTCGCTAGGGGGCGGAATGGGAAACAGGAGGTTCTAACGCCTGTCGTACAAGCGCGACGTAAAGCGGGTCTGCTTTATGGCACCCTGCTTCCGCCGTAAAGCGCCGTTGGCAATCCCGCGTGAGTGGGTTGAGGAGACGACTTCCAGGTGAAAAACGCGATTCTTGGAGGTTGGCTGACTTGACGTCTTCTCCATGGGCAAACGCGGGAGCCGGAGCCGGAGCCGGAGCCGGAGCCGGAGCCAGCTGCTCAACTCCCTAACTAAAAAGCAGAAGAAGCATCTAAGGGATTTCGGCGAGGAGCATCCCTTCTATGACAGGTATGGAGAGGCAAGGCTGGGACCGGCGCTGCCGGTGTCCTTTCCCGGTGGGAGCCCGCGTGTCCCCGCGTTTGGTCCGCCGGTGCCCCGGGGGTAGTGACAGGGCAGCTCCCGCCGCGTGCCACGCTGCCCCGGCGCCGGCCTAGCTCGCCCGGGGATCCTGGCGGCTTCCCGCCTGAGATGGGGTTCTTCGCCGGTCTTCCTACCCTTTGTTGAGCCTGTAGTTTTATGCTAGACGGCACGCCTCCTGTGTGGCGACTGGGCAGAGATTTTATAAGCTTGTGTTCGTTTTCTATGTTTTTAAAGAATTGCTTGGGGGTTTCCCTTGGTGGCGCAGTGGTTAAGAATCCGCCTGCCAACGGAGGGGGCAGGGGTTCGAGCCCTGGTCCGGGAAGATCCCACATGCCGCGGTGCACGTAAGCCCGTGCGCCACAACTATTGAGCCTGCACTCTAGAGCCCGCGAGCCACAACTACTGAGCCAGGGTGGTGCAACTACTGATGCCCGCGAGCCTAGAGCCCCTGCTCCGCAACAAGAGAAGCCACCTCTCGCCGCAACTAGAGAAAGCCCGGGCGCAGCAACGAAGACCCATAGCAGGCAAAAATAAATAAATTAAATAAGTTAAAAAAAATGAAAAAAGAATTGCTTGGGACCCTCGACATCACCTATCTATTCAATGACCATGAGGAAACTAATGTTTGGGTAGTTGTGGGTTCCTCTCTAAGTGTCCAGACTCTCAGTTATGATCTTAGTGCTCATCCCACCCCTTTGGGCTGCTTTATCAACAGTTAGAGGGATAGTCTACTTAAGAAATTTGCTAGAAAAGGTGAACCCCGAGGGCTTTTATTTGCCAAAATTTCCCGTCTTTTGGATGAGAGCCTGTTACTGTGTGAGTGTAGTATTTGTCATGTGGTCTTGTTAGACTTTTTCATTCGTCTCTTATTATCTATTTGGCATATCCTTCCAAAACCTGTCCCAATGCATATGGAGTTTTTACTTGACAATAGGTATAATGTATTTATAACGGTATAGTCTGCCATGTTCATTTAAAGTTGTATCATTAGACTTTTCCTAATTGCTACATACTAGTAGTTAAAGTTTAACATTGCCTGTTTCTTCTCAGGGTTTCCAGAAAGGAAGCAAAACCACAGACTTGTCAACTGGTAATGCTTTATACCTTCTTTATGATAGTAGATTCTGGACTGTTACTTTTAAGATTACATATGGTAATAAAGTTTGGCTACATTTCCACTCTCTTTGATTTTAGATGTAAGCTATACTTTAGTAATATTGCTTAGTTTTAAGTGCAGGTGTCTGTTAAAATGCCATTGTGATAACTAATATCGTATAGAGTATGAAACTGTCCTGAGAGATTAGCCTGTTAGAACCTGTTAAGGAGGCTTACCAGAGGGCTCTTGGTGAATCCTAAGAGGGAATGTCATGTTTGCTTAACATAAAATAGAGTGCAAAATCATCAAAGGTCTTATTTCATTACCACAGACTCAGAAATAAAGTACACTTTTTTGTTGTAAGTTTTCCTGTTGCTCCTTTAAAGGTGCCAAATGTCTGACACATAGGTTAGATCGCCTTATAACCTAAAGCTCCATGTGTTTAGTTTGCTGTCTTCCCATGTAGAACATGAGCAGTTCAAAGAAGAGGAAGCGCTTCTAGAATCATAGCTAGATTAGCTGTTTGAAACAAATTTGGTGCTAGGTTTGGTTGAATAGATAGGGTTGCATATTTGCAGAAAAGCTAGTTTTTATTTAGAAAAGGCTGAACTTGGTTCCACTGTGGGCCTGATGATAGTCGTGGGGTAGCAACAAGAACAGCATAATTTTTGTTTTTAAAATCCCCATTTTCCTTTTAGTCAGAGAGTTTATAGATACTTCAAGTTCTGAAAGTGAAGCATAGAGTGAACCAGAACAAGTTTCTGGTTACAACAGACTACTTGCCACATTAAAGGGTGTTTCCAAGGAAGATGAGGAGGAGGAAGAGGAAGAAGACAGTGTTCTAGATGAGACAGAAATGAATCTTGAAGATGGCGATAGTGACGTCATTGTGGAGGAAGAGATGGCAGTAGAGTCCACTGACATGCAGAAGAGTGAGTGTCTTTGATGTGGGTTTATCATCTTTGCAGGGACCACAGACAGATTGCCCCAGGGGCAGGGTGCCTTGTACCACAGAGCTGGGTGAAAGCACATGGATTCAAAGCAGAGATTCTTAACATTGTTGGGCTCTGTGATATCTTCCAGAATCTGATGAAAACACAGGACCCTCTGGCCATAAAAATGCAGAAATGACATTTTTGCTTATGATTTCCAGGATTTCATCAATCCTACTTCAAATTCCCCTGATTGGGAGGAAAGGGAACATAATTCTGTTTTTGTAATGGTCTCAATTTATGAAAGAGATGATTGTTCCTGCCTTAGAGGAACCAAGTTTAATGGAAGATAGACATAAAATATACAAAACTTTTCAAGCATCAAATCTGAATGGAACCGATAAATATAAGGTGTTAAAGAGATGCAAAGTGGTCACATGCTGCCAGGGTGAATGAGGGGAGGCTTCAGAGGAGAGCTGGGACTGAAAGCTTAAAGGAACTCTGTCTCACTCAGACATCTAGGTCACTAGTTTTTAAAAAATTATTATTAATTTATTTATTTTTGGCTGCACTGTGTCTTTGTTGCAGTGCGCCGGCTTCTCACTGTGGTGGCTTCTCTTGTTGTGGAGCATGGACTCTAGGCACGTGGGCTTCGGTAGTTGTGGCACACGGGCTCAGTAGTTGTGGCCCACGGGCTCTAGAGCACAGGCTCTGTAGTTGTGGCGCACGGGCTTAGTTGCTCGGCGGCATGTGGGATCTTCCCAGACTAGGGCTTGAAACCACGTCCCCTGCATTAGCAGGCGAATTCTTAACCACTGTGCCACCAGGGAAGTCCCCATAGGTGACTTTTTAATTTAGCTTTAAAATCAACTTTATTGAAGTATGAATTACATTCAACAAGGTGTACCCGTTTTAAGCATGTAATTTGATAAGTCTTGACAAATGTGTATATCTATATTGTCATCGCCAAAGTCAAGATACAGAACACTTCCAATACCTGCAAAAAGTTCTTTCTTGTCCTTTTACAGTCAGTTTCCCAGGCCTGGCATCAGGCAACCACTGACATGCTTTCTTTCACTATGTATTAGTGTTTCCTATTCTAGAAATTCATATGAATGGAAGCATACAATAAGTACCCTTTTGCACGTGGCTTCTTTGGCTCCTCATGTTGCTGTGACTCATCCGTGTAGTTCATATTAGTAATTCATTTCTTTTTATTACTGGAATAGTAGTCCATTGTCTGCATATATCTGGGTAACTTTTTATATTCTATTATCTTAATGCCTATTTGCCTTACTGTATTTTTTTCTATACTTTAAGGTGTCACACACCATTCTTAGTATTTTCATTCATCACTTGTACTCGGATAAAAAAATCGTTGCCTCAGACTTAGGGATTGTTTTAATTTTGTTGGTTTTCCAGTTTTCTTTCATGTTTTAGGTTTTTAAAAATGAGAAGTTTGGCTTTTTAAATTATAAAAGTAATATATATTTACTGTAAAACTTTAAGAGGGTAATATAGTTAACGTATATCTCCTCCACCGTGGGATGAACACCTTTAACATTTTATAGGACCTTACAGACTACTTTTTTATGGATATATGAGTGAATATATATTTGTGTGTATGTGCATAATGGCCTCATACATTTCTGTAAGTGACTTTTTTCTTTAATAATATAACGTGTGTAACTGTGGGTTACTGCCGCTAGAACCCTGGTGTCCAAACTCCCAGGCCAAATCTCCTTCTACTACATTACACTACCATGGGGAGGTTTAAAAAAGAAAGGGAAAGTATGAAGGGTGATTTTTCCATAAATTAAATCCACTTTAAAAGGCGCATTTGGAGAGTCAGAGAGTACTGGTATTGTTAGAAAGAAGAAAGGTTGAAAAGCTGGTTAAATCTCATTTTAAAAAAATCCATATGTACCACATTGTAAAAAAGAGAAGGAAGACGGCATTCATGATTACTGGGCTGGCAGGGTAGGGGACAGTTGCATGCTGGGGGTGGCTCTCGTACTGGCTCTTCCACTCTTCACACTTGCGCTCGGCCAGGGCCAGGGACCGCTGAGGGAGATCAGAGGAGAGGGTGGTGCCTTGGGGGTTCCAGGGGGTTGTGCAGCTGGCTCCCTTGCCACCCAGACTGCCCCAGGGTTCCCAGCCCCAAGGATTATGGAGCATCCCCACACCTGTTTGCTCTGCAGTTGCTGTCCTGCACGCATTTTCTCCTCCAGCACTTTCTGCAGTGTCTCCTTGGCCTTCTGCTCATAGCTGTTTTTCTGGTCTTCCATGTGTAATAGCAACTTATTCATTCCCCAAGAAGTGTATTTCTGTAAATTTGAGGCAATTCAACAAATACACGTTGACCTACTGTGTGCTAAAGCCTGAGCAGGGATACAGAAATGAAAAGAAATTGGTCCTTGCCCACAGGGCAGAGATGTCAGTAATCTGGTGGACCTTCTTCCAGGCTGGAGGCAGGCAGGGAGAGTCCCTCAGGTGATGTGAGAGGTGAGTGGGGATAAAAAACTGCCCTGGGCATGCTGGGCATTCTCCCCTAGGCCTTCCACAGGCATTTGAAATCCGACATTTCCAAAGGGAAATCATCTTTCTAAACCTGCTCCTATCTCAGTGGCCAGCATCACCACCCACCCAGTCTCCCAAACCCTAAACCAGGGAATCATCCTTGATTTCTCTCTCACCTTCTTCAAGGACTCAGTTCCTCATCAAGCTCTGTCAAGTCAGCGTCTTTAACGGCTCGTTCGTTACCTGTATCCTCTATCCCTACCGCCACCTCCTTAGTTCAGACCCTAGTGACACTATTATATGGATTATATAGAGACTATGTGTTATCTTCATGCCTTGCCTCCCTTCAAACCCTATTCAGTCCTGCAGCTAGAGGGTTCTTTCTAAAACTTAAATCTGATCCCATCACAACCTGCTTAAATCTCTCAGTGGTTCTCAGTGTTCTAAGAATCAGGTCCAAACTCCTTGGCATGGTTCCTACTTACAAGCCCAGACTTTGATCTCATGCTGCCTCCACGCAAGCTGAACTGCTTGTAGGTCCCCTAAGCACTGTGCTTTTCAGCCTCTGCCTTTGCCCATAAAGCTTCTTCTGCTTAGAGTATCGTGACCCACGCTTCTCACCTGGTTAACTTCTACCCATGTTCAAGATTCAGCCCTAGAATCATAAATTCTGATAAACTTGGCCAACCATACCTACCCCCCGACTCTTTACGGATTAGGCAGTTTTACTGGTGTTCACATAGTATCTGTATTTCTGATCTATGGACTCATCTGTCTCCTTTAAGGGATTGTAAACTCCTTTGAGGCAGGGAGCATTTTTATTTTTGTATTTTTTGTATTTTATTTATTTATTTATTTATTTATTTATTTATTTATTTTTTATTAGTTTCTGCTTTATAACAAAGTGAATCAGTTATACATATACATCTTTTCCCACATCCCTTCCCTCATGCATCTCCCTCCCTCCCACCCTCCCCATCCCACCCCTCCAGGCGGTCACAAAGTACCGAGCTGATCTCCCTGTGCTATGCGGCTGCTTCCCACTATCTATCTACCCTACATTTGGTAGTGTATATATGTCCATGCCTCTCTTTCGCTTTGTCACAGCTTACCCTTCCCCCTCCCCATATCCTCAAGTCCATTCTCAAGTAGGTTTGTGTCTTTATTCCCGTTTTACCCCAGGTTCTTCATGACATTTTTTTTTAAATTCCATATATATGTGTTAGCATACGGTATTTGTCTTTCTCTTTCTGATTTACTTCACACTGTATGACAGACTCTAGGTCTATCCACCTCATTACAAATAGCTCAGTTTCGTTTCTTTTTATGGCTGAGTAATATTCCATTGTATATATGTGCCACATCTTCTTTATCCATTCATCCGATGATGGACACTTAGGTTGTTTCTATCTCCGGGCTATTGTGAATAGAGCTGCAATGAACATTTTGGTACATGTCTCTTTTTGAATTATGGTTTTCTCAGGGTATATGACTAGTAGTGGGATTGCTGGGTCATATGGTAGTTCTATTTTTAGTTTTTTAAGGAACCTCCATACCGTTCTCCATAGCGGCTGTACCAATTCACATTCCCACCAGCAGTGCAAGAGGGTTCCCTTTTCTCCACACCCTCTCCAGCATTTATTGTTTCTAGGTTTCTTGATGATGTCCATTCTGACTGGTGTGAGATGATATCTCATTGTAGTTTTGAGTTGCATTTCTCTAATGATTAATGATGTTGAGCATTCTTTCATGTGTTTGTTGGCAGTCTGTATATCTTCTTTGGAGAAATGCCTATTTAAGTCTTCTGTCCATTTTTGGATTGGGTTGTTTGTTTTTTTGCTATTGAGATGCATGAGCTGTTTATAAATTTTGGAGATTAATCCTTTGTCAGTTGCTTCATTTGCAAATATTTTCACCCATTCTGAGGGTTGTCTTTTGGTCTTGTTTATGGTTTCCTTTGCTGTGCAAAAGCTTTGAAGTTTCATTAGGTCCCATTTGTTTATCTTTGTTTTTATTTCCATTTCTCTAGGAGGTGGGTCCAAAAGGATCTTGCTGTGATTTATGTCATAGAGTGTTCTACCTATGTTTTCCTCTAAGAGTTTGATAGTTTCTGGCCTTACATTTAAGTCTTTAATCCATTTTGAGCTTATTTTTGTGTATGGTGTTAGGGAATGATCTAATCTCAAACTTTTACATGTCCCTGTCCAGTTTTCCCAGCACCACTTATTGAAGAGGCTGTCCTTTCTCCACTGTACATTCCTGCCTCCTTTATCAAAGATAAGTTGGCCATATGTGCGTGGGTTTATCTCTGGGCTTTCTATCCTGATCCACTGATCTATCTTTCTGTTTTTATGCCAGTACCACACTGTCTTAATTACTGTAGCTTTGTAGTATAGTCTGAAGTCAGGGAGCCTGATTCCTCCAGCTCCGTTTTTCGTTCTCAAGATTGCTTTGGCTATTCGGGGTCTTTTGCTTTTCCAAACAAATTTTGAAATTTTTTGTTCTAGTTCTGTGAAAAATGCCAGTGGTAGTTTGATAGGGATTGCATTGAATCTGTAGATTGCTTTGGGTAGTAGAGTCATTTTCACAATGTTGATTCTTCCAATCCAAGAACACGGTACATCTCTCCATCTATTTGTATCATCTTTAATTTCTTTCATCAGTGTCTTATAATTTTCTGCATACAGGTCTTTTGTCTCCTTAGGTAGGTTTATTCCTAGATATTTTATTCTTTTTGTTGCAATGGTAAATGGGAGTGTTTTCTTGATTTCATTTTCAGATTTTTCATCATTAGTGTACAGGAATGCCAGAGATTTCTGTACATTAATTTTGTATCCTGCTACTTTACCAAATTCATTGATTAGCTCTAGTAGTTTTTCGGTAGCATCTTTAGGATTCTCTATGTATAGTATCATGTCATCTGCAAACAGTGACAGCTTTACTTCTTCTTTTCCAATTTGGATTCCTTTTATTTCCTTTTCTTCTCTGATTGCTGTGGCTAAAACTTCCAAAACTATGTTGAATAAGAGTGGTGAGAGTGGGCAGCCTTGTCTTGTTCCTGATCTTAGTGGAAATGGTTTCAGTTTTTCACCATTGAGGACAATGTTGGCTGTGGGTTTGTCATATATGGCCTTTATTATGTTGAGGAAAGTTCCCTCTATGCCTACTTTCTGCAGGGTTTTTATCATAAATGGGTGTTGAATTTTGTCGAAAGCTTTCTCTGCATCTATTGAGATGGTCATATGGTTTTTCTCCTTCAACTTGTTAATATGGTGTATCACATTGATTGATTTGCGTATATTGAAGAATCCTTGCATTCCTGGAATAAACCCCACTTGATCATGGTGTATGATCCTTTTAATGTGCTGTTGGATTCTGTTTGCTAGTATTTTGTTGAGGATTTTTGCATCTATGTTCATCAGTGATATTGGCCTGTAGTTTTCTTTCTTTGTGACATCCTTGCCTGGTTTTGGTATCAAGGTGATGGTGGCCTCGTAGAATGAGTTTGGGAGTGTTCCTCCCTCTGCTATATTTTGGAAGAGTTTGAGAAGGATGGGTGTTAGCTCTTCTCTAAATGTTTGATAGAATTTTCCTGTGAAGCCATCTGGTCCTGGGCTTTTGTTTGATGGAAGATTTTTAATCACAGTTTCAATTTCAGTGCTTGTGATTGGTCTATTCATATTTTCTATTTCTTCCTGAGTCAGTCTTGGCAGGTTGTGCATTTCTAAGAATTTGTCCATTTCTTCTAGGTTGTCCATTTTATTGGCATAGAGTTGCTTATAGTAATCTCTCATGATCTTTTGTATTTCTGCAGTGTCAGTTGTTACTTCTCCTTTTTCATTTCTAATTCTATTGATTTGAGTCTTCTCCCTTCTTTTCTTGATGAGTCTGGCTAATGGTTTGTCAATTTTGTTTATCTTCTCAAAGAACCAGCTTATAGTTTGGTTGATCTTTGCTATCGTTTCCTTCATTTCTTTTTCATTTATTTCTGATCTGATCTTTATGATTTCTTTCCTTCTGCTAACTTTGGGGGTTGTTTGTTCTTCTTTCTCTAATTGCTTTAGGTGCAGGGTCAGGTTGTTTACTCGAAATGTTTCCTGTTTCTTAAGGTGGGATTGTATTGCTATAAACTTCCCCCTTAGAACTGCTTTTGCTGCATCCCATAGGTTTTGGGTCGTCGTGTCCTCATTGTCATTTGTTTTTAGGTACTTTTTAATTTCCTCTTTGATTTCTTCAGTGATCACTTCGTTATTGAGTAGTGTATTGTTTAGTCTCCATGTGTTTGTATTTTTTACAGATCTTTTCCTGTAATTGATGTCTAGTCTCATAGCATTGTGGTGGGAAAAGATACTTGATACAATTTCAATTTTCTTAAATTTACCAAGGCTTGATTTGTGACCCAAGCTATGATCTATCCCGGAGAATGTTCCATGAGCACTTGAGAAAAATGTGTATTCTGTTGTTTTTGGATGGAATGTCCTATAAATATCAACTAAGTCCATCTTGTTTAATGTATCATTTAAAGCTTGTGTTTCCTTATTTATTTTCATTTTGGATGATCTGTCCATTGGTGAAAGTGGGGTGTTAAAGTCCCCTACTATGATTGTGTTACTGTCGATTTCCCCTTTTATGGCTGTTAGTATTTGCCTTATGTATTTTTTTTTTTTGTATTGTTTTGTCGAGTAAACTGAATAACTATTTCTCTCATTTTTTTTTTTTTTTTGCCTTATAACAAATTTAATCAGTTATACATATACATATGTTTCCATATCCCCTCCCTTTTGCGTCTCCCTCCCACCCTCCCTATCCCACCCCTCCAGACGGTCACAAAGCACCGAGCTGATCTCCCTGTGCTATGCGGCTGCTTCCCACTAGCTATCTACCTTACGTTTGGTAGTGTATATATGTCCATGCCGCTCTTTCACTTTGTCACAGCTTACCCTTCCCCCTCCCCATATCCTCAAGTCCATTCTCTAGTAGGTCTGTGTCTTTATTCCTGTTTTACCCCTAGGTTCTTCATGACATTTTTTTTTCTTAAATTCCATATATATGTGTTAGCATACAGTACTTGTCTTTCTCTTTCTGACTTACTTCACTCTGTATGACAGACTCTAGGTCTATCCACCTCATTACAAATAGCTCAATTTCATTTCTTTTCATGGCTGAGTAATATTCCATTGTATATATGTGCCACATCTTCTTTATCCATTCATCCGATGATGGACACTTAGGTGCCTTATGTATTGAGGTGCTCCTATGTTGGGTGCGTAAATATTTACAATTGTTATATCTTCTTCTTGGATCGATCCCTTTATCGTTATGTAGTGTCCTTCTTTGTCTCTTCTAATAGTCTTTATTTTAAAGTCTATTTTGTCTGATATAAGAATTGCTACTCCAGCTTTCTTTTGATTTCCATTTGCATGGAATATCTTTTTCCATCCCCTTACTTTCAATCTGTATGTGTCTCTAGGTCTGAAGTGGGTCTCTTGTAGACAGCATATATATGGGTCTTGTTTTTGTATCTATTCAGACACTCTGTGTCTTTTGGTGGGAGCATTTAGTCCATTTACATTTAAGGTAATTATTGATATGTATGTTCCTATTCCCATTTCCTTAATTGCTTTGGGTTCGTTATTGTAGGTATATTCCTTCTGTTGTGTTTCTTGCCTAGAGAAGTTCCTTTAGCATTTTCTGTAAAGCTGGTTTGGTGGTGCTGAACTCTCTCAGCTTTTGCTTGTCTGTAAACGTTTTAATTTCTCCATCAAATCTGAATGAGATCCTTGCTGGGTAGAGTAATCTTGGTTGCAGGTTTCTCTCCTTCATCACTTTAATTATGTCCTGCCACTCCCTTCTGGCTTGTAGAGTTTCTGCTGAGAGATCAGCTGTTAACCTGATGGGGATTCCCCTGTGTGTTATTTGTTGTTTTTCCCTTGCTGCTTTTAATATGATTTCTTTGTGTTTAATTTTTGACAGTTTGATTAATATGTGTCTTGGCATATTTCTCCTTGGATTTATTCTGTATGGGACTCTCTGTGCCTCCTGGACTTGATTAACTATTTCCTTTCCCATATTAGGGAAGTTTTCAACTATAATCTCTTCAAATATTTTCTCAGTCCCTTTCTTTTTGTCTTCTTCTTCTGGAACCCCTATAATTCGAATGTTGGTGCGTTTAATGTTGTCCCAGAGGTCTCTGAGACTGTCCTCTGTTCTTTTCATTCTTTTTTCTTTATTTTGCTCTGCATCAGTTATTTCCACTATTTTATCTTCCACCTCACTTATCCGTTCTTCTGCCTCACTTATTCTGCTATTGATCCCATCTAGAGTATTTTTCATTTCATTTATTGTGTTTTTAATCGATGCTTGATTCATCTTTAGTTCTTCTAGGTCCTTGTTAACTGTTTCTTGCATTTTGTCTATTCTATTTCCAAGATTATGGATCTTGGAAATAGAATCTTGGATCAGCTTTACTATCATTATTCTGAATTCTTTTTCAGGTAGACTGCCTATTACCTCTTCATTTGTTAGGTCTGGTAGGTTTTTATCTTGCTCCTTCACCTGCTGTGTGTTTTTCTGTCTTCTCATTTTGCTTATGTTACTGTGTTTGGGGTCTCCTTTCTGCAGGCTGCAGATTCGTAGTTCCTGTTGTTTTTGGTGTCTGTCCCCAGTGGCTAAGGTTGTTTCAGTAGGTTGTGTAGGCTTCCTGGTGGGGGGGACTAATGCCTGTGTTCTGGTGGTTGAGGCTCGATCTTGTCTTTCTGGTGGACAGGTCCACGTCTGGTGGTGTGTTTTGGGGTGCCTATGGCCTTATGATGTTTTTAGGTAGCCTCTCTGCTAATGGGTGGGGTTGTGTTCCTGCCTTGCTAGTTGCTTGGCATAGGGTGACCAGCACTGTAGCTTGCTGGTCGTTGACTGAAGCTGGGTGCTGGTGTTGAGATGGAGATCTCTGGGAGATTTTCGCTGCTTGATATTATGTGGAGCTGGGAGGTCTCTTGTGGACCCGGGTCCTGAAGTTGGCTCTCCCACTTCAGAGGCACAGCCCTGACTCCTGGCTGCAGCACCAAGAGCCTTTGTCGTTCTTCTTAAAGTCTAGGACTTCAGAAGATCATCTCAAAGGCCGCCCGGCACAAGCTTCAGAGGACCATGCACAGTGAAGTAAGTGCAGCTCAAATTAAGAAGAAACGCCAAGATTCAGCTCTTCGGTCCATTCACTCCCCTCGTGATGAGGATAGGTTTCAAAACACCCCACTTAGCCTTTGGGCACACCAGAAGCCAGTTAAACCTGATGAGCTAAATTGGATACACTTGATGGTGAAGGGCACGGTGGGCGTGAGTCGTGGCTGGTGGCTGCGTGGAGGTGGGCGACGGAAGCGGTGTCACCAAACGTTGGCTGCCCTTGCTCCGGCCTGCTGTCACTGCCCCAGAGTCGGAGCTCTACAGTGACCATGGGAGAGAGCTCTCACTTGGACTGGGAGTCCAGGGGACACTGGCCTCGCTGGGTTCGGGCTGAGCGATCTCAATATCTTGTAATAACCTGATTGGAAAACTTCTTGTCCTCAATTCATTGGCTATACTGGATTTTTTTTCTTGGGTCAGACCTTCAGACTTCTACCAGAAATCGTTCCTTTGGGGAAACCAGGCCTTCCCAGAAATTCAGGAAACTTGAACAAAGTAGCTTCAGGTGCTTCCACTTTTGAAGCTGAAAGACACCATAAGCAAGGCCAGTGGTGGTCGTCAGGGATGGTCCTCTTCCATGTGCTGGGCCCACTTCTCCTCCTCTTGAGCTTCCTTTCTCCAGGGTGCAGACACCATCTGGTCTCTCTCCGTAGACCCGGAATTCAGCACCTCACAGGCCGAGAACCAGAGAATGAGAACCCAGGGCGCTACGCAGGTTAAGTGAACTCGCAACCTCTAACTTTATTTTTTATTCATTTATTTTTTTGGTTGTGCCGTGCAGCATGTGGGATTTTATTTCCCTGACCAAGGATCGAACCCGCGCCCCCTGCAGTGGAAACTCGGAGTCTTAATCGCTGGACCTCCAGGGAAGTCCCCAGGGCTTGCTTTGACATGCATCGAATGGTGGCGGGTGGACACGGGGAGCAGCTGTCTGTGAGCCATCCTGTGTAGAAATGCAGGGTGGAGGGCAGGACAGCTGGAGCGGGAGGGGAAGAGGCGGAGGAGGGAGGGAGGGAGGGTGGGCGAGAGACAGAGAGTTTCCGGAGACAATAGCTCTGGCCATGTCCTAGGGCATGAAAGCTGAAAATAGCTCCTAGTGCCAGGAGCCTTGGAGCCACAGCCTGTGAGCCAGGGTGACTGGCTCTCCTCCCTGGTGTGTGTGTGTGTGGGGGTAGCTCTGGGCTTCTCAGGCTGGGAATGGGATGCACGGAGCAGGGACGGAGTAGGGACCCTTCTCTCTGGGACCTCGCGGGCCATCCTTAGCTCACAAAGCTGAGCCACCCCTGGCCCTACGAGTGGGGGGCTTATCCTCCCTGTCCCCTGGATCACACCCCCTCACACACAACTTCCCCATGTGTGCTCCCAGCAGCCAAGAGAATCTGTTTTTAAAAGATTTGGGGGAGGGGGGTAAACATACAAACAAGAGCAGAATGGATACTTTTTCAGAATGGGAATGGCTCTGTGTAACCCCACCCCCAGGGAAACCACAGTCCTGACCTCTAACACCCTTGACGAGTCAGCCTTGGTCTGGGCTTGCGGACCCATGGAAGCTTCCTCATCCCCTCTTTCAGACCCTGTCTCTCCCTCAGCATCTTTGTGAGAAGCACCTGGGAAAGTGGAACTGCTAGGCTGTACTGCTGCTAGAACTCCACCTGGGCTCCACCAGGCTCCAGCCCCCCGCCCTGTGCACCTCTCTGACCCTGAGGCACCTCAACTTCCCTCCCAGGACTTGTGACACTTAAGGGAGACACCGAAAAGACAAGCGTTTGGCTCCCTGGCTGGCAAAGAGCAGGTGCTCAATTGTCATAAGTGTCCGTATCAGTGAGGCTTCTCCAGACAAACAGAATCCATAGGGTGTGTGTGTGTATATACACACACATACATATGTACACGCATACAAAAATATACAGCTGTGTATATATGCAGTATGCATACAGACATATACACATATAGTATATGCAATACACACATATATACACACATATAAAATGCATCGTTTGTATATATACAGTATGTATACACACATACAATACACATATACTCTATACATACACACATATAAAATGCATAGTTTGTATATATACAGTATGTACACATGCATATAACATATGCAATAGACACACCTAGGTACATATATATCATACATATATACACACATACAAAGATATTTAGATGTGTATATATACAGTATACATACATATATAATATATGCAATACACGTACATACATAGAGACACATATATACACCTACATACAAAAGCATGTAGCATAAAAATATATATGTACTGTACATATAAATTCATCATATATATACATATATATCATATATATAAGATATATACACATACATATACACAATGTATACACACACATACACACCTCTATGTAAATATGCGCATGTACATACACATATAAATACATATGCAAGTGTGTCTATATATAGTATATACGTATATACATATAATACCTATGCAACATATACACATACAGGTATACAACATATATACACACCTATATATAAATATACACTGTATACATACATACGTACAGCGTACATCTACTGTATATATACACACACCCATATATCAATATATGGGTGTGTGTATATATACAGCATGTTCACATTTATAATATGTATACTATATATATACACATACATACATGTATACAATATATACACACAAATATATAGGCTTGTATGTATACTGTATATAGTACTTACACATATAATACAAACGCACGCACATATAAACGTGTGTATACATATATATAATATGTATACACACATATACAAATTAATAGGCTTGTATATATTCAGTATTTTTACATATATAGTTTTGTTTTAAGGAGTTGACTCATGTGACTGTGAGGCAGGCAAGTCCGGGCAGGACTCTGGGCTGGAGACACAGGGAAGAGCTGATGTCCCAAGGCCACTGGAGGAACAGTTCCCTCTTTCTAGGGAACCTCATTTTTCTCTCCAGTCCTTCAACTGATGGACGAGGCCCACCCACGCCGTGGCATTGACAGTATCCTTTACGCAAAGTGGACCAATTACAGTGTTAATTTCTTCTGAAAAATACCTTCCTGGCCACATCTGAAATAATGTTTGTGGTTGCCGGGGCCCCACGCAGTGTGCACATGAGATTAACCATCCCCGTGGCGATGATGACACTTTATTTTCTCCCTTGACCATTGTCCCTACTATTCCAATTAAAATGGCAGTGCCATGAGGGCAGGGCATTTCCTTTTTTGCCAGTACTGAGCGTCCGCGGTCTGGTGCCTAGCATAGGCTAAATACACGGCATTTTTGTGAACAGAAGCCGGGATTCCAGCTGTCATATTTAATGAGGAATTATAGTCTTCTTATTGGGAGGGAGGGGGGGGGTGTCACGGTACGTCAAGGGCAGGAGTCGAACCCGCCACCCCAGGCCCCGAGGGGTCTCCTCGGGTCCCCACTTCGGGCCGGTGGGTGTGGCTGGGGGCAGCCGAAGACGTGCGTGCGTGCGTGCGTGAGAGCGGGCGTGTCCACAGGGTGGGCCGCGCGCGCCGCGAGTGGTTCGGCCCGGTCCCCGGCTCATTGTGCTCGCCTCACGCAGGCCTGAGTTCGCAGCAGCGCTGGAGGCCCGGGGCCTGTGACCACAAAGAGGGAGCCGGGGGCCGGACGGGAGCGCGGCGGCGGCGGCTGAGGCCCAGGCCAGGCCCCCTCCCCACTGCCCGCCTGCCTGTTTGCCCCGCCCCCGCCGGCGGCGCCGCGCCCCTCCCCCAACCGGCAGACTAGCACGGTGCGGGGGCGGCGCGCGAAGACATGGGGGAGAAGCTGGAGCTGAGGCTGGAATCGCTCGTGGGGGCCGAGCCCGCCGTCTGCCCGTGGCCGCTGCCGGTCTACGTAAGTGCCACCGGTCCCCTCCTCCCGGACCCCCGCCCCTCTTCCCCCACGGCGCGCGCTGAGCCCACCGAGAAACGGAGCGACTCGAGTCGCCAGACCTTCTTTGGAGCCCCCCTTCCCGCCCCGCCGTGGTTCTCCGCGGCCTTTTCCAGCCCCCGGGCGCAGGGTGGGCAGAGGGGAGCCGGCGCCGGCCGGGGGCGCAGACTCGGCCGCGGGGACCCCGGGCTTCTGAGGGGCGCCCGAGCCGGTCTGCGGTTGGCTCTGCAGGGCTGGGGACCCCGGTCTCCCCGGGCCTGGACTGCCGGCGGGCTTGCCCTTCTGTACTTTAGGATTTGACATGTAGGGTTTCTTTTGCCTGGTAGTTTATTCTTAGCGCTGTCAACGTGCTTAGGTTTTTTGTTTTTGTTTTTTTTTGAGGGCACCCTTTCCTCCCTCTCTCCAGTTTTTTGTGTTTCTGTTTTGTTTTGTTTTAGTTAGGCATTTTGTCCCTCTGATCTTGAGTGGGTAGGCTGGCAGGACACTTGGAGAGGAGGCGTGCTGTCCCCTGATCTTGAGTGGCCTTTGGAAAATGACACGCCAAAGGGAAATTTACACACAAGTCCGGTGATTCCAGAAATGCAGGGTGTCCGGCCAGGTGGGCGCCCGGCCCCTCGTCCCCTGTGGCTGCGTGGTGCGCGTGTACCTTGTCTCCGGGTTTACGCTTGGGCCCCGCAGCCCACCTTCCGGAGGGAAAGCGCAGCGGGCGGCTTGGGCCGGCGCCTTTGGGGCGCCCTTTCGTGCGCTCAGCTTGCGGGGGACCGGCCTCCAGGCGACCCGGCGGGGAAGCCCGCGCGACCCGCGCGTGTGTGTCAGTTTTGTGGAAAGTGCGTCGCGGCCGGGGTCGGGACGCTGGGACCGCCTGGAGCCGATGTTGACTCCGAGCCCCGGTTCTCCGCAGTTATCTGAGGTCCGAGGGTTTCCAGCCCTCCACTGCGCACTGGCGCTTTCTATTTTTGCCCTTCCTGTGCCTGGAGGCGCGGCTGAGCCTGGGCTCTGGCTTTTCCGGTTGGGTAACTCCAGGCGGCCCGGGTGGGCGGCCTGAGCAGCAGTGGGCCGGGCGGGGAGACATGCCAGGGGAGGGAAACTGAAAGTGGGGAGAACCTTCAGAACTCCAGCTGATCCACTTGCCTCGCCTCCCCGCCCCTCTTACTGCACTTGTCATGCAGGGGATGGCTGGCCGGCACATTTTTCAAAATGTAATAACTTGTGTGTCCTTAGTAGCCGTGAAGCGTAGTTCACTTGTAGTGCACAGTTGTAGGAGTTTTGATCGCCATCAGGTGGCAGAGCAATCCTGTCATCCCATTTGCTGCCCTTTGGCGCCAGGGTGCCTCTAGCCTCTTGGCCACTAATCTCCTCTCCGTCCCTAAGGTTTTGGCTTTTCCAGAAAGTCAGATAAACGGAACAACAGCATGTAGCTTTTTGATTCTGGCTGCTTTGGCTCAGCAAAACCTATGCGAGATTCCTCCCGGGTTTGTTTTTTTTGCTGTTGTTTAAAATATTTATTTAGGTAGTTATTTACTTGGTTGTGCTGGGTCTTGTTGCGGCACATGGGATCTTCATTGCCGCGTGCAGTATGTTTTAGTTGCGGCGTGGGGGATCTAGTTCCCTGAGCAGGGATGGACCCCGGGCCCCTTGCATTGGGAGTGTGGAGTCTTAGCCACTGGACCACCAGGGAAGTCCGTCATCCCTGTTGTTGCGGGTATGAGAAGCCACTTCTTTTTCTGGCTGTGTTGTATTCCACTTTCCGTTTGTCCATTCGCGTGCGGGTGGCAGGACTTGTGGGATGTTTCCAGTTTTGAGGGGATCAGGAATAAAGCTGCTGTAAACATCCCAGGGCAGGTTTCCATGTGAACTTGGGTTTTTACCTCACTTGAGAAAATACTCAGGAGTGGGACTGGGGTCTGTGCTAAGTGTATGTTTAACACCCCTTCTGCATCTTAGAAATTGGTATTTTTGAATATTGGAAGAGTTTAGAAATCCACTGTGACCCAGCACCCAGGCACTTGAAACGAAGTTGAAAGTTCATCTGGAGATGGTCACGTTGTCGCCGTCACTGTCTTTTCTTCGAGGCAGAGCAAGGCCACAGATGTGTAACCCTTGTAAGGAAGGCCTCGTGTGTCCAGGCCGTGGCAGGACCTGGCTTTCTAGTGGTGGGCGGTTCTGCAGTGGAGAGCGTCTTTCCTTTGCTGGCCAGACCTCGCTTGGCAGGGTGCGGGGTGTGCTGCCTGCCTGGCCGGGCGCTCTTTCTGCCGGTCAGCAGCCGTTCCTGGTGTGTCTGTCCTACTACCAGGCAGGCGGTCAGGGGCCCTAGTGACGTGCTCAGCGAGCCGCAGCCTTCCTAAAGCTTTGCGGGTAATGTCTGCTACCCTCCCATTTCCCTGCTGAGGAATTTTGCTTTCTCATGGGAAGTGAGGGGCCAGTACTTTATAAGAGTTCATATTTTGTGATGACTCGATGCTGAATACATTAAGAAAATGGGCTCCTTCCAGAAGCTTAACTTGTCAGAAGGTCAGATTTCGCATGTGACTGCACGTTTGAAATGAGTGAGCTTGTTTGTTCATGGATTCATTCATTCTGCAAGCACCTCCTGGATATTTACAGTGAGTGTTCCAGGGGGCGCAGAGGACAGTAGACAGTATTCTTTTTTTTTTTTTTGATTTTTGAATTTTATTTTATTTTTTTATACAGCATGTTCTTATTAGTCATCAATTTTATACACATCAGTGTATACACGTCAATCCGAGTCGCCCAGTTCAGCACACCACCATCCCCACCCCCCACGGCTTTCCTCCCTTGGTGTCCATATGTTTGTTCTCTACATCCGTGTCTCAACTTCTGCCCTGCAAACTGGTTCATCTGTTTGAGACAGCTTTGTACTTCCCGCTTCCAGGGGCTCTTGTGTGGGCGCTGCGAAGCGGGGTTTTAGATGGTGCAAGGTGGAGGGTGGGCACTAGAACCGGTGCCCAGTGCCCGGGTGTGCGTGCGCTAGATGGGGCGTGTGGCCTAGGACTCCTGCCGGCTCGGTGACCCCGGCCGAGTGCTCTAAGGCTTCTAGGTCTCAGTGTTCTCATCTGTAGCATGGACTGAACAGGACTCACTCTCTCTGGAGGTTACAAGGTCGAACTGTGTTAATGCTTGTAGACCCTACAATGTAGAACACTTAGGACAGTTTGGAGCATCGTTAGTTGTTCCACAGATATTACCTGGTCTGTTGAACGACTTTGCCTGGTACACGCCAAAGCGATTAGGAAATTGGTATATCCCAGCTTTATTTCCTTTCCATTAAAACAGGGCTCAGGAAAAAAAAATCTGTTTTTCAGTAGTCGTATCATATAGTGGAAAGAGCACTGGTGTGAAGGCAGCTTAGGGTTTGAATTCCAGGGCTTATGCTGTCTGTGGCCTGGGCAGGTTACTTTTGAACTGCAATCCCCACACTTGTAAAATGACATTAATAACCACTCTTTCTGTGGGTTCTTAGAATTAATTAAGCAGGTTATGTGTGTAAAGTATCCTGGCACTTGAATGAGTTGTCAGAACCAAGGGCTGCTGGAGACGATGCTTCTGCCCTAGGTAATCTTCCCTTCTACTGGGCGGCAGGTAAACACAAGCACAGTAGTCAGTGCTCTGGAAGAAGTGAGTTCTGGTGCTATAGAGCACAGAATCTCTTTTTTCTTTAATTTAATTTTTATTTTGTATTGGAGGATAGTTGATGTACAATATTGTGTTAGTTTCAGGTGTACAGTAAAGTGATTCCGTTATACATGTATCCATTCCTTTTCAGATTCTTTTCCCGCACAGTTTGTTCCAGGCTATGGAGTAGAGTTCCCTGTGCTGTGCAGTAGGTCCTTGTTGATGATCTATTTGATATAGAGTCGTGTGTCTATGTTAACGCCAAAGTCCTAATGTATCCCCCCCCCCCACCTTTCCCCTTTGCAGAGCACAGAATCTTGGAAGGGAAAGTTCAGGGTAGGCTTCTTGGAGGAGGTGCCATCCTTTCTAAGGATATGTAGAAGCTCCTGGGGTGGCAGGAGGGAGCAGTGTGTGTCAAAGTTTGAGAAATATAAGAAAATATGGCAAAACTAAGGTCTAGGACTGGAACTCAGGGTTTGGGAAAGAAATGAGAGTTGATACTGGAAACTTAGTGGGGCCCAAGAGAAGGGGGCCTTGTTTGTCCTGTCAGAAGTTTAGATGTTTATCCTGAAGGCTGTGGGAAACCCTGAAGAACAGTGAGATGGACTTCTGGTTTAGAGACTTACTCGGACCTCCATGTGCAAGGCACTTGATTGGGTGCAGGGTGAATTGTAATCTAAGGTTCCCACTTAAGTTATAAAAGGTTGGACTGGATTTTGCAGATCTGAGAGAGAATGGGTGGGGCCTGGTGACCAGTTAGAAAAGGGAGGGCAGCAAGCGTGGGTGACAGTTTACAGCTGCATCTTTTTGAGAGATACAGAGCACAGTAGGAAGGTATTGGGGGTGGGAAGAGGATCTTACTTCATCTTCAGTGCTTTAGAGGGGCCTGGTAGACAGGTCTGGGCCCAAGGTTCAGATCTGTGCTTTTGCGGAGGAGAGGTGTTTGAAGGCATGGGGGAGACTTAGGTTACCCACAAGAAGATCCAAAGAATCATAGGTCTGAGGGCTTTTTAAGTGGGTATACTGAGGAAGTTTATAAGCTGAAAGAAAGCAGCCAGCAGAGAAAGGGTGTGAGGATCTAGGAGAGGAAATGATTGTTCATTTGTTTTCAAAAAGCTGAATACTTACCGTGTGCCTGGCCCTTTTCTAGGATCTGGGGTTCTCACCATGTGTTACCTCTTCTGCAAGGACAGTTCAACTCATCCCCTGGTGAAGAGAAGTCAGATTATTCTTTGCATCCCATTCAGGTGTAGGAACTGTTCTGTACCTCTGAAGGGACTTTACTTAACCAGAGTAATAAGTTAGAAATCATAAGAAATTAGAGCTGGAAGGGACCTTAAAAGCCACTGTACTTAATTTTGCCTAATATTTTACATTGAATGTAAGAAAAATTTATTGTAGAGCCCATTCTCTTCAGAATTCCTTCCCTGAACTTTCTTTATGACTTTCATCCAGTGGGTCTAGCTTGTAAATTTTGGCCTCCTCCTAAATTTGCTTCTTCATCCACATTACATTTTGCCCAGACTATGGCAGAAACTCCTGAGTGGTTTCGCGGCCCCTGGTCTCAGTTCCTCTAAGTTCATCTGCCTACTCGGGTTGAGTGATCTTCTAACATGACAAGATATGCCTAAAATAATGCTGCTAATGGCTTGCCCACACAGAGTTAGTGCATACTAGCCGCCCAGCGTGTGCTCTGCACAGAGGCCTGTAGTCTGAACTGTGCTTTGCCAAGCCTCCTGGGGCTCTTTGGCCCTGAGGAAGGGGAGCTTTTTGTGATCACTCCCTTTATCTAATTGGTCCTTCAGCAGCGGGGCGCCTTTTTCTAATCAGCGGAGGCACCCTTACTCAGCCAGTGGTAGCCCCAGGCCTCATCACCTGTGGGATACAAGCCATGCTCTCTCCCAGGCTTGCTTGGGCCAACGTCTCTATTTTCATTTCTGTCTCTTCTCACACTTGGACCCCTGGTCTTTAGTCATCCCCACCTGCAGCATTTACAGTGCCCAGCAGGTGTCAGGCTTGAGTGTCTTCGCACAGGTGCTCCCTGTGCAGTTAATGCACCTCCTACTCCACCTCTGCATAGCCTCATCTTTCTAGACTGTACTTCAGGATTATCATGAAGCCGTCACTTAGATATAACTTTTGGCCTCCATAGGCACTTCTGTGCTTTATCTCATGTGATTGAAATTTTGACTTTATAGATCTGCCTCCTTAATGAGGCTTTAAGGACAGGAGTCATTTCTAATCCTTAGCACAGAGCAGATGCTTTTTAAACGTGACAAAATGTATGGTTTAAATGACTCATTTTACAATAATTTTGCTTTAGCTTCCGATAGAAATAAAGTTTCCAGATGTTGTGTTCCTGCAATAAGAAATAAAGCTGTGACCTTCCAGTTGTGTAAAGCCCATCAATGCTGTGTAAGTGCATCGGGTGCGCTAAGGAACGTGGAGCCAAGTGGGCTAGTTGTGAGAGAGAGAGACTTAACTATGTTAACAAAGGTAAGCCTTCATTGTGTCCTGCCAACATTTGATAGTTGCTTTTGGGCAAACTAAAGCAATAAAATTTTAAACTGTTCCTCCCCATTAAAGGGATTGAATATTTGGCCACTTTGGTGCACCTGTGTCTTGTGAATTGTCCAATTGGAGATGGAGGTTTAGAAAGTGAGTTTCAGTCTTGTTTAAGTCTCTTCCCATCAGACTGGTCTCGTGATTTCCTACACACCATGTTACTTCCTGTCTACCTTTCCTTGGTGTTGTTCATGCCTGGATTGTCTCCTGTACCTGCTCAAACCTTGGTCCATTCTCATTTGTACCATGGAAGTTTGTCATGCCGGATACTGTCAGAACTAATTTTACTTAAGTTTGTGTTAAGGTGCAAAGCACACGTTTTGTATATTATCTGTTTTTTGTGTTTGTTTATATTTTTATGGTTTCTCTTCAAGAAATATTATGAGTAGGGAAATAACAAGATGTAAAGAGCAAAAAAGTCATCATTCTCTTTTAAGTTGTTAGAACATCTACCTGCAATCATAATGCACTGTGGTATGTGTTAAAATAGGAAATATATGTCATGTCCCGTAGGAGCAGGAAAGTCAGTGGTGTTAGTGAGGGTGTGTCATGGAAGTAATCACTAAGCAGGTGACTGCTGGTTGGGGTCCTGAAACATTAGTGTGTGTTCCCTGTGTCCAGTAGTGGTCTGGAGAGGTCAGGAAGCGTGCCTTTCAATTTGAGGGAACAGAGGGTTTGAGGTCCTCTCTGTTCTATTGCTCTAGTATAGTATACTGCATAGCAGCTCATAAAATACTGTGTTTATAGTTGATATTTAAATCGCTGATTGATCATCAAGATTGGGATGTATCATTGGAAATGAAAATAGGAAGAGTCTTATGCTTTTTAGGTTTTTCCTTTTTTTCCGATGTCTCAGAAGGCTCTTTGATGGGGGACTTTTTATTCTCCCATACAATTCCATGAATACTTATACCCTGGCACTTATTTTAATGGCATTTTCAATTTATAAATGTCTCTGAAACACATACTGTAAACTATTTGAGGGTAATGACCATGGCCATTGATGACACATCTTAAATGTGCATCGTGTTAATATTTGAGTGTCAGGTGGTCTACCATCAGTGCTTCCTTCTTTCACCCAGTTTTCTTCCTCATTTCCTTCTCCAAATTTGTCTCATTTTTCTACTCTCCCTTTTGCTTCTCTATTCTTGCTTTCTCTTTCCCATTGCATGTGTCATTCTTCTTCTTCTTCTTCTTCTCCTTCTGACTTCATTATTATGGCCAACCAAAACCTTTTCCAGGATTGTCTCTATCTTCCTTTCCTCTTCATTGCCATCCACAAACTCTTAGAGAATATTCTTGCTTGACTCCCTTACTTCCTAGCATACCCATGTACTTCCTGATCAGTTTAGAACATTGAAAAGGGTTGGAATTTTTAAAAATAGGTAATTATAATCAGTCTTCTTTCACCTCTGGCATAAGACTCTTCTTCCTCAATCTGACCATTCTTAAATCTAGAAGTACTCCAGCTCATTGGTCTCCCTTACCCCCATGTTTAGGCCAAAGAACTTGTGAAACCTTAGCCCTGTTTAATACTTGAATTTATCAAAACATAAGAGGGCTAATTCTGCCTAAGGGCACCAAAGAAGAATAAAGATGCCACAAATAAATGTTTAGTCCAGATTTATAATGGACTCTTAAGTGCCTAGTTGAGTGCTAACCGTTAACTCACTTGAACACCAGGGAGGTCATGACACAAACTAACATGTTAATTGTAAAGACACTTCACTTCACCATTCCTCAACGTAGCTGATAAACTGCATCCAGTTAGCTTAAATAACATGAATGATGAATTTCCCTGTGTATATAACTTGGGAGTTTCTAAAGTTTTCTTTTTCCCTTTGTACAACTACTGACTGGCACCTCGCTTGGTCAGTGCAATAGGAAATGATGACTAAGAAACACATTGTCGGGGCTTCCCTGGTGGCGCAGTGGTTGGGAGTCTGCCTGCTAATGCAGGGGACACGGGTTCGAGCCCTGGTCTGGGGGGATCCCACATGCCGCGGAGCAGCTGGGCCTAGTGAGCCATGGCCGCTGAGCCTGTGCATCCGGAGCCTGTGCTCCACAACGAGAGAGGCCGCGGCAGTGAGAGGCCCACGCGCTGCGATGAAGAGTGGCCCCCGCTTGCCGCAGCTAGAGAAAGCCCTCGCACAGAAATGAAGACCCAACACAGCCAAAAATAAATAAATTAATTAATAAAAGAAACACATTGTCTCAATATCAGTGGACATAATGTCCTAGTAGTCTATAAAAATCTCAAAATTCTTAATCTAAAAGGTAGGTCTGCCAATCTTATATCCTTTTCCTTTGTTAATATAAGTATCCAATCTATGAAGGTCTCAGTTTCCTTACTTAGAATATGAGGTGGATAGATTTGCTAATATCTAGGGACCTTTCCAATTTTAATATTCCCTAGTTATAAGGGCTGAGCCAAATACAATGGCTCCCTTAATCATTAACCTCGCTCATGATGAAAGTTATCAGCAAGTTCTACTTGTAAGAGATCAAACATTCATATCCATGTATATTGTAGCACATTGACTTTTACAGAACTCCAAGTAACACAACATAGTTACATTCATAGACTTAAGGTCACTGTGGTATACTTTACAATTTTTCTTTTCCCTAGGAAGGAAATGTAGATCCCTAGGAAGGGATTTCTTTCTCTGCCTTTTAGTAATGTAAGCCTTTTATTATCTCTTGGATCCTAAAAATGGGTAGGGTTTTGGCAGGTGGAGCTTAGGACAGACATTCCAGGTGACAGGGACAACAGGAGAAAGGGCAGAAGGAAGAATGGATTTTCAGAAAGACTTGATATCTTACACGATGAGAGCAGCGTTTCACAATCTCTGTCCTGCAGAACACTGGTTTTAGATGATGTTAATGTAGTTACAAGACAGAAGCATTTGGGAAGAGCTGTACTCTACATCCCGACATGAAATTCAAGTTTCACTTTGTTTCATTACATACTCTGAAAAGTTTTGGAGGAAGGAATTGATTTATTTTTGTTTAATTCAGTCTTACTCACAGTTACTTGACAAACCTATATTCAGCTGATGGGACTGTATTTTGTGAAAGGCCAATCGGAGAAATGGTGAGATGGAGCTTAGGATATTTCTCTGTTGGGACAGGCATGTGATTATTTTTCTTATAATTCTTTACTGTTTGTCGTAACAATTGTTACTTTGCAGGAGTCAGTTTTTTTTTTTTTTACATCTTTATTGGAGTATAATTGCTTTACAGTGTTGTGTTAGTTTCTGCTGTGTAACAAAGTGAATCAGCTATATGCATACATATATCCCCAGGATTCAGTTTTAAGCCCTCTGTTTTTATCTGAGTTATTGGGACTCTTAGAAAGCTCAACAATCCTGGAGTCTTCATCTCTGATGTAGTTTCCAGAAGCTCCTGGCACTTACCACTATTTCCTCTTGATTCTTTTCCTGCGACTTCAGACTTCTTACAATTATGAGCTGATGGTTTTCTCAGCCTCTAGTGTCAAAACCAGCTACCTCACTCATCTTCATTGTCTCAGTTACAAGGTGCAATATTTCCCATGTTTATATGTGTCAAAATAGAAGTCAGGGATTGATACATAGCATATGCGTAATAAAAATTGTATTTCTTTTTTTGCTTTGTTCGAAGGTATCCAAACACTGGCCAAGTTCTTAAATTGAAAGTAGAGTGATCTAACTTATTCAGCTCATCCAACCATCAATATTGAATATTTGTCTTTTTTCTTACACATATTTCTTGTATTCCAATTGTGACATTCTAGAGCACAGTGAGTACATTTATAACTTATTACTGCATTACTACCTTGGCTATTCCTTGACCAAAATTTACTTCACACAACTGACAGCCTAATTAACCTACTAGAGTTTTTTTTAATGTACGCATATATTAAAAAAACTCTAGTAGGTTAACTGCATTGCTAATAACTGAATTTTTACATCTCTATGCACCCATGTATCCAACACCAGATCAAGATATTATAAAATATTTCTAACACCCTACACGGTTCTCTGTTACTTCTTTCTGTTCCATACTCTCCCAGGGCAACACCTAAGCTGACCTCTATCACCATATATGACATACGTGGAAACACACAGTGTGTATTCTTTGGTATCTGGCCTCTGGTTACATATCATTATATCAGTAGTTTATTCTTTTATTGTGTTTTCCTGATTTTTTTAAACCTAGACATTCATACAGTGTCAAAGTACCACTGAGTTCTTCATATTATTATGCTGACCTCCATCTTCAGGGGCTTTCTACAGTCTTCCGTGTGTCTTTGCACCTACTTTCTCTTCCGTCTAATTATGTTTCATTTAACCAACCTCAGCCAGCCTTCCCCCATATTCCCCAACACGTAGCAGTCCTGTGTTCAGCCAGTTTTGTCCCCTATTCCAGAAGCCCTTTGTGCCATTCCTGACACTGTGCCTGTTCCCTGCCCGGAAGGCCTGTTCCCTACCCTCTATATACTTGTTCAAGACTCAGTTTAAATGGTACCTGTTCTGAGAAGTCTTCTCAGAAGAAGCCAGTACTTTTTGGAATCCTTCTTTAATGAAATCCCATAGCAAGTGTAATCTGTCCTCCCTGATCTGGTAATTAATTATCCATTGTTCCTATCATATAGTGTTTGTTTTCCTTGTGTGCTGTTATTATTTATTGAAGCAGATTACAGTGACTTGAACCAGGAACTGGGTCATTTTCCTCTTCATTTTAGTTCAAGTTTCTGTGATATGAAGTTAAACTCTTTTTCCCTCACTTCCCATTCACCCTCAGCAGTTGTTAAACATGAAGTACAAGTGAAACTTATTGGTTAACAGGTTTTTGTGGTCCTTGGTTCTGGTCCCTAGGTCTAAGCTGCACTTCTGTAGTGCTGATTTGACTGACTTCTTATTGTCACATAACTCAGGCATTAACTAAATCCTTACAAATTTAGATACATATAAGATAGTATTAAAAAAACCCAGTGGATATCAAAAGTTTTGGCCTGGAGGAGAGTGTTGTATGAGTCCTAGTTTGGTGGGGCTCACACTTAATGATCGAGCCTTCCAATATTCCACTGTAAGTAAGAAAGAGGTATGCAAATATATGGTTAATATTTAACAGTGTTGATAAAAAAGAGAAGAGAGAAAGGGACGACAGATACTTTGAGGGCCTTTTGGAATTCATGAACAATTATGATTGGATGGGGAAAAAGAAGAACCGAGGGCTAACCTCCCACAAGTGAAGTCAGGAAAGAGAGAAGGGCTCATCTGGTATGCAGGTAGAGAGGTTTGACCTACAGAATCTTAGAAAACCTCAACAATCTGAGCAGCGTTGGCAAGAGGCAAACTAAAGGGCTAACAAAAGTCTGCAAAAGTCTCACACAAAGAACTCTGGCATGGTGTTCATCATCTAGCTAATCCTAACATGCAGACATTCATGAGAGTAAAGTCAGGTCTTTACCAGAGTGGGTTTCTTATCTGGGCAACTGGGTCAAATGAAGAAAGGCAGGTGTAGGCTGCCAGAGTAATAAATAAGGAGAGGAAAAACAAAAAGAACGAGACATATCATTCATCAGTGATTTCCCCCCAGTATTCTTAGTCTCCACCTTATCTCCATCTTACTGCTAACACAGGAACTAGACCGAACAGTGAGGTAAAAGGTCTCTACAGAAACTGAGGTAATATAGAAAATAAAAAAATAAAACATAAAATTGTAAATTTTCTTCCTAGGGGTAATTGAGATGATAGTTCAATAATAACGTAAGATCAGGTGAAGTCTAAAGAAATTTTAGAAAAGCTGGATAAAGTAAGAAAACATCTGTTTGCTGCCATCTGAATGTTAGAGAGACACCAAGACGTGGGCCAAGTTGTGGAGAGAAGGGAAACACATACACAAGCTTGACATTTGGTGCAGCTTTTCTCCTTTGGGCATTTGCTGATTCAAATCTTACAGCCTAGGAACTGAAAAGCCAAGGAGTTCAAAAGACTCTAACCACAGAAGCCAATGGGCAACAGCTCAGGCTAAAGGCAACAACTAGTGGAATGACAAGCTAAGTGTATCTTTAGTCTCACAGGGCTGCGGGAACCATTACATTTAAAGCCTAACAAATACAAGGGTAGTTGGGAATAGGGAGAATCCAAACTTTCACATGGTAATCCCAAAGGGCAACACCCGTAGAGGAAGGACAAGACAGGAATAGACCAACCTTCACACAGACTGAAAAGCGGCTTTGAATGAGCTCAAACTGAGAATGGACTAAGGTTACCAGTCCCTATAGTAAGTGTCTGCCTTGGGCCAAAGTAAATCTTTTCAAGAGAAAGATAACAACATCCAGAATGTGGAGGTATCTTTATAGTTTCCTAAAATAAGTTAAGCCCAGTTTTAGTATAAAAAATAATTGGACATAACCAGGAAAAAGACTAAATGATCAAAAGTTCAAAAAAAGAAGAAAGAAAGAAAAAAGACAACATAAATAGACACAGGAGGACAAGAGTTAGCAGGCCTTGGTTAAAAAAAAAACAACAAAACTACTATGGTTAAACAAAGAAAATAGACACACGGCAAATAAGCATATGAAAAGGTGCTACACATTCCATGTCATCAGTGAATTTTGAGTTAGAACGATGATGAGATACCACTACACACCTATTTAAATGGCTAACATCCCAAAACTGAAATACCGAAGTTGGTGATGATGCAGAACAATTGGAATTCTCATTTGTGGCTAGCGGGATACTTGGCAGTTTCTTACAAAATAAACGTACTTTTACCATACAGTGATCTAGTAATCCTGCTCTTTGGTATTTACCCATAGGAACGGAAAAGTTCTGAAAAGTTATGAAAGTAAGAGCCTTTACAGTGAGAAAATTCTATGATTCTATGGTTTTTCAACTCATTAATTTGTGTAGTTCATCCATTTTACTCATTGTATACACTTAAGTATATTGTTCCTTGAAATGGCCATTCAAAGTTGTTTCCTTTGCCACACACTATGAATGTTAGGGTTGGTCCTGTGTAAATCTTACCCCCATTGATTTAGTATTATCCCTAAACAAGCAGCTTTCTTCCATAAGGAAACAAAAAAGAGGTTCAGAAATGTCCAAACTAAGTTTTTATAAAACTGTGTTATCAAATCTTATTTATCAAAAAACTTCAAACATAGCAGTATGAGTTCCCATATACCCTTTACTCAGCTTCCCCAAATGTTAACATTTTCTATTACTAGAGTATAATTATTGAAAGCAGAAAGTTTACATTGTCACAATGCTACTAAGGATTTATAGACTCGTATTCAAATATTGCCTATTGTCTTGTGGTCCAGATTCAAATCTAGGATCCCTTATTGCATTTGCTTGTCATATCTCCCCATTCTTCTCTAATCTAGGATAGTTCCTCAGTCTTTTTTTGTCTGTTATGACCTTGAACTAATGGAAAATCCTAGCCAGTCATTTTGTAGAATTTTTCTCAAATAGGGTTTGTTTGATATTTTCTCATGGTTAGACTGAGGATATGTATTTCTTGACAAGAACACTTCAGGAGAGATATTATGCCATTTTCAGTACATATTAGAGGTACAAACAAATCTGTATGTCTCACTACTGGGGATGCTAACTTTGATGACTTAGTTCTAATGATAGCTGCAAAATCACTATTTTTCCCTTTGTAATTATTTGAGATTGTTCAAATATTCTGCTTCTTGTTTAATTTTCGCATACTAATTTTAGCATCCATCAATAATTTTTGACTCCACCCATTACTGTGGTGTTTGATGATTGTTCATTTTCTATTCCCATCATTCCCTCTACATTTATTAACTATAATTTGAGTATAAGAAAGAGCTGTTCTTCTCCTTCATTTATGTATTTATCTGGTTATTTGTTCATATATATACATACATCAGTATGAACTTGTGGATAATTATTTTATTCTACGGGTTAAAATTTATTACTATCATTAATAGTTTTGTTTCTCAAAGTGTTCCATATTTGGTCACTGGTACTCCTTCCAGCTGTCTCCTATATTTTTCCTACATGGCCATACAATTTTTGGAGTAATATTTTACTTTCTGACACCACAAAATGCTCCAGACCCATCTTTTACTTTCCTCTGTCTCAGCCTTGAATCAGTCATTTCTCCATGGAGTTCTTGTTCCTTGCATTAATAATGGTATTCAGAAACCAGAATCTTGGTATGAGGTGGATTTATCACTATCCAAGCTACCTCATTGTGTTTTCATCAGAGAGAGCTAAAAATATATATACGAATACATAAAAATATACAAGTATCTCTATTTTCATATTATCTATCTGGGTGTGTATGTATATACACACACGTGTGCACGCACACACATTATCATCTGTCTATCTACATATATATATAACTTCAAATTGATATATGAATTCACATTGATACCTTGATTCCAATCCAACAGCACAGGGTTTGTTCTAGCCTCCCTTACCCTTTCCTTATTTGTCACTCTTTAACAATTAGAAACCTGATTCTCATTATTTGCAGTCTATTCATTTGCTCAATTCTGGAATACACATAAAATATTTAAAAATCATTAACCTGTACACGTGTGAAAAATAAATTTACTAACAAGTTCAGTATTTGTGTACATTTCTTTTTGTCTTTAGCTTTTCAGTATATATTGTGCATGGTTAATTACAGTATATTAAAATACTGTTTTCCAAAGTTACTTAGGTTAGCTCTTTCCCACCTCCTTCAGTGTGTTTTTTTTTCTTCTGCAGTGTGAGAAAATCTAGTACTTTGTGTTCAACTCAGACTACCAAACCAGAAGTTCTAGCAGAAAAGGTGATAATCCATATGTGCAGTAAGATCCCCAGGTGATTCTTTTCATGGGAGAAATATGAGGAACACTGCTTGACGTCTCTACAACTAAGATATCTAAAATGAAACTTCAATTATTCCTTCTTCCAAACTTTTCCATCCTGCAAATCTTTTCTTCCTCAGTGAATGGTGCCATGATTCACACAAAAAGTAACTCCATGCAAAAACCTGGGAATGATCCTCAGTTCCTTCCTTTTCTTCACTTTCTGCATAGACTGCATCATTAGGTCCTCTGGAATCTCATCTCTTTCTCTCTCATCACTTATATAATGTTTCTCTTCATCTTCATTGCCACCATCTTAGCCACTACCATTTCTCCTTTGCTCTACTTGAACAGCCTAGTATCTACACAACTATCTTTTCATTTAATTGCTTTCTCTTGCATCTAAGATAAAGTCAAAATCCTTAGCCTTATAGATTCTGGCCTTGCCTTTGCTTGTAAGTTGTATTTTCATACTTATAAGTACAGGCGCGCGCACACACACACACACACGTATAGTTGGTATTGTTAGTTTAGGTTTTGTTTGCCCTCCCATCCTAGCATGAGAAAATTAAGAAACAAAGTCAAACCAAAGAAAAACTTTAAAAATAAATTTGAATAATATCCTTTCCCTCCAGAACATTTCTCTAAAGCAGTATTATCATTAATGGCAGTACAGACCAGAATTTTTTCCCTTAGACATAAAGGCATGGTGAAGAAGTCTCACTAAAAACTGGAATCTAAGCTTTCAATGTCAAATTCTGTCTCTAATCTTCTGCAGTAAGCCATAATGATTAAAGTATAGGAATCTGAATCAGAGGTCTGGTTTAGTATAATCTTTTTTGTAATAAGCTTTGTACCTTAGACAAGTCATTTATCTCTCCATTCCTTAATTTCTTCATTTATAAACGGAGATGTTAAGAGTATTGATATTCAAGGCTAATGAAAAAAGAATGCATCTAAGTACTGTATCAAACACTTTAAAAAGTGACCAGTTCAGGTTCTCTGCCCATTTTTAAATTGGAATATCTGGGGTTTTTTGATATTAAATTGTATGATTTCTTTAGATAATTTGGATATTAACTCCTTATCAGATATATCATTTGAAAAAATCTTTCATTCAGTAAGTTACCTTTTCATTTTGTGATGGTTTTCTCCTCTCTGCAAAAGCTTTTCAGTTTGATATAATGACACTTGTTTAATTTTACTTCTGTTGGCCATGCCTGAGGAGATAGACCCGCAAAAAATATTGCTAAGATCGATGTCAATGTATTTTTCCTAGGGGTTTTATGGTTTCAGGTCTTCAATGTGAGTCTTTAATCCATTTTAAGTTTCTTTTTATATATGGTATAAGGAAATAATTCAGTTTCACTCTTTTGCAAGTAGTTGTCCAATTTTCCTAACACCATTTATTGTCTTTATTTCATTGTATGTTCTTGCCTCCTTTGTTGTAGATTAATTGATCACATAACTGTGGGTTCATTTCTGGGCTCTCTATTCTATTCCACTGACCTATGTGTCTGTTGTTATGCTAATACCATACTGTTTTGATTACTATAGCTTTGTAGTATAGTCTGAGATCATTGCATGTCATACCACCAGCTTTGTTTTTCTTTCTCAATATAGCTTTGGTTATTGGAGGTTTTTTGTTTGTTTGGATGATTCTATACAAATTTTAGGATTATTTGTTCTAATTCCGTGAAAAATACCATTGGTATTTTGATAGGGGTTACATTGCTTTGGGAATACATACAAATGACCAAAAGACACATGAAAAGATGCTCAATATCACTCATCATCTGGGAAATGCAAATCAAAACCACAGTGAGATATCACCTTACACCTGTCAGAATGGCCATCATCCAAAAGGGAACCCTTGTGCACTGTTAGTGGGAATGTAAATTGGTGCAGCCCCTATGGAAAACAGTACCGAGGTTCCCCCAAATGTTAAAAATAGAATTACCATATGATCCAACAATTCAACTTCTGAGTATCTATCCAAAGAAAACAAAGACACTAATAAGAAAGGATGTATGCACCCCTCTGTTCATTGGAGCATTACTTATACTAGCCAAGATATGGAAGAAACTAGTGTCCATAAATAGATGAATGGATAAAGAAGATGTGGTGTATATATACACACGTATATAATGAAACAGTACTTAGTCCTAAAACAGAATGAAATCTCTTCACTTGCAGCAACATGGATTGACCTAGAGTACTAGGTGTGCTCAGTGAAATGAGTCAGACGGAGAAGAACAAGTACTGTATGATTTCACTTACATGTGAAATCTAAAAAAGAAAACAAAAGAGAAACAAACTTGTAGATACAGAGAACAAACTGGTGATTACTAGAGGGGAAGGGGGATGGGGACTGAGAGAAATAGGTGAAGGGGATTAAGTGGTACAAATTTTCAGTTATAAAATAAATGTCTTGGGGATGCAATCTACTGCATAAGGAATATAGTCAATAATACTGTAATAATTTTGTATGGTGATATATGGTTACTAG
Organism: Mesoplodon mirus; assembly: GCF_964341445.2. Lineage (NCBI taxonomy): Eukaryota > Metazoa > Chordata > Mammalia > Artiodactyla > Ziphiidae > Mesoplodon > Mesoplodon mirus. The sequence continues at coordinate 92,526,272 of NC_138983.1, read as the reverse complement.
ACTTATCACGGTGACCAATTCAAATGTATTTAGATGTTGGATCACTATGTTGAACACTTGAAACTAACATAATATTGTATGTCAACTCTACTTCAATAAAAAAGTGACCAGTTAACATTAATTGGTATTATAATTACATTTTCTCTTCATAAAGGCACATTTTATTGATTTTTTCATTATAAAGTATAAAAGTACCTTTTATTTTCAAGATGAGTTCTAAGATTACTTGTTAATGTTAATCTGGTAATTTAAAATACGTCTAGATATAATTTAATTTTAATTGCCTAACACAAATATGTCTGATATTCACCATTATGAGTTCAAACCTTTTGGTAAAGATGTCAGAGGAGTCACCAAAACATTTTTGTTTATTGCCTCTCATTGAACCCTAAATGCTAACAAGACTTTTTGTTGGAATGAGGGATCAACATTTTATACTCTTTAAGAACTAATGCCATAGCTGTTTTATTTTTATAAATAAAGCTCTTTCCGTTTACTTTGTAGTGTACAATTTTTGAATGGCCCGGAAAGAGAAAAATTATTCTTTGGGCTGACAAAAATGATAAAGAGGCTCATTGCTGATGAAGGGAAGAAGACAAAGAAGAATAGAGAAAGAAAGATTAGTTCCTCTTTCAAAAGGGGGGCAAGATACTAGAGGTTTCTGCAGGGAAACTGAAGCACACCTTTCTTTCTGAGATTTGAAAGGAAGAGATGCCCTACATTTAAATATCTAGAGTATATCTTCCATTTAAAAATGAACCTAGCTAATCATCCAGTGAGGAAGAAAAGAGTAAAATAGCCTTTGATCAAGTCCTTTCTGTGGTGTTAAATGCAACGAATTATAATGAATATCACATATCTAATGAGTTCAAGAATTCCCCTTAGAAGAATTGGTCTGTCCTTTACAAAAAAGAGAGTTCAAGTGAGTTATTTGCATTTGGTAGGGAAGCTCTACTGTCTAAATCATACTCATTTAAAGGTGAAGTTCAGGGCTTCCCTGGTGGCGCAGTGGCTGAGAGTCCACCTGCCGATGCAGAGGACACAGGTTCGTGCCCCGGTTTGGGAAGATCCCACATGCCGCGGAGCGGCTAGACCCGTGAGCCATGGCCGCTGAGCCTGCGTGTCCGGAGCCTGTGCTCTGCAACGGGAGAGGCCACAACAGTGAGAGGCCCGCGTATCGAAAAAAAAAAAGGTCCAGTTCAAAGTCTGCCATAATTTGTTATTATATATGTAATTTTTGAATGTAATATACAGTTACATATGTATAGAACACCAACAAGAAAGTGACCCACTTTAGAGTCAAGAAAATATATAGGTGACGTGTAAAGGGTTGGAGTAGATACACCATAACAGTAACAACAGAACAAGACAAGACATCAACAACAACACTGGAGCGGCTGAGAAAATACCAGAAAAAATACTTTAAGACGAAAACGTTTACTAGAGACAAAGGTATTTTAAAGTGATAAAAGGATTATACCATGTAGAATGTATAATAATTATAAACTTATATGCACCCAACAACAGAACTTCCAAACACAATGAAGCAAAATGGACACAACGGAAAAGAGAAACCGACAGTTCTACAGTAATAGTTGGATACTTTAATACCTTTCTTTCAATAGCAGAACAGACAGAAGGTCAACAAGAAAATACAAAAACTTGCACAACATTATCAGTCAACTAGACCTAACAGCCATCTATAAAACATTGCACCCAACAGCATCAGAATATACATTCTTTTCAAATGCACATGGACATACTATATGCTAGGCCGTAAAACAAATTTCAGTACATTTTAAAGGATATAAACAATACAAGGAGTGCTCTCAGATGACAACAGAATGCAATAAGAAATCGTTAACAGAAAGAAATCGGTTGAACATCACAAATGGAAATTATACAGTATATTCCTAAATAATTCATGGATCAAGTAAGAACTCATAAGGGGAATTAGAAATACTTTGAGATGAATTAAAATGAAAGTATAACATATTACTACTTGATTGGTCGCACATAGTCTTTTGAAAAGCAGAGGGGTTAGACAAAGAGATCTAAATTAATTAAAAAATCATTTATTATTCTGGGAATAAAAAGAACTGGGCTTAGTCTCAGTTTTGCCTTTCTTTATCTTTGTGTCTGTTGATCATCTTGGAATAGTCATTACATAGTCAGAATACAGTTGCCATCTCAGGAATCAAATACTGTTATCTCTAGGGCTACCATAACAAGATACCACAAACTTGTTAGCTTAAAAGAACAGAAATGTATTTTATCACAGCTCTAGAGTCCAGAAGATCAAATTCAGAGTGTTGAGAGGGCCATGTTCTTTCTGACACCTCAAGGGGAGGATGCTTCTTTGTCTTAACCAGATTCTGGTGGTGGCCATCAATCACTGGTGTTGGCATTTTTTGATTTGCAGCTGCATCACTCTGGTCTCTGCCACTGTTGTCACATGGAATTGTCTCTGTGTGTTTCTGTCTCTGGAAACAATTGAAATAGAAATTTCTATTTTAAAAAAACAAACTGTTGATTACTATGCTCTATTTAGATAGTTCCTCTAACCCACCCACCTCCATTTCCCCATATGTATTTGAGAAGGAAAGAGGAACTCCTGTGAGCTATCATTTTGGAAAAAATCAATGATACAGTGTTTTACTAGAGATGCCTCTTATCTAAAATATTTGAATTAAATATAAAATCTGGGGAAATTATCACCCAGTTTCCCTCTTCTAGAGGCATGATCTAAATGATAGGCAGCAGAATATTTTATAGCCATGAGGTTTGCTGACATTATTGATTTGATCCAGAATCTGTATTTTCTCTCTAAAGAAAACAGTATTCTCTCTTTCCTTTCTTTAATTTATAATGTTGATGTCTTAAGATTATTGTCAGAGAGGATGCTTGTAGTTCAAATGATTTGGCTGTATTTCACCAGTATTATTACAAGCTAGTCAAACAATGGCTGGGCTCCAGTATAGACCTCGGTCCCTTTGTTCCACTGGGATACGGATGTGAAAGCCACTGTTTCCTTATATTCCAAAGACCAAATAAATAAAACAAATAAATAAACACAAAAAAACAAGTAAATGAAACTATCTTAAAACCAACTCTCTTTTCTTCCTCATCCATGTTAATTCTCTTCTACCTAAAATTACTTCCTGGAAGTGATTTTTATGTTTCTTAGAGCCTCTTTATGTATATATCCACACTAATGCATATAAAACTGTTCCTTGTAGATCTTTTACTTTTTCCATTTGAAGAATTATTTTCACATGTCATATAGAGTTTATCCATTGTCCTAGATATGCATTTTTCCTGTGTATTTGAGCATCATAGGAAGATAAATTCTACTCTTGAAAATGTTAACTGGTGACTGAGACACAGAAAGCTATTCTTCTTACCATTTTTCAATAGTGAGTAGTAGATTCTGTAGGGGTGGAATTTTAAGATGTAAGTATACTGTTTTTCTACACTCCAATTACGTTCCCCTTATCATAGAATATTGACCAGTGAAGTGTGCTGCTGACTTTTCAGAATCCATGTACATACAATCCATTAAGTTATTAGATATAACGTTGGTCAGAAAAGCATACTGCGAAATGTTGCTTTTATTTAAACTCCCACTATTTTCACTCCATGGTTTCAAGATTTGACTTCTTTATTGCCCTCTGGTAGTGGGCTCTGTGAACTGCATATTTACGGGTCTGGAGCACATATCTTCCCGGAGGTATTCAACTCCTCAGGTACAAGCTAAAGAGTAGATGATAAGAAGCATTCATATTTATTAAAACTAATTAAGAATATCAGTAGCCTGACTGTTGTTTCTAAAAATATAAAATATTTATCCTTCTGTTGTCAAACAACCATATTTCATGAAAAGAAGTATAAATCCTTTTTTGCTTGCAATGAAAGAACAATAATTGAAGGTATTCTTCATTTGGACCAAATACCTTCTCTGAAAATATAAGTTAAAATAGGAGTTGAACTTTGCAAAATATTCTTTAGTAAATAAAACTCCACATATAATTTCAAATTATCATTGAATTTTACCTTAAATTGAAATATCTATATTGACTTAAATGCTGTCCTCTGTAATTTCGGATGATTCCCTCCTTTATATCTTTTTCCTCTCTTCAACAAATAAAATACATATGAATGCCTAACATGAGGTAGGGTATTCTCTGTGAAATAATGATGTTGGTATACTTGATTTTGACTTAGCAGAGGGATTGAGCTTCTGTGTTGGTGAATTCTCCCCAGATGGTGCGTGGGGAGAGGGTCAGGCATGTCTCTGTGCTCCTGAAGTTTTCTCTGTGAAACTGTCAACCTCCAATATCAGAAATAACTTCCTTCGTCAGAAGGGATTTTCAGACATTAAAAGTTTTCTCTTAAAGTGCAAGTATTTTTAAAATCTATAAAATATAGGGCATTATACATTTTCTTTAGTTACTACAAGCTGAATTTTAACTGAGAAGACTGGGGACTCCATGTATGTATACACGCATGCATGTGTGCATGTTTGTGTGTTACACGTGTGTGTGTGTGTGTAGGTCTACTGAGGATACAGAACGTATTCTGCACATGACAGAGCAGTGGTATATCAGAAGGGAAAAGAGTATAAAGGACCAGCTTCACCTGCTTAATTTGTCCCCTGACCTGGTGTCTTCTTATTTTCCACAATCCTTTGCTGATCTGTATACTAAATACCCAGGGTTCCTGGGTACCCCCAGGTACCTCTGTAAGTTTTACAAGCCTATCAATATCCCATGTACAGTGGATGGAACCTGGACTTTTTGCCCATATAGTTTTCCTTTCCCTCAGAGTTTTCGTCTGAGCTATGTCATGGGGTAGGTAGTGTTGTGAAAATTTGTGCTCACTTGTTAAATAGAAACTACTCATTTAACTGTTTAAACAAATAAACAGTATCTTGAGTCAATTGCACAGCACCTCCAGTCTCCACAAAGCAGAGTTACTTTGGGACAGGAAGTTCTTTTAGTTTCCCCTTAAATCAAAATACAAAGTTATTGAGCAATTCTAGGACCAACCCTATAGTTGCAAACTTGGGAAGAGATCACAGGATTCTGTAATTGTTTGCTTACCCCCTTACTGGGACAGCAAATAGCTCAATAGTTCTTTTTTTTTTTTTTTTTTTTTTGCAGTATGCGGGCCCCTCCCGTTGCGGAGCACAGGCTCCAGACATGCAGGCCCAGCAGCAACGGCTCACTGGCCCAGCCACTCCGTGGCATGCGGGATCCTCCCGGACCGGGGCACGAACCCGCGTTCCCTGCATAGGCAGGCGGACTCTCAACCACTGCGCCACCAGGGAAGCCCAGCTCAATAGTTCTTATACTGAAGTCAAAAGGAAGAATAATACCGGAACAAAGTCTGCAGTTAAAGTCTGCGTCTTATTTTTATTTTCTCTTGGCACATAGTAGGTAACCGTTAAATGTTCTCTTGATAAATATTAAAAACACACAAGATACTTCCTATACTAGGGGTCATAAAATTTCAACTTTTCTTTTGGTGTAGGGGTTGAGGATGAAAAGTTTGGAAACTTCTGATCCATGTTAATGTGCCTGCTTTGAGAACTTCAGGGTGCAGCTTTTAGATGGAAAAGGTTGCCAAGAGGACCAGAAGTAGAATAAAGGCATTTATGTAATTCTTCCTTATAATTTCATTTATTGGTTTTCAGCATCTAACTTTGAAAAGTTGCCTGAGGCTGCCTAGGGTCTGCAATAAGGATCACAGCTGTGCTGTCCTACCCCCTCCCCACACGTGGGAACAGAGCCTCCCCAGCAGTGCTCATAGAGCCCCATGGCTTTCCGCCCACCTCGGTACTGCTCAAGGCAGTGGCTTTTTTCTACCAGCCTCGCCCTTCTCCATGTGAATCTTTTTCTTCTTTCCAGTTTTATTGAGATGTAATTGACATGTAACACTGTATAAGTTTAAGGTGTACAGCATCATAATTTGATACATGTATATGTTGCAAAATGATTACCACAATAAGGTTAGTTAACACATCCATGACCTTACACAATTAATTACCTGTGTGTGTGTGTGTGTGTGTGTGTGTGTGTGTGTGTGATGAGAACATGTAAGATCTACTATCTCAGAAACTTTTGAGTATGCAATAGAGTGAGGTTAACTATAGTCACCATGCTGTACATCAGACTCCCAGGATTTATTCATCTTACAACTGGAAGGTTATACCCTTTGACCAACAACTCCCCATTTCCTCCACTCCCCAGCCCTTGACGGCCACCATTCTACTCGGTTTCTGTGAGAGCAGCGTTTTTAGATTACACGTAAAAGTGAGATTATGCAGTGTTTGTCTTTCTCTCTCTGACGTATTTCACTTAGCATAATTCCCTCAAGGTTCATCCAAGTTGTTGCAAGTGGCAAGATTCCCTTATTTTTTAAGGCTGAATAACATTCCATTCTACATATGTGCCATATTTTCTTTATTCATTTGTCTGTCAATGGACACTATAGAAACAGAAACTCACTCAGTTCCTACAAGTGTCCAAGGTAACAATAGACAAAATATGGATGTTGGTGGGTGTAAATCCAGGCAGTAGGTTAGACTACATCCCACAGGCAGGAAGGCCACTATTTTAGGAGGAGCTGCTTTGAATATGAATCAAATAATAATTAATTTATATATCACCAGTTCAGAACTAACTCATCTGTTTTAGACACCTCACCATAGATACGAAATGAGAATGAGTGGAAAAGGAGGCTTCTGAAGGCAAACAGTCATAAAACCCATTATTATTCTGTAAAAAGGAGACTATACAGTCTTAGCTTTAGAACCTCAAATCAAACAAAGACATGTAGCAGCCTCAGTAGGATATAATCACAACAGAAAAAATACAAGCAGAAGGCAGAGGAAAAAGAAGTGCCATTTGGTATGGGAATAACTAGCTCTGTATGTCTCAAAAGCCTCCTATAAACATGTCTGGGTGTCAATATAGTGTAATAATTAATATCCATAAACCCCGAGTCTTAAGAAAAAAGAACTGTATCTTTTGCTTTCTTTTAGAAAGGGACAGAAAGGTACCTATATTTGCTTTAATAAATACAGAGACTTAGTGCACTTAAATATTTGATCAAATAATTAAAAAAATGTTTCTTACAGCATACATCATTTTCTTTTTTTTTTTTTTTTTGGCGGTACGCGGGCCTCTCACTGTTGTGGCCTCTCCCGTTGCGGAGCACAGGCTCCGGACGCGCGGGCTCAGCGGCCATGGCTCACGGGCCCAGCCGCTCCGCGGCGTGTGGGATCTTCCCGGACCGGGGCACGAACCCGCGTCTTCTGCATCGGCAGGCGGACTCTGAACCACTGCGCCACCAGGGAAGCCCCATCATTTTCTGATGAAACGGGTAAAATAAGGTTCTAGGGTGTGAGGCAGGCATGAGGTATTATACACATTTTCTTTTCTGTCCTTTTGTAGCTGAATATCCTTTTCCAGGCCTAAAGAAGTAGTAAAATTATGGATCTAAGATTGAATAAAAGGTTTCATAGACATATTTTACATATATGCCATTAGATTTCCACAGAGTTATTTCAGGCTGCTGACAGGCTGCTTGCTTGAGCTGAGACCCCTCTAAACAAAGCCCAGGAAGAAACTAACAACTGTGAAAGCCAACTTATTTCTTCTGTGAGTAACTTGGCTGCAGAGCAGACTAATTACCCCTTTAACCACACTGTTTGAACTCATTGTACTTATCTGGGAATCACTATTCTGAAAGTAGAGAAGGGGACTAGGGAAGTTAAAAGAGACAAAAGTTGTAAATATGGTCTCTTTGCAGAATCTCAAAGGTCAGGCAACAGGCTTATTTCTGATGGTTTTAAAAAGAGAAGCTGAGCTGTGGTTTAAAGGTCCACTTTGGAATTCAAGTTCTACCTCAGGTGCAGCCCGAATGCTAGTCTCCACCTGGAGTGAATCACTGAAGGATCATTTCTCAGCACATAGTCAGTGTTTGTTCAATTTTCATATTATTTTATCCCAGTGAATAATACTGATGAGGGATTTTGAAACTATTAAATTCCGCCAAAGGACTTGATTTTGTAATGATACCAAACCTTGGAAAATAAAGGAAGTAGAGACTGGTGAATCCTTGACAAATTATTAGAGGTATAACTGATTGTTTCATAAGGAAAGATAGGGAATGGGTCATTTAGGAACCTGAATGAATACTTTGAATCTCATCTATTTCTGTTAAAACTACAGGTTAGTTGAGCTCAAAAATTGTAGGTATAAAAATTGTGTTTTTTGGTAATAAAATTTGTTTTAACCCTTCTCTCAATTACGCATTTAAACGTTGACCAATTCACAAGTAACTGTTTACAGTCAGTGGATTGGCCAGTGGCTTTGGGGTCATTCATGTTATAGTCTGGGATTTCCAGTGTGGTCTTTATCTTCCCATGTACACTCTAGTTCATACGTTTTATTAGCAGTCGTAGTAGAAATAGTAGCAGCCGTATCGTTATGATTCAGTTAGAGTAGAATTGTTTCTGTAACTTCTTACGCTCAGACATATACTAAGCAACACACATTCTGAAAGCACTGGTGTTGGAGTAAATTCGATGTTGATGAGACTAGTCACTGCCCTTAAAGGAGCTTGTCTTCTAGTTGGAAAGATGTGACATATACAATAATCCGAGGCAGTAAGTAAATACATGGGTCTGAGGGCAGAAGATCCTGAAGGAAGCAAGCTGCAAAGAACTCATTTTGAATCCTGGCATTCATATTGGCAGATCTCCTCACACCTTTTCAGGACAGTTATAGACAAAGCAAGTAGGACTGGAGAATACACTACAATGGCCAAAATAAGATTTAATGTCATTTCAGCCTAGGGGATTCTTTCTAGGCTTTGAGCATATGATCATTTAAATGCCACCTAAATAGTAAATTTACTTTAATGCTGACAATGTAGAAAAGATATTTTGCTGCAAAAGTATACACAGTAGTAACAAGTGGATTTTGGAAGGAACTAATATTTTGCCTTATACTGATACTACACTATTGCCCTAGACCTAGCAGCAGCCTTTACTCTTTGTTGTTTTCTTCTAAGACTAAAGAGTTTCTTTATTTTCTTCCACCAACAGATCTCAGAGCAATCTGAGTGCACTGGCCAGTTGGGACACAATTATCATTAGAATTCTTGGCTAGAGAAGAAAGCTCCTAATTTAAGAATGGCTTTTTGCCTTCTGAGAGCTCAGAAGAGCAAATTGCAAGCCATCTACATTTATAAAACATGTCTTAGTATGGAAAATTTCAAACATCTACAGAAGTAAAAAGAAAGAAGTAGAAACTTTCATCAATTGTTCTCATCAAATGTCAATTTCAGGCCAATACATTTTCTCTACACCCTCTCTGAATACTACCGCCATAATCCCCAGCAATTTTAAAGCAAATCCCAGATTTCTTTTTCTCAGTGAAAACGTCAGTATACGTATTTCTAAAATGCAAGAACTGCCCTTTTTAAGCTCAACTATGTCATTATCACACATCCGCAAATAATAATAATTCCTTAATATCAACAAATAGCCAGTCAGTTCATGTTTCCTTGATTGTCCTATACATGTATTTTTATTTTAATAACCATTATTTATTTGATTGCTGATCCAAACACAATTTCTTTTAAAGTATAGGTTTAAAAGAACTCAATTTGTTCATTTTTCTTGCAAGTATTTGTCATTGAATTCAAAGCATTCATCCAGTAGGGTTCCCAACTGTCTGGATTATGCTGATTGCATCCCCTTTATGCTTATATATTTATCATGCTCCTTTGGCCCATGTATTTACTGTCAGTTGGTAGATAGATCTAGGGCACTGACATAATTCAGGTGTGATTTTTTGTCAAGTGTACTTCATAGATAATATTGATGAATTCCAAAAGGAACTATAAAGTGTCTGTCTTACTGTGATGTTGCAGCCATTAATGATCAATGTCTAGATCCATTAATTTCTTAAGGGTACCAAATGGTGATAGTCTACTAATTAGATTATTATTCATTTACTAGCTAGAAGATTATTTCATCAACTACTTGGTTGCCCTGAGTTACAGTTTAATTAGGAAAGGAAGAATAAATGTTTCTTTTATTTTATTTACCAGTTTTACAAAAAAAAGAAAAAACAGGAGAGAGAAAGGTTGACTGCAAAGTAGCTTCCAAAGATGACTAATGAGGTATTTTCTTTCTTTGTTGTTGTTTTCAGTGAGGTTGTTATAAATATCGATGCAGAGATTGTCCCCTCTTAGGCTCACGGATCCTGTTCAAGTTGGCTCCTGAGTCCTTTGCACACAACCACAGTAGTCTTTGAAGTCTTCCCAGCTCTCTTGTACGACAAGGTGTAACAGGAACATCTAATTTGTTTCTTATGCTGGATTTGAAATCAGCTATTTCTCCAAGGAGGCATTATCCACTGTGTTTATTCAAACTTGTGTTCCTTCTAGTTTAACCTTCTCTCGAGACATGTTTTTTTTTAAACAAATTACTTACTGAATTTTTTCACCTTTTCAAATCTTGCTATTCTCCAATCACTTCATTTCTGATTTTTTCTAATTTCTTTTATGTTTTTCTTAAAACCAGTTTCTATTCCTTTTAAAATTTCTTTTACTTTTTCCGCAATATCAGGCAATAAATTTCATTTGTTCTGTGGACGTGTCTTTCTGTCACGTTTTCAGGATTTGCTGGAACTTTCTTTTCACCCTCTTTTTTCTTTTTTTTTCTCACTGATTTTCTACAGGATGTGAGTGGAATACTCTTCTGTCACTCCTTTTTAAATGAAATAAGTTTCCACTTTAGGAGGGAATCATAGATCAGAATATAATTTCTAGCTTCAGAACTCCAGGGCTCACTATCTTCTATTATTTTCACAACATAATTTTTAAAAATGACCTTAAAATTTCTCAAATCTTCCTCCTCGGCCCTCCTCTGCCCATTTACCCAGGGCTCCTCTTTCTTGTCCTTGTTGAGTATGGGGGTTTGTTCTGGAATGGTGCTTTGGTTTGATAGGTGTCAAGGTTTCACAGACCCCAGAACACTTGGCATCCTCAGAACATTTCAAAGTTCTTGCACTCAGCTGCAAAGTGGAGCCTGCAACCCGGTTTCTGTCGCTGTTCTCAGTGAGTTTTTCAATCTCAGTGAGTTCTTGAACCATAGTAACCTTTGGCTCTCCTGAAAGAGAGAGAGAGTCCTTCCCTTGTCTTCCTCCCACACACCTTGGGATACACATATGTAGGTCTTTTTCCTGTTGTTGATTTGTTCCTACCTGGCTATATGTTGCAGTTAATGTGGACACCTTGTTGTAGATGTTGCCTGTGGGTTTTTGATCTTGCTATTCTAGATGCTTTTCTTTCTTCTTTGTGGGGGTGGGGGCTTGTGTATTTAGGGGAGGGGTGGCATATTCAGGGATAAAAATCTTCTCTGTAGCCACCATCATTTCCCCAGAATCCTCTGCCATTAATATTTAAAAGAAAATCATAGGAATCATTATCCGGATCCTTAGGATAATCATTACATTGTATCTGTCTTTTTTCCAGGCTTCAAGCTGCCTGTGGCTTCCCACGTTAGTATACTGACATGACTGGGCAATGCCTAATTTGACAGGTTCTTTCTGTACTACCTTCCTCCTAATCATGACAGCCTTGTACGCTATATGTAGTCTTCTTTACTGATAGGGAATTTAGAAAATACAGGAAGCCATGGGTTTAATAGCTGAAAGTGGAATTAATGTATTATTTTTCTCAGGTAAAATATCATAAGACTCCTTAGGCCCAAGTTGTAAAATGAAATCACAAATTTCCTGGAATCATTTTGCAAACGTGAATGCCCACATAAAGTACACTAGGACTTGAATCCAAGGAATAACACATTTTTAGAGCCTCCAGATTTATAAACTTAGTACAATTCTGCATTACTTCTTAAGGCAACTGAAGAAAATAATTTTGTGATCAAATAAATATTGATTTTATTAACATAGTTATTTTAAAAGTTTATAAAGCTTTTAAAAAATGTTAAGGCTCTGTCAGCCTCATCAGTTGTTATTTCTTTTCTAGAATCTTGGATAAAGGAACAGTCGTTTGAGGGGAAACATGGTATAAAATGGGAAGATAATCTAACAGTGAAGATAGTTATATCTCTTCCTGTGTGATGAACTACTCCTAAGCTTGGTGGTTTGAAACAGCAGGCACTTTATCTCCTCACAATTTGTGAATCAGCAGAATGGGCTGGGATCCCCTGGGTGGATCTATCTTGCTTTCACCTGAGGTGACTACTGAGGCTGCCATCATCTGGTTGCTGGACTGGGGCTGGTTGCTTTCACATGTCTGGCCATTGATGCTGGCTGTGGCCTGGGCCTATTCTCCACTAGGTTAGCCAGGCTTCCTAACATGTCAGGTTTCCATGAGGACAAGCCCTAAAGCACGAGTACTCTCCAAGCTTCAGCTCTTGATATGCCATTGGGCCAAAGCAAGTCATGTGACCAAACCCAGGTCAAGGTGGAACAAAACTACACAGGGTGAGAAAACGGGGGGGAGGGGCATTTTCACTGGGGGTCAGTAGTCTAACAAACTGCTGCAATAACTATATAAAGAAAAGCCCCCCGGAGGACAACTGGCAAAAAATAAATGTGTGCGGGGTGGGGTGGGGGTTTGGCATGCGGGGGCAAAGGCAGTAAACAGGGACTACCAAAATCTGAAGATTCTGGAATTTTTGGAAAATCCACTGGGATTAAAGGAGTTACACAACCACGTTCTGACACCAGAAGAAAGGTCCCAGTTGAGCATCAGGGAAGTCTAGCGCTCTTCCTCCATCGCATCAATTTCCACATTTCTTTGACTCAGCATATTTGTAGAATGAATCATGACTTTCTATAAATTTTTAGTTCAGTTTTTCAAAGAAATAGTGACCTCGCTTCTATCTGCTGTGCCACAAAAATGCCGTCGAAAAAAATTCCTTCTGTTAAATCGCTCACTAGGTGAAATTGTATGTGTAACCTAGTACCAAAGAGGTATTAAGAATCGCCACAGCCGAGCCGGCCCTCCGCACCACGCACCCTATAGCAGCCAGTGGGTGAGCCGGGAGTCGAGGAGGTCACCGTGGGAAGGAGGGGCGCGGGCAACGTGTCAGCCTCCTTCCGTCTCCGTGGAGCCACCTCCTGCCTCTGGTACAGGGAGTCGTCCACAGCAGCCGTCGGTGGCCAGCCTTGCAGCGCTGTGTTCTAGGTCAGTAGCTTCCAAGACTCCAGTTGGATTCATTGGAGTAGGCAACGTGGGGAATCCAATGGCAAAAGAGCTCTTGAAACATGGCTAGTCACTCACTATTGCTGATGTGTTCCCTGATGCATGCAAAGAGCTGCTAGATGCAAGTGGACCCGGTAGTGTCTTCTGCAGCGGATGTAGCCGAAAAAGGTGACAGAATTATTACAGTGCATCAATGCGCTAGAAGCTTATACTGAAGCAAATGGAATTCAAAAAAAAGTGAAGAAAGACTATTAATAGATTCCAGTACTGTTGACCCTATGGTTTTGAGAGAATTGGCCAAAGAAGTTGAGAAAATGGGAGCAGTTTTCTCGGATGCCCCTGTTTCTGGTGGTGTGGGAACAGCTCGGTCTGGCAAGCTCACATTTAGGACGGGAGGGGTTGAGCTGCTGTGGTGCATGGGCTCCCATGTGGTGCATTGTAGAGCTGTTGGGACTGGCCAGGCTTCGTAGATCTGCAAACACTTGCTGTTAGGTATTAGTAGGATTGGAACTGCTGAAGCTATGAATCTGGGACTCAGGTTAGGGCTTGACCCAAAACTCTTGGCTAAAATCCTAAATACGAGCTTAGGACGATGTTGGTCAAGTGACACTTAAAATCCTGTACCTGGGGTGATGGATGGAGTTCACCTGGCTAATTACTATCAGGGTGGATTTGGAGCAACACTCATGGCTAAGGATCTGGGATTAGCATGAGGCTCTGCTACCAGCACGAAGAGCCCAATCCTTCTGGGCAGTCAAGCCCATCAGATCTGCAGGGATGTTGTGCGTGAAGGGCTACTCTAAAAAAGACTTCTCATTCGTGGTCCAGTTTTTGCAAGAGGAGGAGACATTCTGAGTTTGCCCTCTGGCTGTGAACACTGAAACATTGAAACCAAACTGTGTCTTGGAGCCCCTTATGGCTCACTCCACAGGAAAATGGGCTTAATCAAGGTCAACTGTCTGCTTTTGAGTGTCTAGGTCAGGGGTCCCCAACCCCTTGGCCTCGGACGGGTACCAGTCCACAGCCTCTTAGGAACTGGTCTGCACAGCAGGAGGTGAGTCGCAAGCAAGCCAGCTATAAGCTTCATCTGCCGCTCCCTATGGCTCACATTACCGCCTGAACCCCACACACCCCGCCTCCCCTCCCTGGAAAAATTTGCTTCCAGGAAACCGGTCCCTGGTTCCAAAAAGGTTAGGGACCTCTGGTCTAGGTCACAATAGATCCTGGGATTTGTCACCCATTTTAAACTGCTTATTCTTTTTATCTATTTAACAAACATCATCTGTAATTTTTTTTTCTGCAAGCCACTGATGGTAACTGCTAGCTAGCTAGCTGATTGGCCTTTTTCAAAAGTTTGATTCCTGAGCATCTTCAGCTAAAACGCTGCCTACTTCACTCAGGATATTATTTACTCCACTTTACAAAGAAAACTAAAATTGTTTTCAACAGGATAAAATCTATCCTCGAGGAAAGAAAAGAAACTGGTGTGAGAAAAGGTATTAGAGAAAGGGGAAGTATAGTGAATTACTACCTGTGTGCCTCAGAAAATTTGTCCTGTTATCCCAGTGGTGATATTCTTGCATTGAGATTACTGGTTTATTTTCTAGGAGTTGTTAAAGCAAGAGAACTCCTTGCTGCACGTTATGTAATTTGGACTCTTACAATTATCTTGGTGTGCCCCTCTTGTAACAACTTCCCATACTCAGCAAACTGTTTTTTTCATATTTTTGCTTCCTTGTACATTTTTACTGCATATTTTTTACTTCAAAAGAATGACATCTTTAGAACTGTTTCAGAGCCAGCGATGATACGTGCTTTAGATAATTATTACACTATGCTAAATATAACCATATTCTTTTGAATTGAAATAAATTTCTATGCTGATAAAAAAAGAGAGGCACATTTCATTAATGTTTAAATAGTATCCTTCCTCCTCTAAAACTTAAAATAGGATTCAGTCTGATTCCTAAAGGGTTATTTTCTTCAACAACAAGAGCTGACTTAGGCCATTTCTTGGCAGTGGAATCTGAGCGTAGAGGTCTCTGTCTCACTGCCCTTTGATTCTCACTCACGGTATCCTGGGTGAATGTAATGGATGGATGTGCCCTTATGACTTAGCCCACTGCTACTGCTCCTGATGAGGGTTAGTGGTGTGGGCCACTTTAAATCTTGCCCAGCAAAGTGCTGACATCTGGGGTTTCCTATCAAGTTTACCAGATATTCCACAGTAATTTCATAATTTACACAACATAAAAACACTGATCTTGAGCTTAGGAAAGCATTTCATTTAAACAGATACAGAACACTACTCTACAAAATGGTTTAAAATTTTTGAGCAATTACATTAAATAAACTCTAATATAAATTAATCTAATACAAGTAAAGTAATAGTTGCAAAGCTACTGGTCGCTTCAGAAGCGGTGGCTACGGATAACTTCAAAGTTGTTTCCTCAGTGCGTTAAGAGGCGAAACTATTTGCTGTCAACTTCTTCTTGGGGAAGCTTTTTTCCTTAGTTTGATGCTGATTCGCGTTATGAATGTATAGGAACCATTACTGGTTCTTCCTTTCCATACTCAGTGCACCATTATACTTCTATCCTCTTAAGATCTGGGTATCTGTTACTGCTACTGTTGGCTGGAGCCTGGCAGGAGGAAAGCTATCAAGAAAAAAGGTCAACAAGTGTTCAAGAGTTTTAGCATACTACTGAGACTTTTTATCTACCATAATCATAAGAAATAATAATTAAAATTACAGCCTGGTCAGTGAGACCTTGAGTAAATTGTGGAAGCATCCATGTTTCCTACAGTTTCAGGGGATGGATATTTCCTGTTATTAACTCTATATCCTCTTCAACTGGAACAGAGAGACCTTTCTCTGTTGAAGCAGTTTTGTCTTTTTCCTGGGCATTTTCAGTTTTCTCTTATGAGAGACTTGTAAAGCTTACATACACAGACTTACACATACATGTATAAAGCAAAGAAGGGATAGAGTAGTCTTGAGAGGACACTGTTTTGTAGCAGGCACACAAGACAGAGGTAATACTCCCTGATTGCATTTGCCTCCCTAGCCCCATCTCCTTTGTGGAAAGCATCAGCATTCTGAGTGGTCTCTGCACCCCACTAACTGGACGGAACACTGCATTGGCATTCTTAGGGAGCACTGATGGTCCCTCCGGAAACTGGTTAGAGCTTGTGCAGCCACAGTGCACAGGAAAGAATCAAATATACTTCATATAACATGCTTACTCTGTTTTGCTTAATTAGCACTTACTCCCTGTAAAAGGCTGATTTCTGCTTTGACAGGGAGTAATCGAACTCTGTATTCACCCAAACCATAAAATTAAAGTTAACATACCTCAGCTTTTCATCCTACTGGAAGAAATGTATGAAATCTAAAGTTATTTTTTAATTGCTGCTGTTTAGAATGCCTGAGGCCCATTTGCTGAACTTGTTAAAGAGCAGTGTTAATGAGGGTATTTTTCGTTTCTTTTCCGACCACAGCATGAATTCTCAGCCCAAAGTGTGCCCTGTTTCCCACAATAGAGACGGGGAAAAGTGAGAGTCTCTCACCACAAAGCATGAGACAACTACAAATACTTTTCTCCCAGAGTTAACATTGATGACAGTCTTTGTGGAAAAGGACTTCCTCTTTTTGCGGGAATACAGTAGAAATGCAAGTCATATTCTCCATAATTTCACTACTGGAAAAATAATTTCATAGTCCGTATATATATACGTGTATATATATATATATATATATATATATATATATATACACACACACACATATATATATATTTTTTTTTTTTTTTTTTTTTTTGCGGTACGCGTGCCTGTCACTGCTGTGGCACTTCCTGTTGCAGAGCACAGGCTCCGCACGCGCAGGCTCAGCGGCCCTGGCTCACGGGCCCAGCCGCTCCGTGGCATGTGGGATATTCCTGGACTGGGGCACGAACCCGTGTCCCCTGCATCGGCAGGCAGACTGTCAACCACTGCGTCACCAGGGCAGCCCCATAGTCCATATTTTTTATTGGTCTTCTTAAAAACATATACAGTGTTTACAATAAGGAGTAAAAGAGAAGATTTTCAATGCGATATTTCAAGGAGCATTTTGTAAAGGCGGGATCCAGTCCCAACTTTGGAAAATTAACACACACCTATGAGATCAAAGAGTCACCTGCAAAAAATTTGATTATGTTTTTCTTTCATACTAGTTTCCTAAAGGTGCATTGTTACTTCTTGGTAATGTAATAGTCAGAAATGACTATATGGTGGCCATTTGAGGAAGAAGTAGCTCTTACATAAGTGTCTAGTGACCTTATCTCTTTTGATACAATACCTCTTGGTTTCAGAGGCTTGCACAGATTTCCTCTAAATGAATAAACTTAGTAAGATGTTTCTAACTATCAATTAATCTAAAAGTAGATTTAGAAATCTACTTCTGAAGCAGTTTTGTTAAGCAATTATTGGTCAGTTCTCTTTCTGATTGGTACTTCTTTCTGCAAAACAAATCCCTGTACTTAGAACAATGAATACCACCATCCCTGGCTCCTTGATTATTACACAGTGATGTTTCTTGAGAAAAAAGCTTACCCTTTTTTGGGGGAAACTTCAGTCCATGAAGTAAAACTTCATTAAAACTAGATCTGCTTCTAATGCCAGTGTGATGCAGATCAGTATCCCCTTTCTTTTGACTTTCCAGGCTGTGTGAAGAGAATGGTATGGTTTGGTTTAGGAAGGGTTGTAGCTTAAGAGGATTGCATTATGTTTCTGTGTCACTTTGGGGGGTTTTATTTCAATATTATATCCTGTTCTGTAAAAACACCATAGTCATTCTCTTACTTATTATTAAATAATTAAACGCTGCCCTTTGTTTACTTTCCCCTTGTGATCAGAAGACTCCTCTCCACTCTAGGCCTTGATCTGAGTTCCAATTCATCAGCTTGTAGTAGCTACACTTCTGGTTTCTTTTTTTTTTTTTTTTTTTTGCTGTACGCGGGCCTCTCACTGTTGAGGCCTCTCCCGTTGCGGAGCACAGGCTCTGGACGTGCAGGCTCAGCGGCCATGGCTCACGTGCCTTGCCGCTCCACGGCATGTGGGATCTTCCCGGACCGGGGCACGAACCCGTGTCCCCTGCACCGGCAGGTGGACTCTCAACCACTGCGCCACCAGGGAAGCCCTACACTTCTGGTTTCTGAAGTCAGACAGATATGGGTCCCATTTCTGTCTTCATCAGTTATAATTTATTCTCTGATATATGCATACCAGAGCTGGCAGTGACAAACATTTTGCTTCTCCTTACAGGGTTCTGTGCATTTTAATAGAGGATCACAATATTTTAAGTAGAGCTGGGATGGGGTGGAAAGAAAGAGCAGGAAAACATGCTTTTAGGAAGGTCTGAAATACAAATCACATGGAGGTAACTGCTTGAGAGAAAACCACCCCTACCTGAGTATTGTCAATAAAGTAGCACAGGGAGGCAAACGAATCAATTGTTCACTAAAAATGTTTTTCTTTAGAAGAATAAAATTCACAAGAAAGCCTCATTGCAAATAAAATATATTTGTTTTCCTAAAGGAAGATATTTGAAAAGTCGTAGTAAATACCTGCTTTGACCTTCTGTGTCCCTAGTGTTCTATCTCCACTAAGTTTTATGAACACTACATAGAGGAGGAGCCTGAGTCTCAAAGACCATAAGTAAGAGATGGATTCCAGAGCCTTTGCAAGGTCCATTATGCCCCATGACTTCCCATTGCTTGTGCTGTTCATCCAGATAGGTGCTTAGGATACCAGAATGAATACATCTCTTTCGAGAGGTTTTTAACAGACATTAGATACTAAACAAGTACAACACCTAACAAATAGAACAGAATGCTTTATTTAAAGCAGAAACAGAATAAATGCTCACCTAGTATCGTTTAAATCCCCTTTAAATTATTTTTTGAATGAACATGTTTATATTTGAGGGTATTTTCTTATTTTTTCCTAGTTCCCTTTACTTGCACCTCCTTTCTTTTTCTCTTTTCCCAACTGAAACATTTATGGTTTCAAAAGTAATTACTTCTTGAAGAAAGTTTTCGTGTATACTAAGTGCTACCTAATGGAAGCCATAAGCATAGAGTCTGCTAGCATTTAGAGTGGTATAATACATAGCCAGGTTGAATCAAGTGGGAGAGAAGGTTAATCATTCTTTTAAACTGGCAGTGTTGCCGGAGGTGGATTAATATGCTTTTTGAATCTCTTATGTGCTGTAGGTCTCCTTGATCACAATCACTAGGTTAATGGTTGAGGTTTTGAATTAGAGGTGTCTCCTGGGCTCAGCTGGGCCAAGTCCCTTCATCTCTCTGGCCATATTAGGTGATAGTTTTCTCATTTCAATACACGATCTATGTTAGAGGGAGTGTTGACTATACCAGACTTTCAACGTGGGCACCCAGAAAGTGGAAGAATCTCTCTATTGGTGATTAATCATAACTCTTTTCATTGTGAATATAGTCCTTCCCTTAGGTAAGGCAGGAACACCATGAAAAATAGAAAGTTCTTGGGTGTCTGTGGAAGCTGGAGTGCTCTCGACCTGTCAGCTCACTGGCAGAGCAGGCTTCGTCCGGACACTAGAGAACAAAATGTGAAATTGGCACCAGCCAGCCTCTCCATTGCACAGGATATCCCTATTTAAATTTGACAACCAGGATATTTTACAATTTGAAATTCTTGTCATCTGGTTTTCTTTAGTTTTTTCTTTGGGTTGAAAAGACTGAGAAGCTTGTTAAAAAATCTGGAATTCTGATGGTGAGGCTTAACCAGATGTATTGAGTCATCAATCAGCAAACATTGACCAACGCTTACCATTCCCCCAGTTACTATACTAAGGACCCAGACACGTCTCAGATAGTGGCCTTGCTCATTCACTGTATTTACAGTACTTTTTTCTAAATGTAACCAGAGCTCAGGTAAAGACAAGACATTGATTTGAGTCTGAAGTAAACAAAGCTGACTGGTCTGATCCCTTCAGTTTCCAGAATTATTTTGTTTCAGGTAGTAATTTTCCCAGACCAATAGAACAAAGTTCTATCGTCTATTTATTTAATATTTTATCACAATAGTCCTTGCCCCTTTGACCTCTAGTGAGGAAACTTGCATAAGAAACTGAAATATGCTTAGGTTCTATGGGTAAGTGCAGATAATGATATGAATGAAATTGAAAATGAAAGCCAAAGGTGGAAAAGGCAGTTCTGAATAGTTGAAGTAAGACAGAGGTATTTGAAAAATCAAGTAGAAAAGATACCATAAGGAATGGAGAGCTTTTGGAAGTTTTCTAATAGGTGAGGGGTTGGTACATCTTTTTTTTTTTTTTTTTTTTCTTAATAACATGTCTGGCAGTTGTATGCCAGAGAAAGTTATAAGGGGGTTGACTATATGCATGAAGTCCAGTGAGAACACTGTTTCTGTAGGCCACTGACGATGTTCTGAGTGTACATTCTATAGTACTAGAAATTAAGTTAGGAAACAAAGGGTAATCTGATGTCATTTTAAATGAAATTTCACAAATGATTAGAGCTAAAAGGTGTCTTTTTTCACTCAGCCAACACGTTGAGCACGTACTGTGGGGCAAGCACTGTGCTTATGGGTAAGAGATAAAAGAAAAAATAAAGGCCAGAGGAACTCAAAAGAGAGTGTGAGAGTTGCATGAACAACTCATTACAATCGAATAGGGATAGGCTATTAAATAAATAGATCATAAAAATATAAATTTGTAAAACAGAACTTGGAGTCAGTAACCCTTCTAGGGGATATTAGAATGCCAACAATGAGGGGGTCTTGGAATTAGGTTTTGAACATCAGTAGGAATGTTCCACGTGGAGAGAAGGTCAGGGGCATACCAGGCAGAAGGAACATCCTGGACTTGAGAACCAACACAATATATTTAAGTGACTGTAAATAAGATTCTTTTTGACTAGAGCGTAGGGTATAAGTTGCCAAATGGTAGAAAATAGAGTATAAAAGTTAGGCTGGAATGAAAGTATAAAGTGTCATAATTCTTATGATGAAAGATAGGTGTTTTCTACAAAATGGGTTACTTATAAATATTTTAAAAATAGAGACCCCGAGAGAGGAGCGTGCCCGAGGAGCAGCCCCCGGACCGGAGCCTCGGGAGCGCGGGGCCGGTGAGCGAGTCCCGACGGGGTAGGTGTTGCGTTTGCAGGCCTGTAGTTGGTTGTGGAGCCTGCGGCCCTTGGAGAGCAGGGCTTGGGGTAGCCCGCCCCGGGCCCCGCGGTAGAGCCACCTGGAGGGTTTGACCGCTTCCCGGAGGTGGAGGGGCCGGGCTGGAGGACAGGGCTGGCTGCTCCGGATGGGGCTCCCCTGGGACTTGTGAGCTCCGGGTGTCCTGGGGGAGCAGGGTCCACAGGCTCGGCAGGGACGTGCCGCGTCTTCCCCTCCGTCCAACCCCGATCCTCCACCTCCTCCTCGTCCTCCCCCTCCTGTCGCCGTCTGGGCATCTTGCACGTGTGTCTCGAGGCGCGTCAGCACCTTGGTTGTCTAATGTAAGCGTCCGCCGCCCCCCTGGGTTGTGCCCTGTGGAGTCGCCCAGTGTAATCGGTGCAGGACGAGTCTGCAGGGCTGCTGTCCTGCTGCCTCGGGTGAGGAAGGAAGCGATGGGGCCTGAGGAGGGAGATGACTTGTCCTAGATCCTCACCGGGTGTGCACGTGGGGTCGCTCACAGGACTCCAAACTCCTAGGGCAGGCGTTCTGTCCACTTAAAGTCAGTTTTAATAAAAGATGTTTTTGAGCGTCACACTTAAGTTTGTAAAGTTTGTACAAATCATTGCAAGACTGAAACGCACCTGAGTGTGTCCCTTTATTCTGGGTATCCTGTGGATGTTCTGATCTAAGTTGTTAACAGACTGAGAAGAGATAAACTATAAGCGTTTTTTAATTTCATATTTAATGATGGAGGTTTATTTTAATAGGATTCAATGTACACTCGCTACGGAAAAATAAAGTATCCCCTCAGGTACCACAGCCACGTGGGAGCTACAGACCTGAGGGTGGTTGCTCCCTCCTTATTCTCACAGGCCCTTCTGAAGGTGAAAGGACGGGTCTCCCACAGGTGTCTCTTGTGGAGCGCGGGGCGGGTGCTCGTGCACCCCGAGCCGCTTCAGTCGTAGCTTCACTGCCTGCGTTTTCCTTCTCCAGGTCCGCCTCCACTGTCACAGTCCTGCACGTTGTTCCAAGAGCAGCGGAAAATGAATCAGCCTCTGGTGAGTTTTGCTGTTTACGTATTTACCTGCTGCTGTTCTTTTGTGATAACACCTTGGGAGGCGAATAGTTCAAAAGTTAAAATGGGAAAGTAGGAGTAGGTAAAAGATGTGGTTAGACAAAGCGTAGAGGAGCAGGTCAGCACCAAGTGTTTCTGGCAAGTTCTACGTGTAGATCCCAGGATCCTCTTAGAGCCACAGTACAAGCCTCGTGTTCTTGACATTTGTGGCAAAACACCATCCCTTGCTCGACTTACATGGTCCTGCCAAAGCACTTTTGTTCTCGAGCGTTAAAAGGTTTCCTTGAGGATCCCGCTGTAGGCCGCGAGCCTTCCTGAGAGACAGCCCCTAACGTGTTGACATTGGTGCCTTCCTTGTGCTTCCTGTAAGCCGAGAGCGTGCTGTCCAGGGAGCACTCAGTGCATATAACTTGTCTGTTCAGTAGAACACCGTTGTCACATAGGTACATTGTTTTCAGTGCTCAGTCGAGGGATGCAATGAGGATCATCTGGAAGAACAGCCTTGTCACCCTTCCAGTAAATTGAGCTCTTTGTCTCTTACAATCTCAGAGGGTCGCGTTACACACCATGCAGTGAGGTCTCTGGCAAAGATTCTTGTTTCCCAGCTGAATTGTATCGTGCAGCCTGCGGTCTTGGTTCTGCCCCTCCATGGAACCTGATCCGGTTGAGGTGACCTGGCATCCAGCATACAAAGCAGTGGAGATTTGCCAGTCGTCACCTCAGACCACTGTCGCCTTGCCATCTGCAGAGTCTGCTCTGTTGGTTTCTGTGACAGATCTCTCCTTGCTGTCTTCCTGACTGATTCTTTCTTCCGCCCTCTTTGTGTGTTGTCTTTTCACCCTTGGTTCATGACTCTTCAACCCGTCTGATCTCACCCTCTGGTGCTTTTCACCTCCAACTCTGTCAGTTCTCCCACCTGGACCAGATAGATGCCTCTGTCCAGCCACTTGCCAGCATCTCTATGGAGTTTGTCCAAAGGGCACCTCGGATTACTAGATCCAGTAGATCCAGAAATGGTTATTTACAGCTCCCCTGCCCCTTGCCTTGTCCTGTTGTCCCTGGCGGCTCATCGTTGCATCATCCAGCCTGTCACCTGCCCAGAAAAATGAGTTCATTCTAAAGGCCTTCTCCATCCTCTGTTACCACGTTGTAGTGTGAGGCTTGTTAATGTTGTCTTCTAAATGGTTTTTATTCGTTCTCCTTCATCCCATACTTGCTACCATTAAAACAGCTTATCTGTTCATTTCTGTAGTTACAGAAACTTTTCTTCTGTGCCGCTCCCTCTTTCCTCCAGCAGCTCAATTGTATTCTCCACGCTGAGTATTTCTCCTAAAATATTAATCACAGCGTTTTGTCTGCATGTGGGAAGCACTTTAGAGGTTCCCTGGGTGACTGGACAAACGAGGTTGCCGTTCCGCGGAGCCATTAACCATCGAGCCCAGCACTGGGGGGAGGTCGTAGCTCGCCGATGATGCGTTTGGATGGATCTGTGGGGTAAAATCCTGATCGGAGAGGCTTAGGAGAGAGGAGTGGGAGAACTGGGTTTGTTCTGGTCCCAACTTTTTCAAGACATTTTGCTGTGACGGGGAAAATAGAAACTGGACAGTAGCTGGGGTAGGAGCTGAGGTCCGGGGAGGATGTTGTGTTGTGTTGTGTTGTGTTGTGATGGGAGAAATAACAGTGGGAATGATCCAGTAGATGCGTGTGGGGGAGGGGAGAGCTGTTGCCCGTGGTCCTGGTGGGGCGGGGATAGCAGAGCTGGGTTGCAGGTGGGGAAGCCCTCCGATGGCTTCTCTGTTCTCAGGGAAGCAGCTCCTCAGCTGAGGGTGAGGGTGAGGTTGGGGGTTTGAGGGGAGAGCAGAGCTCTGGGGCCCAGCTCCGTCGTGACCATCAGCACACAGTGCGTCCAGCTGGGAAGACTGCACTTGCCTCCCTGCCTGAAAAGCCATCTCCTTTCTTAAATGTGGGAGTAATTACTCTCTGGGGAGCCTGTGTAATTACATGGGTGCTTCTCAGCTCCAAGCGAATTGAGTGCCAGTTCTGGCCACGGACATTTTCTTCTCTGCTGATGGAAGGGTCCCCAGAGGAAGTGTCCTGCTTGCCTGGCTCTTGGCCTCGAGGACCCTTCACACCATCTAGTGTTGTGTCTTTTATCTTTGACATAAGCATCAAATGTCTTCAGTTTCTGCATGTGATCTTAAGACGCAATTCCCTGCTTCCAGGAGCTTCTGTTCTCCTCGGGAAAGGCACTTCACAGACGTAATTACAGGAGAGGACGGGAATCCTGCCCGTCGATACGTAGGGAACTCCAGAGTGCTGACAAAGCAGAGCCTGCTTTTATTTATTTATTTATTTATTCATTCATTCTAATTTTTTATTTGTTTACTATTTAACTTATTCAGTTTCAGCTGCGTTGGGTCTCTGTTGCTGCGCGCGGGCTTTGTTCTCTAGTTGCGGCGAGCGGGCGCTACTCTTCGTGGCGGTGTGTGGGCTTCTCATTGCGGTGGCTTCTCTTATTGTGGAGCATGGCTTCTAGGCATGTGGGCTTCAGTAGTTGCGGGTCACGGGCTCAGTAGTTGTGGCATGCAGGCTCTAGAGCGCAGGCTCAGTAGTTGTGGTGCACGGGCTTAGTTGCTCTGCAGCATGTGGCATCTTCCCGGACCAGTGTTAGAACCCGTGTGCCCACCATTGGCAGGCGGATTCTTAACCAGTGTGCCACCAGGGAAGTCCGAGAGCCTGGTTTGAAATGCATTGTCAGAGCACGTGGCTCAGTGACTCGGGGAAGGGGGACGGCCCTGAAGTGACCAGGACTTGGGTAGCTGCAGAGGTTGGCGAGGCTCTCAGAGCAGCGTGAGGTGGACTGGATGAGGCTCCTGAGGTGCTGGTAAGGACCTCCTTCCTTAGGATGTGGGCCTCCCGTCAGGAAGAGCGGGACGTGAAGGCAGGCAGACCCTGAGTTTGACTGAAGAGCCTCCCCTCTGTGCTGGTTTTGGTTTCTTCCTGTGGAGAAACTGAAACCTTGTAATTGGGACAGTGAGTCATCTGCTCAAAAGATGTCATGTGTAGAGACTGTGGACGGCATGAAACGCGGGGTGGGGTGCGGTGGGTCAAGTCAGGGGGACTCTGGGCTCCAGCGCGATGCCCGACAGGAAGGGGCGAGGCCGCGGCGTGTTCCCGCTCATCCTAGGCCCCGGTAAGCAGTATGGACGTTCCCTTGGGGTTTTTCTGAATCGTGAATGAGGTTGAGAGTATTTTCACGTGCTTAGAAGCCGTTTCTTCTTTTTAATTGGTAGACAGTCTTTAGAGCAGTTTTAGGGTTATAGGAGAACCAGAATCGAGCAGACCGCACTTTCCTATACCCGTCCCTCTGGGTTCCCTCCCTTGGTAACATCTCTGGCCTGTGTGGCGCGTCATCTCAGTGATGGCTTGGCACTGACACCTAATTCTCCCCTGGAGTCTGTAGTTTATATCAAGGCTCACTCTCTGTGTCCTACTGTTCAGGTTTGGACAGGTGTGATGACCTGCAGCCACCACTGCAGTGCCACCCAGAACCATTTCACTGCCCGAAACATCCTTGGAGGCCACCTGTTCACCCGCCCAGTGCCCCCAAGCCCCCGACAGCTGCTGGTCTTGTTACTGTCTGTGTATTTTTGCCCTTTCGAGAATGTCACGTAGTTGGAGTCCTTCATTCTGTGGTCTTTTCAGACTGGTGTCTTTCTGTTTTTCAATGAAGGGCCTGTTCATGTCCACTGCCCGTCTTCCTGCCCCAATACTGTCTTGTTTTGTTTTGTTTTGTTTTCCTTGTCTTATTGGCTTTCAGAGTCATCTTAAATGTTTCCAAATTTTTCCAGTTGGGGTCCTGTTAGTAAACATTGTTTTCCAAGGTTTATTGTCATTTTCCTGTATTTTCCCGCATTGCTATATAATTCATTACTTTTTTTTACTTTGAGAGGTTGAATACCATGCATTTCAAAAGTTTCTCAAAATCAGCACATTTGTGTGGATAAGATTCCTAGTTGAAGAGCGCCCTCCTTGTTCAGTACTGGGGTGCAGCTTCTTTGCGGGGGGAGGAATGCATCGGTCTCATGGTTCCCTTTCTGTTGGGTCTCAGTTCCCCTTTCTGGTTCTGGGCACTGCATCAGCCACTCTCCTGGGATAGGCCAGGCAGGTGGGGTCCTCACTTCCTGGCTCCAGAAGTTGTGTGTGTGTGAGAACACCTTTGTTTTTCCCTGAGGAGCAAGAGGACTCTCTTGGTTGGGGAGCGGCGTCCTAGGACTGCGGCCCTTGGGCCCCCACTGTTCTGTGTCATTTGGGCCCCAGCCATGCGTGGGAGGTCTCTGACACAGGGACGCAGCTGTTAAAGTCCTCTTGGGGTTGTGTCATTTACAATCCTCTGAGGAATACTCCTTTTCTTTAATGAAATTCCAGTGCTTAAGCTTTCTAGCCACTCATGAAAGGAATCTCAGAAAGGAAAGGAGACCGGTCCTCTCTGCCCCCAAGCAGGGGAGTGAGCCGACACTGTTAACCTAACAGTGAGAAAGTGGCTTGTGGGAAATGTGTAACCAGTTCTGAGTTCTGTGATTACAAGGCTGTCTGTGGAATCTTACTGTACCAAGGGGTCTTTTAAGACACATACATCATGGGTTGTTCCCTTGTGTTTTGTGTTACTTTCTGCTGTATAACAAAGTGAATCAGTTGTATGTATACCTGTATCCCCATATCCCCTCCATCTTGCGTCTCCCTCCCACCCTCCCTTTCCCACCCCTCTAGGTGGATACAGAGCACTGAGCTGATCTCCCTGTGCTATGCGGCTGCTTCCCACTAGCTATCGGTTTTACATTTGGTAGTGTACATGTGTCCATGCCACTGTCTCGCTTCGTCCCAGCTTACCCTTCCCCCTCCCCGTGTCCTCAAGTGAATTCTCTATGTCTGCGTCTTTATTCCTGTCCTGCCACTAGGTTCATCAGAACCACTTTTTTTTTCCTTTGGTTTCCATCTCGCTTCGTCCCAGCTTACCCTTCCCCCTCCCCGTGTCCTCAAGTGCATTCTCTACGTCTGCATCTTTATTCCTGTCCTGCCACTAGGTTCATCAGAACCACTTTTTTTCCTTTGGATTCCATAAATATGTGTTAGCATACGGTATTTGTTTATCTCTTTCTGAGTTACTTCAGTCTGTTTCACAGACTCTAGGTCCATCCACCTCACTACAAATCGTTCAATTTCGTTTGTTTTTATGGCTCAGTCAAATTCCGTGGTATATATGTGCCCCATCTTCTTTATCCATTCGTCTGTCAGTGGACGCTTAAGTTGCTTCCATGTCCTGGCTATTGTAAATAGTGCTGCAGCGAACATTGTGGTACGTGTCTCTTTTTGAATTATGGACTTCTCAGCGTATATGCCCAGGAGTGGCATTGCTGGATCATATGGTAGTTCTATTGTTAGTTGGGTTTTTTTGGTATAAATTTATGTATTTTTATCTATTCATTATTTTTGGCTGTGTTGGGTCTTTGTTGCTGTACGCGGGCTTTCTCTAATTGCAGCGAGCAGGTGCTTCAGTGTTGTGGTGCGCGGGCTTCTCATTGCGGTGGCTTCTCTTGTTGTGGAGCGCGGGCTCTAGGCATGTGGGCTTCAGTAGTTATGGCATGCGGGCTCAGTGGGTGTGTCTCGCGGGCTCTAGAGTGCAGACTCAGTAGTTGTGGCACACGGGCTTAGTTGCCCTGCGGCATGTGGGATCTTCCCGGACCAGGGCTCGAACCCATGTCCCATGCATTGGGAGGAGGATTGTTAAACACTGCACCACCAGGGAAGCCCTATTTTCAGTTTTTTAAGGAACCTCCATACTGTTCTCCGTAGCGGCTGTATCAATGTACATTCCCACCAACAGTGCAGGGGGAGGGTTCCCTTTTCTCCACACCCTCTCCAGCATTTATTGTTTGTAGATTTTTTGGTGATGGCCATGCTGAGTGGTGTGAGCTGATACCTCACCGTAGTTGTGATTTGCCTTTCTCTAATGGTTAGTGTCATTGAGCATCCTTTCATGTGTTTGTTGGCAATCTTATATCTTCTTTGGAGAAATGTCCATTTAGGTCTTGTGTCCACTTTTGGATTGAGTTGTTTGTTTTTTTGATATTGAGCTGCGTGAGCCGCTTGCATATTTTGGAGATTAATCCTTTGTCAGTTGCTTCATTTACAACTATTTTCTCCCACTCTGAGAGTTGTTTTTTTGTCTTGTTTATGGTTTCCTTTCCTGTGGAAAAGCTTTTAAGTTTGAATAGGTCCCATTTGTTTATTTTTGTTTTTAATTCCATTTCTCTAAGAGGTGGGTCAAAAAGGATCTTGCTGTGATTTATGTCATAGAGTGTTCTGCCTGTGTTTTCCTCTATGAGTTAGACAGTGTCTGGCCTTACCTTTAGGTCTTCAATCCATTTTGAGTTTATTTTTGTGTATGGTGTTAGGTAGTGTTCTCATTTCATTCTTTCACAGGTAGCTGTCCAGTTTTCCCAGCGCCACTTATTGAAGAGGCTGTCTTTTCTCCATTGTATATTCTTGCCTCCTTCATCAAAGCTAAGGTGACCATATGTGCGTGGGCTTATCTCTGGGCTTTCTATCCTGTTCCATTGATCTATATTTCTCTTCCCCAAAGTATATTTCAATAAAGGTATGTACATTGTTTGTTTAGACACAAGGCTGTCGCACACTTAACAGACTACAGGATAGTGTAAACAGAAGCTTTTCATGCACGGGTACACCAGAAATTTCATGTGACTCGCTTTATGGCGGTATTGGCTTCATTGCAGTGTTCTGGAACTGAAGCTGCAGTGTCTCTGAGCTGGGCCTGTATACTCAGAAATGGGATTGCTGGATCATATGGAAATTTTATTTAAAAGATTTTGAGAAAACTCCATACTGTTTTCCACAGTGCCTGCACAATGTTACATTCCTGCGTACAATATGCAAGGGTTACGATTTCTCTACCACCTTGACAACTCTCATCTTTAAAAAAAAAAAAATTGTAGGCATTCTAACAGATGTGAGGTAGTATCTCATGATGATTTTGATTTGCATTTCCCAGATGATTAGTGACGTTGAGCACCTTTTCATGTACCTGGTGCTGTGTTACGTCTTTCTAACGCACATACACACACACAGAGGGATAGAAGGAACCTTTTGGAAGTGATGAGTATATTACCGTGATGGTGGTGATGGTATCACAGGTGTGTGCATATGTCCAAACTCATCAAGTTATATACATTAAACATGGGCTAGATTTTGTATATCAGTTCTACGTAAATAAAGCTGTAAAAGCCCAGCAACAAGTGGTGTATTTCATGAGCCAGTGAAGCCCAGGTACATCTTGTCTCCTCTCCCAGGGGTGAACCCAAGCAGCCTTTGAACTTGGCTCACTTTCTGTTTCTTTAGTTTCCCCTTCTATTACTTTTGTGTTTCTCCTTTGTTTTCAGATTCCAGCGAAGTGGTTCCCCATTGGTGGCAGCAGTGGTTCTGAGTTTGGCTCTGTCGTTTGAAGACTTGATGGTCTCTAAAGGGATGAAGTTTCTACAGAACTAATCTCAGTTAGGTGAGAGGTAACAGAGGATCTAGTTTGTTAGTCTTTTCTTAGTCTTTTCTGTTTGTCTATTTGTCTACTTTGACAAGCTCAAATCAATGAAGAATCTCTTGCCCAATGGGATGAGAACGGCTCTTTAATATCTAGACTGGTGAGTGTTTATTCCTGACCCAAGTCTAAGACTTAAAACTGCAGGTAAAAGTTCCATTTCTCTGTATGTCTGTGTGTCTGTAATTCAAAGAGGTCTTTACCTCTGACAGTGCGAGTATGTAATGTTTTCCTACTTCTGGATCTATTAAAGTAGATTGTAGAGTCTGTTAAATTAAAGGGTTTCTGTCCTGATTGGCTTACAAAGATACAAATGTGCTTATAAAAATTATATATCCCTAAAATTCTCAGAGAGAAAGGAATTAGAACTTCTAATACTTTAAATGTGCTAGAAAAATATTCTTATTGAAATCAAGTCAGGGAATTCCCCAGCGGTCCAGTGGTTAGGACTCGGTGCTTTCACTGCCAGGGTCCAGGTTCAGTCCCTGGTCAGGAACCTAAGATCCAGCAAGCCCCTCGGTGCAGCCAAAAAAAAAAAAAAAAATCAACTCAGAAATTTAAAGACTTCAAGTTTACATAATTTAGGTAAATCTTTGACACATGAAGCTAGTTTAATATTTTTGGTTTAATAAAAAGTTATTCGTATCTTATTTATCAGTATTAGGCATACATTTAAAACAATTCTACTTGGGTGTGTTCTTCCTAAATTTATATAGGTGTGCCCATCAACTAAGCTCATATTACTTCTACTTAATGTTTAAGGTTATGAAAAATGTAAGTTTGTGTTTAACCACATTTCGTTTTTATTCTGACAGACTTTCTTTCAACAGTAACTATGTTTTCTACTGTGTTAGCTTGTCGATAAATTCCCAGATCTTCAGTTTACGTAAACCCTTGAACTGATACTAAATTGTGTTACTTATTGGATAATCATTGGATACCGAGGTCATTTGTAAGCAAGACAGAAACCTGAGGCATTGATTACTAAGCATAATCTCAAGTTATATGCTCTTGCTGCATATGTTTACTTGTTACCTAGAGGCTCTGTCTGTGGGTGTGTTAATGAATGTGTTTGTCTCTGCCACTTGAATAAGTTGTGTAAGGGATGTTTGTGGCTGTGTAAAGTTGTGTTATGTGTGTTCATGAGCTCTGCTAGCCTGAAATGCTGATGTGTGATGGGCAGTTGTCGATCATTCACTCCTAGTTTTCTTTGTGAAATGGAAGTAACTTTGGTTCCAAGTTAGTATTAATATACTATGAATGAGACTTGACCCATAGTGATGTTATCGGCTGGAACAGAACTCAGGTTCAGCTGCTCATCGCTCAGAAGTCAGTGTTCCAGAGACAAAGGTTGGTGGAAGAAGAAAGATGCTTTATTCAGGAAGCTGGCAACCTGGGAAGATGGTGGGCTAGTGTCCCCAATACCATCTCCCAGTTGCCAATGAGAGGGAAAAGGGGTTGATAGGGAACAGACGGGAAGTCTCTGGGCTGTGCCGGTGGGGGCTCCGTGCAGAGTAGCACAGTCAGCTCTGACCATCCTCTTGAAATTGGTCATGCAGCGGTGTGGTCAGTGTCATGTTGATTGTTTCAGGCACAGTTAATCTTCAATTCCAGTGTTGGTTTGTTCCCATTTCCTTGAGGCCAGTTCCTGGAATTGTGTAAGCCATCGGTTCAGGTCTGCTCAAGATGGAGCAGCTTGTGTCATAGCTCCAGTCTGGTCATCATACAGTTAGCTTTCTCCTCTTGTAGTGGTTTTAGTATCTGCAAAACAAGTTAGGAATGTGTGTCTGACACTGTTACTTATGTCCTTCGGGAGGAACTAAAGATTCTGTGACTGCTGTTGTCCTAATCAGTAACTGCTTGAACCTGTTCTTTGGTGACTCAGGGGAGGCCTGGGAGACTGCAGCTATTTTACAAACAAGAGGCAGGGGACATGGAAGGGCCCTGCATGGTCCTGCTTGGTTCCAGCAACCGAGAGGTACAACTTTGTATGCAAGATAATGCGATGTAGTTTTGTTTATTAACAGGAACAAAAATAGTTTGGTCCTAAAGTAAAATGACTGATTGTTCCAGCACCGGAAAGAGGATAGTGAAGGACACAACCTGAATGAGTATAGAAAGTTGTAGGAGACGGGTAGAAAGGGAATTTTATTTGTCTGAGCCGAAGGCAGCTCAGTTTTGATGTTTATTCCAGAGATTTTCAAAAAAGAGCTTATGGTTCTCTTAGTAGCAAATATTATATTGATGCAAAGCTGGAGTTTGGTTTTCTCTCTGTACAAATGATAAATTTTTTTCATGGAGTATTGGTCTCTTTAATAAGTGGTTGGAAAAGTTGTTCTCTAAATCTGCCTAAACAGCAGAGATTCTGTATCTCACTGGAAGAGGTTTCTGCACCTAGTTCTGAATTCATCCGGCCTTATTATTTTTTTGAAAATGAATGCACAGGGACTTCCCTGGTGGCTCCTTGGTGAAGAATCCGCCCGCCAGTGCAGGGCACACTGGTTCAAGCCCTGGTCCGGGAAGGTCCCACGTGCTTTTAGAAACTAGAGCACGGAAAGACTAAGGTCATGTGAAATTTGAAACGCTAAATATTGTCATAGTGTTAAGCAGTTTGAAGATTGTTGGAAGAAATTATTTGTCATTCATTCAAGCAATAAACATTTGATGAATACTTGCAAAACATAAAAAACCTCTAGAGCCCGTGAGCCACAACTACTGGAATCGACGTGCCTAGATCCCATGCTCCGGAACAAGAGAAGCCACCGCATGGAGACGCCGACGCACCGCAATGAAGAGTCGCCCCCTCTCCACTGCAACTAGAGAAAGCCCACGTGCAACAAGGAAGACCCAACGCAGACAAAAATAAATAAATATATAAATAAATGTATTGGGGGAAAAAAAGAAAGAAAATAAATGCACAACAAAATTTCTGCATTTCTGAGAAAGTTAAGCTTCCTTAAAACTGTGTTCCTTTTGGTCTGGTTTTTTTTTTTTTTAAAGTCTACTGTCAGGAACTCCCTGGCACTTCAGCGGTTAGGATTCTGTGCTTCCACTGCTAGAGGCCTGTTTTCGATCCCTGATCAGGGCACTAAGATCCTGCAAGCTGCGTGGCGAGGCCGAAAAAACAGCCAAGACAAAATAATCATCTCTTGGCTGTTAAACAAAGTCAAGGACCTTTAGTTCCTCCTCAAGGGCTATTGGGTAATATTCTGAGCCACGTCCTTGGAGCTGTTTGGCAGAGACTGAAACCCCCAGCAGGTGGAAGAAGTTAACTGCATGTTGCCCACAAGCACGTAGACCCCAGACCAGTTGGAACCAGAAGGCTGATGATGTTGAGTCCCCGTTACCTCACCACTGACCAATCAGAAGAATGACCGTGAGCTGATCACGCACCCTGTAACCCTCTCTTCAACATGTAACCCCTTTCTCTTTTCCCTGTATAGTCCTCAAGCAAAACTTCAGGAGGGGAGAGTTGGTTCTTCGGGACATGAGTCCACCTCTCTTCTGGACTGCCGGCTTCCTCAATAAAGCTATCTTTCCTTTTACCCAAGAGTTGTCTCTCAGTATTGGAGTCCTGAATGATGCAAGACCTGCCTTATCTTCTGTAGTTTTCTCTACATGAAAAATAATTGAGGACTATTTTTCAGAGTTAAGAAATGTGGTTGGATAATCACAACGCCATTAAGCAACACCTCGTTGGACAGCAAAGAGGCGAAGCCGACTGCTAATGACCACACACATCCTGACTGTGAGAAGACTTTCATCTTTATTGTAGTTCCCCAAAAGCTGCATCGCACGGTACTCTTGAACAATCTAAAATAACATACAAACATGCTGAGGCAAGTTAAAAAATTAGGACTGAATTCCCACAATTCAATAATGAGAACTAAAAAAATACAAATTTATGCTTACAAGAATTGGGAGGAAATACCCACTATGCTATAAGTAGAATGGAAATATGATGTAATAGATAAAATCAACAATCTCTCTTGAAAATGTGAGTAAAATTGTATATATGTGTAAATATACAACAGCTACAGTTCTCATCACAAAAGTTTGTAGTAATAAGATGTTTCAAAATGAAGACTATTTCAAAACTATTTAAAATAAATATATAGATATAAAATATAAAAATACAATAATTTTATAGGTGACATTTTCAAAATAAGCCAGTGAAACTTAAGTCATGAGTCATGACCCTGTGGCTGTAATTATATATATATATTTTTTTTTCTAATTATATATTTTAATGTTATTCCCTCCTATTCTGAGCCGCTACACTCCACCTTCAAATGCTTCTAGACTGGGGCAAACAAGTGTATAAAAAATGGGACCTCCAATGTTCGTCTCAGGGGAGATGGAAATGAAATGATCTGAAAATTGAGGTGGTGCCTTCCAAAAGGGTGGAATCTGAATAAACCCTGTTTTCTTATTGTCCTGCCACAGACTCCTAGAAGCACACCCCGCTCCTAGGAGTATAACACGAAAACTGGCCTCCGCTCATTCTAGAAGATGCTGGCTTCTTCTCGCTGATCTGCACAAGAGGCTTCTCCCTTCCTTCTTCACGGCTGTCGTCAGTGTCCGGATTGACCTCTTGTTGAACATCCTCATCTCTCCTGGGCTCTGTGATCTGGAAGTAAGAGAAGGAGCAAGGATGTCAGATTTCAAAGTGGCAACTGTCCAGATATAAAGGTTTTCACATTCTTAGTCAATTCTAACCAGAATTGAGACTCATTTATGACTGGAGTTTTATCTCAAATTCTCCATTCTGAACCCCAGTCCTGAACCATTCATTGTTTTCAAGTGCGATTCTTGGACTTTGGTGACCCTGACTCCAAAAACTACTGAATGCACCCAAGGTCAGGCCCAGTAATCTGCTTTATAGCCCAGACTCCAGGTGATTCTGCTCAGGGAGCTGGCATTTGGAGAATGCTGCTTTAGTCTTAACTCACCTTGGTCCTTTGGCACCACTTAAATTCTGAACTTGGAAGCACACTACAGACATCACTGACAAGTCAACATCGTGGACCAGGAGACCTGAGGCCGGATCCCTAACCCTAACCCTGCATCCTAATGTCTATGTTATTATTAAGTTTTCATTTATTTACTTATTTTCTTTCTTTTATTTTTGGCTGCATTGGGTCTCTGTTGCTGTGTGTGGGCTTTCTCTAGTTGTGGTGAGCGAGGACTACTCTCCGTTGCTTCTCCTGACGGCTTCTCTTGTTGCGGAGCACGGGCTCTAGGCGCACAGGCTGAGTAGTTGCGGCTTGCGGGCTCTAGAACGCAGGCTCAGTAGTTGTGGCTCGTGGGCTCTAGAGCGCAGGCGCAGTAGTTGTGGCACACGGGCTTAGTTGCTCCGCGGCATGTGGGGTCTTCCCGGACCAGCGCTCAAACCTGTGTGCCCTGCATTGGCAGGCGGTTTCTTAACCACTGTGCCAACAGGGAAGTCCCTGGGTCCTAATGTTTAAATAATACTCAGCTCTAAACTTGGTTAGTGTTATGTGCTGAATGTTTGTGTCCCCCAAAATTCTTATGTTGAAATCTTAAAATCTTAACCCCTAAGGTGCTGGTATTAGGAGGTGGGGTCTTTGGGAGGTTATTAGGTCATGGGGTAGAGCCCTCATGAATGAGATTATTGCCCTTGTAAAAGAGACCGTGCTGTGTTGTTTCTAAGCAACGCGGTCTGTAGTAGGGCAGGTTGAATGGACGAAGACAGCTAGTTTGCAAGATTTAAACCAAATGTTTGCTCAATCCTCTGCCCGCATCTAGAACTCTAATGTGTCAATTGTAATAAGCCATGCTGAAGATGGCATTCCTTAACCTTCAGTCGTTGTGATAAACCCCCTTGACCATAAACGTGAGGGGGAAAAGGTGAATTGTACTAGAGGAATCATTGGTCCAGAAGTGGTGAGTCAGGGGGAATAAAGAGTCACAGGTGATCTGGCCATAGGCAATTTGAAAGTAAATTTGGAGGAATATAAAGCTAGTCATAATTCATCTTTTCTTATTGAACGTGTGGGCTGTTCTATCTAATATCCTGTTTGTAGACATGTACTTTGTTGTAGATAAATGCTAGAACCCATAACCCTGAGGGATGTAAGGCCAAAAATGAATGAAAAAGAGAAACTGGAAACACAGTATATGGAAAAGAATCACCATCTCGTCAAAGCTGTTATTTGGACCCAATTGCTTTGGGTGAAATAACTTCAGTGAGACCCATGCGTCTGGGACAAACTGGTTTCCCCGAGGTCTGGTGCCCACGGGCCTCGCGGTGCTGGTGTCTGTGTGTGGCTGTCAGTCCGTGGCTGGCGCAGAGTCGGCACGTGGCTGTGTGCCTGGCTGGCCCCCTTCACAGCGTGAGAGGTGATGTGGGTCCAGCAGTGGGATTCCTCCGATTTCCTCAGTAGACAACACGTCATTCCACCCGCACCTTTGCGCACGCAGACCTACCTTTGCGCAGGCCGATGACCTCAGGCCTGCGTGGTCCTGGGGCCTCTGGGGCAAGAGGGCGCGATCTCTTCCCCACACCCAGAGCTCTGGATCAAAAGCCTGGATCTGGAAAGACAAACAGCCCCTGGCAATGAGGATGCCGCTGCCTCCCGTTGCCCCGCCTCCGGTTCTTTCTCGTCTGTCCCCAAGTCCCAAACCGAGTCCCCCATGATCCCCACCTCCTCTCTGTCCCTCCCCCTCCCCGAGACCGCCACAGCCCACCCACCTGCTCGCACTCTTGCCGAGTGACCCATGTCTTCCAGCCCATGGAACGGATGAACTGGGAACGCAGTTTGTGGAACAAGGCATGCTGCGAGCCGTTCTTTCCATAGAGGAACGAAACGATGGCCTGCTTGGGGGCCTGGTTGTTCTCTTCCATGTCGCTGGCCACATAGCTGGGGAAAGACATCAGGTCGCTGTCATCAGGACAGGAAGGGCCTCCACTTGAGATCAGCTTCCCAGAAAAGAGGCAGGCTGAGCATCCTCACACGACCCACCCAGCCCTGCCCAGCGTCACCGGGAGCCGCCCAGTCATCAAGGAGCCACTGCCAGGCAGGACCTTTGGAAGGGTGCCTCTCACACCTTGATGATGAGGACACGATCCAAACCCCCCGTTCCCTTCAACTTGTTTTATGTGCACACACCTCTCTTCCTATGTTGTAGGTACATGTACAGTTCCTGAGGGCAGGAGCTGATCTGATCTGTTTCTGCATTCATCCCTCTCCTAGCAAATGACACATTTAGGGCTTGGTTCATATTGATGCATGAATTCAACAGCCTTTTGTGAATCTCTGTTCCCACCACCTCATATTCCCCAGCATGTAGGGTGTACTTTATAAGGTTTGTTAGATGAATGAATGAATGAATGAATGAATGAACATTTTATCTCATGGCCAAATGCAATACTGATTACCTAGAAGTCTCACAGTAACAAACATTTGCCCAATGAAAAGAATTGTGCTGAGTGTTTTGGGAATGCATTGACATTTTGACGAGACCTGCCTTCCACATGGTGTCTAGTCTAGTGGGACCTGGGAAGGGGGGAGATAAGAAATGACTATAATGCAAAGCATCCCATTATAATACAATTTGAACTAAAGTGCCTCTGGGATGCAGAAGTTAGGGAGGTCGGGCATCGTGAAGGTTTTGGTGTTTGAACCCACTTTAAGGATAAGGTCGTTTTCTTCAGATCAATGTATGGCAAAGATACCTGGATAGAAAGCTCAATAGAAACTTAGAGGGCAGGGTATTTGGAAGGAGCAGTGAAACACAGGAATAAAGTATCAGGACGGTGTGCTGGAGATTGCAGAGAGAGTTAAATCCCAACGCAGAACTCTGGCCTTGATTTGGCATGTCATTAGCCAATGCAATTGTGTGAAGCGGTCAGACCTGTGTTTTGGAAGGATGTTCAGGCAAATAGAGCCAACTGGCTTGGGAGACTTGGAAGAAACATCAGTGGGGAGCATTTGACACCAAATCCGCGCTATGTGATACGGGCCCCGATTGTGGCATTTGTCGTGGGAATGCAGAAACGGAAGATAATCACACTTGGTGCTGATGTCGGAAGACCCGAGACCGGAGAATTCGAACCGGAAACGTCTCAAGTCTGTTACTCGGGGGCAGGATGGTGTCAGTTCTTTCTTCCTCTCCTCTTAGGAAAGTTTCGCGTTTTGCTTTGTTTCTTTCAGTGTTTTAATTGACATTAGGGTAGTTTGTTTTGACAATGAATGCTATAAAAAACAGAACATGGTTTGAAAAAGAAACCACGGTACCGTAATCCTGTCATTTTCACACCTAGAGTCAGTACAAAGGGGTTTAAAAAAATAGATGAAAGGTCAGAGCCCCTCGTCTCTCCCTCTGCCCTCCCAGGGTGTTGAATATTGATGGCGGGGATGGAGCAAGGTACTCACAGAGCTATGAAGAAATGGATTCTCTGGAATTGCCAGGAGAGGAGCCCGGCCCGGCTGACATACGCTATCACCATCGACAGGAGATACTGATGGAAAGAGGGGAAAAAACGTAGGAGAGAGGTCACATCCTGGAAGAGGAGAAAGAGTGGGAGGGAGAAGGGAGCAGGGGACGAGGAATGGGTGGTGCCACTTGGAGGAGAGACCCCCGTGTGGGGTGAGCCTGATTGTTTGGGGAAGGGGAGAGGACAGAAGGTCAGAGTTGGCGGCGCTCCAAGGATGGGAGGCTTTGGGATTGAGGGCGTGGACTTAGGGCCGCGGGCACAGGACGGTGTTCGATGAACCGGAGCCAAGGCGAGTCCCCAGGAGCTGAGAGGAGAGGGGACTTAGGCAGCAACCACCAAAGGGGCACTCCTGGGGCTCAGATCCCAGAGGGGACCTCGAGGCCCCTGGAGGGAAGTGTTGACAAGGCATGAGGTTAGGAGGGGAGTGGAAACGTGGGTGTAGAAAGCACCCAGCGCGCCCACCTAGAACAGGCGCTGGAGCAGGAATCCATCTCAGTGGGTGACTTACCTTGTCAGATACTTCCAGGTTTTTGTCCCAGGCGAGGAATTTCTTAACGACGGGATCCTCTGTGAAAAAAGGGCAGATGTTGCCAGTGGGAACAGGGCTGTCGTGGGAGCATTCCAGAGCCAAGAGGGTGAACCGCGCCCCCCTGGGGAAATGCCAAGATGTGGCCCAGGGTGAAGCTGACGGAAAGAGGGGAGGGAAGACCATTCACTGTGGGAGGAAAGGGGGTGACTCCCCTTCTGGGGGGGCCGAGTGACAGGGAGTGATGCCCCTTCATCATGCATTCACGTACCTGCAGAGGGCATCAAGATACTCTCAGCCCATGTCTCAATTGACAGTCATGTCAGGGGGTGAAGATGGCTTGTCAGCCCCTCCTCCCCCCACCCCGAACATGCCAGTAAGATTCAAAAGGCCAGTAAGAGCTAGAGTCTCGGGTACAGTTGAAACCAAGCGAACCTAATCCTGTATCATTTCTAAATCTAACCTAGTCTTGTATCATTTCTAAGTCTAACCTCATCCTGTATCTTTTATGTGTCCCCCGTATCCTGTATCCGTAGACAGTCCGCCAGGGACGGAGAGCGCACCAAGTAGCAGGGAATTCTTTTCCACTGGGAAAGTGTAGTCATGGGAAGTTTTGGTTTGTTTGTTTTTCAAGTATAGGATTGGAGGTTGCTGGGCAGGGCGGTGGGTCCTTACCAAGCATCCACTTGAAGACCTTGTGGTGCTCAGGCAGCACTGAAGACACCCGCTGTCGCTTCAGCTTCATCTTGAGCCCACTGAACGACTCCATGACCCAGGTGTCGGCCTCGTGGTGCTCAGGCAGCACTGAAGACACCCGCTGTCGCTTCAGCTTCATCTTGAACCCACTCAGCAACTCCACGACCCAGGTGTCGGCCTCGTGGTGCTCAGGCAGCACTGAAGACACCCGCTGTCGCTTCAGCTTCATCTTGAACCCACTCAGCGACTCCACGACCCAGGTGTCGGCCTCGTGGTGCTCAGGCAGCACTGAAGACACCCGCTGTCGCTTCAGCTTCATCTTGAGCCCACTCAGCAACTCCACGACCCAGGTGTCCTGGGCCTCAGCGGCCGTGTTGCCCTCCACCTCCGCTCTGAACGCCACTGACCTCTTCCTCTTACAGCCGGGGCGCTGAGGCGGGGGGCTGCAACCAGCCCAGGGAGCTGACGAAGGAGAAGAGACTACAGTATGACGCTCTCGTCTTGGGAATTCAGCCACTGGTGACCACCCAACCCCACCCCGACTCCGCCTCCCCCCCCCCGAAGCACCCCCGTGCTTTCCAGTCTCACAGACCGCTGACCTTGCCCCAAGTCATCTTTCCATCTTTCTCTGTCCACATCTACCTATCCCTCCCCTGACTCTTTTTGTCATTTGTCCAGCTTCCCGTCCTCGAAACTCTTTCTCATGGTAGATAATTTCTCCCACCAGGAATAAAAAAAAAGAACCCTCCCCTTGTTTCCTCTCTCCCCTTCTCTCATCCTTGGATCTCATCTCCTAACCCTGTTTCTCGCTCCCCAGGTGTTCCGTGTCCCCAGCTCCTGTGCTCTCCTCCCTCAATCCCTGGCTTTCTGAATGTCTCCTTTCTTTCATAGGCACCTTATGCAGGTGCTCCTTCCCGACCTCTGTACCCTTTCCTCCTTACTGGTCAAATCTCTGAAATTCCTTCTCATGCCAGCTCCCTCACCTGACGGTCCTGGGCTTTCTTCATAGACAGTCAACTCCAGGGGGTACCCTGAAGAGCTGGACTGGGAATTCAGCTCCTCAGCCTGGGAAGTCGGTTGACGATTGTCCATGATGTCTCCCAGACTCTTCCCTTCCTCGAAGCCTAGACTCTGCTTTGTCCCAACTCTTCTTCTGGACTTGGGCTAAACACAAGTGGTCGTCCCTTCTCCAAGCTGCGGGGCAACTGTCAGTGGAGAGAAGCTCTGGCGAGATTCTGTTGTCTACTACTGCTGCCAAGCACCAAGGAGTCTGGTCCATCCAATCGGGAAGGTCGGAAGCCTCTGATGTCATCATCGGAGTTTGAAGGAAACCAGTTTGAAGGAAAGCACGAGTAACTGTCAGACCTATGCGTGCACTTGTCCCAGAGATCAGGGGTAGATGGTATCTCCTGCCACTGACCCAACCTCTGCCCATCCTCCAAAACCCCCCTCAAGGTATCCGGACCCCTCTTTTTTTTTGTCATAAATGGCAAAATTTTATTCTTTTTTTTTTTCTTCATCTTTATTTTTAATTTTTTTTTGCTTTATAACAAATTTAATCAGTTATACATATACATATGTTCGCATATCCCCTCCCTTTTGCGTCTCCCTCCCACCCTCCCTATCCCACCCCTCCAGGCAGTCACAAAGCACCGAGCTGATCTCCCTGTGCTATGCGGCTGCTTCCCACTAGCTATCTACCTTACGTTTGGTAGTGTATATATGTCCATGCCGCTCTTTCACTTTGTCACAGCTTACCCTTCCCCCTCCCCATATCCTCAAGTCCATTCTCTAGTAGGTCTGTGTCTTTATTCCTGTCTTACCCCTATGTTCTTCATGACATTTTTTTTTCTTAAATTCCATATGTATGTGTCAGCATACAGTATTTGTCTTTCTCTTTCTGACTTACTTCACTCTGTATGACAGGCTCTAGGTCCATCCACCTCATTACAAATAGCTCAATTTCGTTTCTTTTTATGGCTGAGTAATATTCCATTGTATATATGTGCCACATCTTCTTTACCCATTCATCCGATGATGGACACTTAGGTTGTTTCCATCTCCGGGCTATTGTAAATAGGGCTGCTATGAACATTTTGGTACATGTCTCTTTTTGAATTATGGTTTTCTCAGGGTATATGCCCAGTAGTGGGATTGCTGGGTCATATGGTAGTTCTATTTGTAGTTTTTTAAGGAACCTCCATACCGTTCTCCATAGTGGCTGTACCAATTCACATTCCCACCAGCAGTGCAAGAGTGTTCCCTTTTTTCCACACCCTCTCCAGCATTTATTGTTTCTAGATTTTTTGATGATGGCCATTCTGACTGGTGTGAGATGATATCTCATTGTAGTTTTGATTTGTATTTCTCTACTGAGTAAAGATGTTGAGCATCCTTTCATGTGTTTGTTGGCAGTCTGTATATCTTCTGTGGAGAAATGTCTATTTAGGTCTTCTGCCCATTTTTGGATTGGGTTGTTTGTTTTTTTGTTATTGAGCTGCATGAGCTGCTTATGAATTTTGGAGATTAATCCTTTGTCAGTTGCTTCATTTGCAAATATTTTCTCCCATTCTGAGGGTTGTCTTTTGGTCTTGTTTATGGTTTCCTTTGCTGTGCAAAAGCTTTGAAGTTTCATTAGGTCCCATGTGTTTATTTTTGTCTTTATTTCCATTTCTCTAGGAGGTGGGTCCAAAAGGATCTTGCTGTGATTTATGTCATAGAGTGTTCTGCCTGTGTTTTCCTCTAAGAGTTTGATAGTGTCTGGCCTTACATTTAGGTCTTTAATCCATTTTGAGCTTATTTTTGTGTATGGTGTTAGGGAGTGATCGAATCTCATACTTTTACATGTCCCTGTCCAGTTTTCCCAGCACCACTTATTGAAGAGACTGTCCTTTCTCCACTGTACATTCCTGCCTCCTTTATCAAAGATAAGGTGAGCATATGTGCGTGGGTTTATCTCTGGGCTTTCTATCCTGTTCCATTGATCTATCTTTCTGTTTTTGTGCCCGTACCATACTGTCTTGATTACTGTATCTTTGTAGTATAGTCTGAAGTCAGGGAGCCTGATTCCTCCAGCTCCATTTTTCGTTCTCAAGATTGCTTTGGCTATTCGGGGTCTTTTGTGTTTCCATACAAATTGTGAAATTTTTTGTTCTAGTTCTGTGAAAAATGCCAGTGGTAGTTTGATAGGGATTGCATTGAATCTGTAGATTGCTTTGGGTAGTAGAGTCATTTTCACAACGTTGATTCTTCCAATCCAAGAACATGGTACATCTCTCCATCTATTTGTATCATCTTTAATTTCTTTCATCAGTGTCTTATAATTTTCTGCATACAGGTCTTTTGTCTCCTTAGGTAGGTTTATTCCTAGATATTTTATTCTTTTTGTTGCAATGGTAAATGGGAGTGTTTCCTTGATTTCACTTTCAGCTTTTTCATCATGAGTATATAGGAATGCCAGAGATTTCTGTGCATTAATTTTGTATCATGCAGCTCTACCAAATTCATTGATTAGCTCTAGTAGTTTTCTGGTAGCCTCTTTAGGATTCTCTATATATAGTATCATG
This sequence comes from Mesoplodon mirus, assembly GCF_964341445.2. NCBI lineage: Eukaryota > Metazoa > Chordata > Mammalia > Artiodactyla > Ziphiidae > Mesoplodon > Mesoplodon mirus. The sequence continues at coordinate 92,482,880 of NC_138983.1, read as the reverse complement.
TCATCTGCAAACAGTGACAGCTTTACTTCTTTTCCGATTTGGATTCCTTTTATTTCCTTTTCTTCTCTGATTGCTGTGGCTAAAACTTCCAAAACTATGTTGAATAAGAGTGGTGAGAGTGGGCAACCTTGTCTTGTTCCTGATCTTAGTGGAAATGGTTTCAGTTTTTCACCATTGAGGATGATGCTGGCTGTGGGTTTGTCATATATGGCCTTTATTATGTTGAGGAAAGTTCCCTCTTTGCCTACTTTCTGCAGGGTTTTTATCATAAATGGGTGTTGAATTTTGTCGAAAGCTTTCTCTGCATCTATTGAGATGATCATATGGTTTTTCTCCTTCAATTTGTTAATATGGTTATCACATTGATTGATTTATGTATATTGAAGAATCCTTGCATTCCTGGAATAAACCCCATTTGATCATGGTGTATGATCCTTTTAATGTGCTGTTGGATTCTGTTTGCTAGTATTTTGTTGAGGATTTTTGCATCTATGTTCATCAGTGATATTGGCCTGTAGTTTTCTTTCTTTGTGACATCCTTGTCTGGTTTCGGTATCAAGGTGATGGTGGCCTCGTGGAATGAGTTTGGGAGTGTTCCTCCCTCTGCTATATTTTGGAAGAGTTTCAGAAGGATAGGTGTTAGCTCTTCTCTAAATGCTTGATAGAATTCGCCTGTGAAGCCATCTGGTCCTGGGCTTTTGTTTGTTGGAAGATTTTTTATCACAGTTTCAATTTCAGTGCTTGTGATTGGTCTGTTCATATTTTCTATTTCTTCCTGATTCAGTTTTGGCAGGTTGTGCATTTCTAAGAATTTGTCCGTTTCTTCCAGGTTGTCCATTTTATTGGCATAGAGTTGCTTGTAGTAATCTCTCCTGATCTTTTGTATTTCTGCAGTGTCAGTTGTTACTTCTCCTTTTTCATTTCTAATTCTATTGATTTGAGTCTTCTCCCTTTTTTTCTTGATGAGTCTGGCTAATGGTTTATCAATTTTGTTTATCTTCTCAAAGAACCAGCTTTTAGTTTTACTGATCTTTGCTATCGTTTCCTTCATTTCTTTTTCATTTATTTCTGATCTGATCTTTATGATTTCTTTCCTTCTGCTAACTTTGGGATGTTTTTGTTCTTCTTTCTCTAATTGCTTTAGGTGCAAGATTAGGTTGTTTATTCGAGATGTTTCTTGTTTCTTAAGGTGGGATTGTATTGCTATAAACTTCCCTCTTAGAACCGCTTTTGCTGCATCCCATAGGTTTTGGGTCGTCATGTCTCCATTGTCATTTGTTTCTAGGTATTTTTTAATTTCCTCTTTGATTTCTTCAGTGATCACTTCGTTATTAAGTAGTGTATTGTTTAGCCTCCATGTGTTTGTATTTTTTTACAGCTCTTTTCCTGTAATTGATGTCTAGTCTCATAGCATTGTGGTCGGAAAAGATACTTGATACAATTTCAATTCAAAAAAAATTTTTTTTAGCTAAGTAGTATTCCATTGTATGTATATATATCACATCTTCCTTACCCATTCATCTCTTAATAAACACTTAGCTTTCTTCCATATGTTGTCAATTGTAAATAATGCTGCCGTGAACATTAGGGTGCATATATCTTTTCAAATTAATGTTTTTTGGTTTTATTTTTTTCGATATATATCCAGGAGTGAAAATGCTGTGTCATATGGTAGTTCTAATTTTTTTTACAAGTTTATTGGAGTACAATTGATTCACAATGGCGTATTAGTTTCTGCTTTATAACAAAGCGAATCAGTTATACATATACACCTGTTCCCATATCCCCTCCCTCTTGTGTCTCCCTCCCTCCCACCCTGGACCCCTCTTTACCGCTTCCCAGCAGGTGCACTGTCCTCTCCCTGCTGGACTCTCCCCCTCCCTCCCATTCCTCTTCCACGGCCTGGTGGGAGAGTGGGGAGAGGGACAAGGAAACTTAGGGGAAGCAGCAACGTTTCAGCCTTATAAGAGTGAGATAATGGCTTCCGTGGTGGTGCAGTGGTTGAGAGTCCACCTGCCGATGCAGGGGACACGGGTTGGTACCCCGGTTCAGGAAGATCCCACATGCCGCGGAGTGGCTGGGCCCATGAGCCATGGCCGCTGAGCCTGCGCGTCCGGAGCCTGTGCTCCGCAACGGGAGAGGCCACAACCGTGAGAGGCCCGCGTACCCCCCCCCAAAAAAAAATAAATAAAGAGTGAGATAAGTATGTAAAAAAAGATCCCAGGTACATCGACTCACTGGATTAAAAAGTTATGTTAAAATACGCCATTTGGCAAAGCTCTTTGGCTGAATGTTTACTGACACTGCGTTCAGAATTCTGTAGTGGGGGAGTACACGTCCGCTCCCCTCAGGCACCTTTGAGTCCAAGAGCCATTTGGAGAAGCTAAAATCATAGAAAACTACAGGTGCTCACGCACCCTTCAAAGGGTGTCTACACACACACACACACACACACACACACACACACACACACACACAGGGCACCTTTGGATGTCACAAAGTCCATGGATTGTCCAAAGCCTGCCCCTTGATTCCAGTTAAGAAGTTCTAGTCTACTTATCAAAATCGTGAGAATGTGGTATCACTGTTGACCCAGAGATTTCACTACCTGAATAAAAATGTCACATGTACAAAATACTAAATGGAAAAAACTCCAGTTCAACACAGATTATTTTTCTGAATAAAAATGTCACATGCACAAAAAGACTAAATGGAAAAATTTCCAATTCCAGACAGGTTATTTTTCTATGAGGGTAGGAAGTATATGGTAGCCGAGATGCAGAGAAGAAAATAGCCAACTCAGGGTCATGCAGTGTCACTGGAAGCTTCTTCTGAACCTCCCAACTCGTACTTCCACTCCTCCCCTTTGGGTCTGAGTCTTGCTTTTTTTCTTGGGTTTCCCTGGTGGCACAGTGGTCAAGAATCCGCCTGCCGATGCAGGGGACACAGGTTCGAGCCCTGGTCCGGGAAGATCCCACATACCGCGGAGCACCTAACGCCCATGCGCCACAACTACTGAGCCTGCAAGCCATAACTCCTCAGCCCGTGAGCCACAACTACTGAGCCCATGCGCCTAGGGCCCATGCTCTGCCGCAAAGAGAAGCCACCTCAATGAGAAGCCTGCACACTGCACCGAAGAGTAGCCCCCGCTCGCCGCAACTAGAGAAAGCCTGCGCACAGCAACGAAGACCCAATGCAGCCGAAAATAAGTAAAACAAAAATCTTAAGGAAAAAAAACAAGAATTCTCATTGTTGTGCAACCATCCCGACCATCCATCTCCAGAATGTTTTCATCCTGTCCAAGTGAAACTCTGTCCCGATTAAACACAGACTCCCCATCCCCCTCCCAGCCCCTGACACCCACCACTCCACTTTCTGTCTCTATGAATTTGACCCGTCTGGGGACCTCACAGAAGTGGAATCATGTAACATTTGTCCATTTGTATCTGACTTATCCACTTAGCTTAATGTCTTCGCATGTCATCTGTGTGGTAGCCTGTGTCAAAACTTCCTTCCTAGACCCCAAAGCCAGTGTGGACAGTACACAGTGAGTGAGAAGGAAATAAAACCATGGGTCTGAAGAAGTTCAGATGTTTGCCAAGTGCAGTGGGAAAGCAGTGAATGAGAGGTGTCCTGATCCAGTTTGCACTGAAAGGGGAACAATTGATTTTGGCTGCTGCATAAATGGATGGGGTGGGGATTCAGTAAGAGTGGAAGTCGGGAGACCCAGATAAGGTTAGGAATTTGGCGTGGTAGTCCAGGAAGACGATGTCTGAGAAGACATCCTCCTCTCCCTCACCCCACTCGTTTGTAATTCGCTTTAAACATTTTTTAAATTTTATATTGGGAGTATAGTTGATTTACAGTGTTGTGTTAGTTTCCGGTGTACAGCAAAGTGATTCAGTTATATGGACACAGATATCTATTCTTTTTCAGATTGTTTTCCCATTTAGGTTATTACCGAATTTTGCTTTTTTTTCGTGGTGCTGTGTGGCTTGTAGGATCTCAGTTCCCTGACCAGGGATTGAACCCGGGCCACGGCCGTGAAAGACCAGAATCCTAACCTCTGGGCCACCAGGGAACTCCCTAGGTTAATACAGAATATTGAGTAGAGATCCCTGTGCTCTACAGGAGGTCCTTGTTGATTTCCTGTTTTATATATAGTTGTGTGCATATGTTAGCCCCAACCTCCTGATCTATCCCTCTCCCCCACCTTTCCCTTTTGGTAACCATAAGTTTGTTTTCTATGTCTGTGAGTCTGTTTCTGTTTTGTTAAGAAGTTCATTCGTATCACTGTTTTAGATTCCACATAGGAGTGATAGCATATGGTATTTGTCTTTGTCTGACATCCTTCACTTAGTATGATAATCTCTAGGTCCATCCATGTTGCTGCACATGGCATAATCTCATTCTTTTTTATGGCTGAGTAGTATTCCATCACACATATGTACCACATCTTCCCTATCCGTCCCTCTGTCGATGGACATTTAAGTTGCTTCCATGTCTTGGCTATTGTAAATCGTACTGCTATACATATTGGGGTGCATGTGTCTTCTTGAATTATGGTTTTCTCTGGGTATATGCCCAGGAGTGGGATTGCTGGGTCCTACGGTAGCTCTAGCTTTAGTGTTTTGAGGAACCTCCACACTGTTCTGCACAGCGGCAGCACCAGTGTACATTCCCACCAACAGCCTCACCCCATCTGTAAACACCTTTCCCTGAAAGCCACTGGGGAGTGGGGGCCTTTTGAGCCCTAGATACCTGGACCCCTTGCTTGTTGCCCTGCCATAAACGTGGCACTTTCCTTCACCGTGACCCGTGTCAGTAGATTGGCTTTAGTGCGTGCGGGCGAGTGGAGCCAAGTTTGGTTCAGTAACAGCGTGTTTGGAGATAAGCAAAACTATCACCTCTCCTCCTCTCTTTTCCTCCTGTGGATGCAGTTTAATATAACAACGGCTGTAGCTCTCGTGCAGAAATATCAGTAGGGTGAAGCAGAAGTGCTTTGTCAATACAATCCTTTGGGCATGAGAGTCACGTGGAGAAAATATTCCAACACAGATGCCTGGACCCAGCCTCACAGATTCTAATTCCACAGCACTGAGCCAGGGCCTAATTTTAACCTTCTCAATTGACATGCTTCTGATTTGGAAATGACTGGGTGGGATGTGCCACCCAGGCTGGTGCAGTAGGGGGTCTTCAAGGCGTCGTTGAATGCAATAAGCAGGAGGGAGGTGAACCGTGACCTGGATTTCAACCAGGCAGCCTCTGTCAGGGCTGTGGCCGGGCCATGGGTCCACAGCTGAGCGGACGTCTGTGTCAGCCTGCAGTCCTCCTGCCAACGGGTCCGTGACAAGCCCTCCAGCGGCCTGGTGCTGCTGCGGATGAGCAGCCCTGGGATCGGAGTTCAGCCCAGGCACCTACGTGGTACATACATAGTGCATGTGCTTGTGAGGAAACCGCCCTCTCCACCAGGAAGCCTGGAGCACATCCTCCCGTACAGCCCTCAGAGGGGACCAACCCTGCTGACACCTTGATCTCAGACTTGCAGCCTGCGTAAATGTCGGACAGTGCATTTGTGTTGCTTAAGCCCGCCAGTGTGTCGTATTTTGTGACGCAGCCCAAGTAAACTGCTACGACCTGTATTTTGAATAAGAAGGAATTCACATGAGACGGTCACTTTCCTGCTTCCCCTGCCTTTATTTTTTTTATTTTTATTTGTAAAAAATTATTTATCTCTCTTAGGCTGCATCGTGTCTAATTGCAGCACGCGGGCTTAATTGCCCCGTGGCGTGTGGGATCTTAGCTCCCGGACCAGTGTTCCCAGGCTTTGAACCCACGTACCCTGTATTAGAAGGCGGATTCTTTACCACTGGAACACCAGGGAAGTCCCTCCCCTGCCTTTAAATTAAGACGTGTCGCTGAGCTTCAAAGAAGAGCCTGTCCTTTTCTGTTAGATTACAAACTTGAGTTTTCTTCTTAAACATTGCGTTTCCTGGTTGTGGTAGATGTGTTAGTGTTGAAAAAAATGGTTGAGAGACTTTAAGAGGAAAATGATTTTACAAATCCTGAAGATGGGTGCCAGTTATCTTGATAAAATTGGTATGTTAAGAGACCCAAAATAAACAGGAGAAAACACAGGCAACTACTTAGGAAATGCAGGATGGGAAAGGCTTCTTCAAGTACAGTGTCCAAGCTGATGAAAAGTATGAAGTGAAAGTGAAAGATTTGAACACAAAATATCTTTTTAAGTGTCTGTATAACAGAATGTGAGAGTAAAAAATTAAGTTAAAAAGATAACAGGGATTGACAGATACACACTTTTATATGTAAAATAGATAAACAGTAAGGACCTACTGTATAGCCCAGGGAACTATGTTCAATATCTTGTAATAACCCATAATGGAAAAAAGAACCTGAAAAAGAATACATATATTCTTACATAAATACATGTAACTGAGTCACTTTGCTGTACACCTGAAATATTGTAAACGAAGTATACTTCAATAAAAATAGGTAAGTGACCAAGTAGGGAAAATATCTGTATTTAATAGAAATGCAGATACAAAAAGAGAAAGCTTTATATTGTAAATCTCCATATATATGAAGAGATCTTAATGAAAGCAAACTAAAAGGTGGCCATTGCTGCTTCTGGTCAAGGTGAAATCGCAGGGTCCAGGTTTACCCTCCTAGCTTCAACAACTTTAAAAAGGGGGAAATGTATGAAATGACAGTTTTTCACCTTTTGGAGAGAGGGGTGAGTCGTGAGAGACATCAGCTCACTGCTGGACATCCTGTTCATTGGGATGACTCTGTACTTATTATTCCCTTTTTTAGAGCATTTCCTCAAGACAACTTGTAATAGAAAGACTTGCAGAGAGTGTCCAGGGCAGGGGGCTGGGGAGCCCAGCATGTCTCTGGGCTGGAGGGATAGAGTGAGGTGTTGAGGTGGGCACAGCAGCTGGGGTTCACAGGCCACCCCAGTCTTCTGCTGAGACACGGTCAGTGCACGTGGGTGAGGTGAGAACTGGAGGCCTGGTGGCGTGCTCATGGGCGCACTGCCCTTCCAAGGCGCTTCCCAGCAAGGTACTCCGTGTAGCTGATGTCCTTACGTGGTGAACTTGGAAAATGCGAGAAATGCGCCCTGGAGGTTTGCCAGGCTCAGGCTCAGAGGAGGTGTGGTCGCTGTCATTCCCACACAAGCAGCATTTCATCAGTGAGAATTCAGGCAGAGGCCACAGTCAGCAGCAGCAAGAACTGGAAAAGACCATTCTTGGCTCTAAGCAGCCACTTCCAAGAGCAGTTTTGGAGAAGCACACATTTTGTGCAGGATTCATTTAATGTGGCAGTTCAGCTGGGGAAATCAGGAATGGGTTAGGTGCTTATTCATTTGCATGAATCATCACTTCTTATTTCCGTTTTTAGAGGATTTCCTCAAGACGCTTGTAATAGAAATACTTCCTCTGTCCTTTTCGTAAGTATCTAAATCTTTTTAAAAGCTAAATCAGTCTCTTGCCAGCATTACAACCCAGGAATGTTTATGTTAAGGACCTGAGAGCTATCTTCTTTATCTCTCTGTCACCAGGGGAGTTTAGGCTAGGTGTTAGGCACTTTCCTCTGAGCTATAAGTACGTGCTTGTCCTAGAGATAGGAGAAGTTGTCTTTCTCCTTTGGATAAAGGGTATTAACTAGCATGGACAACCACCGAGATGACCAGGTGAATTTAGGATGTACTCTGAAAGAATGTATGCCATTTTTATGGTGGTGTCAAGTCTATTCCCATGAGGCAAGTTCCCGTTTATCTTGAGAACCTGTATGCAACAGATTTTATCTGCTGAGCTATAAAAAAAAAGGTGAGGTTGATTTCATTTGCACAAACATTAGTGGTTCACCTGTGGGTGCACAGCACAGTCTGGTTTAATGGTTATTCAACAGTAAAACCGTTTTCTTTATCTCTACATTTGTGGAGAGGATTTTCTCGGTTGGCGAGAGATTTTATTTTTATTTTTATTTTGTGTGTTCGTTAATTAATTAATTAATGAGACTGTGCTGCGCAGCATGCGGGATCTTAGTTCCCCAACCAGGAATCAAACACGTGCCCCCTGCAGTGGAAACTAGGAGTCTTCACCACTGGACCACCAGGGAAGTCCCTGGAGATTTTATTTTTAACTTTTCCCCTAGCAGCTTTTAAGGAACAGTTGGCCAAGAACACAGTTATATTATTTCACCCCCAGTGATAAATAGTGATAAATCATTACCCTTCTGATTCCATTTTTGAAAAATGATATTTTTACCTAACATAAACAGTATCCTCTTTAAGAGGTAAGATCCCAGGTATCTGTTTTCTGTTTTCGGTTTGTGTGTACGTTCTGATTTTCGTAGTTTTTAATGTGTTGGTTGTGTAATCTAAACAGCTACAGTTTCTATTTTCCTTTCCTTCCGTGGGCAATATTAGTTTGTGTCATGGCTGGGCATTTATTGTATTCTAGGATTTGAATGAAAGTTGTAGCGTTTCAGTTAAGCGAACATGATACCCTCCTTCCCCTCTCCTGGTGGTGGGGGAATCTCAGATGTAACCCGAAATGTCCCAGGGCCGGGAAGGGACCAGGGACCCTGGAGACCATCACACAGCCCCCACTTGAGGCCACACCTTTCCTTGATCCCTAACAGGAGTGAAGACAAATGGGCAATGGAGTCCCTGGTCCAGGCGGCACACCCTCGCAGCACAGCAGCACTTGAGCGCCAGATGAGATGGAGACATTTCATACGCTCACTATCTTGACGGCACGGAGACTTCTGGGAGGCTTCTGGAGTCCGGGTACTTGTCCCGCGCTCCTGGCGGGCTTTGGCAGGCGGACTTCGGGCGTCCGCCTGCGCAGGTGCGCCTCATGATGTGTGCGTGTTGGCGCACGCGCACCGTCGCCGCCCCGCCCCCGCTTCCTGTGCGTGCCCAGGTCGTCGCTGGCCGTGGTTCCCCCGTCTTGGCCTCTTGCGGGCGAGCATTTCGGGGCCTGCGGGACGGTGCGCTGTCCGGGCCGGCCGGCAGCCCGCGGGAGCGGGCTGTGCGGGCGAGGGTTTGCGTGGGCCGGGCGGAGGCTGGAACTGTGACCTCCGAGCTCGAGCCGTGGAGCCCGCGTTTGGGCCGGAGTGGCCGGGCGGCCGGCGGCGGTGCAGTGCCCGACCATGTGCAGCGCGGGGCCAAGCGAGGTCCCGGGAGGGACGTGGGCCCAGAGCCGGCTCCTCTGGCCCAGTGGTCTCGGGAGGCGGAGCGGAGGGACCCCGAGAGAGGAGCGCGCCCGAGGAGCAGCCCCCGGACCGGAGCCTCGGGAGCCCGCGGGGCCGGTGAGCGAGTCCCGACGGGGTAGGTGTTGCGTTTGCAGGCCTGTAGTTGGTTGTGGAGCCTGCGGCCCTTGAAGAGCAGGGCTTGGGGTAGCCCGCCCTGGGCCCCGCGGTAGAGCCACCTGGAGGGTTTGACCGCTTCCCGGAGGTGGAGGGGCCGGGCTGGAGGACAGGGCCTGCTGCTCCGGATGGGGTTCCCCTGGGACTTGTGAGCTCTGGGTGTCCTGGGGGAGCAGGGTCCACAGGCTCGGCAGGGACGTGCCGCGTCTTCCCCTCCGTCCAACCCCGATCCTCCACCTCCTCCTCGTCCTCCCCCTCCTGTCGCCCTCTCGGCATCTCGCACGTGTGTCTCGAGGCGCGTCAGCACCTTGGTTGTCTACTGTAAGCGTCTGCCGCCCCCCTGGGTTGTGCCCTGTGGAGTCGCCCAGTGTAATCGGTGCAGGACGAGTCTGCAGGGCTTCTGTCCTGCTGCCTCGGGTGAGGAAGGAAGCGATGGGGCCTGAGGAGGGAGATGACTTGTCCTAGACCCTCACCGGGTGTGCACGTGGGGTCGCTCACAGGACTCCAAACTCCTAGGGCAGGTGTTCTGTCCACTTAAAGTCAGTTTTAATAAAAGATGTTTTTGAGCGTTGCACTTAAGTTTGTAAAGTTTGTACAAATCATTGCAAGACTGAAACGCACCTGAGTGTGTTCCTTTATTCTGGGTATCCTGTGGATTTTCTGATCTAAGTTGTTAACAGACTGAGAAGAGATAAACTATAAGCGTTTTTTAATTTCATATTTAATGACGGAGGTTTATTTTAATAGGATTCAATGTACACTCGCTACGGAAAAATAAAGTATCCCCTCAGGTACCACAGCCACGTGGGAGCTACAGACCTGAGGGTGGTTGCTCCCTCCTTATTCTCACAGGCCCTTCTGAAGGTGAAAGGACGGGTCTCCCACAGGTGTCTCTTGTGGAGCGCGGGGCGGGTGCTCGTGCATCCCGAGCCGCTTCAGTCGTAGCTTCACTGCCTGCGTTTTCCTTCTCCAGGTCCGCCTCCACTGTCACAGTCCTGCACGTTGTTCCAAGAGCAGCGGAAAATGAATCAGCCTCTGGTGAGTTTGCTGTTTATGTGTTTACCTGCTGCTGTTCTTTTGTGATAACACCTTGGGAGGCGAATAGTTCAAAAGTTAAAATGGGAAAGTAGGAGTAGGTAAAAGATGTGGTTAGACAAAGCATAGAGGAGCAGGTCAGCACCAAGTGTTTCTGGCAAGTTCTACGTGTAGATCCCAGGATCCTCTTAGAGCCACAGTACAAGCCTCGTGTTCTTGACATTTGTGGCAAAACACCATCCCTTGCTTGACTTACACGGTCCTGCCGAAGCTCTTTTGTTCTCGAGCATTAAAAGGTTTCCTTGAGGATCCCGCTGTAGGCCGCGAGCCTTCCTGAGCAACAGCCCCTAACGTGTTGACGTTGGTGCCTTCCTTGTGCTTCCTGTAAGCCGAGAGCGTGCTGTCCAGGGAGCACTCAGTGCATATAACTTGTCTGTTCAGTAGAACACCGTTGTCACATAGGTACATTGTTTTCAGTGCTCAGTCGAGGGATGCAATGAGGATCATCTGGAAGAACAGCCTTGTCACCCTTCCAGTAAATTGAGCTCTTTGTCTCTTACAATCTCAGAGGGTCGCGTTACACACCATGCAGTGAGGTCTCTGGCAAAGATTCTTGTTTCCCAGCTGAATTGTATCGTGCAGCCTGCGGTCTTGGTTCTGCCCCTCCACGGAACCTGATCCGGTTGAGGTGACCTGGCATCCAGCATACAAAGCAGTGGAGATTTGCCAGTCGTCACCTCAGACCACTGTCGCCTTGCCATCTGCAGAGTCTGCTCTATTGGTTTCTGTGACAGATCTCTCCTTGCTGTCTTCCTGACTGATTCTTTCTTCCGCCCTCTTTGTGTGTTGTCTTTTCACCCTTGGTTCATGACTCTTCAACCCGTCTGATCTCACCCTCTGGTGCTTTTCACCTCCAACTCTGTCAGTTCTCCCACCTGGACCAGATAGATGCCTCTGTCCAGCCACTTGCCAGCATCTCTATGGAGTTTGTCCAAAGGGCACCTCGGATTACTAGATCCAGTAGATCCAGAAATGGTTATTTACAGCTCCCCTGCCCCTTGCCTTGTCCTGTTGTCCCTGGCGGCTCATCGTTGCATCATCCAGCCTGTCACCTGCCCAGAAAAATGAGTTCATTCTAAAGGCCTTCTCCATCCTCTGTTACCACGTTGTAGTGTGAGGCTTGTTAATGTCGTCTTCTAAATGGTTTTTATTCGTTCTCCTTCATCCCATACTTGCTACCATTAAAACAGCTTATCTGTTCATTTCTGTAGTTACAGAAACTTTTCTTCTGTGCCGCTACCTCTTTCGTCCAGCAGCTCAAGTGTATTCTCCACGCTGAGTATTTCTCCTAAAATATGAATCACAGCATTTTGTCTGCATGTGGGAAGCACTTTAGAGGTTCCCTGGGTGACTGGACAAACGAGGTTGCCGTTCTGTGGAGCCATTAACCATCGAGCCCAGCACTGGGGGGAGATCGTACCTCGCTGATGATGCGTTTGGATGGATCTGTGGGGTAAAATCCTGATCGGAGAGGCTTAGGAGAGAGGAGTGGGAGAACTGGGTTTGTTCTGGTTCCAACTTTTTCAAGACATTTTGCTGAGACGGGGAAAATAGAAACTGGACAGTAGCTGGGGTAGGAGCTGAGGTCCGGGGAGGATGTTGTGTTGTGTTGTGTTGTGTTGTGATGGGAGAAATAACAGTGGGAATGATCCAGTAGATGCGTGTGGGGGAGGGCAGAGCTGCTGCCCGTGGTCCTGGAGTGGGGAGGGGATGGCTGAGCAGGGTTGCAGGTGGGGAAGCCCTCCGAAGGCTTCTCTGTTCTCAGGGAAGCAGCTCCTCAGCTGAGGGTGAGGGTGAGGTTGGGGGTTTGAGGGGAGAGCAGAGCTCGGGGGCCCAGCTCCGTCGTGACCATCAGCACACAGTGCGTCCAGCTGGGAAGACTGCACTTGCCTCCCTGCCTGAAAAGCCGTCTCCTTTCTTAAATGTGGGAGTAATTACTCTTTGGGGAGCCTATGTAATTACATGGGTGCTTCTCAGCTCCAAGCGAATTGAGTGCCAGTTCTGGCCACGGACATTTTCTTCTCTGCTGATGGAAGGGTCCCCAGAGGAAGTGTCCTGCTTGCCTGGCTCTTGGCCTCGAGGACCCTTCACACCATCTAGTGTTGTGTCTTTTATCTTTGACATAAGCATCAAATGTCTTCAGGTTGTGCATGTGATCTTAAGAAGCAATTCCCTGCTTCCAGGAGCTTCTGTTCTCCTCGGGAAAGGCACTTCACAGACGTAATTACAGGAGAGGACGGGAATCCTGCCCGTCGATACGTAGGGAACTCCAGAGTGCTGACAAAGCAGAGCCTGCTTTTATTTATTTATTTATTCATTCATTTTAATTTTTTATTTGTTTACTATTTAACTTATTCAGTTTCAGCTGCGTTGGGTCTCTGTTGCTGCGCGCGGGCTTTGTTCTCTAGTTGCGGCGAGCGGGCGCTACTCTTCGTGGCAGTGCGTGGGCTTCTCATTGCGGTGGCTTCTCTTATTGTGGAGCATGGCTTCTAGGCATGCGGGCCTCAGTAGTTGCGGGTCGTGGGCTCAGTAGTTGTGGCACACAGGCTCTAGAGCGCAGGCTCAGTAGTTGTGGTGCACGGGCTTAGTTGCTCTGCAGCATGTGGCATCTCCCCGGACCAGTGTTCGAACCCGTGTGCCCACCATTGGCAGACGGATTCTTAACCAGTGTGCGACCAGGGAAGTCCGAGAGCCTGGTTTGAAATGCATTGTCAGAGCACGTGGCTCAGTGACTCGGGGAAGGGGGATGGCCCTCAAGTGCCCAGGACTTGGGTAGCTGCAGAGGTTGGCGAGGCTCTCAGAGCAGCGTGAGGTGGACTGGATGAGGCTCCTGAGGTGCTGGTAAGGACCTCCCTCCTTAGGATGTGGGCCTCCCGTCAGGAAAAGCGGGACGTGAAGGCAGGCAGACCCTGAGTTTGACTGAAGAGCCTCCCCTCTATGCTGGTTTTGGTTTCTTCCTGTGGAGAAACTGAAACCTTGTAATTGGGACAGTGAGTCATCTGATCAAAAGATGTCATGTGTAGAGACTGTGGACGGCATGAAACGCGGGGTGGGGTGCGGTGGGTCAAGTCAGGGGGACTCTGGGCTCCAGCGCGATGCCCGACAGGAAGGGGCGAGGCCGCGGCGTGTTCCCGCTCATCCTAGGCCCCGGTAAGCAGTATGGACGTTCCCTTGGGGTTTTCCTGAATCGTGAATGAGGTTGAGAGTATTTTCACGTGCTTAGAAGCCGTTTCTTCTTTTTAATTGGTAGACAGTCTTTAGAGCAGTTTTAGGGTTATAGGAGAACCAGAATCGAGCAGACCGCACTTTCCTATACCCGTCCCTCTGGGTTCCCTCCCTTGGTAACATCTCTGGCCTGTGTGGCGCGTCATCTCAGTGATGGCTCGGCATTGACACCTAATTCTCCCCTGGAGTCTGTAGTTTATATCAAGGCTCACTCTCTGTGTCCTACTGTTCAGGTTTGGACAGGTGTGATGACCTGCAGCCACCACTGCAGTGCCACCCAGAACCATTTCACTGCCCGAAACATCCCTGGGGGCCACCTGTTCACCCGCCCAGTGCCCCCAAGCCCCCAACAGCTGCTGGTCTTGTTACTGTCTGTGTATTTTTGCCCTTTCGAGAATGTCACGTAGTTGGAGTCCTTCATTCTGTGGTCTTTTCAGACTGGTGTCTTTCTGTTTTTGTATGAAGGGCCTGTTCATGTCCACTGCCCGTCTTACTGCCCCAATGCTTTCCTGTGGTTTTTTTTTTTTTTTTTTTTTCTTCTGTGCGCGCGCCTCTCACTGTTGTCTCCTCTCCTGCTTCGGAGCTCAGGCTCCGGACGTGCAGGCTCAGCAGCCATGGCTCAAGGGCCCAGCCGATCCGCGGCATGTGGGATCCTCCCAGTCCGGGGCACGAACCCGTGTCCTCTGCATCGTTTGGCAATGGAAGGCTTCCAGAAGCCTCCCCCTTCCATTGCAGCTGAGGAAGCAGCTCCTCAGCTGAAGGTGTGGGTGAGGTTGGGGGTTTGAGAATAGGCAGTTGGAAGAACTCCTCAGTCTGGAAGACACGATGTGGGAGGGAATCTGAGTAGCTCATGTAACGTGTGTATATTTTATTCACTAAATCTTGAGTTAGCTCTTAAGATTGAGAAGAAGCAGCATTAGGGAATAATAAGCGAGCTGTCCTCCACATCCTAAGACACGGTACCAACTGAGACTATAAATCTGCAGGTCCAGATTCATTCACAGATGGTAGGCTGATGGGAAGCTGTTAGCCAGAGTTAGGGGGTTAGGGAGCAAATCCCCAACTTAGATTCTGTAGAGGGTAACGACCTGCCTCTCTCATGCAGGGGGAGATGGAATTCTCAGCTCGATGCCTCAGGACTCCGGTCCGTTATCATAGCTGTTCTAATCTGTTTCTGAAGTGGTCTTTTCTACAACATTGAAAAAAGTGACTGCATTATCCTGAACATTTTTATCAAGTAACAAATCAGCTGATATAAATGCATAAAGTTGGCTGAAAGCGGGCCAGGATTTCAAAGCCCCTTCGGCATGTCTAGGTTGGGCACACGTCATGGAGCCTAAGAGTTTATTTAGATGGGGAATCTTAAAAAGCTGCGACTAAAAGTGACCATGAAATCATCCAACTTTTAAGTTTGAAAAAGGCTCATTCTTTTTCATATGTAAAAAAGCATTAACTGAGTCATTAAATGAGCTTTTAAAAAAGCCTCCTGTCAAGAGAGTGACAGATACAGAACTTTAAACCCATGCCTCTGGGGCCAGTGCTCTTTCTGTCATAAAATGTTTCTCCCTAACATTTGATGAATCAAAACATACACACACACACACACACACACACACACACACAATGTTAAGACCCAGTGTTCACTCTTCAACTTGCTTTCAACCATATGGAAACTTTATGGATTGAGTCTTTCAGATATTATTTCAGAGCAGATAAGCCAAACACTATTTCTCTCACCTGGCTCCAAGCACTGTTTAGTCTTCTCCAACTGGGTGTAATTATTCACTAGGGATCTCACCTATTGTTCAACACTCAAACTTGTGATGGCCATGCTGTGGACTCCATTGTCTTGAGAGGAAGGTTTATACACCAAAACATTTGGGTGGGTGAAAGGAACACAGGAGAGGAGACTAGAGGAAAGGTATCGGTAAATATGTAGTGAGTTGTTGCTCTTCTACCTTGATTATGCCTGAATGGCTATTTTTATTAACATGAGCTTGTGCTACATGCTTGATGCATGACACACGCAGACTCCCTTAACTTAGAACATAATTGTGGCACATGTATCTCCAGCTACAAATATAGATACCAAAGAGCCTAAGGAGCTCTGAGAGTCACATACCTTCATTTATTTTTTTGACTTTTTCTTTTTTTGTGAGAATTGAATAGAAATAAAAGCTAAAAAATATCCCTTATTCACCTAGCAATTTCTTCTTATCTTCCTTTTCTCAGGTAACATCTCTAGGAATCCTCCCATACCCAGGAAAAGATAGTTTCTCCTGCTCTTTACAATCAAAACCCCCTGGGCAACCCTTTCTCATACCTTTTATAGTAGAGTGTTGAATTGTGGATTTACTTGTCTGAATCTTCTTTAACCTGTGAGAAAATTGAGTGCAGGGGCTGAATCTTCCAACAGTGTATCTTCCAGTGCCAAGCACAAAAGAGTCAACTGACATGTAGCTTTAAAAAAAAAAGTATCTTGTACATATTGTAAGTGTTCAATACATTTGTACATCAAGTACATGAAATAATCAAGGCTGAGAAATATGATAGGAAAAAATTAATATTAAGGAGGATTTATAAATGAGTAGAAAGGGGATTTTAGGGAAGAAATCATGGTTTAAGATTATTGGTTTTTTTTAACCTGGTGTATGTTGCGGATTGCTATACAAGAAAAGGCAGTTCAATACTTTGAAAATGTGTGAAGTCTGTATTCATTAGTTCATCAGCTAAAATAAGGTGGTATGCCCATAGCTGCTCATCTTTCAAAAATTTTCATAAATGTCAACTTGTTGAAAATATTTTTGAAACTAATTTTTCTTTACCTTTTAAATTCTCTTGGAATTAAACATGGTGATTTACCACTAAGACCTTCAAGATGTATTAATTTATTTAGGCCACCATAATAAATTTGAGAGAGTCTTTGTACAGAGATGCATTTTAAAAAACACAGTTAATCACCCAAAAGTAATTTATAAAGGAATGCAAATTTTAACCATTACTCATAAAAAAAAGGTGAAAAAAGGAATTAAATTCATAAAAAGTTGAACATTCCTAAATCTTCATCCCCCTACTCAATTTTCTTGTAGTTCACAGTGCTGCAGAATTCCTAATGCAGAAATCCTCAATTATATCCAGCACTTTTTGGCTTTTCCGTTTTCTTTACAAACCCTCCATTATTTTCTTTTTCTTTTTTTTAAATATCTTTTTTGGAGTATAATTGCTTTACAATGGTGTGTTAGTTTCTGCTGTATAACAGAGTGAATCAGCTATATGTATACATATATCCCCATATCCCCTCCCTCTTGCGTCTCCCTCCCACCCTCCCTATCCCACCCCTCCAGGTGGTCCCAAAACACCGAGCTGATCTCCCTGTGCTATGCGGCCGCTTCCCACTAGCTCTCTAGTATTCTGTACTTGGTAGTGTATATATGTCCATGCTACTCTCTCACATCGTCCCAGCCTCACCTTCACCCTTCCTTGTGTCCTCAAGTCCATTCTCTATGTCTGTGTGTTTATTCCTTTCCTGCTCCTAGGTTGATCAGAACCATTTTTTTTTTAGATTCCATGTATATGTGTTAGCATACAGTATTCGTTTTTCTTTTTCTGACTTACTTCACTCTGTATGACAGACTCTAGGTCCATCCACCTCACTACAAATAACTCAATTTCGTTTCTTTCTATGGCTGAGTAATATTCCGTTGTATATATGTGCCACAGCTTCTTTATCCATTCATCTGTTGATGGACATTTAGGTTGCTTCCATGTCCTGGCTATTGTAAATACAGCTGCAATGAACATTGTGGTCCATGACTCTTTTTGAATTATGGCTTTCTCAGTGTATATGCCCAGTAGTGAGATTGCTGGGTCGTATGGTAGTTCGCTTTTTTAGTTTTTTAAGGAACCTCCGTACTGTTCTCCATAGTGGCTATACTAATTTACATTCCCACCAACAGTGTAGGAGGGTTCCCTTTGCTCCACACCCTCTCCAGCATTTATTGTCTGTAGATTTTTTGATGATGGCCATTCTGACCGGTGTGAGGTGATACCTCATTGTAGCTTTTGATTTGCATTTCTCTAATGATTAGTGATGCTGAGCATCGTTTGATGTGTTTGTTGGCAATGTGTATGTCTTCTTTGGAGAAATGTCTGTTTAGGCCTTACGCCCATTTTTGGATTTGTTTGTTTGTTTTTTTGATATTGAGCTGTGTGAGCTGCTTGCAAATTTTAGAGATTAATCCTTTGTCAGTTGCTTCATTTGCACATATTTTCTCCCATTCTGAGGGTTGTCTTTTCGTCTTGTTTATGGTTTCCATTGCTGTGCAAAAGCCCCATAGCAGTATTGTGAGTGTCACTGAAGCAGACTTGGGTCCACTTATCCACGTGCAATAAACCCAATCTACTGACACTGGGTTGTGGTGAAATAAACTGCCGTGATTTATTGTAAGGCACCATACAAAGAGTCCGGGACAGCTAGTACTCAAAAAGCCTCATTTTCCTGATGGGTTTCAGCAAAGTGTTTTTAAAGGCAAGGTGAGGGAGGGGAGTCCCAAGGTATGTGATCAGCTTGTGCACAGTTCTCTGTTTGGTTGATGGTGAGGTTTCAGGACAGTGTCACAGGGGTTAACGTCATCAATTCTTTGGCTCCAGTAGGCCTGGGGGCTATGTGCTCATGGTCATTAAGTAGTTAACCTTCCATTTGGTGGGAGTTTTAGCATCTGTAAAGCAGGAAATGTGCATCAAATACTGTTATCTATGTACCTCAGAGAGGAACTAAAGTAGAGGATATGGGGGAGGGTTCTATCCTAGGAAGGCCCCATAGGGTCCTCATCTGTTACATGAGCCCTGATGTTCTTTCCAAAATCCTCTTAAAGTTGAAGACAGACAGATTGGGTTTCCATTTTTTTGCTACCAAAAGCATCCTAACTTATACACTTGGCATAAAAATACTCTACTAATTTGGTACCTGCTCAGAGGTCTTGCTCAGGGCTGTACACAACTCCAGCTTGTGTCATTCACATTGACATTATTATGAATGGTACCCACTGGAGTTGTGCAGTCCCCAACTTTCATAGTTGTAAAAGGCTGTGCTGCTTTGTATCTGCTCATCTTTCCAGCTCCCCTTCAGTTGTCTTACATATGTGAGCTACAGTTGAGTCAGTTCCAACTACTTTTGCTCTCCAGAGGAACCATGGTATTACTTGGGCTTTTTGTGATCACTTTGTTCCCAATGCCAAATACAGATTCTTCACAGTTTGTTCATCTGACAGAGTCGTGTTTATTCTTTGATGGTCTTCTCAGATATCACCTTTACTCTAAAACTTTTCTGGTCACATCATTTTCCTGCCATAGACCCTAGGCACTCATAGTAAATGACTTTATCAAATGTAAACATAGCACTTTGTGTACATTTCTATCAATGCATCTCATGATGGTTTTATGTTAGTCTTCTGTACTGACCTATGTGCTTTTTGAGCAAACAGATTTTTCTAATTGTGGCCTAGTAGAGGAAACCCTAGCACACAGCAGATGCTTAAAGGACTCTCTCTTTGTGGACTGTTTAATGTATTCATTAACACTCATAATTAACTGAATGAACCAAATCATTTAATATTTACAGTTTTCCACAGCAAGATCTTTTTCGACCCACCGCCTAGAGTAATGAAAATAAAAACAAAAATAAATAAATGGGACCTAATGAAACTTAGAAGCTTTTGCACAGCAAAGGAAACCGTAAACAAAATGAAAAGACAACCCTCAGAATGGGAGGAAATATTTGCAAACAAAGCAACTGACAAGGGATTAATCTCCAAAATATACAAACAGCTCATTCAGCTCAATATCAAAAAGACAAACAACCCAATCAAAAAATGGGTGGAAGACCTAAATAGACATTTCTCCAAAGAAGACATACAGGTGGCCAACAAACACATGAAAAGATGCTCAACATCACTAATCATTAGAGAAATGCAAATCAAAATGACAGTGAAGTATTACCTCATACCAGTCAGAATGGCCATCATCAAAAAATCTACAGACAATAAATGCTGGAGAGGGTGTGGAGAAAAGGGTACCCTCCAACACTGTTGGTGGAACTGTAAATTGGTACAGCCGCTATGGAGAACAGTATGGAGGTTCCTTAAAAAACTAAGGATAGAGCTACCATATGACCCAGCATTCCCACTCCTAGGCACATATCCAGAGAAAACCATAATTGGAAAGGATGAATGCACCCCAGTGTTCACTGCAGCACTATTTATAATAGCCAGCACGTGGAAGGAACCTAAATGTCCATCAACAGAAGAATGGATAAAGAAGATGTGGTACATATATACAATGGAATATTACTCAGCCATAAAAAGGAATGAAATAGTGCCATTTGCAGAGATGTGGTTGGAGCTAGAGATTGTCATACAGAGTGAAGTAAGTCAGGCAGAGAAAAGCAAATATTGTATAGTACCATTTATGTGTGGAATCTAGAAAAATGGTAGAGATGAACTTATTTGCAAAGCAGAAATAGAGTCACAGATGTAGAGAACAACCTTACGGTTACCAAGGGGGGAAGGGGTGGATGGGATGAATTGGGAGATTGGGACTGACATATATAACTACTATGTATAAAATAGGTAACTAATGAGAACCTACTGTATATCACAGGGAACTCTACTCAGTGCTCTGTGGTGACCTAAATGGGAAGGAAATCTAAAAAAGAGCGGATATATGTATATGTATGACTGATTCACTTTGCTGTACAGCAAGAAACTAACACAACATTGTAAAAGAACTATACTCCAATAAAAATCAAATAAAAATTTTAGAGTTTTCAATCCCCCATTATCACATATATCCAGATGCAGCAATATTTACTTCTTCTATCAGTTGCCAATGTCAACTAAAAAAACCCAAACAATAGCAGCATAGTAAGGAGAAACTTTACTCAAAAGGGTAAGTGCAAGGAGGGGCCTATTGCAATTGGGGGAGGAGAACTATTGCATTAGGGAGAATGCTGTGACCCTAAGATCTGCAAGCCTCTCAGTGGTTAATCAAAAGGGGTTTTTCTTCTCTTGAGAGGAAGTAACAAGGGTATTAAGGGTAGGGTGTGGGCAAATGGGATAAAAGAGTAGCTTGAGTGGGTGGTAGATCAGAGAATATTTTACCCTGAGGTCAGCCTGTTCTTAGGAGAGATTATCTGTTGACTCAGTCTGACAGTGAGTCCGAGTTCTGGAGCCTGGAGGAAGGAGTGAAACTTTACAGTTTGATTAATAAGCAGTTTGTTCCAATTGATTAGTAGGAATAAACACTTCAGATGATAATTTATGAGACAAAAAAAATGGCAATTTGGAATATCTTTGTCTGGCATTGCCATAGGTAAACAAGAGGAGGCATCTGTGGTGGTTCTTAGGAATAAGCTGTTTTCCACAACACAAAGGGCAGAGGGATATCTTAACTTTTGCTGTTTTCCAGGATTCGAGGGCTCAGGTAAAATTCCACATTGTCACTAATAATAGTTTTCAGTATCGAAGGACACAATTAGACTATATAAAACTTTATTTTCTTTTGCAGTGGTCATCACACAGCCAAGCAAATGTATCCACTTGTTAAATTTAATTACCTTTTATCTTAGAGAGTTCCCCCATATTAAATAGGTCGGAAATTTTTATAAAGAATCAAATATTGCTTTCCTGTCTGAAAAGTGTGGACTGAGTATCAGAGACTTATCAGATTCCTTGCAAGCTAAAGTCACCTTCATTCACTTGATAAGACTGTAGAGGGCACAGTTGGACTGAAACAAAGCTTGAGTGAAAGAGTGTGAGAACTTTATTACACCTAGCTAATACCCAAATGTGTGCTGTCAGTGATTCATATCTGCCTTTCAGAGCAAAGGTCTTTTAAAAAATCTTTTTGAAAGAGGGTTTTCTTATTTGTCACTTTACTTTCTTTTTAATTAATCCTAACAACATTTCATGTGAGAAAGTGTGTTTGAAGAGATAGAATTATAAATGAGTCCAGCATTATTGTTATAGTCCCTGTATTAAAATGTTACTGTAAGCTAAGGCAAGGAAGTCAAAGATAGTAGATTAAGAGAAAACTGCTGGGGCAATGAGCAAGCATTATTAAAAACAAGTGACAGGTTTGTATTACTCTATTGGAAGTAGCATATAGTAGTGGAAAGACTAAGGAATTAGTTGGGCTATCCGTAAGCTATTTGAAGCACAGCTTTTCCAAAGCTAAGTAAAGTTTTCTCTAATCATCAGCTAATTTGTGGTTTCAAAATCCTGTAGTGTTCTTGATGCAGTTACCACCAAAATGAAGCATGCCCTTCTTCCTAATGGTCTACTCCTCCCCTTCCTTGTACTATATGTGCAAAACAAATGACATATACGAACTCTTTATGTTCTCTTTTCGCCCTGCTTTCATTCCACATTGCACCAAGATTTCATTTTCCACATCAGTAATGGCTTTATAATTTCCAAATTCAAAGGTTTTTCTTCTGTCTCATTTACCTTAAAATCTCAATTGCTTTTGATGTTTTGCTCCTCACAGATGACTCTTATCTTTTTGCTGTAATTGTGTTGACTATGTACTACCTGTTACTCTTTTCACATATTTAGCAAATCAGTTTGTTACTTTGAGTGCTTCTTTTTGATTTTTCCCATTCCACTATTTTGGGAATTCACCATACTTCTGTATTTTGTGTGCTGGTTCTCCTCTATCAGACTATTGATTGAATTTTATGTTTCCAGCTAAAACCTGCCATTGGATTGGCTATTACCTCAGTGGGAAATGGCTATGGTATCCATGTAATGTACTCTCACTAAAGCCCCAACTTTGTATTGCTAATTGCCTTCTAAATATTCATAAATGGATGTCTTGCTATTCCTTGAAAGATAGCTATTCAAAATCATTTTTCTCTCCAAACCTAGTCCCGCTTTTTGATTTTCTCATTCTTCTATCTCTGCCATAGCCTTTAGATAGAAAAAAATTTGACTGTTTTTTCAACTAACACTCTGTAGGCTCCTTGCTATCCTCCTAGGCCAGGTCTTTGGGCCAAGGTAACTAGTCTCTGGATCCATTAGAAAGTCCAAGGGGGCAGAATTTTCTTTATGCTTTGTTCATTAATGTAGCCTAATCACAAAGGATGATAACTAGCTCAATTAATATTCATTAATAAATGAATGAGCCCAAATACCCAAAGTTAGGTTCTCCTATTATTTATTTTACATTAATTACCAGATGAATATTTTTAATACCACTTTTGTATTGCTGCTTTTCTGATCAGAAACTTCATTTAGTCTATTTTGTCTCTTTTTTTCTGACTTTTAAGATTGTCCATTTTTCTATTCTAAGGAGGTCCTAAGAAAGTGAATTAATGTTGTGGGTAAGAGTGAACGTACTGGAGTTAAACAGCCTGAGTTTGATTATTGTTCTTTCATTTACTAACTGGGACAGGTATTTAATTTTTCTGTGCCTTGATTTCTACGTCTTTAAAATTGAGATAATGATCACTGGATTGATGTTAGGATGAAATAAGTTAGTGCGTCTTAAGCACTCAAACAGTGCCTGGTATTTAATGAATGCTCAATATGCATTATTATTATTATTATTATTAACCTCTACATTTGAAAAGCGTCTGTACAGTCAGTGACATCCAGATGTTTAATAGAACATATCCCATCTTTCAAACAAAATTTTACATGTAATCCCAATAACTTTATGAAATACAAAATAAGTGTGGCTTTGATTATTTGTACCCTCCGCTCTTTCATAAACTCATAAATGTCCTTGACAAAATCCCCAAACTCCAAGAACTACAATTTAAAAACCCCTGGTCTCAGTAACTTTTTTTCTTTTTTTTTAATATTTATTTTTTCGGCTGCACTGGGTCTTAGTTGTGGCATGCAGACTCCTTAGTTGTGGCATGCGGAATCTTAGTTGCAGAATGTGGACTCCTAGTTGAAGCATGCATGCGGGATCTAGTTCCCTGACCAGGGATCAAACCCGGGCCCCCTGCATTGGGAGCACAGGGTCTTACCCACTGGACCACCAGAGAAGTCCCTGGTCTCAGTAACTTTTGATGTAAGTATTTACTGATTGACTAAGTCATGTTGAAAACCATTAGATTGTAGAAAGAGCAGGCGTTTTAATAATACATCTATTATATTGCCTGTCTCAAGTGAGGGTATTGTAAGACAAGGAAGTTACATTTGAAAATATTATGTAACACAGACAATTTATATCTATTTTAGTAAATTTAGATCAAAGGAATAAACTTTTTTTATAATAAATGAGGGGTAAGTTTGAATTACAAATCATACTTAAGGAATCAAAGTGTTGTGTTATTATAATTGTCATATATAGAATAAATTATTTGCCCTTTGAGCATTTGGAGATGACTTAAAACATTATTTGTTTCTGAACTAAACCTAAAAGATGTAAAAAGCATTTTCTAAATGATAATATTGATATTAACAATACTTATCCTTTTACTTTCAACTCTGTAAGCTTAGTAAAACTTCAGTCTTTATTGATATCCCCATATCTAAAAGATATTTATCTCTACTGCTTAACTGGAAATTTTTGAGAAAAAATTAATTGATGTTATTAAAAGAAAGGTGTCATCTAAAATTATACTGTCTTATTCTTAGAAAGAATTTGCTGAGTGATCCAGTGAACATCTGACTAAGAGTCATGTACTCTTAAAGGGGTTGAGAACAGGTTCATGAGATATTTGAGTCCCTTCATTTTACAAATGAGAAAAATATGAGCCTGCTTAGCTAAGGAATTTACCAAAGATAGATGATTGCATATTAAATATTAAGAAGTATTAAAATCTCTGTTCTCAATCCAGTACTCTTTCCACCATTTGGAAAATTAATCATACAGTCTCAAACATCAAAATATTTTTTCCTGTATCCAAAAGAGAACAGAATGTCATGTTTTAGAATCCAGATGTCATATCAACTTAAAAAGCAACATAAAAAACAATTGTAAAGTAAAACTTTGGATTAAGCAGATGATGACTGCTTGATTGGTAGTGGCTTATACTGGAATATAAAGTAAATCAATAAGCAGAAATACTGCAGTCATCTGTTTTTCTGAATGTCAATCAACAGAGCTGTTCTAAGAAGGATTGAGAAATAGCAAAAGGCTGGTCTTTCTCCAATCTGTGGTTGTCTTTATTGAACTCATTTTCTTTTTTCCTTGCCCTTTTTGGTGCCTCTTATCTCTGTTCTCTCCTTCTCCTACCAAAACTTCTTCTAGGAAACTTGTATCAAACTTGTACTGAAATGTAAATGGCTTACAAGCCTTAAGGTGCTGCCTCTCCCAGGGAAGTGTGAGGAGTGAGATTTAAGAGGGGCAAAGAAAGGTAAAGTTATAGAATGTATATCTAAATATGAAATTTTAAGCATCAATGAGGAAGAGAGTAGCAGTTTTAAATTGTAGGAGGACACACTTCCCAGTGATTTTAAAACCATTGTTAATCTCCCCAAAGAAATAAAAACCAAACAAACAAATATGCAACAAATATAACAGCCAAACACAAAAACAAAAATAAAAAACCCCAAATTAATGGGACTTGACTATGTTGAAACTGAGATTAATATGTGGAGTATTGATTTCTCTAATAAGTTGAGTCCCTCAGTCCATGAATATGGTATATCCCTTTATCTAGGTATTCTTTAATTTTTCTCAGTACTGCTTCATAATTTTGCATATAGAAGTCTTCGTACCTCTCATTAGATTTATTTTTATGTGTTTCACTTTTTAGATATTACCATCAAGAGCATCGTTTTCTGAATATCCTATTTGCTGTTGGTCTGTACAAATACAATTGATTTTTAAAAATATTGACCTTGGATTCAGCAACCTTGTTAAATTATCTTATTCAAATGGCTTACCTGTAGAATTTGTTTCAAATACCATAAGGATTAAAAGATCAATTCTCTAAAACAATGTAATAAATCTAAGATTTCATACAAAAAGTAATGTTTTTAAAAATTCATACAGCAAAACTTGACAGGAAAAGAAGAATAAATATGTAAATCCACAATCATCGTGGGAGATTTTTTTTTTTTTTTTCTTTTTGCGGTATGCGGGCCTCTCACTGTTGTGGCCTCCCCCGTTGCGGAGCACAGGCTCCGGACGCGCAGGCCCAGCGGCCATGGCTCACGGGCCCAGCCGCTCCGCGGCATATGGGATCCTCCCAGACCGGGGCACGAACCCGTATCCCCTGCATCGGCAGGCGGACTCTCAACCACTGCGCCACCAGGGAGGCCCATCGTGGGAGATTTTAACACAACTCCCTCAGTAGTAGGTAGAACAACCAGCCAAAAGTCCATGGAAGATTTTTAACACAAATATGAAACTTGATCAATTTGAAATATATAAAACGCTCTATGCAACAATGATGATGGAAATCACACTTTTAACAAGTATATATAGACTATATTACAAAATTGATTATATGGTTGTACATAAAGCAAGTCTCAACATATTTCAAAGACTGAAATACAATAAAAGATGCTTTCTGACCATTGAGATGTTGAGTTAGAAATCAGTAACAAAAATTATTTTAAAATAGATCCAAATGTTCAGGAATTAAGCATTTTACTTTACTAATCCACAAAGAAGAAATCACAATTAGCATAAGAAAAGCAAAATTTTAGCTATACTCCCATGGTTTATTACATATGTGTGTACTCTAACACCATCACAGTTTCCCCCACAAGCATATGCACTAACAGAGTTTGTATCCTATCTATCTAGTTTCCTTTAGGGTCTGATAAGGCCAGTTGAAGATGCTTACTAAATGCTAATTGGGTGTATCGGCAGAACTCTTGGTTTTAAGCAACATGATATGACTTAGATAACTTTAAGAAAATGAATTTATTACAATGACACAGAGTAGCTCACAGAATGGTTTGGAGAGTCAGAGAACCGTGGGTCTAAACTATCAGCCAGGAGAAATGTCTAAACTTATTTCATGGTCTGATGTGGTGAAGACGAGATTGCCACTACTGCTGGATTACTTGATTACTCTGCAGATTGTAATGCTGAGCTCACAAACACAGAATTTAGATGCTGCTGGAAAGAGGGTATTGCTTCCACTAGGGTTCTTTTGTGTGACCAGTATAGACTCTACAATTACTGTTTTCCACTCACTCACTGGCAGCTTTTAATTGCAAATCTGGGGCATATGCATCCAACTGATAGAATTCCGTTTTTGTGCTAATGCCCTAGTTTCAAAGGAGGCTGAGAAAACAAGTACTTGAGATGTTTAGCTTCTATGGTGAAAGGTGGATTTGCCTCATAAAGTGGGAGATTCCTAAAACATAGGGAATGGACAAGGTTCATGCAATTTATCTATGACTTTCAGGCAGACATGGGTCTTGCCAAGACACTTTGGGTAGTCTATTTACTGATCTGTAGGTTCTCTGAGCATGATGTCATTAAAATAGAGGATAAGTGTGATGTCAGAAGGTCAAGGTCTCTATGAACTAAGCTGTGATGTAGAATGAATAAGTTGAGACAATACAGTGAAATTAATACTGCTGCCTTGTGATTTGCAAGCAAATTGTTCTGATGTTCTCAGCTTTTTAGAGTAAAGGAATAAAAGCATGTGCCTAATCAATAACTATTGATTACTTAGAAAATAAAGCAGGTTCCTTAGAACCTTACTGATTTGTTCTAGTGAAGAGACCACATATAGAATAACGGCCTCAATTTGCTGTCTCTAGCTGATCAAATTTATAACAATCTTCTGTTTTACTCCTGAATACTCTGACTTCTACACTAGACAAATTGAAATTTTAAAAGGGAATATGATAGAAATCACCAACCCTGAATTTGTAAAATCTTCAGTAGTGAAACTAATCACTGTGATTCTCTTAGGGATTTAATCATGCTTTTGATATATTATTATAATAAATAGAGGAAGCTCTTGGGGCTTTTAGTGGGCTCTTCCTAATAAAAATATTATTCCCTGAGACATGCAGCCAAGATGGTGATTCTGCTTGTGGCTGAGTGTACTACTTTAATGATATACTAAGAAACTAATGAAATATTTATGGAATTTTGGGGCATCCTACTAGTCCTACTGGGAGGCAGACTTAAGTCAAACTGCCATTTATCATTTCATCTTCATGTCACCACCCTGACTAGTGGAGAATAGTGGTATCGAAGGTACCAAGAATCAATACAGGGAAGGGTAAAGAGGTTGGGATGGGAAAAATTGATTTCCATTTTCTAGGTAACTCGTCTTGGCTAAGTCATTACATGTCTCCAATCATGGCGAAAGAAATGTTACTATATATCGTAAAATTGACTTCTCTTTAGAAAGATGGCAAGTGAGGGTTGGAGAGTCCTTTCTTTATTGGAATCTACCATTATATCCTCATCCCACTACAAAGCAGTCCAGTTCTTTTTCAGTCAATGCCCCATTCCAAGATGCCAATTAAACTCTCATAATAAAGCAGTCATCAGAATTAAATGTTTAGTGTTATTCTATCTCAACCTGTGGATGCAAGAAGTAAGACTTTTATCACATTCACAGAAAGTTAATGATATTTTGGCATTATCTTGAGCTGGGAATTTAAGACTGGAATATTACATTCTTATTACATTGGTTTATCCTGTTGTCTTTATTTTTAATTTATTTTATTAATTTATGAAAAGAAATTTTATTGTGGTAAGAAAACAATATGTGATCTACTCTCACATTTTTAAGTGTATAATACAGCCCCTGGCAACTATCATTCTATTCTTTGTTTCTACAAGTTTGACTATTTTAGATATCTCATATAAGTGGAATCATGCCGTATTTGTTCTTCTGTGACTGGCATATTTCACTTAGCATAACATCTTCAGATATATCTATGTTGCTGCACATGGCAGATTTTCCTTCTTTTTTAAGGCTGGACAATATTCTATTGTATGTATATATCACATTTTAAAAATGTATTCATACGTTTTGTCCATATCTTGGCTATCATGAATAATGCTACAGTGAGCATGGTAGTGGAGAAATATCTTTTAGATCTTGATTTCAAATCTTTAGACTATCTACACAGAAGTGGCATTGCTGGGTCACGTGATAATTCTATTTTTAAGGTTTTCAAGACCCTCCATACTATTTCATAGCAACTGTACCATTTTACATTCTTACCAACAGTACACTGTAGTTCCAATTTCTCCACATCCTTACCAATACTTTATTTATTTTTATAATAGCCATCCTAACAGGTTCAGGATGATATCTCATTGTGCGTTTTCTTTTGTTGTTTTTTGGGGGTTGTTTTGGTCTGTGCTGTGTGGCATGTGGGATCTTAGTTCCCTGACCAGGGATTGAACCTGCACCCTCAGCAGTGAAAGCACAGAGTCTTAACCACTGGACCACCAGGGAATTCCCTCATTGTTGTTTTGATTTACATTTTCCTGATGGTTAGTGATGTCGAGCACCTTTTCATATATCTGTTGACCATTTATATATCTTCTTTGGAAAAATGTCTGTTCAAGCCCATTGCCCATTTTTAAATTGGGTTATTTGGGGTTTTTTTTTTTTGCTATTAAGTCATAGGAGTTTATAAATTTTGAATATTAAGCCCTTATCTGATACAGGGTTTGCAAGTATTTTCTTCTCTTCCATAGGCTGCCTTTTCATTTTGTTGATTGTTTCCTTTGCTGTTCAGAGGGTTTTTAGTTTGATGTAGTTCTACTTGCCCATTTTTGCTTTGTTGCCTGTGCTTTTGGTGTCATATAGATAGGACATCATTGCCAAAATTAGTGTCAAGGATCTTTTCCCCTATGTTTTCTTCTAGGAGTTTTACAGTTTCAGATCTTATGTTTAAGTCTTTAATCCATTTAGAGTTGATTTTTGTGTATGATACAAGAGTCCAGTTTCATTCTTTTGCATGTGGATATCCAATTTCACCAACACCATTTGTCAGTTTTGAGAAAGAACAAAGTTGGAGGCATAAGAGTTTCTGATTTCAAAAAATATATTACAAACCTACAGTACTCAAAACAGCATGGTACTGGCAAAAAGACGAATGGAACAGAATAGAGAGACTAGAAATAAACATATGCATATACAGCCAACTGATCTTTGACAAAGGAGCTAAGAATACAATTGGGAAAGGATGCTCTCCCAGTGCCCTTAGAAGTAACCATGACACCCTACAGATTTGGAATATTCAGGGCCTCCATACTTTTTTAAAAGATAAATTTATTTATTTATTTTTGGCTCCATGGGGTCTTCGTTGCTGTGCACGGGCTTTCTCTAGTTGTGGCGAGTGAGGGCTACTCTTGATTGCAGTGTGCGGGCTTCTCATTGCCGTGGCTTCTCTTGTTGCAGAGCACAGGCTCTAGGCTCATAGGCTTTAGTAGTTGTGGCACACAGGCTCAGTAGTTGTGGCTCGTGGGCTTAGTTGCTTCCCGGACCAGGGCTCGAACCCGTGTCCCTTGCACTGTCAGGTGGATTCCTAACCACTGCACCACCAGAGAAGTCCCAGGACCTTCATCCTTTTACATGTGAGTTACTACTTGATTTTCCCTAGTCAGGTCACTAGTAGGCTTTAAGTTCCAGGAGACTCTAAGGTTAATTTTTCTCAATTTGTTTCTTATTGCCAACTAGAGATTTACTGTCTCCAGTGCCAACCAGGCTAGATAAGTGATGGCAATTTCCCCTATATCCTCAATGATCTGTTGTCTCTGATCTCTCCTGGTATCAATTTTTATGTTAGAGCAATAGATGACTTACTCTGGGTTAATTAAGTAGAAAATAAACGATTAAAAATATATTGGACAGTTTATGGAATCTCTAAATAAAAGATTCAAGAACCAGGATTGGTGTTTGGAAGTTTAAACTTATGCCTAGGAATCATGCTGTAGAATTGGTCCAGGGAACAACCTAGTGCAAGAGTCACTGGGCAGAGACACTTCAGCTAGAACTACAAATATCAATGATAGGGGATGCTAAATACAGTAATATGAATCACTGATACATTTGTTCTGGATACTGAAAACAGTGTGTGCTTTCCACTTCCAGAATATATTCTAAGCAGTCTTTTCTTCTTGTCAGTAGCTTCTAGTCCAGTCTCCAGAATGGATATAACTGATTGTCAGAGCTAAGGTCATATGCTAGCCTATGGCTTTAAAGGTTACTCAGAGATTAAGTAGCTGGCATTTTCAATCTCAATAACGAGAGACAGATTCTTCCTCATAAGATGGGGATTTCCATAACTTATATATGGGTTCATACACTGGACAAAAACGAAGAGTAGAACTCTCCATTAGAGTTTATTCATGAATAAATACCACATAAGTCATAATTTTCTTTACAATATTTTGGAAACAAGAATAAGGAAGTTTTATATATATATATATATATATATATACACACACACACACATATATATATACACACACACACACGCATATATGTATATATGGGTGTGTGTGTTTATAAATTCTGACTTTATATAAAGTAGGCCTTTGTTTTTTACTGTGACTGTTCTGAATGCAGAATGGGGATTCTTTTAGTTACAAAGAGGAAAATGAAAACTTTTTTCTGAACTAAACTACATGAAATGTGAACATGAAGATTAACATCGTCTCTGAGGCAGGAACCTCAAAATTATACTCCTTCTCAATCAATGTTATTGTCAGTTCTTAGTTTTATTAATTATTAAAGGAAAATATATATCCAAGACATTACTGCAAATAAATATTTTAGAATATGTCTGGCTTTTCCTGTACAGTGAAAACATTTTTATAATATGAAATGTAAGAACAGATATTTTTCCAACGTAAGTTCTCGTTGCACATTCTCACATATTATAACCATATGTAATTACTGTTAAGTGAAAAGCCTGAATTAGATGAGTAAATTGTTAGAGCCAGTGGTAAGAAAATTATTATATATATTTTTAGCACAGTATTTAAATTTTATATTTAAGAAACTTTTGAGGGACTTTTCATCTAGCTAGTAAGTGAGTTAATTAAAAACAGAGGAACGTTGTGAAGAGTGACACCATGGTGTTTTTAGAATCAGAGGGGTATGAATTCAAATTATTCAATGATAATTTTTGAGATCCTACCACAGCCAGGTACATGGCTTTTACATTTTCTCTAGGAATTTCATTTTCATCATCTAAACAATAGATATAAAACATTTAACTAATGAAGTTTTTGAGAGCAGAACAAATCTTCAAGGCAAGACACAAAAAGGTGAAAACCTTTCCAAGTAACTTGACTATGTTCCAGAGCAAAACTCAATAATATTTATAGAAATACAAAAATATTCATCACTACTACAAGGCAAAATTAATAAGTTATGGCATCCAACCAAAGATTACCAGGCATACAAAGGGTCAGGGAAAGATGAACTATAATAAGAATAATCACTTGAGAGTGACCCAAAACTGGCACAGATGTTAGAATGAGAAGATAAGGAAGTCAAAATAGCTTTTATAATTGTACCACACATGTTAAAAAAAGTTATGTCGGAATATAGAAGATATAAAAAAGAACCAAATTTAACTTCTAGAGATGAAAGCTACAGTTATTGAGATCAAAACAAAGCAAACAAATCATTTGATAGGTGTTGTGTGTTTGAAAGTTTGTTGTTTGAAAATTTGTTTCATTTGTTCTACCAATCAGACCTGGTAGAAGAAACAGTGTTTCTGGGTAAGAGATGATGAAATACCAGTCCTCCAGTTAGTTCACTGTCACTCTCAGAGAGCTTAAAAGAGAACTCAGTGTGGTCAAACAGTAGCCCAGAGAATAAGTTGGAGGGGGTTATTGCTGGAAGTGACAAAAGTTAAGACATGGCTTCCACTTTGGGGTGTCTTCTGTTGTAAAAGAGGCAAGAATGAGGATGAACCTTAAACTCTTCCCATGCTGAAGCCACAGAGTGAACCCATCCCATGTTATTAGAGGCCACTGATATCAGAGGCCGAAGACCAGGATCATAACTGCTAATGGGCAGCTAATTGTGCTTGTAGTCAGAGGAGGGTCTCCCTCTTTTCCCCTTTTTCTTTTTAATTCTAAACTCAGGGTTATAATTAAACAAAACAGGAATTTAGAGAAGAGCATGTGGGAAGCTTTTTGGCTATTTGGAGTTGTTGCTTTGAACAAATATCCCCCCAATAAAAATAATAACATAATAATAGTAGTACATGAAATGTCCATATATTTACTTAAATGAATTCTTTAAAATTAGATGTAATTTTTGGTCTAGACTGCAAAAGCATTAAATTTCCCTTGTAGCAGTTACTGAAAAAAAATTAAACATTTAAATTTCTTTACTTCATCAAGATTGAATTTCTCAATCAAACCACATATGATTAACCTGGTTTTCCAATGTATCTTTTATAACAGACACATAATCTGATAATAAACATGGCATTGTTTTCTGAATTATTTTTAATGACATACATGATAGAACATGAGAGGATCTTGGCCCATTTAGCAACCCCCATACTTTTATTTTAATGGAACATATAGTTTAGGTAGAAAATATAGCCTAGTGGATTTAAAAAAAAATTATCTTTGGAAATGAAAAATAATGGAACTGAAAGATTATGTATAAATTAGAGACTATAAGGATTTGATTTATTTGAAGTACAGAGTCCTTAAATTGTGCTTCTGGTTAATAAACTGGCTTTAGACATTGGACAAAGGTCTGTCATTTCTTCTACTACAGTCTGGTATTTCAAGAGCTACCAAGAAAACACTGCTGAATGGCTTTAGGTCTCAGAAGTTAAGACACAAGAGAAGTCAGATATCACCACTATGGTGGTAAATTCCCTCTATGCAAAACAATTAAAAAAAATTCCACTTCTCTCATTAGAATACCACAGTGCAGAACTTCCGTGGTGGCGCAGTGGTTAAGAATCCGCCTGCCAAGGCAGGGGACATGGGTGCGAGCCCTGGTCCAGGAAGATCCCACATGCCCAGAGCAACTAAGCCCGTGTGCCATAACTACTGAGCCTGCATGGCACAACTACTGAAGCCCACGTGTCTAGAGCCCGTGCTCCACAACAAGCGAAGACACCGCAATGAAGAGTAACCCCCACTCGCCGTCACTAGAGAAACCCCACGCGCAGCAATGAAGACCCAACGCAGCCAAAAATAAATAAAAATTAATTAATTAAAGAAGAAAAAAAGAATACCAGAGTGCAATGTCATCATCTCCTCAAGAAAAAGTGCCATATAATTCTGTTCTCTGTCTTCAGTGTTATGCAGTAAGACAAGATTTGTTTTCTCCAAGTCCCCCCTCCCTTTTTTTGGTCATTTCCCCCTCCTAGAAGAGAGCCTTAGCTTAGATGAGAAAATAAAGTTTCTATTATCATAACACCAAATAAAGGCTATCAACATTTGCAAGGGAAATTTTGATTGTAGATGTTTAACTGAAAGATTAAAACGTATTTCCGTAGGACCTTCAAGGTACCTGACCTCTCCCACAGCGTATCTTGCTGAGAAGATGAAAGGAGCCTATTGACTGCTAATCAAGCCTTGCAGAGTAAGAAGAAAGCTGAAAAAACCAAGGTCATGGTGAAGAGGAGAAAAGTTAGGGAGAACCTACAGAGATGCAGCTTTAAGCTGAAACCTGTATAGACTTTAAATGGAAAAGAGGAAAACACTATCCGTGCTCTCCACTGTTCTCTATGTGTTTTGTATTGTAACGTCGGCTTTTCTTCTAGTAACAGACCCACTTTCATGCTCTTCCAGATATTCAAGTCTACATAAATAAGGATTTATATACTTGTGGTCTTGTCTGAGATTACTGTACTGTGACATAACATATGGCTGTGCCTCCATCTAAGACTCCCATAGAAATTAGCCAAGAAATACTCCACCGTTTATCTAAACTACCAGATTGTTGCTGAGGAAGGGGAGTGCTCACAGCTTTTGTAAATTGATGTAATGAATACTCTTTCAGCAGGGGAGTAACTTGAGAAAAGTAGTAATCTTGGCCTGGAAGCACTGGCCGAGAGAATGCATGGTTTAACATGAATGCCTAGGTTAATGCTTTCTTGTGAGTTTATTAGTTTCCCATAGGAAAATTTCACAAGCTGTTATCAGGCTATGAAGAGAGGGAAGAAGCCTGGGGAAGGTCATATGTGTGCCTGCATCATCCAAAATGGATGATAGAAGGGAAATTAGATTGTTTATGAAGACGGAGGAAAAGTCCCTGAATGATATGGCAATATTGATGGGGGCAATGCAGTTGATACAGTATTTGGCTCCAGCTACATTTGAAACAGGGCTTGAAACTAGTGAAATGACAGCCAGTAGGTACGTGAGAAGAAGAATGCATTATTTAGGAATTCATGATTCTCTACCATTCTCAAATAATTCATTGAATAATTAATTGAGAGGATGGGTAAGGGAAATTGATTAAGCTTTAGAGAAACTGATATAAATTATTTAGTGGACAGTGTATGTTATGATTGATTTAAGAGATTTTCAAGGGTAATTTTGACTTTACTCCCTTAAACAATATTTTCCACTGACTTTAGCACCTAATCAAATATCAGAGTAATATTTGACTCCAATTTATGGACAGATTTGAATATACAAAATCTTAAGTAACCTAAGAATGGAAGGCAAGTTTAAAGAGAAGTTATAAGGTATGAATACAAATTTTTCCTCTCAATAAGCAGTGCAAAAGGAGAACTACAGCTGTAGAACCCTAGAGTTTGTAGAGCTTTTCAGTGTGATTGAGCCATCAGAGATCAATGTTTTATGGTACCATAGTAGGAAATCCTATATTATGATATCACAGTATCGAAGTTAGTAATCTTATTCAATTGTGATGGTATTTTAAAAGACTAAGAAAATTAGGATGTGTGTGTGTTTGTACTAAAGGAAGTTGAAGAAGAAACTATTAATCATTAATTTACTGTATCCCAAATTCAGAATTCAGAAGTTGGCATGGTATAGATTCAGGAATTTTTTTGTCTGTGTTAGATTTAAGGAAGGAGTGAATATTATTTGATACCCATAGGAAGACTAAACCTAAAGAGAATATAAATACTTTTTTCTAGGGAGATTTTTTTTCCTTTGAAAAAATGCTTCAGGGTAACACTTGAGTCTAAACTCTTTGGGGACAGTGGCTATTGGTGAGAGTATTTGGAAGTGTAGGTATAGTTAAATAATAAACTTGATTCTTGGAGTTAAGGACTCTGAAAAGGCAAGAAAAGTTACTTCTCTAAGGGCAAGATCACCTTAAGGAAGTTAATTTGAAAATGTCATTTAACAGGTGTGAGTTTTGACACACTTCAGTGAATATGTGCACCATGTTGTTTATTGACAAGGGGAAAAAGTATTACTATGTCATTAACAAGACCACTTCTTACCAATCTGAAAGAACTAAAGATATTTGGAGAGTTCAGATGGTATTATAATTGATTCATCCAAGATTACTCCTAGAGTGAAATAAGTGGATTGGCACTCAGCATCTATTTGATCTATAGTCATTTCCCTTTATTCGAGGTTTCATTTTCTACTGTTTCAGTTACCCACGGTCAACCGAAGTCCAAAAATATTAAATAGAAACTTCCAGAAATAAACAATTCATAAATTTCTGAGTAGTGTGATGAAATCTTGTATCATCCATCCACCCACCGGGGTATGGACCATCCCTTTGTCTGGCGTATCTCACCCCTTAGTCACTTAGTAGCCATCTTGGTTATAGAACTGACTCTCAGTATCACAGTGCTTGTGTCCAAGTCACCCTTATTTTACTTAATAATGGCCCCAAAGCAAAAGAGGAGTGATGCTGGCAATTTGGATATGCCAAAGAGAAGCTGTAAAGTAGTTTCTTTAGGTGAAAAGGTGAAAGTTCTTGGTTTAATAAGGAAAGAAAAAATCATTTGCTGAGGTTGCTAAGATCTATGGTAAGAATGAACCTTCTGTATGTGAAATTGTGAAGAAGGAAAAATAAATTCATGCTAGTTTTGCGGTCACACCTCAAATTGCAAAAGTTATGGCCACAGTGCATGATAAGTGCTTAGTTAAGATGGAAAAGGCATGAAATTTGTACAATAAGATATTTTGAGAGAGGAAGGGACCACATTCACATAACTTTTTTTATAGTATATTGCTATAATTTTTACATTTTATTATTCGTTATTGTTAACCTCTTACTGTGCCTATCTTATAAATTTTATCATAGGTATGTAAGTATAGGAAAAAAACACAGTATATATAGGATTCGGTGCTATCTGCTGTTTCATGCAACCACTGGGGTCTTGGAATGTATACCCTGAGGATAAGGGGGCTACTGCATTTTCTAGTATACCTTCCTAAGGCAGAGGTTAGAAGTTAAGAAAAAAAAATCCCAAACCCTCTTTCAGCTTGGGATCTTTATATAAAAGAAATTCCACAAACACAGTGCATTTATGTGAGACTTGGAATTTGAAAATAAGGAAAGGCAGTTATCCTGCTGCTTTAGCTTTTGTGGCCAGCAAGCATCGCTGTGGAGACATAAGTATTCATCTGTAGCATCATTCCTGTGTACTTAACTCCCTAGGTAGTAAGCACAATAGCTGTTTCTCTTTGTGAGTTTGGATGGAAAATCTATAGACTCTATGTACATTTAATGAAAATTATGAAGCAGTAACAATTGTTACAATCACACGGGTCAAGAAATGGAACATTGGCAACAACCAAGAATCCCCTCCATGCCTTGCATCATCACAAAACCCTCCCATAGCACAAACAATAACCACTTACCTAACTTTTATGTTAACCCATTCATTGTTTTTCTTTGTAGATTTATTACTTATGTGCACATTCCTGTAATACTGTTGATAGATATTTGTGTTGTTTTCTATTTATGGCTGTCATGAACAATGCTGAACAAGATACATGTTTATATATGTATCCTAGTACACAGGAGAACACGTTTCTCTAGGGAGTGAACTACTGGGTTACAGGGAAGTTTCAGGAATGAGATGCTGAGTCACAGAGAAAATATGTCCTTAAACCACAAGATAATGACAAGTGGTCAAATCAACTTACACTTCCAACAGTGGTGGTGACTCATATTTAAATTCCTTGACATTAGTTGTTATCATTTATTTTAATATTTCCTATCTAATCTGTGTGTAGTGGTACCTCATTATGGTGTGAATTTTAGTTTTCATGATTACTAGTGAAAATATAAATATTTTACAATTTTAAATATAGTTATTGGCTTTTGGGATTTGCTCTTTTTTGAAGGGTCTATTGAATTTTTGGCCTACTTTTCTATTGGGTTATTTGCCTTTTTATTCTTGCTTTTAAGAGTTTATTTCATTTTTTAATTGAAGTATAGTTGATTTACAATATTATATTACTTTCAGATGTAGAACATAGTGATTCAATATTTTTACAGATTATACTCCATTTAAAGTTATTATAAAATATTGGCCATATTTCCTGAACTGTAAATATATCTTTGTAGCTGATTTATTTTACACATTTTATACCTCTTTATCCCCTACCCCTATCTTGCCCCTTCCTCCTTCTCTTTCCCCACTGGTAACCACTAGTCTGTTCTCTATAACTGTGAGTCTATTTCAGTTTTGTTATATTCATTCATTTTATTTTTTAGATTCCACATATAAATGATAACATACAGTATTTGTCTTTCTCTGTCTGACTTATTTCACTAATCATAATACCCTCCATGTCCATCCATGTTGTTGCAAATGACAGGATTTCTTTCTTTTTCATGGCTGAGTAATATTTCTCTGTGTGTGTGTGTGCGTGTGTGTGTATCATACCACATGTTATTTATTCATTTGGCTGTTAGCAGGCACTTAGGTTTCTTCCATATCTTGGCTATTGTAAATAATGTACATAATGCTGCTGTGAACATTGGGTGCATTCATCTTTTTGGATTAGTATTTTCGTTTTCTTTGGATATATACCCAGGAGTGGAATTGCTGGATCTTATGGTAGTTCTAATTTTAGTTTTTGAGAAACCTTCATACTGTTTTCCATAGTGGCTGCACCAATTCATATTCCTACCAACAGTGTACTAGGGTTCCCTTTTCTCCACATCCTTGCCAACATTTGTTATTTGTAGTCTTTTTGATGATAGCCATTCTGACAGGTATGAAGTGATATCTCATTGTGGTTTTGATTTGTATTTCTTTGTTGATTAGTGATGTGCATCTTTTCATGTGCCTATTGGCCACCTGTATGTATTCTTTGGAAACATGTCTATTCAGGTCTTCTGCCCATTTTTAATTGTTTTTTTAATATTGAGTTTTATGAGATGTTCATATATTTTAGATATTAATCCCTTATAGGTCAAATCATTTGCAAATATTTTCTGCCATTTAGTAGGTTGTCTTTTCATGTTGTCAGTGGTTTCCTTTTCAGTGCAAAAGCTTTTAAGTTTATTTAGGTCCCATTTGTTTATTTTTGCTTTGGTTTCCTTTGTCTTAGGAGACAGATCCAAAATAATATTGCTATTATTTATGTCAGAGTGTTTTGCCTATGTTTTCTTCAAGGAGTTTTATGGTTTCTGATCTTGTATTTAGGTCTTTAATCCATTTTGAATTTATTTTTGTATATGATGTGAGAAAGTGTTCTAATTTAATTGTTTCACAAGTAGCTGTCCAGTTTTCCCAGCACCACTTATTGAAGAGACCTTTTTCCTATTGAACATTCTTGCCTCCTTTGTCTTAGATTAATTGACCATAAGTGTATATAGGTTTATTTCTGGTCTCTCTATTCTGTTCCATATGTCTGTTTTGGTGTCAGTACCATACTGTTTTGTTTACTGTAGGTCTGTACTAGAGTCTGAAGTCAGGGCGTGAGAAACCTCCAGCTTTATTCTTTTTAAGTTCTTTTCATATTTTGAATAGTAGTCTCTCTATTGGTTTTATATGTTGCAATGATCTTTTCAAGCTCTGTGGCATGACCTCTCTTTTAACTACCTTTGTGTTTTCTTTTGTTGGAAAATATTTCTTAATTTAATGTGGGTAAATACATCAATCTTTTCCTTTAAAGCTTATACTTTTTTCCATCTTTCTACTTTGTGGCTTAAAGATAGCCTCCTATATTGTCTTTTAAAATATGTTTGGTACCATTTCACATATAGATCATTAATCCATCTGGAAATAATTTTGTTTACAATATGATACAATTTTAATTATTTTTTCTTTATGGATACCCTAGTGCTCAGCATTTTTTAATTGAAAAGTTTGTTATGTCTTTGTTGAGGTGCTGTGATACCTCTGTTATACAGAGGTGCCATATGTATGTGTGTGTGTGTGTACATATATATACATATGATTTTGTTTTAATAATATATGTTTTGGTTTGTTTTTCTGTGTCTCTATTAAGTCTTCTTTTGGTTCATTTGTTTGTCTCTATATCAAAACTGCACCCTCTTTGTTACTATAGGTTTATAAGAACACTAAATATTCAGTAGAACAAGTTTTCCCACATTTATATTATTCTTCAAGTGTGTGGTGGGCTTTTGTAATCTGTATAAATTTTTAAAGAAGTTTTTCAGGTCCAAAACAAAATCTTTGGCATTTTCACTTAGATTTTGCTTACCCTATAACTTAATTTTTAGAGACTTAACATCTTTTCACTATTAAGATATCCAACTTATAAACACAAAATATATCTCTATTCATTTCTGATTTCTTCAAGGTCTTTGAAAAACTATTATAATGTTGTCTGTAAAGGCTTTGTATATCTTATTGGATTTATTGCTACTTCAGCTTTTTGGTGCTATCTAAAAGGATTTCTTTCTTTTTACTATCACTTTCTGTTTGATGCTATTATATAAAAACACAATTTATTTTTATTGATTTTTATCTAGAAATCTTAAGCTCTCTTACAAATCCTAGCAATTTCCTGTACATTATTTTGTATTTTCTCTGTACACAACAATATCATATATAAATAGAACAAGTTGTGTGTTTTCTTTTCTAATCCTTAGACATTTTAGTTCTTTTTCTTGACTTTCTCCACTGGCTAAACTCTCAAGTACAGTACTGAATAGAGTGGTGACAGAGGGCATCCTTGTCTTCTTCCTGATCTTTAAATCTTTAATCATCTCACCTGTATCTATAATGTTACTCTATGGTAGATAGCTAATTTTCATTTAAGAAAGTTTGTTTCTACTCTGATAAGATTAGCTGCAGGTTTTTGTAAAATCATACATGACTGCTGAAATTATAAGAAACTTTTGATTTAATTTTTTTGTATGTTTAATTTTATTAATTTTGTTGTGTAAAATAATTTTGGTTGTCTGTCATGAAATTAGCTTATGTTGGACTCAGTTTGCTTATATTATATTTATCATCTGTTTTCCTGGGTAAGGTCACCTCTAATTATGCTTTCTTATACTGCCCTTTCCTGTCTTGAAATGAAGAAAATATTAAAAAGTAGTTGAATAGTGTTCCCTCTTTCTATTCTCAAAGAGTTTGTGTACTACTGGAATTCTTCCTTTCTTTAGAACACACTAGTGAAAAATCTTGGATTTCAGCTTTCTTCATGGTGAGAGTAGTGAGTGCTGATTCAGTGTCTGTAATGTATAAATGTATGTATAAATTTCTATTTCTGTTTGAATCTATTTTGATATTATATTTTTCTAGGGGACTGTAATTTTTATAAAATTTAAAATTTATTTGAAAACACTTTGTTCATTTTTTCCTTTGTAAAGTCTGTAACATGTATGTGATATATGACCCTTTTACCTTTCTGATACTGGCTTCTTATCCTTTCTATCTTTTTTTTTTCTTTTTTGGTCTTGAGAAGACTCTCAAGTAGATAGCCATTTTTATTAGTATTTTCAAAGAGCCAAATGTTAGGTTTTGAATTTGTATTGTTTATTTTCTATGTCATTAATTTCTGCTCTTGCATTTATTATTTACTTCTTCCACTTCCTTTGGGTATGTCTCTTGAAGATAGCACATAGTTACATGTAATTTTATACAATCTGACACTTATTTTCTTTTCATTTGGAGCAGCCAATCCATTTGCATTAAATGTAGTTACTAATTTGGTTTAAATCTTCCTTTTTTTCCTACTTGTCTAAATTCTTTCATATTTTTCTTTTTCTTCTGGAATCGTGAAATATTTATAGCAGTCTACTTTGACTCTATTAAGTTTGAAACTGTAAGCTCTATTTTATTATTTAATGACAATTTCTGTCAGAATTTACTAAATATTTATAAAAATATTTTTATTTTTATAAATATTTTTATAACAAACCTTGCTGGGAACCTGTAAATCAATACTTGTAATCTGTGTCACACACACACACACACACACACACACATATTTGAAAGGAAACTTACTAGAAATTAATTAAGTTTGCAACATAAGAATTAAATAGATTGTGCCATAGAAGAAGAGATAATTAATAAAACAAGTAGGACAAACAGAAAACAAACTATAGAGGGTATCAATAATCTCCAATTTGTAGGAGGACTCACACTTCACACTATTTAAAACAATAGTTGTAGGACAGTAAAATGGCGTCACTCAATTGAAAACCATCTAAGCAGTTCCTCCAACAATTAAACATGAAATTACCATATGACCCAGCAATTCTACTCCTAGATGTATACCCAAGAGAAATGAAAACATATGTTCACACCAATTGAACAAGAATGTTTATAGCAACATTTTTCATAGTAGCAAACAAGTGGAAACAGCCAAAATGTCCATCAACTGATAAATGGATGAACAGAATTGGTATGTCCATACAATGAAATATTACTTCGCTATAAAAAGGAATGAAATACTGATGCATGCTATCACCTAGATGAACCTTCAAAATATTATGCTAAGTAAAAAAGTCAGTCACAAAAGACGTTATATTGTATGATTCTCTTTCTATGAAATGTCCAGAATAGTGAAATCTACAGAGACAGAAGATAGATTAGTGGTTGCTTAGAGCTTGTGGTAAGTAGGGTGGGAATATAGGGAGGTGATGCCTAAAGAATATTAGATTTGTTTTTTGAAGTGATAAAAATGTTCAAAATTGACTGTAATGATGGTTGCACTTATATGAGAATATACTCAAAATCACTGAAATATATAAATAGGTGAATTCTATGGTATGTGAATTATATGTCAGTAAAAAATGGGACCTAAATAGACAATAGAGAGGATCAGTAAACTTCAATTTTGTTTCTTTGAAAATATAAAGAATGGT
This sequence comes from Mesoplodon mirus, assembly GCF_964341445.2. Lineage (NCBI taxonomy): Eukaryota > Metazoa > Chordata > Mammalia > Artiodactyla > Ziphiidae > Mesoplodon > Mesoplodon mirus. The sequence goes on along the minus strand of NC_138983.1, from coordinate 92,439,982 downwards.
ATTTTTATATGTTCATAGAAGAGGAAGGCACAAACAAAACTATGAAAGAAAAGGGGTTTTATTTACATATATTTGGAGTTTTACTAATTATAGGAATAAAGTAAAGAGTATTATGCCATTAATATGAAAATTTATAAAAAAATTGAATTAAAAAATAAAATTAGCAAAATTGTCTTAAGAGGAAATAGAGAAACATAGTATACTAACAACTTTTACATTTTAGTCTGGTCAAATGTCTACAAATCAGCAAACAAAAACACCAGGACCAGACATTTTTAAAGTGACTTTGCAGATCCTTCAGGGATCAAATTAACCTTTATCTTATATAAAATTTTTCAGAGAGTGAAACAAGAGGGTATACTCACTTTTTCAATATACAATAGCCAAACCAAAACAAATAAATAAATAAAATATATAACACATCCATTTATAGAAATCAATAAAACTATTCCAAATAAAATATTAACACAAGATTAATTTATATGTACAGAAGCAAAAGCCAGTGGAAAATATATTTGAAAACAAAAAAGAGGTGGAAAATGTCTGCATACAAAATACAAGAAAATCTGTAATCTCTGAACTTGCTGGATACAAGACTGACGTACAAAAACCAATAAGAATTTAAAATATTAGCAACAACCAGTAAGAAAATGTACTACTATTAGTAAATACTATTCCATTAATACTTTTACTATTAAGTAAAAATATCATTCACAATAAAATAATAAATATCAGGTATTTGAGAATAACTATAATAACGTGAGTCAAATATTCATGGAGAAAATGATGCTTTCTTAAAGGATGTAAAAAATTAAATGGAACACTTTATAATATTCTTTGTAAAAATGAATCAATATCTTATACTTGACCATGCCACTAACTTGTGTATGCATTGCTATCGCAATGAAAATTGCAATAGATATTTTCATAAGCCATGACAAGCTAAATCTAAAGTTTATATGGGAGAGAAGTGTATTAGGCAGAGTTCTCCAGAGAAACAGAAGCAGAGCCAATAGGAGATGTGTATGTGCAAAAAATCTGCAGGGCAGGGCAACAGGCTGGAGACCCAGGGAAGAGCTGATATTTCAGTGTGAGTCCAAAGGCAGTCTGCTGGCAGAATTCCCTCTTTTTGAGGGGACGTCAGTCTTTTCTCTATTAAGACTTTCAACTGATTGGGTGAAATGTTAATCTCATCTAAAAAAATTCTTCACACAAATATCATGAATAATGTTTGACCAAATGTCTGGTTACCATGTCTTAGCCAAGGTGACCATTACGTATAAGTAGGGAGTTGAAAGTAGCCAAAAATTTTTGAAGAAGATATGAAAACATTAAGAAACATGAAGAAAGGGCAACCTGTGCTACCTGATATAAACATTTAAAGTCATATTAATTAAAACAGTGTGGTACTGGCACAGCAAAGGTATAGACAAACAAAATTGAACAGAATATAGGGCCCAGGAACATAGATAGATTAAAAAAAAGACTAATGTGGTAACACTACAGATTTGTGGAGAAAGGATGAACCTTTTAATAAGTGGTGTTGAGATTATTGGAAATTCATATGGACAAAGGATTAGACTCCTATCTTAAAGAAATGAGAAAATAAATTCCAGTTGAAATCAAAAATTAAATATGAAAGAAAAAACATGAATACTTTAAGAGCAAAATATGGATATAGCTTTATGAAATCAGGTTAGGGAAAGGTTTCTTAAACACAACATTTAAAGAATCACAAAGGATGAAGAAAAGCTGAACAGATTATATGACATTCATATTGAAACATTTCCACAGCAGTATAGACAAATGGACAAATAAAAACACAAAAGAATAAATCTGGGTGGCCACGAAACTTATAAAAGAAAGGTCAGCCTCTCTATCATTAAGGAAATTCTTATTTATCTACATTAGAAGCTATGTGCATTGGAATCTTAATGTAGTGCTGTTTATAATAAGGTGGATGTTACCTAAATTCCCTTCTTAAAGGTAATAAATAAATTATGGTTTGTTCTCAAAAGTAATATTATACAATAGGTAAATTGAATGAAATGTTTTTGTGTGTATTAACATGGGTGGATCATAATAACATAATGTGAATTTAAAAAATAAATTGCAGTTACAAAAAGAGTATGTAGGTTTACAAATATATGAACTGAAGGGATGGGTTTGTGTGTGTATGTGAGAGAGCGAGCGACAGTGTTTACATGAGTTTTTGTGTGTGTTAAATAAGAATATATATGTAGTCAGATATGGCAACATGAACATAGAATATTCACATACCTTTTGGATAGAGATCTCTCTAATGATTGGGGATGATCTGAAGCGAAATGCAGGAATCAGATCTTTGGAAATACCCGTCAGGCTCCACGTGAAGTTTTGAAAAATTTACCACTTTAAGTAAACATTTTCTTCTCTGAGTCTGTTAAGATTTATTGCAAGTTCGATCTAATGAGCTGTATAGTAGAATGAACTTTTCAAAGTATGCTTGGTGAGGGATAGATTTCAGATCATTGATTGTTCCCCTAAAGACTAAGGCTATTTGGTGAGGAGGCTCCAAAACAAGGATTTTGTCCATATATAAATCTGTTTTCTTGAAGAGCTAATTCTTTGTAGTTATGACAGTATAATTTATTGAAGCTTTAATTTGTGTTTGTTTTCCCCAATAACTCTATTACCACCACTTCAAGATGGTAGTTAACATTTGCTGTTAATTACTTCAGGGGAGATTTGTGTTAGGGTGAAAAGCTGGTGTTTCCTGGAATTGACCGATTTTCCTTTGTTCTTTGAAAAGCACAAATACTTTGAAAGAATAATGTTAGGTGAGAGAGAGAGAGAGGAAACAGAGGAGAGCCATTGAGACTCCAAAGGAAGAGGGATAGATGTCCCCGAGGCTGGAGAGAGGGACATATCTTCATGTAGCAGAAAACTTAAACATTCACTATGGCAGTGTGAAAATAGGGCATGTCTCCAGAGATACAGAAAGATTTCAGAAACAGTGGTTATGCACTTCATGCAAGTAATGTGGGTTCAGGCACCAACTTTCCTGTTATTCCAGTTTATCAGTGAAGCAGTAGAGTCAGCAGATTTAAAGCCACCATGAAAGTTCAACAAGATGTATCTTTTGTTTAAGGCCCAAATACAGAGCCTCTACCACACTTTCTAGGGTTATTTTAAGCCTCTAGAATGTTCATGTGACCTAACGAAAGAAATGGATTCTTGAATGATGACAAATGGTAGAGTTTCTTCTTTGCCTGATGGGATGAGGGCTTACATTATTATTAAATTTGAAATAAAAGAAGTAAATGAGCCTCTTCTTTTTTTTTTTTTTTTTAAGATGTTGGGGGTAGGAGTTTAGTAATTTATTTATTTATTTTTGCTGTGTCAGGTCTTCGTTTCTGTGCAAGGGCTTTCTCTAGTTGTGGCAAGCGGGGGCCACTCTTCATCGTGGTGCGCGGGCCTCTCACTATCGCGCCCTCTCATTGCGGAGCACAGGCTCCAGATGCGCAGGCTCAGTAGTTGTGGCTCAGGGGCCTAGTTGCTCCGCGGCATGTGGGATCCTCCCAGACCAGGGCTCTAACCCGTGTCCCCTGCATTAGTAGGCAGATTCTCAACCACTGCACCACCAGGGAAGCCCAAGCCTCTTCTTGACCAAACACTTGAAATTCACTTTAATGAGAATACCAATATGGTGTTGTAGAATAACAAAATCTCATGCAAGAAGGGAGCCTAGTGATCACTCCATCCAGCCTACCATTTTGTAAATAAGGAACCTGAAATTGATCAAATGTGGACAACTTGCCCGAACTTAATATTCTGTTAATTAATCAAGCTGCGATTCAAACTCAGGTCTTTTGATTCCAGGTCTAGTTTATTTTTCCCATTATATTAGGCTTTGTTTAAATAGATACAATTTTAAAAGTACATGATACCTTTACTCACTGTGGGACAGTATTCCAACATGAAGGTTTTATTTCTATTTGCCTTTCCTTGAACCTAGGACAGTTGAGGAACACACACACACACACACACACACACACACTCAGTAAATCTTCATTGCTTGGACTATCAATCCATTGGTATTTTAGCGTTTCCTTCAGAGATATGATGCATCCTAAGAAGCTATATTTTCAAATAGCATATTTCAGATAAATTATCTAAATGTGTGGGGGTTAGTTCCTGAAAATCTGTTTCTCAGTTAATTGCTAGTTAATGTTTTTCTATTTTTACCACCTTAATCTGCTGTCCGTTACCTGGACTCTTAAAAAGGGCCTTCTAAAGTTTCTTCTTGAATCCTTGTTTACTTGTCTATAGGAAACTCCCCATAGATAATCTTTTTTTTTTTTTTTTTTTTTTTTTTTTTTGTGGTACACGGGCCTCTCACTGCTGTGGCCTCTCCTGTTGCGGAGCACAGGCTCCGGATGCGCAGGCTCAGTGGCCATGGCTCGTGGGCCCAGCCGCTCCGCGGCATGTGGGATCTTCCCAGACCGGTGGATGAACCCGTGTCCCCTGCATCGGCAGGCGGACTCTCAACCACTGCGCCACCAGGAAAGACCCCCCCCAATAGATAATCTTAAAAAAATAAATTAGATCATTTTTCTCCCATGTTTAAGCCTCCAAACCCAACTCTGCATTGCACTATCCTATTGTAATTGAATAAAATCAATATTTCTCACCATTGACTAAAAAGCTTACATGATATGGCATCTCCCAAATACTCCTTTGTTTGGTCTGCTATGACAAAAATACCATAGACTGTCTTTTTCTGTCTTATATCACTTATATATGGAATCTAAAAAAGCCAAAGTCATAAAAGCAAAGAGTAGAATGGTGGTCCAGGGGCTGGGAGTGGGGAAATTGGAAAAATGTTGGTCAAATGATATAAACTTGCAACTGGTATTGATAGATAAATAAGCCCTGGAGATTTAATGCACAACATAGTGATTACAGTCAACAATACTGTACTATAAACTTCAAAGTTGCTAAGAGACTAGATCATAATTATTCTCACCACAAAAAAGAAATGATAATTGCGTGACATGATAGAGGTGTTAGCTAATGCTACTGGTGGTAATCATACTGCAATATACAAATGTATCAAACCAACAAGTGTACACCTTGCACTTACATAATGTTATATTTCAACTATATCTCAATAAAAAATACTATAGGCTGGGTGGCTTAAACACAAATATTTGTTTCTTATAATTCTGAAGTAGTATTTCCCCCAAATACTACTTCACTATTGAGTTGTAAGATCATCTTACATATCCTGGATGCCAGTCTATGTTATGTATATATCTATATCTATATCTATATCTATATCTCATGAATATTTTCTCGAATCTGTGGCTTGCCCTTTCATTTTCTAATGGTGTCTTTAAAAGTGCAGAAATTTAAAATTTTAATGTAGTTATAATTTTTTTTATAATTATCCAAATGCTATTTTTAAAATTCTGAGGTAACATGGTTTTAATTATAAATTGAAAAGCAGATAGTATAGGTATGTGATTTTGTATCTCATGCAGAATTTGGCAGTCTGGTAGCTTGTGAATATTTTCTATTTGTACTATTATTGCATGTATGAATTTATTTACGATAAATATACTTATGTGATATATAGAGAATATTTAAATTGTCAGGATTTGCTATTTCCCCATAACCTTTCTCCTCTCAATACTCTGAAGACTTGAAATGTTTACTTTCTTAATTGGTACAAGGCCTTTGTTGAGGTGGGGGGTGGACGGGAGAGAGATATAAAGAATGTAAAGAATACAAATAATAGCCCAGGTTGTTCTCTATGAGGAAGAATGAAAGAGGGCAGAGGGGTAAGAAGGATAGGGAACAATAAAGGAAGGGTGAGGACAGGAGAGAAGAGGTAAAAGGAAAGAGCAGTCACTATCAGGAATGGGATTTAGGAAAGGGAGTGTGTAACAAATCTTTCGGAATCCTAGCTGTGTGCTGCCTGCATCTTTAAAACAAATCAACATGATTTTCAGTGCTTTCTGGAGGTTGGTTTCTGTTTGTGTGCATTATCATACTTAGGCTGTGATATATTTGACATCCTAAATTTTCATGGAGTTTATTTCCCACTCTGACATCTGTGTATCTTACTGACACAACTTGAGTTCCTCCTACTTTTTCTCATGTCCAATCACCATAAACTCATCAATACAATGGACTATCATAATGCTTTGGTGATATCCAGATGACTAATCTCCCTATGGACTATAATATTATAGACATCGGGAGACTTGGCATAGCACTCAAGTAAGACAAAGTTTGAGTGTACTTCTGTCTCTGTCAGATAGAAGTGAACTGCTCCATTACCTTTGCTGTTTGATGTGGAGACAACTATTCGCCAGATGAATAGCTGTGTATCAGGAGTTAGAGATGTTTTGATTTGTTCCGGGAAAAAAGGCCCATAAAATCCAGCAGCTTTGATTAGAATTAGTACCTCATTACCTTATGATAATCAACAATCATTGTCCATGACTTACTTGCCTTTTTTACAGGCCAAACAGATTATTTAAATGGGGCAGGTGATGGAGATTCCCATCCGCATGGTTATTTTAGTCTCTGCCAATTCCCCAGATAATGTGCTATTGCTATTTTTTGGTATCGTTTTCATGTAGGGACAGTTCCAGGAGCTTCCACTTGGCCCTTCCTATGTATTTTTTTCCAGTTGTGGCAAAATATGCATGACATAAAAGTGACCATCTTAACCATGTTTAGGTGTACCATTTAGTGGCATTAAGTCCATTCACGTTGTTGTGCAACCATCATTACCATTCATCTCCAGGGCTTTTTTCATCTTCCCAAACTGAAACTCTGTACCCATGAAACAACACCTCTCCATTCATCACTGCACCCAGACCCTGGCAATCACCATTCTATTATCTGTCTATATAAATTTGACTACTCTAGTACCTCATATGACTGGAATCACAGTATTTGTGTTTTCGGTTCTGGCTTATTTCATTTAGCATAATGTCTTCAAAGTTCATCCGTATCGTAGTGTGTGTCAGAATTTTTTACCTTTGAAGGGTCATTAATATTCCATTGTATGTATATACTACATTTTGTTTATCCATTCCTCTGTTGATGGACATTTAGGTTGTTTCCATCTTTTGGCTATTGTGAATAATGCTGCTAAGAACGTGAAATTACAAACATCTGTTCAAGTCCCTGCTTTTAATTCCTTTGGATATATACTCTGAAGTAGAATAGCTAGATCGTATGGTAGTTCTGTTTAATTTTTTGAGGAACTGCAATGTAGAAGGGTTCAGATTTCTACACATCCATGCGAATACTTGTTACTTATTATTGTTTTAATAATAGCTATCCTAATGGATGTCAGGCAGTAGCCGTTCTTAATAGCACTGACCTTGGTTGAGAGTTCTGTCATTTTCCAAGTATGTGTACTCCAAAAATACATTCAGATATGGGGAAATACAGTGTAGGTCACTGCACAAGACTTCTAGTGAGGTGAGCTTGTGTCAAAATTCCAATTATCACATGGCTTCCATAAGCCCTATTATGACCTGAAGACCACAGTGATGTTTTGGAACCTCAGGTGTGTAAGTTTATCTTAATAATCTTTGAAAAATTCTGAGTTTTCCACTTTTCCTTCTAAACATTCCCCCTGGACATTGTAAACCCCTTCGAGGTGGACCTGGAGGAAAAACATGATCACACTCTGTCCTTCTGACAATGTTGCAGCAAAGTTCCTGGAGCTGTTGTACCACCTGGTCTCTGGGTTAGGTCTGGGCGAGGCTGTAATTTTCATTCCTGGAAAATCAATGCAGGTTTCTGCTCATTGTGCTTGAATTTTATTTTCATTTATACAGGTCAAGCCTGCTCATCAATGTAATTCCCAGTGTAAATGTGATCAATCTGTTACTGCTGGAAGTCACTTTGGGTCAAAATACTGCCACTCTGCCCTGCTGACCTTTATGATAATTGCACTCACCTTGTTTCTCATATTAAATGCTACCACTTAACCTCTGCTACTTTGTAACCCAATGTTCCTGTTAAAAGGCACGGGGGGGCTTCCCTGGTGGCGCAGTGGTTGAGAGTCCGCCTGCCGATGCAGGGGACACGGGTTCGTGCCCCGGTCCGGTAAGATCCCACATGCCGCGGAGTGGCTGGGCCCGTGAGTCATGGCCGCTGAGCCTGCGTGTCCGGAGCCTGTGCTCCGCAACGGGAGAGGCCACAACAGTGAGAGGCCCACGTACCGCAAAAAAACAAACAAAAAAACCCAAAAAAACATATGCCACACACACATTCTACAGGTTTCTGCTGATACACGTTAGCAGGATATAGCATTTCTTTTGATGTATATGCTAACTCCTACCAGGGTGGACATTATACTTGCCTACTGGGGCCTGGTAGAATCTGGCTGTAGTTATTAGGATGCAATAAGTGCTGATGTGGGTGGGTCTTGAGAAAAGTAGAAATTTCCTTGAAAACTAACCTATTTAGATAAGGTCTTTAGAGAGATGTTAAGTAAGGGAAGGTTAGTTTCCTCAAATGGGGAGGAAGAAGGGTGGCTTCCTTTGGCGAGGAAACCACAGGAAGATTTGGGTTAAAAATTTTCATATGAATCTGAGTCTGCCTACCTGCACTTATCCTAAATACTCAATATATCCTTATCTTAATACCCAACTCTTCCTGATCAACGTCCTGATATTAATCTGTGAGGCTTAGCACAAATGTACGTTGAACTTGCATTTTAATTCTGCAACCCACACTTTTAGATTTGAAACTTGATCCTCAGCCATGTCTGCTGTGTGGCTCTAAGACATGAGAAAATTTTAAGGCCCTCAGTGTGGCTCTCTGTGTCTTCCCATGCCTCGATCTGAGAGTTTAAACACCTAACACCTTTTAACATTAAGTGTAAACATTTGTAAGCTCTCTGGTGCTATAAGAAGCAGCTAATGGTCCCCGTGGTGCTTGTAGTTATTACTGCTGTAATAGACAAAATCAGCTGCTGCTTGAGATGTAAAAGTATTGTCTTCAACTGGCAATATGTTCAAAGCAAATATTGTCGGTAATTTATTTATTGCTTCCACTACTCGGAAGAAGCACTTGTCTTTGCATTGGCAATGGAGTCACTACTACATTCAAGCTCAAAACTTTATTCCAGAGTCCCATCTTGAGCATCTTTTTCCTGGGATTACTCATGCAGGACAGGAAATCTGCTTCAGGAAGTTTAGAAAGTAGATTTTAATAAAAGGAGCTTGTTTCAAAAGTTATAAAAGCTGGAGTCAAATGAAATAGGAAGGCAACCTAGAGTTTGGAAAGACTGAATCCCCTAAGCAGAACTGGAATGAATGTAGAGACTGCTGGTGGGTGCTGGGAACATGGAGGGAGAAGCCCTTGAGCAGGAATTGGACGCATGAGGGAGACGAAGCCTCAGTTGTATGTACAACTCAAAGAAAGAGGGCATTCTGGGTTCTCCCCTATCCCCTTCCTCCAAACTCTCACCAGTCCTTCCTTTACTCAAAATTAATTGGAAGCTAGTTGTCAGTGAATCCTGGGAAACCGAGTTTTCAGGAGTCAGTCCTCTAAAATAAAAATCAGAGCTGGAAAAAGAAATAGTCTTTCAAAATTATTCACACAAATATGCCATCCCTTTACAATAACTTCTCACATTCCAGTTCACTTGTTCAAATACCCCACCACTATGATAGTACTTTGACGCAAGTCTGTTTACTCCCTTGCTTTCTCCTGATACTGCCTTTGTATCTCCCCTTACTCTCTTACATTCCAATGTCCATTATCTAATAGTGTGTTTGTCCCTAGCCCTGTTCCAGTGTCTTTTAATTATGCTGGATCAACCCAAACCATTGCTTTCTCTTTTCTTGATCTCCAGCTTTCAAAGTCTTCCCAAGTAAAGTGTATAATAGTTTAGATTGTTTGCTTTATAAATTCATGATCACTAACCTAAAAGGTCCTTTAATATTGCCCTTTAATTCTGCTACATTAATCTGGACCCATCATTTCCCACTCTTTACACTTTGTTCTCTCTTTCTGCACTATTCTTTTTTTTTAATCTTTATTGGAGTATAATTGCGTTACAATGTTGTGTTAGTTTCTGCTGTATAACAAAGTGATTCAGCTATTGCACTATTCTTAAATGGCATGTCCCCACCATTTGCTATAATATCAGGAGATAATCTCTTTTAATTCACAGAAAAGAAAAGAAAAAACATGAGGAGAACTTTCCTGTTAATTAACATAATAGAGTTACTACATCTGCTGCCATCTTTATCTCCTTTGGTAATTTAACAGAACAGAAGCTCTATTCCTACTAAACCCAATTCCCTTACTCCTGATTTGGATTGCATCACCTTGCACTCTCTAAGGATCCTTATTTTGTTCAATACCTTCTCTAATCTGGATCTTTTCCACTATCTTTTTTAAACATTCTAAAATCTTCCAAATTGGGAAAAATAATAAAGAAGAGTAAAGCAAAAAAGAAAAGCAAAACCAAACTCACCTTTCTCCACCTGACTTCTGTTACTAATTACCACACTATCTCTTCTTCAAAGGCACAGTTTTTAAAATAATTCTTGAAAATGTTTTTCTATATCTTGGCAATTGTGAATAATGCTTCAATGAACATGAGAGTGCAATCTTTTTGAGATCCTGATTTCAGTTCTCTTATACATATATATATACACACACACACACATATATATACATATATATATACATATATCCATTCAGAAGTGGGATTGCTAAATCATATGATAGTTCTATTTTTAATTTTTCGAGAAGCCTCCATACTGTTTTCCATAGTGACTCTATACCATTTTGTATTCCCACCAACAGTGTACAAGAGATCCAATTTCTCCATATTCTCCCCAGTACTTGTTACCTTTATATTTTTGAAACTAAGCATCCTAACAGGTGTGAGGTGATATCTCTTTGTGATTTTGATTTGCATTGCCCTGATGATGAGCGATGCTGAGTACCTTTTCATATACATTTTGGCCGTTCATATGTGTTCTTTGGAAAATGTATATTCAAGTTCTTTGCCCATTTCTTGATGGAGTTATTTGGTTTATTTGCTACTTAGTTGTGGGAATTCCTTATAAATTTTGGATATTTACCCCTTACCAGATATATGATTTGCAAATATTTTCTCCCATTCCATTGGTTACCTTTCCATTCTGTTGGTTGTTTCCTTTGCTGTGCAGGAGCTTTTTATTTTGATGTAGTTCTACTTGTCTATTTTTGCTTCTGTGGTCTGTGCTTTTGGTGTCATAGCCAATAAATCATTGCCAAGATCAGTGTCAAGAAGCTTTTCCCAGAATGTTCATCAACAGATGAATGGTTCAAAGCATGTAGTATATATTTACAATGGAATATTTTCAACTTTAAAAGAAGAAGGGGGTTCTACCATTGTGGCAACAGGGATGAACCTGGAGGACAATACGCTAAGTAAATAAGCCAGTCACAGAAGGACAAATACTGCATAATTCCATTTATATGAGGTATCTAAAATAATCAGACTCATGGAAGCAGAGAACAGAATGTTGGTTGCCAGGGGCTGGGGAAAGGGAGAAATGGGGAGCTGTTGTTCAACAGGTATGAATTTTCAGTTATACAAGATGAATAAATTCGAGAAATCTGCTGTACAAATAGTGTCTGTAGTTAACAATAATGTTAAGCACTTAAAATTAGTTAAGAGGGTCAATTTCATGTTAAGTGTTCTTACCACACACAGAAAAAATGGGACACAAGGAAGCTTTTGGAGGGGACAGATATGTCTATTACCTTGATTGTGTTAATTGTCTCATGGATTTATGCATATGTCCAAACTCATCAAATAATATACATTAAGCATGTGCCATTTTTTGTGCATCAGTTATACCTCCATAAAGCTGTTTAAAAATGTTTCTCTATATTTGATATCTTCACTTTATGACTTCCTTCTCATGCTTCAACCCACTCCCAATAGAATCCATCTTTTATTACTCCAATAAAAAGGTACTTCATAAGCTATTTCCAAATCCATGGATGCGACGTGAAAATTTTATTTCCTAGTTACTTGACCTGTAAGTAGGATTTGCTTCTGTCTTTGAGACTTGATTTTCCTTGACCCAAAAACTCCTCTGGTTTTCTTCTAATCTCTGCGGCAGTTCATTCTCTATCTTCTTTGCAGGTACGTATGCTTCTCCTCAGACATTAAATGTTGAAATTCTTCAAAATTCAGTTTTAGGCCATTATGTCCTCTCACTCTGGAACTCATAATATGATTTCACAGAAACACACAGCTTCAGTTACCAACTCCATAAACTTTGGACATTTGTGTACCTGAGACCTCTAATCTGAATTCTGTAAATCCAGTTGCCTATTTAACATCTAAATCTGTTCATTTAAAATATACATAAAGCTAAATACTCACGGTCTCCCTAAACTGCCTAATCTCTCCTCCTTCATTTTCATTTGTCTTAGTGTATAGTGACACCATTCACCCAGTTGTATAAACCAGGCACCTAACAATAATCCTTGAGTTCAACCTCTCGCATCAGCCACTATATCCTATCCATTATCAATCTTATCCATTTTACCTCCTAGATACTTCCTTAATCTATCTAATATCCTCTATCTACTCATCGTTGTAAGTGGTAAATTAATGCATGAATATATATTTCCCTGATTGCTTTGCTTGGTACCTATAGTTTTTATGGCAGAAAAATTTATATTAAAAAAAATCCGTTCATCTTCCGTATATTTTCCCTTCTGTTCCTCCATCCTCCTGTCCCCATTTCAAGCAAGTATACAGGACTCCCTAGAAACCTCTTCCTCAGGAAATATGCCATTTCTAAGCATCAAGGTGTGAAGGAGGAGATTACAAGGCAGTTGGAGGATTAAAAGCCAGTGAGTACAACAAGCACTGCCTGACACTACCTTGTTACTGGATAGAGCCTTGGAGCTGCACCAACTCATTAGAGGGATGTAGTTGAGAGAGATATAGGGAAGGCATGTAATAAGCATGAGGTATCTATCTCATCAAATATTTCAGCATCCCAAACATTATAGAGGAACATTTATAAATGGGACATAAAGGTACAGGTGTCCCGGTCTCAGAAGACCAGAAGGACCTCCACAACACTTTGATGTTACAGGGTTTTTATACCACTTTGGTTGTATAAGGTACCTCTAATAATGGCTGAGTCTAAATTCTCTACTTGCTCAGTTATTTAAAGAATTAAATTCATTTAAATCAAGTAAAGAAACAGTAGGTTTATAGCAGCTCATAACTGCTTACTTTTTTAAAAAAATGTATTTATTTATTATTTTTGGCTCTGTGTTGGGTCTTCGTTGCTGCACGCGAGCTTTCTCTAGTTGCGGAGAGTGGGGGCTACTCTTTGTTGCAGTGTGCGGGCTTCTCATCACGGTGGCTTCTCGTTGCGGAGCATGGGCTCTAGGTGCGCGGGCTTCAGTAGTTGTGGCGCATGGGCTCTAGAGCTCAGGCTCAGTAGTTGCAGCACATGGGCTTAGTTGCTCCGCGGCATGTGGGATCTTCGGGAACCAGGGCTGGAACCCGTGTCCCCTGCATTGGCAGGTGGATTCTTAACCACTGCGCCACCAGGGAAGCCCCTTAACTGCTTACTTTATGTAGAAAGGCTGTCACCAATATATGGCAAGAACTTTGCTTGTATAATTTACACTAACTGGTATAATACACCTTCTACAAGAAAACTGAACAAGAATGAACTAGGGAGCAAAACATTTTTATCCTTTGAGCCATTCTGTTTTTAAGGGTTCTTGTAAGCTCTGATGTTTTATCTCTGAGAGAAAGAAAAAAAAGTTTTTTAATTGGAAATTTAGAGATTTTTTTTTTAAACTTAAAATGAAAGATCTTGGTAGTAATTGAGTGTATAGTATTGTGTCATATGTTTTATTATTCATTTTATAGAACTAATTGCCCATGTGTTCCTATAATAGGGGAGGAAAAAATAACGGTTTTAGTCCCAGTATAGATATTGCATGATAAAAGGAGAATGATGACCATCTCCATTTCCAAAGGGAGAACAGGAATTCAAAACATGCTATGCCATAAATCGTTTAATTCAGCATTTTAAAATATTTTGAGCATTTTGAACTCAATGTTTTGTAACTTCTAAAAAAGTATAATGTATGTACATAAGTTCCACACATTTAAAATGAGTTGTTAAATTGTTAAGACCTGACTTCTTTCTCAAAATTAAGGTATGCTAGTCGGACCTGAGAATAGCCTCCAGAGGGCGACCAAGTTTCATCCCTGCAAACAACTGCATCAAAATTTAACATTGCTTCCAACAAAAGCAAGGACTTTCTAAAGTTAAAATTTGAAAAGCCAGTGATAATAGTTAATCCTTGAAAAAATACCATGACCCAAAGTCTGAATAGCTCTGCAAATATTGGTTGTTTCAGAAGGAGACCACCTCTAATTTGATGGTTTAGTAGAGCAAGGGCCTTTGAATCTAGACAAATCTCACAAAGCTACTAGATCAGCAGAACTTGTCATCAGTTCACGCATGCTCTGATTTTCCTGCTCACTGAAGTCTACCTCTTCTAAGCACCTTGTATTAGCAGGGTTTGGCTCTTGCATTTCCACAGACTTAAGGCCTTAAATTCAAGGGTCAGCTCTACAAATGGTTGATATATTACTTTGTAAATAGAGTTTCATCTATGGAATGGGATAAATATCTTCCTTATGTCTCATTGTTTTGTGAGTATTAAATTAGATAAATATATGAAAACACTTGACACAATGACTGGTAGGTAAACTTACTTTCTGCCCATTTCTTTTGCCCTCCCTTTTTTTCTCCTTAAATTGAGAAAGATAGGATCTTATTATGTCATTCACTTCAATGTTTTAGTGCTATATCACTCTTCCATTACTTTTCCCCAAAGTATATTTTTAAAAATCTCACAGAAATAAAGTAGTGATTAAGTTTAAATAATTGATATTTCTCAATCCCTAGACACAAGTATATCTAATACAAGTAGGTTTGTTAATCCTTGACTGATAATGACTAGAAAATAAAGAAGTATTTCTAATTGGGCAGTCCATCCAATTGGCTCTCACCGTGTACCAATGGATTATTTTTTTTCTACTTATTTCATCTTTATTAAAGCTACAACACAGAGAACATTAGTTGAGTTTACTTTGTAACTGCCCTTTCTCATTATTCCTGACCTGTATCTAACTAGCAGACAGTTACTTTTGATTCTTCTGAGAAAGTTCCTAAAGCATTGCTTTTCTTTATAAAATAACCTTCCTGAAGGTAATGCTATTTTTAACTACTGATCAAGATGGCCTTAATGTGTCCCTCAGTTTGGCTAAACTTCAGACAGGATTTTTCTTTACCATAGGCCCCTAACCTCCCTTTTCTGAAAACATTTACTTTAAGAAACTTGAAATTATAAATTCTTTCTCTGCCCCTTTGAGATGTAAATTTTCTCCTAGTCACTTGATAATTTTCCAACCCAGAAATGTCTTTCTCAAGGACCTGGGAGTCAGCTCTTTGAAATATAACCTTCAAGAAAGGTATTGCCCTTACTTCCCAGTCTCTGTGGGGAGTATAGGAGCCTAACTTTGATAAGAGCCAAAGCAAACAGAGATGGTCTAATTATATTGACCAACCTCTTCCCCAGCATCCTCTACTATTTTTCCTACAGCTCATCCTGGCATCTAAAAACTTCCATGCCTTTTGTTTCAGCAGAACGGAGTTCAGTCTCTCTCCCCTATTACAGAATCATCTTGAGTAAAGTACTCCTTGCCTGTTTAACCATCTGGTGCAATTTTTCTTTGACATCACTCCATCACATACTCCAAACTGCCTACCACTTTCAGATTAATCTTATAAAACTTTGTATATGTGCTGCTGAAGTGAGCACAATCTTTATAGAACTTTGAATCACTCCCTATTTCCTGTGGCATGAAGCCCACCATTCAAACTTTTCCACAGTCTTATACCTTCCAAACTCATTAGTGTTATCTTCCAATTCCTGAATTCTCTCCTCCAATAATATTAGTACATTTTCTTCCTAAACGTGGCTCTAACATTTCCCCATTTTGAGATTTCATGTGTCTTCTAATTTTTTTAATATTTGGAAATTTTATTATACTGTATTTGCCCATAACAAATAAAATAGAAATTGTTTCAAGTCTTTGCAAATAAATTTAATACAGGGTATTAAGAACACCAGTGATGAAACTTCTGAGAAGTAAAGAAGGGCCACCTAGATAATGGAGTGATTAGTAGGAATAGGAATTTACTTGTACCCCTATGCTGGAAAGGCAAAGTTAAGGAGAGGGTTGTAAAGGTGTCCAGGGCCAGGTTAAATGATCATCAATGTCAGACCATACCAGTTCTGTCTCATTGGAGTTGGAGCCGTGGAAGTTACACAGTTGCTGCTGGAGAATCTTCACAAAGTAGAGGAAGAAAGGGAGAAATCTCATAGCTTATCCCTAAACTTCCATATACCATCAGTTGCTTCTTTTTGGCTGCACCTGATCAGAAGTAAGCTGCCTGTATGAGTCTGCTATCATGTGATACAAAACAGATTCAAGAAGGAACAATGACTAAATTCAAGAAAAAGCAGTTCCAAACTAGTATTTTTGCTTGAATGTTGTGCAACAGTTTGTTTTCTGTATTTTTTCTAACTTTATTGAGATGTAATTGACATATAGCATTGTGTAAGTTTAAGGTGTACAACCTGTTGGTATGTTACATGTTGTGAAATGATTACCACAGCAGAGCTAGTTAACACACCTCCGTTACCTCGCATAAATACCATTTTTTTTGGTGAGAACATTTAAGATCTCTCTTAGCAACTTTAAAGTATATAATACAGTTCTGTTAACTGCAATCACCATGCTGTAGATTAGATTCCCAGAAATTCATGTGCTAACTGGATATTTTACCCTTTGGTCAACATCTCCCCATTTCCCCCAACCCCAACCCCTAGCAACAACCATTCTATTCTCTGTTTCTCTGGGTTTGGCTGTTTTAGAGTCTACAATTTAGTTACATCATACAGTATTTATTTTTCTCTCTCTGACTTATTTCACTCATCATAATGCCCCAAGGATCCATAAATGTTGTTGGAAGTGGCAGGATTTTCTTCTTTTTCGTGGCTGAATAATATTCCATCTATGTACCTACCATATCTTCTATATCCATTTATCCATGTATGGACACTTTGGTTGTTTCCATTTCTCGGCAATTGTGAATAATGCTGCAATGAACGTGCGAGTGCAGATATCTCTTTGAAATAGTGATTTTATTTCCTTTAGATATATATATACCCAAAGCAGGATTGCTAATGTATGGTAGTTTTCTTTTTAATTTTTTGAGGAGACTCCATATTGTTTACCATAGCGGCTGTACCAATTTACATTCCCACCAACAGTGCACAAGGGTTTCCTTTTCTGCATGCTTGTCAACATTTGTTATGTCTTAGTCTCTTTGAGGTGATATCTCGTTGTAGTTTTGATTTGCATTTCCCTGGTGATTAGTGATGTAGAGCATCTTTTCATGAACCTGTTGGTGATCTGGATGTCTTCATTGGAAAATTTTTTATTCAGTTCTTCTGCCCAAGTTTTAATTGAATTGTTTGAAAATCTATATCTATCTATATCTATATATCTACATATAGATATAGATATAGATATAGCCACTGTATGAGTTCCTTATATATTTTGGATATTAACACCTTATCACGTACATGATTTGAAAATATTTTCTCCCATTCTGTAGCTTGCCCTTTCATTTTGTTGATTGTTTATTTTTCTGTGTAGAAGCTTTTTAGGTTGATGTAGTTATATAACAAGTTGTATAACCAGTTGTATATAACAAGTTATATAACAAGTTGTATTTCTCTTGGTGATTTTAAGATTCCCTTGTTATCTTTAACGTTGACATTTTAATTTTAATATTTCTTGGTATGGATCTCTTTAGGTTGATCTGCTTTGGAGCTCTCTGGGCTTCCTGTATCTGGATGTCTGTTTCTTTCCCCAGGTTAGGAAAAGTTTTCAGATATTATTTCTACAAATGTTTCCTGCCCCCTTTTCTCTTCTCCTTCTGCAGTTCCTATAAGGTGAATGTTATTCCATTTGATGTGCCATAAATCCCTTAAGCTTTATTCATTATTTTCATTCTTTTTTCTTCCTTATTCTCTGATTGGATGAGTTCCTCTGACCTGTCTTTGAGTTCACCTATTCTTTCTTGTGCTTCATCTACTGTATTTCTAAGTTCAGTTATTGCATTCTCCAGTTCTGTGACTTCTATTTGGAACTTTCTTATATCTTCTATTTCTTCGTTGAAGTTCTCACTGTTTTCATCCATTTTCCTTCTGAGTTCAGTGAGCATTTTTATGACCATAACTTTGAACTCTTTATCAAGTAAATTACTTATGTTCATTTCATTAAGATTTTTTCCTGAGGTTTTATTTTGTTCTTTTTTTGGAGTATAGTCCTCCCTTTCTTCATTTTGCTTGACTCTCTGTGTTGGTTTCTATGCATTAAGTGAAATAGCCACATCTCCCAGTCTTGAAGAGCTGTGTGACAGATGAACCTTGTCATTTAACCCTGTCTACTCTTGGTTGCCTCTCAAACCTTTGTGATTGTCTAAGCAGTTTATTTTTAATAGACCTGGCACACCATCCCAGCAGTTGAGGGTGTGCCAAGACAAATGAGCAACCCAAAGTGGAGGATCTCGGGCAGCACCTAGATTTAGGTTGATAGGAAGCCAGAAAACTTGGTAACAGCTTTTAAAGAATGCAAATATATTTAGTCTTGTGAGATTGCAAGTGGAAGCCCTGCTGCGCCCCAGAAGCAAGCAATCTGAAGGTGTTCCCTGGGGAGCAGTCACAAGAAAACAGTGCTTCAGATAAGTGTACAAGCTCCATTCTGGGAGATACCAGTGAACTGTAGTAAGGCAGAGTGAGGGTGGAGAGATGGCACCCCCAGCCTACCTTCCCCGAGAGCACATCCGTAGCCTCTAGATGTGTGCTGAACCTGAAGCCTGCTCTTAAGTCTTGTCCCTACTAGCAAATAGGCCTTTTTCATGTAAAGGCTGGGGCTGTGTCTCAGTCTGATGGGTAGTGGTACATCCTGGGGGTGGTATCCTGCCAATAACTGTCTCTCCAATTGTTACAGTCCCATGGGACCCAGAAAAGAAATCCCTCCTGGCCTCCAGAGCCAGGTGATCAAGGAGCATCCCCTGAGTGGAGGCCACAAAAATGGGATCTCCTGTCTTGGAGATTCTGGCTCTCTGGAGCACATCAGAAGGAAAGTGTGAAGATGATGCTTACTGGCTGAGTGAGGCGGTGGGAAGAGTGCAAAGATGACACCATTTGAATAAAGGGAAAGAGGGAAAAGAAGAAAAGAAGAAAAAAAATATATATATATAGCAAGACAGAGGAAGAGCAGGGAAGAAGGAGCCAGCTGGCTGGAGCACAAAGCTGTCACCTGCAGGAAAGGAAAAAGGGGAAAAAAGATGGCACCTTTCAGTTTTATCAAGGCAGAGAGAGAGCAGGAAGATGGCACCCGCCAGCCTCTGTCCCTGGGGAGTATTCCAGCAGGCCCCTGTTCCTCAGATTAATGCTTTAAAATTGGGAAGTGAGTCTCTTTCACCAAAAGTCAGAGTGCTTTTCAAAGGGCTGCTTCTACACTTGGCCCTGGGACAGGTGAGTCTGTGCACAGGCCCTTTAAGAGCTGTTCCTCAGTTCACCACAGCCCTGTGGGTCTCATGGGATGTGCCTTGTTGGTCTTCAAAGTCAGATGTTTTGAGGGTCTATCTCTCAGGTGCCAGCCTTAAAATTTGGAGTGCCCAATGTGGGGTCCATACCCTTCACCTCTCAGGAAGAAGCTCCAGGTTTTGAGTTCCTTCCTAATTGTGTGTCTCCACACCAAGGATGGGGTTTATGGCAAAATTGTGTCTCAGCCTTTCCTACTTGTTTTGATGTGGTTTCCCTCTGGTTTTCCTGATGTGAAGGGGTTGCTCCACCATCTTTTAGTTTTCTTCAGAGGAAATTTTTCCATATGTAGCTGTAGCTTTGGTGTGTTTGTGGGAGGAGGTGGGTTCAGGATCTTCCTATGTTGCCATCTTGAACTGGAACCTATTTACTGTGTTTTAAATTTTGGTTTTCAATCGTTCAGTTTGTTACTAGTATATGGAAATATGATCAATGTTGTGTATTAATGTTTATGTATTGATTTTATATTCTGAGATCCTGCTAAAGCAAGTTATTATAATTTATTATGAGTCTACTTATACATTCCTTGGAATTTTCTATGTAGACAATTATGTCATCTGTAAAGAATGACAGTTATATTTCTTCTTTTCTAATATGTATGCCTCTTTTTTCCTTTTCTTGCTGTACTACACTAACTAGAATCTAAAGTACTAAGTTGAAAACTAAGATTAGAGTGGACATTCTAACCTTGTTTTTGAACTCAGGGAAAAGCATTCATTCTTTCACCATTTGATGTGATGTTAGAAGTAGGTTTTTTGTAGATGTTCTTTATTAGGTTGAGGTAGTGACCTTCTATTCCTAGTTTTCTGAGCATTTTTAATATGAATGGGTGTTGAATCTCGTTAAATGCCTGTTCTGTATTAATTGGTGTGACAGTATGTGTTTCTTCTTTAGACTCAATATGGTAGATTACATTGATGATTTTTTACCATTGAACAAGGCTTGCATCCCTGGAATAAATTCCACTTGGTCATAGTCTATTATTCATGTGGATTCTGATGGTAGGTATTTTTGTGGATTTCTTCTAGTAGGGTAAATTATGGTTCCCCAAAAACGTCCGTGTTTAACCCCTCGTATGACAATATGTGAACGTTACCTTGTATGGAAAAATGGACTTTGCCGCTGTGACTAAGTAAAAAATCTTGAGATGAAGAGATTATCCTAAATTTTCTGGGTGGGCTATATATAAACACAAAGAGCTGTATAGGAGGGACACAGGGAGAGTCAGAGCTGGAGAGACCATGTGATGAGGGAAGCAGAGATTAAAGTGATGCACTTTGAAGATGGAAGAAGGGACTAATTCCAAGGAATGCAGGCAGCCTCTAGAAGACAGAAAGGGAAAGGAAACAGATTCTCCTGTAGGGCTTCAAAAGGAACAAGCCCTGAGACACCTTGACTAATATCAGACTACTAAGCTGCAAAAACTTTCTTTCACAAAGGGTCAAGGAGGGCTGGGAGCACATATGTGCTGCCCACCTGGACAGAGGGGGACCTGTGAGGCTGACCTACAGATTCTGTGGAGGTGGAGAGACATGAGCCCCTTTCTTCTCCAAGCTCTTTGCAGGGTCCAGCAGAGAGTCAGGCCACCTGTGGAAGCCTGCGGCCCCAGTTTTGCATGCTGGTGGTGTAGGGGTCATGTTCAGGGAATCTCTGTTGTCCTAACACCTGCCTGGGTCCTGGGGAAGGAATCAGAACTCAGAAGCAGGAGAAGAGCCTTTGGCCAGCAGGGAAGGGGGGGTGAGGCCCAGGGCAGGTCCATAAAAGATCAGAGCATCTCAGTGCTTTAGGAGGAAGGGGCTTCAGAGGTGGGCCAGCACAGGCTGTGACAGAGGCTAAGCAGACTGGGAGGGGAGGCACTTCCGGGAGACAGCAGGGGTCTACTCCCTGCCCCTCATTGTTTGCTCATCTCACTCTAATGAGGGGGTCATTTCCCCTGCTCTGATGATTCGAAGCCTCTACCGGCACCCACAGGACGGTGACTGAGGCCTCCACACTCCTCAGCATGGATCCCAGCTCCCACTCAGATCTGGGGCCACAGACACCTCTCCCACACCCTGCCGCCCCTGTGAGCAAGCTGTTCTTGTGAAACGTGGTCATAGTTTGTTAGGAGGATCTGTTTTCTATGGGGATACAAACCAGTGTTGATACCAGTACACACACATGTCCAGCCATGGGTGCAAAGGGAAGGGACAGTAGTTCTGGGGTGTCTTTGCAGACCCGTAGGCCCCTAACGCCAGTCCCCACAGCCACAGCCAGATGGGTCCTCCTCCCTCAGTTGAACGAGATGCTGCTGCACAGAAATCCCACAAGTTCCACAAAGGGGCCCAACTGTCCTTTCCCTTATACAGACCTTTAACGGGTGCCCCATGAATTTCCCCACACCCATTCCCCTTGTTGCATCCTCATTGGGATTAAGAGGTAGCTGCCCCCACCACTCTCCACATTGCAATAATCCCAGTGGAACTAGAGGATGCTCCCGCTACGATGAGGCAGACAGTCCTGTCCCCATGGCCAAGACTTTTCGTCTCTGGTCAGGCCACCCACACAGGAAACCCTAGATGAGCGGAGGGTCATCCCAGCGCCGTTGTCTGGCTGCTTCAGGAAAGCAGAGAGAAGCTCCATAATGACAAGGGCCGTCTCCAGGCTCCATGCTAGAAACTGGTGAGTGTCCAGAGGGCTGAAAGGCACAAGAGCAGCTCTGCCTCCCCAGAAGGTCCAGGGATGCAGAAGACGGTACAGATGCCCCAGAAGGGCCCTAGCCAAGCAGGCGTTAGAGAAGGGGCTGATGAGGGGGTCCCTGGGGAAAGTGAGAGCTGTGCGTTCCCAGGGGCAGCCTGAGGAGTCCTTGTCTATGTGGAGGAAAGGTGTGGCCACCTGTAGACCCAGAGCTCCTGTGACCTCCCTCATCCTTCCTTCCTCTCAGGATCGCTCTCTGTGGAGCAGCTCAACACCAACAAGATGACAGTGGCCTGAGAGCATTTCCCACGAAAACGATCTTTGTTCACAATTTACATACATCACTCCAAAGGTCCTGCTCCCACCCACACCTGGCCACACCCACCTCCCCCACCTCCCTAACCCCCCACAATCCCGCTCCCCCTCCCCCCCCTGGTGGTCCTGCCCCCCTCCCTTCCCCCCACATCATCCAGGATCAGCACTGGGAGGAGGAGGAGCCCCTAGGCTCCCCAGGGGGCTGCCCTGGGGCCTCGCCCTGGAGGGCCGGCCCAGCTGTTCCCTACTGGCTGCAGTGCTTCTTCCTCCTCTTCCCACGCTTCTTTGTGTCAAACGGGTCACGCTTTCTCTTTCTCAGCTGTGAGGGGCGAGCCAGCCCCAGAGCCAAGGCTGGCCTCCCAGAGACGCCGAGGCCAGCCCCGGGGATGGGCAGCTTCTCAGCAGCGGCTGGGCGTCCACACACAGCCCGCTTCCTCGACTTGGGAGCGGCTGGTGGAGCTGGGCTGAGGCCTCTTCTCTGAGAGGAGGGGGACTGGGGAGCACTCTGGGCCCCCCAACCTCCAGAGGAAGCCAGGGCTGAGACATGCGCAGGACTGAGGGACATCCCGAAAGGCACCAGTATATTCTGAGAGTCTACGATGAAGACGCTTTGGAGCACCTCCTCGTTCTCACTGGACCCGTCCCCGGGCACTCGGGCCTCCCGAAGAGGAGAGGCCTTTCTGAGAACAGACGCATCCCTGGATCTCAGTAGAGGGCCGGTGCGCCTTTGACCCTGGGGAGGGGAGAGCCGTACGGGCCGGAATATAGAGAACTCCTGACGTCCTCCAGAGGGAACAAAGACTTTGGGCCTGCACAGGGCAGTGTCTGTTTGGATGAGCCTATGAAGAGCCTCAGAATCGATCTCTGGTGGGCAGGCTTCATCACTGACCCCTAGATGGGGGTCTTGGTCGTGCCTCTGGGCACCTTGGCTGGCGTCGGACTCAGAAGGACTTGAGGCCATTCCGGGTGCACTGTGACTCGGGGCTGCCCGCACACCGTCGTCCTCTTTCAAGGCCAGGAGTCGTTTCTGCACCAGCTGGTAGGAGGGAGGAGGACAGTGACGGCTCCACACACACGTGTGAGAGGAGGAGCACTGGGCAGTGGGACAATGGCCCTGGGGGGGAGGAGGGGACGGGCGACCCCAGGACTTGAATCCAAATACAGACACTGTGGCAGTCCTGCCATCCTCCTGCAACTGATTCCCAGCTTTGTGACCTTCCCTCCCCTCCCGGCTCCCTATCCTCTCCTTCCTTTCACCCTGCACTGCACCCACCCCAGAACGGGCCCTTCCCCATGCCAGGCGTCCCAGGCAGGGGAGGGATGGACAGCGCTATATGGCCCTCCTGTTCTGGGGCCCTATCTCTCCCCTATTCACTGGGGTCCCTCCGTGCCCTGGTCTTCCTGGGTGTCCCTTGTGTCCCCTGTTCTACCGGGGATCCCTCCCTCCTCTGGCTCCCCTGGGTCATCTGGGTTCCCCTGTCCCCTGGATCACCTGGGGTCCCCCTCCCGTGGGGTCCCCTGGCTCCCTGAGTGTCCCTCTCCCTCCCCTGTCTCACTTCTTCGGGGGTGAGCCCTTCCTCCTGCTCCAGCTCCTTCTCTAGGGCCAAGAGATCCAGCTGTGGGTCTGGGGAAAGCAAATCTGCCAGGAATCCAGGGTGAATGACTGCCTCCACCTAGAACAGAAAGAAGAGGCTGTGAGCATCCTTGGCCAGGAGTGGCCTGTGAGACAAGAAGGCCAGGAGGGAAAGTGAAAAGCAGAGACCCACCCCACTCTCCTCCACAAGGCGGGGATGGTCAGCGCGCGCACACACACACACACACACACACGCAAACATGCACATACACAGTCACACACAAAAGAGCACGTATACAGAGGCACAAACACAGACACAAAGGCATACACACAGATAGACACAAACATATACACACAAACATCTGCGTAAACCTCCCCTAACACCAGGCTCAGGAACAAGGAGCTGAGCTTAAGTCCCAACGGCCTGAGCAGAACCCAGATCTTGGGTGCTGAGAGTTCCATGCCCTGGCATCTTGCAGACCCCAGTCTCCAGGCCTAGCCTACTTTGGTGACAAAGTCCTCCTGGGAACACAGCTTGTCGATGTAGCTTAAGAGATCCGGGTCCGAGTAGGTGCTGTCCTCTTCCTGCTGCAGCTCATTTCCGTCCTCTCCCCATTCTGCATCTGAGTCGCCTGTGGCTGAGTGGACGGGCCCCACCAGCACCTCCATGATGTCCATATACTCCCTCACAGCCTCAGGTGGAATCTCCTCGGGTGCCTTGGGCTCCGGGGGTCGCTGGGACCTGTGTGGCTTCGGGCGGGAGGGCTGGGCGCTGGGGCCGGACATGCTGGGAGCACAGGCTGAGGCAGAGCAGGAGGAAGGGGAGGAAGGTGAGGGGCTCCCGGTCCACCTCCTGACCACCGAGCGCACGCTGGTGAGGGCATTGTTGGGGGACATTGATGTGGGTGGGGGGGGGTCAGGACCACCTGAAGCTTCATGCACAGTTGGAGGGGGGCGGTAAGGGGGCATCTAAGAGAGTCACATGTAAGGAAGTGGGGAACCTCCAATTTTCCAGGGGTGTCCCCATCAAGCCCACTTCTTAGGCAGACTTTGTGTGCAGTCCTTTGACAGGGAGGCGTGAGAGAAGTTACAAAATTGACCAAGTCAATACCCCGTAGTGACAAAGGGCATCTGAGACCCCACCCCCCACCCCCCGCCTCGGTGGTTGTTTTGCTTGAAAGACCAATGCCCCTGTCTTGAAGGAAAATGATCCACATGGGAACAGTGGCCAACCCTGGGCCCCTGTTACCTGTGCGTTCAACTCCAGTGGGAACCTGGGTGGCTGGCTGAAGGCCCACTTTCGGGGCTGGGGGCCCCCGAGGATCCAGCTTCGGTGGGGCTGGAGGAGGCAGGCCCTGCGCGCACTGCATCCACTGCAACTGCTGAACCTGCATCTCCTCCTCGGCCTCAAATTCCATGAACCTGGGGAGTGACGGAGGCACAGGCCACCCTGAGAAAATGGCCTGGGTTCTGGAGCCCAACAAAGGCAGCCAAGAATGAGGGATTGGGAGAGGATGTGCCTTGGGGCTGTCAAGGCCCTGTGAGGTGCTGTCCACAGCAGAGAGCTGCTCCTGGAACTGATACAAGATCTGGGACCCTTCCTGCCTCACCAGCACTGGAGAGCATTCAACAGCATAGAGCCAGGTCGCTGCACTGAACCAGGTCAACGGGACACGTGGCTGACCCAGGGGGCACCCTCCTCATGCCCCCCATCCAGAGCCACATGAAGGGCTGACAGCCAGAGGCTGGAACAGGCATGTGTTCCCCACAGGGGTCCTTGCCCAAATCCAGGACCCTGGGTTGGGACTGAGAGTTCTGGAACGTAGACCTGGAGACAGGGCTCAGGAGAGGCTGGACGATGTGGATGCTGAGCTTAGAGGACAGGCCTTCCTTTCCTCTGAGAGGTGCTTGTTTGTTTGGTTTTGTTTCTTAAACCAAGGGGATTACCGTGGAGCAAACACTGGAAGGGCCAGAGACCCTTGGGCTGATGACAGCTGGCTTCTCCAGCCTCTTGAGGGATGCCAGGGTACCCACTCAGGCCACTTTTCGTGAGGAGAGGGGGTCCCAAATGTATGTCAGTGGCCGCCAGCCAGCCACCACTAAGGAAACAGCAGGCTGGCAGGTGGAGCTCTTTCCCCAGCCCAGCCCATATGGCCGGAGATGGACCCCTACTGGACTCACAGCTTCACCCTGCCCCGTCCTGAGACCTTCATGTCAGGGCACGGGTAGGTCAAACTCAGGGGAGGGCAGAGCTCGTGGTGGAGGAAGGACAGAAGACCCAAACTCTCAAGGTGAGGGAGGGGTTTCTGGAGGACTGTAGGGCCTCTGGGCTGCGGGCCCCCCGTTTCGAGCGACAGCCCTTCTCCTTTGTCCTCTCTGATGAGCACCCCCACGGCCAGACCCTGCCCTCACCCACTCGCCTCACCCCCCACGCAGACCCTGGGCCCAGGACGCTGACTCACTTTTGCGCCATCTCGTAGTAGATCATCCGGTCAGAGTTGCTAATGTGCTGCCATTCCTGCACGGCCCTGCACAGTCCCTCCTCCAGTGTCATGGTGGGCTTCAGGCGGGCCAGGGATCGAAGCGCTGGGCTGTAAGCACTCGGGGTCAGTCTCTGTGCCCAGCCCAGCCCCCACCTGCCTGACCCCACCCACCAATGTGGACCACACATCACTCATCACAGCATGACTGAGCAACAGGAGAGTGAGAGGCAGGTGTCCGGGAGAGCAGAGACAAGCCTTCCCGGCTACGGCTGTCACCACCTCACACTCACTCGAGGATGACCATCCACTCCCAGGCTACAGCTGGGACACTGTGCCTTGGGGAGCTCTTTTCCTCTTCAAGGCTGCCTTTTCATAATAAAAATCACCATCATCAATGAGGCGTGGCATGTGCCAGGCAATCTGCTCACACTTCGTAGATTAGCCCAAGGAGTCTTCTGCACGGTCCTCTGAATGAAGTGTGGTTGTCCCCTTTTTACGAGGGACCGCAGGTTTAGGATGGAAATGCCTGCCAGGCTCACAACTCTAGTGGGAGAGAGCCCATGCCCTTAGGAGAGCTCTACTATCACGCTGTTCCTAGTGGAATTCTCCACATCAACGAAGTCGAGGCGTGCATGAAGCGCTCTCCTGGGCCCCGTGCTCCTCCCCCTTCTCCGAAGTGACCTCCCCGGCCATGTACACTCAGGTGCTGTATGAAAGGAGACGTCAGCACAGGAGAGTGTGGCATCCACTCCTTGGCTCCTCAACTTACACCACGACCCTCTCTGACTGCAAGTCTTCAGGCCGTATTACCAGGAGAATCATGGAAGAGCAAGCTGGCTAGACTCACAGGGGGGTGGGGTCAGTTGAGATAAGGCACATTTCAGTCATGATGTCATGGACTGGCAGGCTCGCCCGTATGACCGACAGTGTGCCTTCTCGTGGCGTGGACATCGCCCTCACACCTCGCTTCCAGTATCCCTAGAAACCTAACCTGCGAGTCCATCCCCAGTTCCTCTTTATCTAAGAGCTCCGATAAGCTCATGACCCCCTGAGCGTTCACTCACATGAGAAAGCAGGAAAGAGCTTCCGCATCAGGCCTCTGGGGAAGGTGTCTCCGGGCCAGTGGCTTGAGGCGCTGCCACCGTCGGAAGTTACTGTACACGCTCTGGTGGTTAGAGCAGTCCTCCTGCGAGGCATAGGGCTGGTTGGTGTCCAGGCTGCCCTCCCTGGAAGTGCCATGTGGCCATGGCCCAGAGTTCACTGGGCGAATGTTAGGGGCCATCTGGGCAGCTGGTGGTGGAGCTTGAGGAGGAAAGCCTAGGGTCCAGCCTCCCTTGCCAGCCTGAGTAACTCCAACAGCTGGAGCAGTCACAATGGTCTCCATTGCAGGGGTTGCTAAGAATATGGGTGCAGGACATGCAGCACTCCCGCTGAGGGCCCCTGGAGCGCTCCAGTTGAGGGGGCCCTGAGGAACGATAAAGGTCTGAGTCTGGGGGGCCTGCACTGGCCTCCCTTGTGACCTGACTTGTACAGTGAAGTTGCAAGCCCCAGGGGCACCAGGGCCACAGCCACCATTAGCCACCAAAGGCATCCTGGGGAAAGCTGGCAGCCACAGGCTGCTGCCGGGAGGGAATGCGGGGGCGATGAGAGGTGGCAGGTGCTGCTCCCAGGGTGGCCAGTGCTGGGCGCCAGGAACGGGTGGAGGAAAGGACACTGCCGTGAAAGTAGACAAGGAGGCACCGGGGTTCATGGTGACATCCGTTCCCAGCAGTGCAGATGCTGTTGAGGCAAAGGAGAGGA
Source organism: Mesoplodon mirus (assembly GCF_964341445.2). Classification (NCBI taxonomy): domain Eukaryota; kingdom Metazoa; phylum Chordata; class Mammalia; order Artiodactyla; family Ziphiidae; genus Mesoplodon; species Mesoplodon mirus. The sequence goes on along the minus strand of NC_138983.1, from coordinate 92,411,371 downwards.
GTGAATGGAGGAGGAGAATGGGCAAGTGGGACTGAGGCTTTCTGCGGCATCAGAGTGTAAATCTCCACAGATGAGAGACTCTTGGACAAGGGAAACTGCAGCGTGCAACTGTCTTCAAGTGATTTTCATGCCCTGACCTCCAGTTGAGAATTATTCCACTCGTGACCCCACGCCCATCCACCAAGCTCCCTGACCCCTGCCTGCCGAGAAGAAACTGCCTCAGCAAGCACTCACTTGGAGAGCCTCCCTAAGGCACACCCTGGCACCTAAGCCTCACAGGCTGTCTCCCAAGACCTGGAGCTGTGTGGACATCCGCTCTGTGAGAAATGCCCCTCAGCCGGCGTACTAGCAGGTAGGGGCCTTCTGCAAGGTAAGTTCTAGGCCCCCAAAGGCCCTTTGTGGACAGGCACTGTGTAAAATATTAGGGCCCCACCTCCTCCTCAGTCCTCCTTTTCCTGATGCTCAGTATAAATCCCCTCTTTCTTTCCTAGCCTCACAAAGCAAAACAAAATGCTGGAAAATATCTCTAATGGAATCCTGATACAAACCCATGACACTGGCCCAGAAAGCACCTGCATCTCCGAACAACCCACAGCAGATACGTAACATGGGCCAGGTCCTGCCACCCCTTCCCCAGTGCCCAGAGTCACTGTCATCAGTCAGGAGTTCTGTTCCTAGGGGCTTGGCGTGGTCTGAGAAGTAGGCGCGTGTCCCTTAGATTCTGTCATTTCACAGCCAGTGATGGCTGCAGAGGATTAAACAAGGGCCAGGGAATTGTCATGTTACATTGGTCGTGGGAGTATAGACTGCCTGTGGTCCTTCCCCTTCCAGCTCCCAATAACGGAGAGACAATCTGAGATGCAGGCATAAGCCAGATGCCATGGCGATCAAGTTGTCTGAAACACATCCCTGTTCAGGAGAACAAGGTACACACCACGGTGCACCTAACTAACCGGAACAGATGTCATAGGACGTTTAATAGTAACACAGAAGATCATCTTCCTGATCCTGGGCTACACTCCTTCCCCCTTTAAAAGAGGAAGCAGCCTTCATAGACATTCCACCCGAACCAACCCCACTCCACATCTGTTCCCTGTCCATGAAGGAGTGACATGAAATAGGAACAAACTCTTCCTCTCAAGGCAGCCTGAGGGTCCACCATGAGATACGGGACAAGATGAAGTAGGTCTGAAGTACTGCCATTCCACAAAAGGAAGAACAATTCAGAGCAACTCAGGAACCTGAGCCCTCTCTTGGCTGAAGTTACACGTAACGGTTGCCCATCCCCTGTTGAATCCAAGGCAACAGTTACCTGAACTGACAAGTGAGCTCTGGGCTGGGAGGAGTGGACGAGGTGTGGGCTGCGGCAGTTAGAGTAACCCCCTGCCTAGCTCTCGGAGAGGACACTTCACTGCAGGTGTGGCCACACACAGCCCCATTGAATAGTTTTCTCACCAAGACCATCTCTCCCCACGGCCCCCTGAGATATAGTATGCTCCTGTTCAAATCCCTTTGAAAGATATGGTGAGGCAAGCTTCAGGTGCCTCAGGAACACAATACAGCTCTAGGCTTTCCTCATGACCCTCCCTGTGTCACCACCAGGACATCACACACATCCTTACACACACGTTTCAAAGTGGCTTGTCTCCCTTCTAGAAAGAATCAGACTGCTGCCATCCTTTCTCCATTGCCAGGGCAATTCCTCTTGATCCACCTGCAACGACCCCTCCTCCCCAGGGCAGTCTCAGGTTTCTTCAGGCTCCCCAGTCTCCCCAGGTGAAATGTCCTTGTGCGTCCAGTGCTCTCTTCTCCCTCTACTTCAGTCCAACTAGGTGCCCACAGTTAAGTGTAACGTGTGAACCTGAAGGATGTGAGGATGGCAGGGTCTCTGAGAACACACCCCCAGCCTATAGGCTTACCTCCTATTGAAGCCATCCTGCAGGCTTGGGCACGGACTACTGCTGCCTGGTAGCCTCAATGAGAAAAGTCAAGACCAGGAGCCAGAGAGCGACCTGCTTCAGCAAACGCTCGGGATCCAAGTCAACGAGGGACACGTTTGAAAGTAAACCGGAAAATGCGGGCTGAACCGTTCTGCGGTGGGGGAGGGGCAGAGGGCACGTGGGTCGGGGTGGCGTGCGCTGGGGGGACATTCCACGAGGGCTCTGGCAGGTAGGCAAGAACCGGAAGTTCCTTCCACCTCCCACAGTGGCAACACAATTGGCGTGTGCCTCTTTAGGCAGTTTATAGACTGTTGTTTTGATTCACGGCACCGAGGTTGAACATGACAGTCCCTTCCTTTCACGTCTTTATCCATCAACCTAGGGTTTTTTTTTTTTTTTTTTTGCGGTACGCGGGCCTCTCACTGTTGTGGTCTCTCCCGTTGCGGAGCACATGCTCCGGGCGCGCAGGCTCAGCGGCCATGGCTCACGGTCCCAGCTGATCCGCGGCATGTGGGATCTTCCCAGACCGGGGCACGAACCCGTGTTCCCTGCATCGGCAGGCGGACTCTCAACCACTGCGCCACCAGGGAAGCCCTGGAGCTTTAATAATGAAGGAAAACTTAAATGATTTGCAACCAATAACTTCATACTAGAGGAATGGTGAGGCAAAATATTGTACCCAGGCACTCGAGAAAGGCAGGCTGCCTTGTTGCTTCCTCCCTTTGTTCAGTCATTCAACCAATTATTTACAAGATTCTCACTCATAATTCTGATACAGTATTTGAAGGACTCTTCTCAAGGCCACTGATACAAAAATTGCACTGTGCAAAAATTAGCCAGTCCCAATTCTGCAATCACTTTTGTAATACTTCAAAATCCTACACCCCACAGACAGAGATAATCAAATTAGCCCAAATGTAACTTGGGAAGACCAGTCACAGAAGGGAGTATCTAAAAGTCCTTTGGATCATGATCTCTGACTATTCCTGCACAGAAGGTGGGGGCGGGCATTGACTACTGAGAAAAAACATCTCTGGACATGCATCACAAGCCTCAGAAGACAGTTCCATCTTCCACTCAATCACGAAACATTAAAGAAACGAAGAGATACCATGTTTGTGTCTTGTGGAGTTTTCAAGTCTGCACTTGGAGGCGCTTAGTGCTGTTACATGGGAGGGGTCTTCAGAGGCATCCTGTTGAGTGAGAAATGCTCTAATCTTGCGTTTGACCAGAAAGCGGATCTGATGACTGACGTCTCTTCGGGAAGTTTACAAAGTCAGGTCAGTGAGTCGATCCCGCTACTGTTTTTGTTGTTGTTTTATTGTCAACTGAAATTCTGCAAGATATTATAAAAAAGGAGGGAGGGAAAATAAAATTGTTCCCATACTACCTGTTGAAATTGGCCCAGATGGTCAACTCTTTCTCAAAATTATTTTTTAAAAAACCCCAAAACCGTACAAAGGAAACACCTGTGAACACTGAGAAAAAATATTCTAGTAGAGTAAATGCGTTGGAAAAACTCTAGGAACGGAGTCAGGAGACAGTATCTTAAGAGTGTTTCCCAGGTCTGAAATTCTTTGCTAGCATTGTTCTTTAACGGAAACTTCAGGTGTGCTAGGAAAAAGGACCTACTGTTTTTTGAAAGACATTAACAAGAACCAAGGAACGGCAGTCCAAAGGACATGAAAGTACTTGGCCCGATTTGAGGCCACTGTGCTTACAGCGGAGCTCTCCAGAACTCTTTGTAGCTAAGTGCATGGGTTTCACGAGTGCAATATAAAACTCACGAGTGCACATTTCCCAAGAGCTGGTTTTAAGAAGAGACCGTCACGAAGGTTCCCAGCGAGGAGCGTCGCCAGAGAAGTTCCGCAGCTTGCCCGACCCTCCATTTCTGTCCTCTCCTGCAGAGACCTCCTAGGCCCGCGCACCCCGCGCCTGCACGCCCGCGCACGCCTGTGCACGCCCACTGGGGCGGGGCTCTCGGGCACGCGGACCGCCGTCGTCCGACAGCTCCCGGCGTCTGCTGGGGCAGTTTGCTCCGGAAGACAGGAGCGCATGCGCGAGCGCCGAGGGTGGGGCCCCAATGGCTGTCCGGCGGGGAGGGGCCTGTCATGGCGGCCTGTAGAGTCAATTCTAGGAATCCTGAGGTAAGGGGTACGGGGACTTTTCACCCCTCAGGTGTCACCGCTCTGCACTGTTGTTCACCCTGTGGGTTATTTGTGCCCTTGTCCATGTAAGGAGACTCCCCACAATGTGGATTCACGCCCCCATAGAGCTCGATTCCCTTGAGATGTTTACCCCAGGATTATCGGCACCACTGGGGAGCCGGCTGCATGAAGGGTTCAGTGATTGCGGGGCCTACAGTGGGGGCTAAATAGTGTGTGCGAGCTATTAAACAGGTGCCGTTCTAGTCTGCGCGTTGTGAAGAGTAGAGTACAAAAGCTAGAGGGAAGTTCTTGCGAGTTGAAAACCCTCATCTGGTTCCGAAGGTGTAGCTCAGGTGATTGGAAAATGAGTGAAGATGGAAGGAACACACTCATCGTTTCACTAGTGTCTTCCTTCTTATCATAAAAACATCAGTCAACACTTGTGTTCAAACTGCATTCTTTTGTCAGTGATGCGAGCAACTTTGCTGAATGTGGTAATAAACATGTATTTGTAGTCTGGTGTCAAATCATGATTGATTTGCAAGCATAGATGGGGTCTGTACATACTTAATTGGTTGGTGGGAATCTGATATGTAGTCAAATGTGTGGGTTGGTTTTGTCCGTGGATATTTGTGTTTGAAGGGAGGTCATGCCTGTGTTTTTGTGAGAGTGTGTAAGAGTGAGTGTTGTATTTGGAGGGTGTTGAGATGTGACGCAGGCATACTCAAGGAGTTGGTGGTTAGGTGTTTGTAATTTGGTGTTTGGGGAATATGTTTACATGTGTTTTTTTCACCCATGAATTTGGGGATTTGTGTGTGTGTAATGGTGGATTTGGAAGGATTATCTGCATATGCGTAAGGGCAATGTCAGGAAAAGTAGTGGTGTATATTACTTTAGGTGTCCAGTCTGTTAATTTTGTATATTTGGGGAATGTAGGCTGATCATTTGTGTATTCAGGGCATGTTGTATGGTTATGGGGTGTTTGTGGGTGTGCATTTTCAGGAGCTGTGTATGTATATTTGGATGTGTAGAGGGCAAGTCTGTGACTATTTTATGGGGCTGGTGGATGTTGAATGTGTAGGTATGTTGTGTTTGTATGATCGTGTATTCTGCAAGATGGCAGAGTTCATTCTGCGTGAGAGGTTGGGAATATGGGGTTATGTATACGCCAGTAGTGTGGTACTGTATGTGTATTTGGAACAAAGGGCGTATAGGGTGACATTATTGCCTATTTGTAGTGTACTGGGTAATTGTGGTTCTATTTGGGACTTGTGGAGAGTTGTGTGTTCAATGAGTTTGTGTGTGTATTCAAGGGGCATGGCCACTTGGAGGAATATTTGCTGAGGCTGTGCATTTGTAATTTTCAGTAGGAGCCTCTTAGGCTTATGTATTTTGGGAAGTGAGTGTATCTGATAGAGAGGTGGGGTTCTATGTTTCTACAGGGAAGATGGACAATTGCATTTCTATGTATTAGAAATATGTGATATGGGTATTTGTTAGTACTTGCACATGTGTGAGCTGGCTCCTGATAGCTAGGGATAATTTGATATATGGAAGTTGTTTCATAAATGGTTTGCTGGAGATATTTCCATGTATCTTACTTGTGTATTCTAATCCGTGTGCGTGTCCATCATCAGGTGCATGCATTATCAGAGTTTGTTCATAAGGTATGGAGTTGTTAGGAGTATTCAAAGTGTATTTCTTTGGAGAACGCTAGGGTGTCTATACATGTGTTTGGTAGGAGTAAGAGGTGGTCTGTCTATATATTCAGGGTGAGGGTAGAAATATATATATACACACACACACACATATACAGTTTGTATGTTGGAGTAGTGGTGGGGAGCTTGTATTCTGGAGAGGTAGCATAATGTATAGTGTTTGGGAGGGGATCCATATGTTCAGGGGTTAGGAATATTTGCATGTGTGTGTCCATAGGTGTGTGAGAATTGTGTATGTATCTTAGTAAGACTGCAGAGGTTGTCGGTGTTTTTCTGTTTTGAGTGTGTCTGAGCATTTGGGGTGTATACTCATGAGTAGTTTGTGGATGTGTGTATTTGTGATTTGTGAGTGTAGCAGGAGGCTTCGAGTCCTCTATGTGTCTATTTCAAAATGTAATGCCTGAAGAATTTAGTGGTGTTGCTTGTATGTGTGTTCTCAGTATTAGTGAGGTGGACTTATATGTACAGTTGACCCTTGAACAACATGGGTTTGAACCACACGGGTCAACGTATAGTGGATTTCTTTTTTAGTAACTACTACAGGACTACTACAGGATCCATGGATGCAGAGCCACTGCATGGAGGGTTGGCGCCCTAACCCCCAAGTCGTTCAAGGGTCAGCTGTATTTGATAAGTATAGATTATTTGTGTCTGTGTGTGGTTTTGAGTTCCTGGGGCTTCTGGGGTATGCTGTGGGATGTGAGAGTTGAGTTTGTGTGTTTGGAAACCAGTGGGCTGTGTAGGTTATGTGTGTGTGCAGGAATCCTGCAGTATATGTATTTTAGGGCTGTGGGATTGCATATGGGTCTTTTTTTGGGTTGCACATGAGACAGTTGTGTACTTGGTGACCCTGTGTGCTTAGGTGCTCAGTGTGTACATCTGGATGGCATATTGGTTGCACATGTTTGTTTTCAGGCCCATGTTGTGTGTGTATATATAGTTGTGAGAGTGGAATGTGAATATTCAGGGTGAGTAAGGTTTCATCTGTAAAAATTTAGGTAGTAAGAGGTGGTCTGTTTGTGTATTTATTCAGGGTGAGGGTGTGTGTTCAGGATACATATATATATATATATATATGTACAAACACAAATGTATCTGTGGTATCCTTTTGGTTATATATCTGTGGTGGGAGTTGAGAGTTCTACTTGGGGTGTAAGTGGATTCTGTGCACATATTCACAGGAAAAGTTATGGGATGTGTCTTGGGAGAGTCAATGGTGCATCTCTCTTCCCAGCTGTGTGTTTAGTGATGTCAGGTGGGTAGCTTGAAATTGGTCATGCTGGGAATATTTATACCATGTAGATACCATAAGTGAAGTCTTTCCCGCCTTTCTCGGAGAGCTTTTTATCAAGCACTTAGCAGCGTACCACTGATGTGCGTGTTTGGATTGTGTATGTATGAAGCAAGAATATTTGGGCATCGGTGGGTATGTATGGGACACTCATGTGAATTGTGAGTGGGGCTTCTGGGGCTATGGGCCCTTGTATATGTGCATTGACCCTGGTAATTGTGAATCATTGCATTGCTCCTATCAGGTTGGTCTGTTCTTTAGGGCCAGAGAATCCCCATAAATGTTGTTGATTCCCAGTAGAAATCATGCAGATGGATACAGGGGTGTCTGTACCTTAGGCAGGTGGACACTCCTTCAGCATTTGTGTGGTCCTAGCGTCTGGGTCCCTAGAAGGGGGCGCCTGGCGGACAGATGGCCATGCAGAGCAGAACCTTCACAGGTGTGTTGTTGGCATGACAGGCAGCAGTCAGAAAGTCATGGGGCTTCCTGGATAGGAGGTCAGATGACCAAGGGCTCTCCCAGGAAAACCCCCTGAGAATCAGTTGGACAGCTACAGGCATTCCTGGCTCTTCTGTGGCACAGCGGACGTGCAAGGACACCCTCCACATGGGGTCCAGAGCCATGTGTCCCTGAGCCCAACTGCCCCAGGGTGGTGGGAACTGTTGCATATCAGGCTGGTCAACTGTATCACTAGGTCTCAACCAACCTGTCTCATGGAAACCTAAGTCCTCACGGATAGGCAGGACCTCTAGGGATCACTGAGCTGACAAGGACAGAGGTAGGGAGGCTTTGTCACTGAGGGAGAGTTGGGGACTGAGACCTGGAGAGCCTGGGGAGTCCCACTCTGAGGAGATAACGGCTCTGATGTTCCCAAACCCTTTAGACATGTTCTCTGTTCTTTTCTGAAGGCTCAAGATGCTTCTAGCAGTGGGAAGCTTATCTCAGTTTCATGTTTCTCTGATAGGATGAACTGACCCTTTTATTCACTCTTCCACATCGAGCTGCAAACCCATCAGAGGGAACCATGTGATCGTTGTAGCCACCAGCTGACCCCACAGCCACCTTGTGCCTCCCTTGGACCCACCCAAGCATTTCTGAGCCTTCTTTATGGTGAGTCTTGTGGCCTTTTCTCCCTCATTGTGACTCCTCCTGCCAATAAAACATGCTGTGAATGTTAACAAAAGGAAACCTGCACTAGAATTGGAGTCTGGAAGGCCCGTAGAGGGAGCTCTCATGCCGTGCCACTCATCATCAATTACTCCAACAGGAAGAGGTCATTTACTGACCCCAAAGAGGAAGTGCAACCACTTTACTACCCCAACTGGAGGAGGGAAGACTTCCTTCCTGGCCAGCAACAAGAAGTAGGAAATAGAAATAGCTAATAGAAAATTCCGCAGTTTAGCCAATGAGATGCCGTTGTCACCTGAAGTTTTACTTTCCTCCAGTGAACTTCCATTTTTTCCCTTGATGATGACTTTCTTTCCTTGTCCCACCCTCCTTACTATACAAGTCTTCTGGGACTTCCCTGGTGGTCCATCAGCCAAGACTCCGCGCTTCCAATGCACGGGGCATGGGTTCGATCCCTGGTCGGGGAACTAAGATTTCCACATGCCATGTGGCATGGCCAAAAAAAAAGAAAGCCTTCCATGTTGTGTAACCCGTTGGAGTATCTCCCTTTCTATCAGATGAGATGCTGCCTGATTCATGAATTGTTTAATAAGGCCAATTTATTCAAAATTCAAAGTAAATCTTCCAATTTACTCAGTTAAATTTTGTTTCTTAATACATTGGGGGCATGCAGAGGTGGCCACTAACAGTTTAATATGTATCCCTCCAGAAATGTTCTGTATAAAAATATGTATGTGCACTTTTCTAAAATCCACTCTTATGATTGCTACTGCTAACAAGATGATTTTATGATTAAATGCTTATCTTTTTAAAAAGAAAAAGGTAAATATATTGGTGGCAGTGATGGGATCTGAAGCAAATTTCTGATAACATTTGGGACAAGGAGAAACAGGTGTGGTGCCCACAACTCCTTTGAGTTCACTGTCTTTCTTGCCACTCCCGAAGGTTGTTGGTAAGCTCCTCTTGGTTTGAGCTCCATTCTCTTTGCATTTGTGCTCCCAATCTAACTGGCTTTCCTTTACAGGGCAGGTCAGTTTGGCTGGTAGAGGATTCTCCTTGAGGCCAAACCCCTAGCCTTTCAGATGGAAATTCCCAGGACACAGTAACATCTCTTGGTTATTGCCAGTATATTTTTGAGTGGTAAACCATAGCCCCTAATTTTGTTCCCTGGATTCCACACTGGGCACTGCTGACAGTGTAGTCTGCACTTGCCCATCTGTTTGGAATCAGCCCCCAGTTTCCATGCTTGGAGCTGTTGGTGGTGGCTATAGTTCTCCATTTTGTTTGGAATCAGTTTGCAGTCCCCATTCCTTGGGATTTGCCGTTTGGATCTTTTTCCTCAGTCCAAGGATCCCTGGAATCGGTGGTGGTGCATACCAGGCCTTCTTTTGTCCAGGACATGGTAACATCTCTTTGTTACTGCTGATATATTAAGGCGCAGGTTTTTTGTGTGTTCTTTTGGGTTGACAAAGGCTAGCTAAGGAAATGAGATCCTTTATCGCCAAAGAGTTGAGAATGCCAGCTTCTGGCACACCTGCTTATTTTATATTTAAGAACTATGGTCCTGGAGGTTGTAGATATTTAGAAAGATGGAAAAATTATACTAATATTGATCTAGAATTACAGTGGTCATTGTGGGGCATGTTCCAGTTAGACAAGATTGTACATTTAAGGAAAACACTAGAGAGCAAGGGTTCACAGATTGCACAGGGAGAATGAGATGCCTGCTTTACTTGGTATGTAAAAGTTTACAGAAGGTTTCAAGATTCCAAAATAGCTTCGTTTAGAGACTTAGAACAAAAAGCTAATGAAAAATTAAAGAGACAAAAGGTACCTGAAACAAAAGACCATAGGACGGATGTGACTGCAGATTTAACTCCTACTGTCCCCCCCTTTCCTTTTTCACCTGAGTACTCTTGTTTTACTCATTTTCTGTCTGAAATACTTTTCTATTCCAAAAAGAATATTTAACAATTGCCATTTAAAGTAAAACTACCTGAGGTTGCATGTGAGCCCCCTCAGGTGTCCTTTACCCCTTGGTCAAAGACTGAACTGAGAGCTGTAGTCAAAGAATTCTCTAAACCTTGGAGGAACCCCCAATATTTTTTAAAGAATTTAGAGTCACTGTCAGGGCGTATGTCCCCAAACTGCTAGATCTTTATCCACTTGTACACATGTTGGTAGGACTGGGGGAAGCCCCAGAATGGATGTGGGAAGCAAAATGACATAATCCCTAGGATGATATTCAAGATCCTCAACCTAAAAAGGCTTGCAGAATAACAACTAACCTTTTATAAGCTATTCCTAAAATCTTCCCTGCTCACACTTCGTCTATTATTAATTGGCCTAATAATGATTGCTCTATTATTCACTCATACAAACAAAAGAGGGGTGAATCTGTGGAAGACTTTAGAGCCAGTTTGGAAGCTCTCTTTTTACAGCAGTTGGTGTTCCAAGGAATAAAAAGTCCACTCAGCCTGCTTTAACTGCCCTCTTTGTAAGTGGATTATCTTCTGAGATTAGTGGATTGATAAAAGGGCAGAAAAGAGGGTGGGAGGCTATAGGCCTGACTGAACTCGTGACTATAGCTGAGCATTTTGAAAGGACCTTGGAGCAAGATCACAAACAGAAATCCACCAAGCTCATAGCCTTACAGTTACAACAGCTCTAAGGCAAGGGACACAAAATGACACCTGGGCCTCCCCCATTACAACCTCCTAGGGGTCCATGATCAATTTGATGACCCAAAGTTGATGTTTCATTTGTAATCAGTGAGGACACTGGAAAAAGAGGTGTCCTCAAAAGTCCTATGCAAACTCTTCACAATTGCTCTCATATCTGTCTCAAAGGGAGGACCCCCCCGTGACCCTCTCCCCTAGTTGGCAGAACTCCAGAGGTTCTCTGGTAAACTATTAGCAGCAATGACCTTAAACAGCCCAGAGGAAAATATAATGAAAAACGGCCAAATTTTAGTTGATACTGGAGCTATGCTTTCTACTTTAAACCCCACTCTCATATTTTACTTTGAAATCTACATTAAACTCTAACCCTAACTGTAAACATAATTACATAACCCTTTAACACCCTACCCCTAGCCCTAACCAGAGCTGTGCTTTCTACTCTAAATCCCACCCTCAAAGAACAACAGGTCCCTCTGAGTAAAGAGGATGTTTCCATAGTGGGAGTACCTAATACAGTTCAGAGAGAATTTTTATCTCAACCAAGATTCCTTTCTGCTATGCAGTATAGCCCCAGTTAATCTATTCAGTAGAGATCTCTTTTCTAACTTCAAAGGGCCAGTACATTTTGCCTCCAGTGGAGATCTCACCTTAAAATTTCCTGATCAACGTGAACCTGATCAGTTATGTTCCTTACAATCTCTCCTGGACGTAAAAGCGGAAGTTCAACAAAAGTTCCCTAATTGGATGGAGATGCCTACAAATTTGGGGGCTACTTCTGACAGTGTTAACATCAGAAGAATAAAAAAATGCAAACCTATAAAGATTCAGATAGATGTAGCTAAACCTCTCCCTAGGTTTCCTCAACAGCTATTAAAGCCTGCGGTCATACAAGGTCCCATAGCTATTGTAGAAGACCTAATTGCCCAGGAGGTAATCATTCCTGTACTCGTCCCTGCAGCATGCCAATCTTGCCTGGTTGGAAACCTGGCAGGATGGCGATTTGTCCAGGACTTGGGAGCTGTTAATAAAAATAGTTTTTCCCTGTTTTCCTGTTGTTCCAAACCTAGCCACCCTTGTGTCACAAGCTTCAACTGACTTGAAATGGTTTACAGTTGGAGACCTTTGTTCACCTTTCTTCAGCATCCCGGAGACCCAACAGCCAATATCTACATGGCTTTACTTGGAACAATCAACAATATACCTGCACTTTTATGCCTCAAGGGTTCACTGGGACTCCTTCTTTTTTCCTCCCAAGTACTTCACCAAGATTTAAGTACCCTCTAGTTCCCTGAGAAATCAGCCTTTTTACCATATGGAGATAACCTCCTGCTGTACTCAGCTACTGTAAAGGTTCCATAAGGCATTCATAAAAGATTCCATTTATTTGCTGCAACAGTTAGCTGAGAAAGAACACAAAGGAAAAATTACAATTATCCGTAGACACTGTTCATTACCTAGGACGTAATCTAAGCACTGAAGGAACTCAGCTATCTCCAGAGAGAATTAGGCTGATACAGGAACTTCCTAGACTCACAACTAAGTGCTAGCATTGTGGATTTCTAGGTTTAGCTGGTTATTGCAAGCTCTAGGTTCCAAATTTTTCTGTTACCTCTTCCACTCTGTGAACTTATTAAAGATTTGGTTCCTGAATCCTTTGCTTGGGAAGATAAACACAAGCAGGTTTTTATAAGGCTAAAACAAGCAGTGCAGGAGCTGCCTGCCTTAGGGTTACCCAAATGATCAGGTTCAGGTTGATCCGGAAACTTTTTTTTTTTTTTTTTTTTTTGCGGTACGCGGGCCTCTCACTGTTGTGGCCTCTCCCGTTGCGGAGCACAGGCTCCGGACACGCAGGCTCAGCGGCCATGTCTCACGGGCCCAGCCGCTCTGCGGCATGTGGGATCTTCCCGGACCGGGGCACGAACCCGTGTCCCCTGCATCGGCAGGTGAACTGTCAACCACTGCGCCACCAGGGAAGCCCGATCCGGATACTTTAATGTGAGATCTCCACTGGAGGCAAAGTATATTAGCCCTTTTAAGTTCGAAAAGAGATCTCTACTTAATAGATTAACCTTAGGTTATTCAAAACCTTTTACTTTATTTGTGCATGAAAGGCATAATCAGGCCGTGCAGAACTGTGTGAGCATGGTAGTAAACACAGGCCCATTGCCTGTTATAGCATACAACTTGATTCAGTTGCTTTTGCCCGTCTCAGGTGTCTTAAGGTTATAGCCACAACTACAAATTTAGTGGAAGCCTTGGCAGATTTGACTCTAGAAAATGAAGTTTATTTGCAAACTCCACACCTCGTCCACAGTCTTCTTAACGCTGAATTGACAACATTTCTCTGCAAGTATCACTAGATTAACTTCCTGTGAAATCCTGCTTTCACCACCTAATCTTTAAACGTCACAACGTTCTCAATCCTGCTACACTACTACCTCTGTCTCACAAAGGTGAGGGCCGTGACTGCCAGGTAACAGTGTCCCATGGGAATTCCCTGGTAGTCCATTGGTTAGGACTCCGAGCTTCCACTGCAGGGAGCGCGGGTTGGATCTCTGGTCGAGGAACTAAGATCCCACGAGCCACATGGCGCAGCCCAAAACAAAAACAAAACAAACAAACAGAAAACAGTGTCCCGTTTTGTGACACCGTGTCCTGAGTAAAGATGTTACCAAGTCCAAGCTTGCTCTGCTTGCCGCACGACAGGCCATAAGTCGGAGATGAGGTGTTGAGGCAAGGAATATGACTTTATTCAGAAAGCCAGCAGACCGAGAAGACGGCAGAGTAAAGTCTCAAAATAACCATCTTATTGGGGTTTGGGTGCCAGTTTCTTTTATAATACAGAGATGGGGAGGATATGAGAAGGTAAAGTAAGAAGGCCATAAGTTTTGCAAATAGCCCCTGGAATGGCCAGCCTTGGGGAGATGTGTTAATTTCTTCTTAATTGTAGCCATCCACAGGTGGAAGGAGTCCATATGTTTCCCTGAACAAAGGCACTTTGGTTTAACATGCAGACAGAGGGACAGGGTTCCCCGAGGCAGGCCATTATGTACAGGTACAGACAGTATCCTTTTAGTGAACAAAAGCAGCAGAAGGCAAAGGTTAAAGTAAAAGGAACAGATCCCATGTGTAGTCCGATTTGGCTCTTCCCTGTTACAATTCCCTACTGTCAATGTCCATTCCACAGTCTTGTGGATAAAAGGGGGTGACGGCCCTTCTAATTGCTTCATCAGATGGATCTTTCCGGGAGTGTCCACCATTGGTGCCAGTGTTCCAAACGTTGGGTTTTTGGTTTTTTTGTTCCTCTCTGGAAAGTGTGTCCTTTACACCTGTAGCCTTAAAAAATATTCTCAGCCTAAAAGTTGAGAGTTACGATCTCTTTGATGGGAATTTTGAGGGCTTCAAGCCTGGGAGGCAACATCTCAAGTTAAGGAATTCAGCACTTTTCTATGGACGGGAAGATGCCAGAGTCTGGGCTCACTGAAATCAGTCATTTGATATGTACCTCAGCTCTCCGGGGCCTGTGTCCTATATTCTCATATCCTGAGTTTCGTCAGGGCTCACCGGCTCACGTTGGGGGGCTGTAGTCGCTAATGACTGATGTGTCAGGAAGTACTCCATTTCTCAGATCCTCTCCTCTTGGTCAGGATTTTGACCCATATTTGGGAGACATTTCAGGATCAAATTTTGTCCCACAGCGCTGGGAGGCTCATCCCTGGTCAGGGGAGAATTCTTGATATGCCACTCCAGGTGCTAGTCTTTGGATTAGGCCCTATTGCTAATTAAAGATCTTCTGGATCCTCTATCTAATTATGATCCAGGAGACATTTTCCCTTGTTGCTTCCTCCTGTACCTAGAATCACACTATTACAATTATTTCATGTTATAAATGTGGTCTGTTTCCTCAAGATGTTTAGCCATTGAAGTATTGTTGGAGGCCTGGTTCCATACTGGGTACTGTAAGAGACACCAATCTTATAAAGTAGACAGGATATAAGTAATGCAGCTAGTAATGTTAACAAAGACACAGTACAGCAGGGAGGCACAAAGAGCAAACAATCTGGAAACAAAGAACAATGATCAGTGTAACTACTTGTAATCCAATTGCAATAGCGAGCGACCAGAGGTACCCTAACTGATTTAGTGAGCCATCCGCTGTTTCAGTGTACCAGCGGTGCGGACTTAGACGTGCATGGCTTAATCTTTGAGACAAGCATATGCTACTGGCAGGATCACCCAGGTAGAGAGAAAAAGATAAATGTTTCAATTCTGCTTACAAGGGTATAATTTAACAAATGACTGTAAATCATAATGAGTTTAAGGGGAGTGTTTTGCTTACACCTGGAAAACACAGAGTTAAAACAGTCATTTTTCAGATAGAAACCATAAAAATTATAACCATAATTATAACCAAAATTATAACCATAATTATAACCCTTTTACCCAGGCATGTGCAACTAATCGTTTTTGTTAACAGCTTTATGAAGCCATCAGGTTTCCCATTAGAATTCTTCAAGTTCTTACCCAGTTCACCTTTATGGTTTGAAAATCAGAAACTTGTATTTATCCAAAGGTCCTTTCTATAAATCTTCTTGAAGAGGAAGCATTTTTGCAAAGGCATCAGAGTGAAACCATGACTGTGTACAATGGTGAAAGACTTAAGAAGGCACATTTCAATCTGATTACAGTGCAATTGAGAAAGTAACGTGGTTACTGCGGTGATATGCAACACTTTCAGATAATAAAGAGAATCCTGACTGGTAACATTTTACCAGGACATAGCAAATTTTAGGAACTCCATATAATCTGTAGAATACCTGTGTCATTTGGCATACAATAGAACCTAAGAAGATTTATTGCTTATTTGACAACACTTTCCGTGTCATTCAACTTAATTAGTTAATATCTCTCTTGGGGTGTTTCAGGGGCCCTTTGAAGCACCCCAAAGTTAGCTAGAGGTCAAAGGAACTTCATTATAATTTGAGTTGGGAAGTTTTGTCAAAAAAATAAGAAAAGGGTTTAAAACAGATAGGATGCCATGTCACTGTGAAACAATAGTTATTCACTTAGCCAAAGTAACAATAAAAGATTTCAAAGGCAAGTACAGAACAGATCTCTTAAAAGGTAGAAAAACTTAAAATCTGGTATCAAAAGCAGTCCAAAATCTTAAGAAACCTTGTCTTCTTAACAGAGAGAAAAGCGAAATTCAAGTTGTGCACCAGCTTACTTTTAAAATGTATTTACCCAATTAAACTTATTTTAAACTTAGTCCTGACCACGTACAGAACTCTTTTTTTCAGGGTCCACTTTCCATAAACCTTCTGTCACTTACTTTAGCACAATTCTGACTTTCAAGTGGTCAAATATCTGGAGAGATTAATTTTAGATAGACCTTCCTAAAAGATAAGTATTTTAAAAAGTTCACCTAAAGCTCTTACCTCATTTGCATTTTCTTTCCTTAAAAGTTTCTTCACATCAAGTTATTTCCTTGCTGACAAATTTGCAACAGATATAACAAGATTTTATTTAGCTTATACTAAACCTAGGCACAATAAAAGTATTATACTTAATGTTGATGACTCTAACAGCATGTCTATATTAATTAGATCAACAAACGAACGTTAATACCAGGTCTTAATTAATACTGAATATTTCCCAGTTCACATGAACCTGAAGCTCATTTAGCTCAGTTTCTCTTGTATTTAGAATAGTTTGGTGTGTAAGTGCTTACTTTTCTTTAAGCCAATTAAATAGAGCTCATCCACAAATCAACCTCAGCAATGTTATCCAAAGACAAAGACACATACAAGGACACAAACATACAGAGACGTCATGGTTGTCATTTCAGAATTTCAGCACTGAGTCAGGTACAGCCATGTGAAGCCCATCAGTTTACAAAAAGAGGTTGGATTCAAATTAGGTTTCTGGCAGATGGAACAAATCCAACTCACTTGTCTAGATGGCTGAATTTTTACAGAAAAGACACTTAGGTTTTTTATTTATCCTTGATAAGTCAGTTTCTAAATTACTTTACCCTCTTTCAAAAAGGTGCATTTTAGAAAGATGGCAGAGATGAGAGTTCCTGAGAAGACCAGAAAGGACATTTGCATCTCAAAGATTCAGGCAAGTTTTTCCTAGGATGACTTTGTTTCCCCTTTGTTTAATATTTACAAGCCTCTTAAGATAAACAGGGAGGGTTTGGGGAGTGGTATCTATTGGAGAGTCAATCAACTCGTTCCCCACTGTCAAAGTTCCCTGGGGCTCCTGTGGGGAAATTAGAATCGGACGCCTCAAGGCCAAGGGAGTCCCCTGGCCTCTTATAGGATGTCCGCACAAGGGAACTTGCCCTGCTGTGGATGTGGCTCCCAGTCCAAATTGGGTGGCTTGTGGAGTCTTAGATGGTGATACTAAATCAGGCTCCTGTCCCCTGGGGGTTAACACAGAAACTTCTGTTTGATCCCCGTGGGTAGGGGAAACAGGAGGTGGTGAATATGATGGCGGCATGGGGGGAGGGTGGGCAGGTGGAACAACTGCGGGTGCAGCTTGCTGTTTTGCAAAACACTTCTAACTGCGAGATCCTATAAAAATTGAGTGAGCCATTTAGGGGCTACCGCCCTTGTGATCCTATATTTTGGGTCCACACCCTATTACAATAGTATACATGTCTTTCTTAGTCATAGGCTCAGGGCTATGTTACACCCATTTATCTACTATAGGCCCCACCCAAAGGGCTCTCCTTCAGGGTTGATGGAGTATTTCCCATTTTGTACACCCAACCGCAAAAGACGTAAACAAATTCTGGCATCAGTGCACACAAAACCAAGACCAAAACCAAGGAACCGGTTCCCAAATCGGTTCTGAGGGGGTGTAGTGGTGTAGAGAGCAGCCGTCTGGTGCAGAAGCCCACAGGCAGCTAGGAGGAGCTGTGTTAGTCCAAAGGGTCCGGGACACATAGTCCATTCTCAGCCCAGAAGGAGCAGCCAGGGGGAACCAGTGGGAGGGCTTGACTAATTGAGCTTTGTGCCTGCTATAAAGCTTATTGTTTAGCTCTTGGCCAGTAAACTATGGAGGGTTTGTACGTGGCTGCATAAATGGGTCTAAGAATGATGGACAAGTGTGGTATTCGTTGCCTCCAAAGTGTGGAGAGACCTAAGTAAGATGTGTTGGGCTTGCTATAGTGTGTTGGGGGGCTGAATAGTTAACAGCTGAGGTTTAGCTGCAAAAGGAATTTCCTGGCTTTTAGAGGATCAGTTAATGCCCAGAAATTTAATAGTTGTGGACAGCCCTTGAATTTTATGTGGGGCAATAAATAGCCCACCTGTATGTTATAGATGGGTCACCAACCATGTTAGGGCCTTGTGCACCAGTCTCCTGAGGGGCTGTGGATTAGAACATCAGTATAGTGCCAGACGGTGCAAGGGGACACCAGGTCTTGCCAGCAAAGACAATAGCTGGGCAATAGCTGGGCTGTTAAGATAGCCAGTAGGCAGACAGGTTAAAACATACTGGGTGCCTTCTGAGGTAAAAGTAGACTGCAGCTTGGACTCCTTAATAACTGGTACTGAATAGAACATAATAGCTAGATTGTCACAGCAAAATAATTCCCTGGAGCCCTTTGGATATCCTTAATGAACTGGACAATGTTGGAAATGGGAGCCTTAATAGTGGGGATCAGCATTTGTATTTCAGTAGTTGATTATAAGTCACCACTCATTAATAGCAGGCTTTAATAGCAGCCAAATGGGGAAATTGAAAAGGAGAAATGGTGTGTTTAATGACTTCTTCTTTTCATAAATTCTGAATTATGGGCTGCAATCCCACAGCCCCCTGTCATACATGTTATTGGGGGATATTTACTGTCTTAGGTGGCAGTCTTATGGGCTCCCAGTTTCAGCTTCCACCAGGAAGGCCAGGAATTTGGGTTTGTTCCAAAGGGCGTTGCAGTACATCAAGGCATCCATAGCTGTAACGGGAAAGGGTAGGGCCAAAGGGGCTACCACCACTAAAAGATTTTTAATAAAGATTGTTTCAATAGTGACATTCAATGGAAGTTGAATGCTTTCTACTCCCCTGACTACTATGCCTTGTAATCTAAAGTGTGGCCCTTGCTTATAATTGGAGGGGTTCCCAGGAGGCACTGTAATTTGAGCTCCCGTGGTCAATGAGAGCCATAAGAAAATTTGTTTATGTGTGTCCCAAGGAAAATTAGAGAAGTATATGGGCAAGTGTCCCAGAGGAGGGCCACGCTCCAGGGATCTGCCAGGTCCCTAAGGCAGAGGCGTTGGCAGAGGTCAGGGTAGAGGATTCGGAGAGGTGACAGCTACCCATCACTCCAGTCTCCTGAAGAGTCTGCAGCGCCTGAGCAAAAATTTCTAACTTGTGCTTGGGCGGTCTCAAGTTGACATCATTAGGGAACCCCAATCTCCAGAGCTGCCAATACAGGGAGGTCTGTTAGTCATCTCATGAAGGATGGAGCTGTGTGATGGCACCACCCCTTGGTGGAGATCAGTAAGGGTCCCAGAAGTCCCTATATCCCTTAAGGGTCCTCTGCTGGGTTCCTGGCCAATGGGGCAGCGGGGCCCATGTGCCTTTACTGGCAAGCGAGATTTGGGGCTTCCGAAAACTTATCTTTTTCGTATCCAGCTACAACATGGATGCAGCCCCACGCCTGTTGGACTGTATCTGCCGTTTCTTTGAATCGTAACAGCGTGGCTCTACAATTAGGGGGAGCACCCTTCTCCCCTTTCCCTTGGACACATGTTTTCTAGAAAAATTTGCCTTTCAACCATGGTATAGTTACATGTCTCTGTTTCTTGTTCATGCTGGTCATCTGATGTTTTGGTGCAATGGATGGTGACAGGGAGCACCTGGAATGGAGTTTCCTCTTCCTGACTCCTATGCTGCCACTGCCTGTTTAGGGTGTCCCAGTCAGCCTGGGTGGGGTCAAGGGATGATTTGCAACAGCAGCAAGAAATGCAGCAACATAGGAGGCACTTACCTCAGCGGCATTTGCCCGTTCAGGGTACCGTGATGCCCCTGGTACAGCTGCCTCTATCATCGGTTAGGGCTGTGTGGGGAACTCTTGGATGTATGTTTAGGGCATAGGATGGTTTGGGGTAATGGTAAAGCTGTGTAGAGACTGTGTATGTGTGATCTGGGGAGAGATGAGGGGCGTGAGTGCCTTTGTGAGTGTACGGTTGGTGTAGCATGGTGTGGCTGGGTGGTGGGCTGCTTCTGGGTGTTTTGAGGCTACGTGTGCAGGCATTTGAGAAGAGGTAGGGGTGTGCATTTTAATGCTCTGTGTGTTGGATCTGTGTGTATTCAGAGTGCAGGGGTTATACACATGCTCATCCTGTAGGGTAAGAGTCCAGGGAGTGTATTTTTGATGTGGAGGAATTTGCAGAGATTGGGGTTGTCAGTGTAAATTGGGGCTGCCAGCTGTGTGTGTATAATCAGGGGATGTGACAGAGGCTGTTTATAGTATCTCAAGAGGGAGATGGGTGTATGTTTGTATCGGGGGTGTGAGGTCATGATGTGTTCTGGGGGGAGTATATAGGAGAAGGTTGGAAACATTGTGTCTCTCTGATGGTATTTTGTGTTTGTCTCAGCTTCTGAGGCATTGTACATACGTGGATGTTGACAGCTGTGTGCAGACTGTATGTGTTCTATTTGGATTTGGGGGGTTGTGTCTTATATTAAGAAGTATGTGAGTTTGGTTTGAATATATCTGGCTATTGTTGAAGGGTTTGTGTGTTTGCATTGAGGGGTTATATGGGGTTGGGTGGATTTTTGTGGGGTATGAGGATTTAGGTGTTTGATTATCAGGGGCCGTTGGGGGTGTGATTTTGTATTCAAGACTGTGGCTGTGGTTTTATTGGGGTTTGTAGTGCATGTATATTGGAGCAGGAGGGTTCTGGGCACACAGTCAGGCATTTGCTTATAAGTAGGGAGTTTGTGTGTTTGAGGATGTTTGGAGCTCTGTGGGGCTCTGTGATGGTGGCACAGGTGACTGTGGGCAGGTGGAGTGTGTGTTGGGCTGGAAGGGAAACTCGAGGGCCTGTTGGGGACTGTGAGGCACCCATGTGAACTCCCACGTGGACTGACCTTTGTTCCTTCTGATCTTCTGTGGCTTGTCCGCATCTTGATCTTCTGTGGCATCTACTCCCCTGGAATGGTCAGCGATACTCTGCTCATTCTTAGCCAGATGAGTCAGGAAATGTCACTTCCTCTGGCAGCTGGATGTGCCTCTTGCAAGTGAGTGGTCCTGGAGTCCAGGGTGCAGGACTGGTGGACAGATGCAGAGTGAAGTTGATTCCCCCATGAGCCCTCTCCTCAGTGAGGTGGCCAGGAGGTCAGGGCTGTATCTCCAGAAGGTCAGACCTGGCCAGTCCTCTCTAGAATGTGCTGGAGAGGCCAACTCGTTGAACGCACCCTGCCAGGAGATAAACAGACCCTGAGGACAATTCCTAAGGGAGAAGTCTATACCTACCCATCTTCCACTTTCTCCTTTGGATGACTTCTACCACAAGGTAAAAGCTAAGCCCCCTCACACGGCCTTTCTTGACCTGGTCTTACTGAGCGGCCAGTCTCTCCCCACATCCTGGCTCACTATGGGCCCTCTGGTGATACCAGCAAGAGGGCTCCCTGCATGTCAGTTCTCACCTCCTTCCCTTGGCCCACGCTGCCCTTGCTGTTTGTCCTGCTCTTACTCTCCCAAGGCTGTTAAGTCACCCTGTCCAGGTGGGAAGGATCCACTGAAAATGCACATTTGAGTAATTACTGCATCACCTGAGTCTCTAGCATGTCCCAGGCACTATGACGCTTGCCAAATCCCTAAAAACCCCACAAAGCGGATATGCTATTAGTTGCACTTTGCAGGTGATGAAGCTGAGGTTCAGAGGTGAGCAACCGTGACCAAGTACCCTGTATGTACCAGAATATCAATCAGACTGGTCAACGTATCCAATAAAGCCAAACATTAGTCTGATCAGTACGCCTAGATGCAAGGCTGTAAAGGCACAAACTATGTCCCAGCACGAGAAAGAGCAGTGCCAAGTACCCCAGCAAAGAAGCAGTGTTCATATCTTGCTTTCTTAATCGAAATAACTGCACATCAACCCACAATTTCCTACTCTGTTAATAGGAGAAAAATACCAATGTGCGTTGTCCTGTAAAACTACCTTAAAAGAATATGTATGATCCCGAGTGCTTTAGTAATGACCCCAAATCACCATCATGAAGTTGGGATACTTCTTAAAACACTGCAAGTCTTACACACTGGCATATAGAATCTGTAAAGTCAGTTCTTTGGGTAATGATGGTAGATAGAAGTGGCCCAGAAGGACAGAAGACAGAAAATAGAGCAGAAACTATTTGTCCAGAGGTGTCAATGGGTCATAGCCAAGGTTCAAGCATTACGAGGGAGGTGGTGAAAATAGTAATGGGCATAGAGTGTAATAAGTCAAGGATATCTAATGTAGTTGTGGCTCGCAGGCTCAAGAACGCAGGCTCAGTAGTTGTGGGGCACGGGCTTAGTTGCTCCGCGGCATGTGGGATCTTCCTGGACCAGGGCTCGAGCCTGTGTCCCCTGCATTGGCAGGCGGATTCTTAACCACTGCACCACCAGGGAAGCCCCTCATTTACTCTTAATGCTTCCCCCTGTTGAGGACAAACAGGAGGAAAAAAGAAAAGGCAGGGCTTCCTTGGTGGCGCAGTGGTTGAGAGTCTGCCTGCCAGTGCAGGGGACACGGGTTCGTGCTCCAGTCCGGGAGGATCCCACATGCCACCGAGCGGCTGGGCCCGTGAGCCATGGCTGCTGAGCCTGTGCGTCCAGAGCCTGTGCTCCGCAGCAGTAGAGGCCGCAACAGTGAGACCCACGTACCGAAAAGAAAAGAAGAAAAAAAGGCAATAGTAAGGTTCCAAATGAGCTGAGAAATGACCTTCTAAAAGGGCTCTCAATCTGGCCTCTGGTAGATGTCTGTCGGGGTTTCTGCCCAGCCTAGACCTTCCTCAGGAGAGAAGACGTTTAGGGCTTACAGTGGGCTGACTGGTGGCCCCAAAGATCTCAGGCTCTAATCCCTGGGACCTGAGAATGTTACCTTACAAGGTAAAGTTTTGCAGATATAAGGATTTTGAGTTGAGACTATCCTCGCCCTAAGTGCCATCTGTAAGTGTACTTATAAGTGAGAGACAGGAGGAGATTATATACAAAGAAGAGGCGGAGGCAGTGACCACAGAGGCAGGACTAGAGTGCTGCACCTACAAGTCAAGGGATGCCAGCAGCTTCTGTGGTTAGAGTCTTTTGAACTCCTTGGCTTTTCAGCTCCTAGGCTGTTAGATTTGAATCCGCAAATGCCCCAAGGAGAAAAGCTGCACCCAATGTCAAGCTTGCGTCTGTGTTTCCCTTCTCTCCAGAACTTGGCCCACATGTCTTGGTGTCTCTCTAACATTCAGATGCCAGCGAACAGATGTTTTCTTACTTTATCCAGGTTTTCTAAAATTTCTTTAGACTTCACCTGATCTTATGTTATTATTGAACTACCATCTCAATTACCCCTAGGAAGAAAATTTACAATTTTTAGAGAAAATGGAACCCTGGTACAGTGTTGGTAAGAATGTAAACTGGCACAGCCACTGTGGAAAACAGTATGGAGGGTTCTCAGAAAACTAAAAATAGAACTACCATATGACCTCGAAACTCAACTCCTTGGTATAAATCCGAAAAAAACAAAAACACGTGTTTTCAAAAACATGCATTTGAAAAGATACATGCACCCCAATGTTCAGAGCATCATTATTTGCAATTACCAAGATATGGAAGCAACCTAAGTGTCATCAAGAGATGAATGGATAGGGGCTTCCCTGGTGGCGCAGTGGTTGACAGTCCGCCTGCCGATGCAGGGGACACGGGTTCGTGCCCCGGTCCGGGAAGATCCCACATGCCGCAGAGCGGCTCTGCCCGTGAGCCATGGCCACTGAGCCTGCCCGTCCCAAGCCTGTGCTCCGCAATGGGAGAGGCCACAACTGTGAGAGGCCCGCATACCGCAAAAAAACCACACAAAAACCCCAAAACAAAACTAAAAAACACCCCGTGGGTAGTCAGAGGAGAGGACCGTCACAGCTCATCCCCCTGTGCCGTGTGCCAGGCATGATCTGAGCACCTGTACACATGTTAACTTATTAAAATACTTCTAACAATCCTATCAGGTTGGGACTACCATCACCCCGCGTACAGACTGAACAAAAGGAAAGAGAATATGGTGTCCTCCTTGTGTTCACAAAGCCCGTTAACTGGCAGAGGCAGGACTTGAAGGCCACAGTCCGGCTCCCGAGTCCATGCCATGCTTTACAGCCTCCAGCTTCTCACGCTCATTCCTAGAGCCACCTGGGAAGGAGGAACCAGGCAACTAAAGACTGGGTTTGAATCAGACTCCACGTCTGACCAGCCACGTGATCCCGAGCAGGGGGCCTCGCCTCTCTGAGTCTCAACCTGGCTCCCTTGCAAAATGGGCACATTAATGGGAACGTCAGCCTTCAGCAACGCTGTGACGAGTATCAGTGTAGCATGTGTGAACGGGCTCTGTAAACTCTGGAGTGTTCTGTGAGGTATAAACTACCCTCTATTCTCATTAGAGGGAATTCATTTCATAACCTGCTCCCGGCTCTTGAACTTTGCTGTGCATCCAGTCAGTGCTGGATGATCTGGAACCAACAGCTGGTCTATTTATGGCTGAAAACCCACAGGTCATAGGAAGACAGCAGCACCCGAGCCCCTGGGTGGCCACAAAGATAAGGTCCGCGTCTCGAGGACCGATGACATGGTGGTCACTGAAGGAACAGGCCCCCTCCTGCCCCTTCCACTAGTGACAACTGAAAACCTTGGTTTCCCCAACACCCCGATCCAAGATCAACCCGACTCTGCCCAATGTTGGAGAAGTACCGGCGTGTCCTGCAGGCCTGGCTGGCCCCCTCTGACTGTGTGTTGCCTCTTTCCACAGATCAGTGCCCTACAGCAAGGCTACAACCAGGTGCTGTGCCAGACCCTGTCTGAGAGAAACTTAGAAATCACCTCCCTGAAGCACGAGGCCGAGAACTTAAGGAGGGAGGCCGCCATCACGTCAGGTGAGGCCCTTCTGCATTCAGGCCCCAGAGCTTCTGCCCTCCCCCTGCAGACATCACCAGTCAACCAGCACACCTGTGCCCGTGACCTGGGTGCAGCCTCAGGGATCACCCGTGTCGGTGCATTAGAGTTCTCCCTCAGTGGAGGTTTCTTGCCACCCAGTTCCGAGGGCAGGGCCTGGTAAATATTTGAGAGAATGGTATCTCTTGGCTACAAGGTCTCCTGAGCACTGGCCCCACCAGGGAGAACACAGGTCGCCTTGTGGCTTGGGTGGTTCCACAAAGCAGCCTGAGTGCAAACTAGAGCGTGGACAAAATGGGGTCACTCCTTTAAGGCACCCATGGTCTCACCCATTTCAGCCGAGTGCACTTGGGCCTAAGGGAAACCATTTTCTAATTTGATCAGAGGTGGTTGCCTGATAAAGGGCTTGGGTTGGGAGAGGGGCAGCCAACGCACAGCTGTAGCTGAGCTTTGATTCCCTGGATTCCTTCATTGCTTCCACATGTTTCTTGAGCTCCTACTAGGTGTCAGGCCCCGTTCCAGGCTCCGGGGAGGGAGAGCCAAGCAAGACAGTCAGATTCCTGTACTCACAGATTCAGGAGGGGGTGACAGACAATAAAAGTAAACGGATGAATAAACAAGCCCACTTCAGAGAGCAGTGGTGCTGTGGAGAAAATAAACTGTGTGTCGTGGTGGCCAGCGCTTCAAGGGGGGAGGCCAAGGGGGACCAGCTTAGTGGGTGTGCAACCATGGAACTCAGGTGGGACTTGAACCCGTGGGCTAGGACTCGAACCCAGTCAGAACCCACTATCTTTTAATCGAGATCACGCATCTGGTCTCGGGACTTAATAAAGCTCACTCAGGTTCTTTATGTCTCATCGCAGAAAGCATTCAGTGAGAGACAAAGTAAGAAGTGGATTTCTTTAGAGAGAAACACACTCCACAGAGTGTGGGCCATTTCAGAAGGCTAGAGGCCCCCAAATATGGGGCAGTTAGTTTTTATGGGCTGGGTAATTTTATAGGCTAATGAGTGGGAGGATTGGGACAACTCTAATATTTTGGGGAAGGGGCGGGGATTTCCAGGAATTGGGCCAACACCCACTTTTTTTTTTTTTTTTTTTTTTTTCTGTACGCGGGCCTCTCACTGTTGTGGCCTCTCCCGTTGCAGAGCACAGGCTCCGGACGCGCAGGCTCAGCGGCCATGGTTCACAGGCCCAGCCGCTCTGCGGCATGTGGGATCTTCCCGGACCGGGGCACGAGCCCGTGTCCCCTGCATCGGCAGGCGGACTCTCAACCACCGCGCCACCAGGGGAGCCCCCCCACCCTCTTTTTGACCTTTATGGTCAGCCTCGGAACTGTCCTGGTGCTGGTGCGTGTGTCATTTCGCTCATGTGTTACAATGAGCCTGTAATGGGGCTCCAGTTCCCCTGGAAGTCGAATCTTATGCCCCCTTGGACCTAGCCGATTCTAACCAGTTCATATTGTATCCTCCACCGCTATGTCCTTCTTTTAGAGTGGACCTGTTTCAGGTGGGAAGGGACAAGCCAAGGGCAAGAGAGGCTGCATGGAGTGAACAGGGGATTGTGGGGCTGGGCAGGGTCGGGGGGTCTGGGTTTTTATTCCAAGGGTGTTGGGAATCCAGTGGAGGTTTTTAAGCAGAAACTGACATGCCTAGAGACCTGAAGAGGATGGGACCACTCACAGACGAGGGGAGGGAGAGAAGCAGGTGACAGGGAGGAGGCAGTGAGCCTCGGAGGGGCACATCACTCTGAAAGCAGCCAGCGCGTGGCAGGAAACATGCCCACAGCTGTAGAAGCCAGGCATAGCATTGAGTCGCACGTGAATCCCCATCTCTGTATGAGTCTGTGCTTCTCTTCTGCCTCACTCTGCAACTTAATCACACCCAGCCCCACCCCCTGCTGCCCCCAGGTCTCTGCTTATTCTCCTCCCTCACTTGGGATGTCCTCAGAGATTTTCTGAGCACCTCCCCCAGGCTAGGTGCTGTTCTGGGCACCAGGAATGGAAGGATGAACTCGCTGGTCCTCACCTTCCTCCCGTATGTCGGCCAGTGAAACCTCATCCAAGCATCAAGCCTGTCTCAGATCCCACCTTCTCCGATCAGGGAGTCGGACAGACCTGGGTTGGGATAACGCTTGAGATGGGCTGGACCCACTCAAAGTGTGGCAAGCCCCAGAGGGATTTCCAAGTAACTGAACTGTGTCCTGGAGGCAAAGCTCATTTTTAAAATGAAATTCTGGAGCATTTTGTGCTTTATTTCATAGACATTCTTGATTGATACCTACCACTAAAACTGGGCCTGATGTTCTTTCAAGAAAAGAACCGTAGGAGATAACCCAATACCACTGCATTTATGCACCCTTCTTCCCACTTTTATTCAAAATGATACTACAATGCAAGAGGGAAGAGATATGGGGAGATATGTATATGCATAACTGATTCACTTGGTTATAAAGCAGAAACTAACACACCATTGTAAAGCAATTATACTCCAATAAAGATGTTAAAAAAAATGATGCTACAGTAATGGAGTAGTTATCTATTGCTGCATAACAAGTTACCCCAAAATGTAATGGATAAACCCCCAACCAATATTTATTATCTCCCCCAGTTTCTGTAGTTCAGGAATTTGAGTGGGGGGTGACTTAGTTCTCATGAGTT
This sequence comes from Mesoplodon mirus, assembly GCF_964341445.2. Classification (NCBI taxonomy): domain Eukaryota; kingdom Metazoa; phylum Chordata; class Mammalia; order Artiodactyla; family Ziphiidae; genus Mesoplodon; species Mesoplodon mirus. Next base: position 92,383,668 of record NC_138983.1, on the reverse strand, counting down.
GCAGTCAAGATGTCGGCTGTGGCATCAGTCATGTCATCTAAAGCCTCGGGGGGAGCTGGAGGATCCCCCTTCAGAATGGCTGCTCATGTGGCTATTGGCTGGAGGCCTTAGTCCCTGAGCACACATGCTTCTCTCTAGGGCTGCTTGAGTGTCCTCACAACACAGCAGTTGGCTTCCCCCAGAGTGAGTGATTCAAGAGGGAGCAAAGAGTTGGCCACAGTGTCTTTTATGACCAAGCCTGAGAGGAAACAGTCCGTCATTTCCAGAGTATCATATTGGTTACCCATGGCAGCCCTATTCAGGGTGGGAGGGGCTACACAGGGCATGAATTTTAGGCGGCAGGGATCATTGGGGCCATTTTGGAAGCTGGTTGCCGAGAAAAATCATAGGTGCCACGGAACAAACATAATTTAGCCACTTTGTGTTCTTGGGACATACCGCATCATTTGACCCTTACAATAACTCTGTGTGGGACAGACAGTGGGAGGTGAAATAGCTTGTCCAAGACCACCAAGCTAATAAGTGGTAGAGAGGGTTCCAAACTCAGAGGACTGTGAAACCAACCACCCCATCAATAGTGTCCAGCAGTGCCCTCTGGCACACGCCCGTCTCCTGGCCTCTGGAGAAGAATTCCTAGACCTTCCCTGTGCTGGGCCTTTGTTCCCCAGGCCCATGGTGTGGACAGCGTGTCTGTGGCTCAGAAGAAGCATAATAGATTTTCAAATCCAGCAAACATTTTCTAAGCCCTATTATAAATGAGTTTGTTTAATCCCAACAACAAACCCACCTATGAGCATATACTGCCATTGCAAAGTTTAACATTAAACAGAATACGATCTCCCTGTGAGCACGGATGACCACACGGCTGCATCGTGGTCCCAGCACCGCTGGTTCTCATAACTGTCTTCACAGCAGAACGTCTGAAGATCCAGATGCAAACACGCAGACGCTCATTTCTTCCTTAGACTTTAGTGTGTGGAATGTCTCTAGGGAAGATGAACGTGGTAGGCAAGCAAAGAGCTTTTTACATGTAACTTTGACCCTTTGCAAATCTTGCCTTCAATGCTAACTTTAGAATCCTGCCCCTATAGGATAAGATTTCTCAGTATTTGTATGATGTGCCTGTTTCTGTGAGTCAAGGTAAAACCTCAAAGCTTTCATCTCAGGTGGCAACTCAGAGATTCCCAGAGGCTACCCGATAGCTAGGTCTGCATGGGGGTGGGGTGAGAACAGATCTTGAGGTTCCAAGGAAAAGGCACAGTAAGTAATACCTGGAACGTAGTACCATACCCAGTTTGGAGCTGGTGAAAGGCACTGCATGAGCTTTGGGATCAGACAGACCAGGGTCCCATCCCAGAGCTTTCTTTTATTGTAACTTATTTGGCCTCCATTTCCCCATCTGTGAAATGGGGATGACAAAATCGTTTTCCGAGAAGTGGGAGGCTGGTTTTAGTTGTGCTCTTCTGCCTCTGCCCGAGGTCAGCTGCCTGGCCAAGCCCTCTGCATTCGTTTCTCCCAAGCAGAGTGTCTTCCCAGGCATGTGCTATAGCTGTTTAATGTGGTGTGTGTGTGTGTGTGTGTGTGTGTGTGTGTGTGTGTGTTGGGGACGGGAAGGGGATGCAGAGCTGGTGCTAAGTAGAAGGAATCTGCAAAGACAGCACCTGCTTGGCTCTTCTACCTCCTGAAATGCATTTGGATGATTTATGTCCCCGTTTCCCCTTCCTCGTTGACCTTGGAATGAGGTCCCTTCTCCTCTAGACTGTGCTGGCCAATAGCACAAGGGTTCATTACCACCAAGGGTACTGCTCTTGTGAACATTTGAGATGTCTTTTTTTTAATGACATACATCATGTGTGTTAATTTTAGAAAAATAAGTAGATGACATTGAGAAGAAAAAATAAAAAGAGAGGAGAGGAAATTCTACCTTGAGAAATCAGTGTTAATATGTTCATGTCTGTTTTTCCAGTCTTGTTTCTATATATTGCCTAGAAATCAATCAATCAATCATTTTATAGTTAATTTATACTATGCACATTTTTTAAATTTTTAAATACTTATTATTTTTCCATTCTAATAAATCAACGCTCTTATCATTCGTCTTAAAAGCTACATACTTTCTCCTGGATGTACCCAGTGTTATAAGTGGTCTGCTGTTCTAAACAACACTTGGGTTGTTTCCTCTTTTTTTTTTTTTCTTCCACTGTTACTGACAATTCTGTGAAGAGCATCCTTGAAACTACAGATTTACTTATTTCTCCAGTCATTGTCCTTAAGGTACATTCCTAAAGTGGGAATTGCTGGGTCAAAATAAGGCACATCCATCCTTATGCCGTTAATGCCTGTTGCCAAGCCGCCCTCGGGCAAGACAGCTCCTTTTACCCCTCCACACCAGTCGGGGCAGTTGTGTCTTTGAGATGCAACCTGCACAAAAGCCCTAAGATGGACCCCAGCTCACTGCCTCGGGCCCCCTCCACCCTCACCAGTCACAGCGTGAAAACATCCCAATTCCTGCACCCTAAGTACCCAGAGTCTACAAAGCTGGATTTCCCCTGCAGTGAAGTTTGCTGGCTTTTGAAGAGGAATTTAGACGCTCTGTTCCTCAGAACTCATGAGAGGCATGAACTGGGAACAACTGCAGGATCCCGTGCTCCCATCACACAAATGGTCTCGCCTCTCAGAATTCAGAGGTGTGATTGGGTTATACAGCAGGAAACACTCCTGGGCGTGAACACAGGTACTTGGGACCCCCAGCCAAGCCCCCGTGGCCTTGTCCTTTTTCTCCACAGTGCTCAGTGCTGAAAGAAGAGTTACAGAAGGAAGATGCCCAGAAGGAGAAGTGGGAAGCCCAAGAGAAAGAGTTAAAACTCTGCAAAACCGTGCGTTGAACCTCCTGACCCCTCGGTGTCCACTGAAAGCCTAGATTGTGGCCTTGAGGGTTTTGGAGTGGTTCCTTGGCCCATTAGCTAGCAGAAGCTCTGGGGCTTTCTGGGTGTTTGTCTGTTAATTTAGTCTCCTAATTCTTTGATTTGCTGGCCTCAAAGAGATGGGTGAAAAGACCATGGAAAACACACTCTCCCCAGATTTTCTGGGCAGTTGGCTCAAGGCCCCTCATCAGGTTTCCCCTGGGGAAAGGGACGGGAGGTGGCCACCGTATGCTGCTAGAAATTCACCGTGGTCCCTACCCCTGGACTTGTGATGCCCAGACTTTCATGATCCACTGTCACAAGTTTTATCACAGCCCTGAGCACTGCTATTAACACAACTCTTCTTGAAGTATTTTTGCTTAAATACATTCAATTTTACAACAATTCATAAAAACAAAATAAAAAGCAAATGTATCACTGGCCTTGTATGGAAGGCGAACATAAAAATGAATACAATGAAAAGATGACCACTCAATGTTAATGTTCACCCCCTGTACCGGCCCGAACCCTCGTGCACATCACCAGGCATACGTTTTCCATCCGTTGGGAAGCCCGGTGCCTGGGACGGGGGCAGGAGACGTGTGTTCTTCTCTCTGGCAGGAGCACACTTCTCTGCCTCAAATGAGAAAAAAGAAAAATGTCATTGTTCTTTTCTTCCAAACTGTGCCCATTGTGTCTTCCAAACAGCCCTTATTTAGATTGAACTCAAAAATATACCCCAAGGAAAGAGATTCTAATGAGTGGATAGGTATCTTGTACTGTTTAATCCAGGATCCATGCTGATCTTCAAAAGAAACTCAAATTTTCCCTCACCCAGCCCTTTCATTGCATCCGTTGAAAGAAAGTCTACTTTGCCTCAAAGATGTGGAATTGTCCCCCAAGGGAAGGAATGAAGCGAATCCCAGACTAGGTTTCTGCCTTAATGAACCGGATGAAATGAGTTCTGAAGTTGACTTCCCTGTTGTTGGAACTCTTTCAGCAAATCCATGACATGGAAAAAGAAATGAGGAAGCTCAGGGTGGAGCTGAAAAGGAGCAGTACCGAGCAGAGCCTGATCTCTATGACGCTGCGGGAAAAGAGCAAGGTATGGCAGGGACAGGTTGGCCTGGGAACCACTCTGGGGCCAGCACTCCACCTGCATCATCTCTGTTCATCCTCACAATGACCCCATGCGGTCTATACTGGTATTAACCCCACTTTACAGTCGGGAAAACTGAGGCTCACAGAGGTGAAGGAAGTTATCCAAGTTCACTTGCATAAAGTAGTTGTGGCAGAACTTGAATCCAGGTCTGCCTGACTCCAAAGCTCCTGTGTGTAACCACAACCCTAGACTGCCTTCAGATCTTAATTGTGAAATTATCTAAGAAAGAATTGATCCATTAAACCAAGTTTGCCAATGATGTTGTTCCAACTTAAATTCTCATATTGATTTTTTTTCTTTTTGTTCCATCATTGAGAATGTTTTTAAAAATCTCAACATGTTTGTCATTTGTGTGTTTCTTCTTTTAATATGAACGATTTTTGCTTTATATATTTTGAGGCTGTGTTACTAGGTGCATATAAATTTAGAATCCTAATACTTCCTGTAGAGCAAAACTTTAGATCATCATGAAATGTCCCTTTTCATCTCTAGTAGTGTTTCTCCCTTAATGTCTCCTTTGTCATTTAGCTTCATCACTGGCTTTCTCTTGGTTAGAGTTTTCATACCATATCTTTTTCATATGTTCTCTGTCAATTTTTGTCTTAAGGTTTAGACATATGCCTTCAAATAACGTATCATTTTTACAAAATCCAGTTTGACAATCTTTGACTTTTAGTCCATTTATATTATGTAATTACTCGTGTCCTGGGGTTTAAATCTACCTTCTTGCTCAATACCAGATGTACCATCTGTGGTATGTTCCTTTTTCTCTCCTTTCTTGCCTCCTTCTGAGTGGATGGTTTTCTCTTATTCCACTTTCCCCCTCTATTAGCTTGGAAATATTTCACTTTTTTACTATTCTTTTAGTCATAGTAAGACAATAGCATTCATCCTTGACTCACCAAAATCACACATTAATTAAGTTTTTCACTCTTCTACTATTTTCTTAGTAGTCATCCTGAAGACTATAATGTGCATTCTTTTTTTTTTTTTTTTTTTTTTTTTGTGGTACGCGGGCCTCTCAATGTTGTGGCCTCTCCCGTTGTGGAGCACAGGCTCCGGATGCACAGGCTCAGCGGCCATGGCTCACGGGCCCAGCCGCTCCGCGGCATGTGGGATCCTCCCGGACCAGAACACGAACCCATGTCCCCTGCATCGGCAGGCGGACTCTCAACCACTGCGCCACCAGGGAAGCCCTGCATTCTTAACTTACCAAGAGGCAATAGTAGTTGATAATTATGCCCTTCTCCTTGACAGTGCAAGGAGTTTCAAACACCTTAACTTCACTTACCCCCTCCAGATTTATAAGCCATTGCTGTCATTTTCTAAACTCCTCTTGATAGTTAATACCCCACAAGACATTATTAGTGTTTTTCTATAGTCAGTATCATATCCACACATTACCCTTACTGTTGCTTGTCTTTTCTGCATCTCTGATCACCCACCTGGGTTCATTTTTCTTGTGTCTGAAGAATACCCTTTAATGTTTTCCCTCATTGTGGCTCTGCTGATGACAAATTCTCAAATGTGCCTGTGTGTCTGTCTGGAGATGTATATTTAACCTTCACTCTTAAAACACATTTGACTGCGTATTGAATTCTACAAGGGCAACTCTTTTCTTTCAGCACATTAGATACAGCATTAGATGTGTCACTATTGTCTTGTGGCTCCTATTATTCCTATTTAGAAGTCATCTGTAAGCCTAACTGTTGTACCTTTGCATAATCTGTCTTTTTCTCCAGTTGCTTTTAAGATTGTCTTTTCCCTTGATTTCCAGCAGTTTTATTATGGTTTATCTAGGGGTGGATTCAGTTTTATTTACCTCGTTCAGAGTTCGTACGGGCTTCTTGAATCCCTGGTTTGGTGTTTTGCCTTACTTCAGGCGCTTGGGCTCTGTACCACACAGGCAGTGGGGAGCTCCTAAGGCTTCTGAACAAGTGACTGATGCAATGACATTCGTGGACAGTAATCAGGGTGAAAATGATAGTTACAATTTCTCACGTACTAGGCGTTCCCTTGAACATTTCATCTCTTCATCTTCACAACAGCACTGTGATCTAGAAATCATCCTCTCCATTTTACAGATGAGAAAGTCAAGGCTACTAGTTACTAGTAAAGTAACTAGCCCAATGGCACAGTCGGTTTTGTCTGACTCCAGGTTCGTCTGACTTCAGTGACGCTGGCGTAGCAAACAGCCACATGCTACTGTTTACACTGAAATTAATGAAAATTAACTAAAATTTTTAGTTCAGTTCCTCCGTCACACCAGCCACATTTCGAGTGCTCGATCCCCAGGTGTGGCTGATGGCTGCCATATTAGACAACACAGCCTCGCTCAGAGTACCTGTACCGTCGCAGAAAGTTCTGTTGGACAGAGCTGCCTTACAGCTGGGTAACTCTCACAGTACCGTTAAGATTGCACTGGAAGAAACTAAACTCGAGGCGAGGAGGCCAGTTGTCACAGTCCAGCTTGCATGTGAGAGGGGTTGGTGGACAGGCATGAGACCCCCGAGTGTGAGAGAGGGAGCAGGGCGGACGCTGAGGGTGACTCTGAGGCTTGGGGACGGGAACGGGGGCTGTTCATGCAGAACACAGACGGGGCAGAGTCCAAGGCTGGACTTGGCTTTTGCAGCACATGAAAAAGGCTGCTGACATAGAAGTCAGAGCATGTTTAGACCTGGGAGAAAACTAAGGCCCAGAGAGCTTAGATGACTTTTCCAAGGTAATGGAGCTGGGTAGAGGCTCTTCCACTGGACCACACTACTCAGAAGAAAGCTCTTAAGGGCTTTTCTGGGTCTTTTATTACATCCCTGTGATCCCCCTCTTCAGATCCCTAAAAAGACAGCCTGTGAATTTGTTTCAGCACTAAAACGTTCCATTTATTTACGAGAGTTTGCCTCATTTCCTGTTAGTGCCAGGGCCCAGGGCTCAGCAGGTGCATCCAAGAATTGAGCAGCTGCGAGGCCTACACTGGCCAGCCAAGGGTAGCGTGGAGCACTCCCAAGCTTACTGTGCGTTGACTGTTACCTAAGCAAGGGGGGAAAAGTAGGCAAGCTTCTCCACTTTAAATGCCTTCGTTTGCAGGCTGCAATTCTTAATAGACATTGCTTTGGCAAGCCTCCAGAGAGGTTACCACCAGTGAGTGTGCTCCAAGTGGTAACGACAAACAGTTATGATAATAAACCCAATCATAACATTTCCAAGTACCCATCACGAGTTATTAGAACGAGACTGTACGGCGGACATTCCCGTCCACCTTTCATAGGTTACAACAGTACTCAACACACTCACAGAGCCCTTAAGCACTATTCCAAACATTGAATCCCCACAATAACTCTATGCAGTGATACTAGTATCATCATCCCCATTTGACAGATGAGGACACTGAGTCACGGAGCAGTGAAATAACTTTCTGAGTGTCGTACGGCTTGTTAGGGACCGAGCTGGGATGGGAGTGTGCGGTAGAACATAGTTGAGCCCCGGGTGCAGAGCTCGGCCCTTTCCCGTAGTGGGCAACTCCCTGTGAGTTTGCCTCCACCCTGTGCATGCCTGTGACCCCTGCTACTGGGCTGCAGCTGTCCCTACCCCTCTGGGGCTCCCCCACTGCCATTAGCCCCCCCAGAAGAGTTTCCCCAGAGGGCATGATGATCACATTAGCAGCAAGCCCACGCTTTCATCATCCTTTCAGGTGGAAGAGAAGCTTCGGGAGGATTCCAGAAGGAAATTGCTTCAGCTGCAAGAAATGAGGAACAGAGCAAACCTCATTAAAGCCAATTTGGAAAGGGCAGTAGGTCAGGTAGGCGTGCTGCAGAGCCCCTTCACGGGCCCATGCTCTCCACGGAATCCCGCACCCAAGCGGCCGGCAGGGATGAAAGAGGAGGAAGACGGCCTGCCTTAGTTCACCCGCTTATTTTCTATACGAAGAAGTGTCTAGAAAGAACTAGAGCTGAGATTCTATCTAGATCTAGAGTCTGAGCTCTAAACCACGATGCTCTACTACTTCGCTATTAGTTACTAAGCTAAGCATCATTTTTCTGTGTTTTGAAGAAAGTTTCGTGAACCTTTGTCCCGCCCCCAAAGGTAGTGGAAATGACTCCTGTGTTAGTCCTGTCCCCCATCAGCTGCAGTTCCCCTTCTCCTCATTTCAGATGAAGATTAACAGTTCTCGGGAAACTCAGCAGTATTTGCTGCAAGAAGAGTTACGGCAGCATCTGGCAGAGAAGGAGAAGCTGACCGAGGAAAGGCTACAGCAAGAGGAGAAGCTGAGAGCCAGAGTCAAGCGGCTAATGGCAGAGAAATCGGTAAGGTGGTCCCTGTCCTTCTCTTTACTACTGGAAACTGATGAAATGGGCTTTCCTATGAGAAACAGAGGGCATGTACTTAGATGGAGGGATCTCAGCAACTCCTTGTTGGGAGCTAAATTAATTAAAGAGGGTGAATGATGTAGGAGGAATTAACAGGAAGCTTGAATCCTAAAACTCAGAGATCAACTTGAAGAGGCAAGGTTATTGAAATGTCTAGAAATGGTACTTTGTTTATATACCGCAGCTGATTTTATTGATACAAATCCCAGTCGTTACTGCGGGTCCTGGTTTGTGTCTCAGTGAGTGCAAGACCAACCAATAGTATTTCAGTCTTTTGCTTTCTCTTCATGCATATCAGGGGAAACACATGGCCAAAACGGCTACTTACTTTTCCCGAAACCAGCCAATTAGAGGATAGTTTACAGTGGCGCATCTCAACTCAAAGCTGTCCACAGATCATATGGGGATGTTGAAATGCAGATTGTGACTCAGCAGGTCTCGGGTTGGGGGAGCCTGGGATTCTGCATTTCTGAACAGCTCCCAGCTGGTACCGATAGCACAGCTCTGCAGACTACATTTTCAGCCACAAAGTCTTAGAAGAAGGTTTTCCCCAAGTTGGCCGATAAGAACCACCTGGGGCTTCCCTGGTGGCGCAGTGGTTGACAGTCTGCCTGCCGATGCAGGGGACACGGGTTCATGCCCTGGTCTGGGAAGATCCCACATGCCACGGAGCGGCTGGGCCTGTGAGCCATGGCCGCTGAGCCTGCGCGTCCGGAGCCTGTACTCTGCAACGGGAGAGGCCACAACACTGAGAGGCCCGTGTACCGCAAAAAAAAAAAGGGAGGGGGAGGGGGCTTTTTTAAGGATATAGGGTTGAGTGCCTCATAAAAACTGGGAGCTGAAAGAGAGCCTGGCCTCGAAATAGAACTGGTAAGCCATCAGATCTCAGGCATCATCTCTTTTACACACACACAAGCATGCGCACACGCACACACAGGCCGTATCTCCTCTCTGTGTCTCTGTGTGGCTCCCCTGATCTCTGCTCTCTCCAGTCATGTGACAGGAAGGAATGACCTCATGGTCCCCCAGTTCAAAGGACCAGCCCAGGAAGCAAGTAGCATCTTAGAGCCCATAACCCCAAATCCTGGGAGTGACCATCTTAAAAGCCCAGCCCGTGCCAAGTGCCCGATCAGCTATGACCAGGGACAGAGTCACACACATGGCTGCCTGGATCCAGGAGTAGTGCTCAGAAAAGGGTTAGACAGACCCCCTAGAGTATGCTGCATTTTACCCTCCTAAGACATCAGAGACATAAGGCATTCAGTTCAGTAACAGCTTTTCGAGAGAAAGTCCATCCCAATGAAATTGCCTATCATCAGAAACTCCTGGTTCAAAAAAAGATGCAAATGTCAGAAGAAAACGTTATCTGTGTATCTGGAAGAGTGTACACCAAAATGTGAATAAGGTTACCTGTGGGTAGTGTGATAATGGTGGATCATTTTTCCTTCGTTTTGCTCACGTCTATGTGTGTATATAAATATTTTTTACAACAAAGATTTTATTTTGAGTAAAAAAAAATGCCATTTGAGAAATATTTGGGGGTCTCCCTACAATTATAGAGTTTGGGCGTTTGTTGCTCTTGCTTGTTGTAGGTTGGAGCCAGAAAAGGCACCCCAAAGATGGACCAAGGAAGGGAGATGCTGAAGAGAGAAATGTCCAGCAAATCCAGCCAGAGCCTTCTGTTTTCTAAACCTGGTGGAAGGAACTAGAAACGTCGTCCCGCTGGGCCTCACGTGATCCTCCGTGAGTCAGTGTAACTCTTCTGCGTCCAACTACTAAGATGCTTTGTTAGGACATTAAAGGTTGCTACCCTAGTGTGTTGCTTCCTAGACTGGTATTTTGCACAATACTGTATTTTGGAGTGTGTGAGGAGAGGGGTCCTTTTCACAGATATTATGAATGTAAACATACGCAGGCGTATGAAGAATAAGTTTGAAATTCAGACTCCTAGGCCTGGTAGATGCAATTATGTGTTTGGGTAGTGACAAACCCAAATGTCACACCTCCAGGGAGCTCTGAGAAGCCCACAGTTGAGAAAACCCAGGGCGTGTACTGGGGCCACAGGACAGAATGGTAACCTCAGGGCTGTTGGGGCCATGGTATAGTGCATTTATATCTGAATTGATTATAATAAGTGTGAACAGCAACCAGTTTTATCGCTTCCATAACAGTGAGTCATGTTTATAGGGCGCTCTGCGGTGTTCAAAACACTTCTCGTCTAATCCTCTCTCAAGCCCTGGGAGGTAAATAGCATTATGTTCCCCATTTTACAAATGAGGAAGCTGAGGCCAGAGAGGTTAAATGGCCCGTCTAAAGTCACACAGCTAGTAAATTCAAGAATTGGGTCTGGAACCCAGGTTTCTAACTCCATCTCACGCTGCCCATTCTGCCGCACCAAGACAGCCCAGTAGGTCAAGTCCTAGGCCATCAGGACAGACCAAGTACCCAGTCATCAAAGAACACACACTGCCCAGGTGGACACACCCCTTTCCCGTGGTGTTTGAAGAGATCCTCATTTTTGCCTTCTCTCCAGCCATCTGTTCTCTCCCTGCCTTTCTTGTACGGCCAGAGACCACCAAACAAAACAGGAGGAAGAGCCAGAAGCCATGAATATCATTTATTTTTTATTTTTAAAAAGGCACAATAAAAGTATTTTGATATCTTAAAACCAAATGCATTCTTTATACTAATTAAAACTAGAAGGAAATGGGAAAAATGATTTGCATGATCTTCCACTAAAGGTACTTCTTACACAGTGAGAAGGGTGAGCATCACCTGACCTTAAAAATAATCTTGAAAATCCCAGCAGTTTTCCATAAAGAACATATTACTTATACTGTACCATATCCCCCAAATCCAAAACAGCAATCTCCAGCACCAGAAAAGATCACTTGGTCAGGCAGTAGTTAAGTAGCTGGCTCATGTTTGGAAGCCAAATTGTGTGGGAAAAAAAATACTTTGGTTGAATACAAATATTTGAATTTGCATAAGTTAAATGTAATGCCTATGTGGCTCCACTGTATTTGAGGTCTTTCAAAGGACGTGTTCATCTTTATCGTATCAACATTGCAACCCACAATAGCAATGTCCTTTCTTCACTCCTTGAACTAGATGGTTCTTTAGGTGTCTCCTCAGCCACACACCCCTTTCTCTGAGAATGCACATTCCCCAACCAGGTTTACCCTACCTACTGCTGCTCTCTTGGCCACACCTGACTGGCTGATCAGTAGATAGTCTACCCAAGCCAGACCAATCAGGTTTCTCTTCTAACCCAAGCTGGGCCAATCAGCACCTGTGCCCTTGATATTTGGAAGTGGGACATGGAGTTACCACACAGGTCATTAATGGCCCGGAGCTGAAAGTCTTGATGCAGTTCCCAGCTGGGGTGGCCATTTCTCCCACTGTGTTTGGAGAAACAAAGCCAGTGTTAGAAAGAGATGGCCAGGATAGATAAGCAACAGGTAGAGACAAGAAACCAAGCCCCAGGGAATTCCCTGGCAGTCCACCCTGCGCTTTCACTGCCAAGGACCTGGACTCAATCCCTGATCAGGGAGCTAGGATCCCACAAGCCACACCGTGTGGCAAAAAAAAAAGAAGAAGAAGAAACCAAGACGACCCCCAGAGAGACAGTGCAGCAGACACTACAAGCCCCTTAGTCATTGCCTCCCTCTACTGTATAAGCAGCACGTGAAATGCCCTCATTTCCCAGCCTCCCTTGCAGCTAGACCTGGCTGTGTTGTTCAGTTCTGGCCAGTGACATGCAGGTGAAGGCCCTAGGCAGGGCTTCCCTTCTGGAACTAAAGGCAAGGCTTTGCTAGGAGAAAGTTTTTCTCTTTGTCCCTTTGCCTTGTCTCCTTTTCCTCTCCTGGAGCTCGGACTAGGAGCTGGAGAAGCCATGTTGGGGATCACCAGGTAACAAGCAAGAGACCAAAGCCCACCTCAAAGGACAATGGAGTGGAAAGACATGAAAAGCCTGGGTGGGAGCCTAGCGGCATCACTGTGCTCTGCAGTGTACCTGAACTGCTTACCTCTGTACATCCTGTTGTATAAATAAATCAATCCTATCAGTTTAAGCCACTGTGGTCAGATGTACCTGTTTGTGCTGTGGAGCAAATCACTCAAAAGTTAGTGACTTAAAATGGCGACTATTAGTTCTCATGATTCCAGGCGTCAAGCTGGCCACTTGTACTGGTCTGGTTGGTTTGGCTGGGGCTCGTTTAGGGTGGCTTCGTGTACATACCTGCCTGGTCATTGCCAGGCAAGCTGGGTTAGGACAGTGGTTCTCAACTCGGGGCATTTTGCCACCCAGGGGGTATTGGGCAATGTCTGGACACACTTTGGTTGTTAAACTGGGGTGGGGGTGATACTATCATCACGGGGTAGAGGCCAGGGATGCTGCTAAACATCCTGCAGTGCACAGAACAGCTGCCCACAACCAAGACTTATTTGATCCAATATGTCAATAGTACCGAGAATGAGAAACCCTGGTCTAGAAAGGCCTCAGCTGGGACGTCGGATTCTGCCTGGTGTGGTCCCTCATCACCCAGCAGGCCAGACCACGCCACGTGTGGTGGGTACAGGTTTCCAAGAGCAAGAGGAGAGAGAAAGCCCCAAAGCACACTTTTCAAGTCTCCACCTGCCATGTGTTTGCCAACATCTCATCAGACAAAGCAAGCCACATGGCTAGAGTTCATTTGGGAGGGGCTTCAAATTTTTACCATCTACCCACATCCAGGTTTCTGTTATTTAAAGCTGAAGGCAGCGCGCGCCCAGAGCGTTAACGGGCGGGGGCGGGGGTGTGGAGTTGGGAGGTCAACTGGGCCTCCTGGTAGCCTCCCTGAGTTCAACCAATCCAGTGAGGAGAAGCCGTGGGCGGGGCGAGCTCCGCTGCCAGAGTGGCGTGAAAAATTTCCCAAGGCAGAGCGAAAACTTCCTGAGCGACTGAGCATGCCCGCTGGTGAAAGGTCCAGCCCAGCTTTCACCACATCCCAGACTCCAGAGGGACTTTTCTGAAACCCAGAGAATTGACCATGTCCTCAAACAGCTTAAAAATCTTCCATGGCTCCCCCATGCCTCCTCAGGAAAAAAAGATCACACTTCAGTGGGTTTTTTATGCTTCATCCTCAACCAATTTCTTCAGCCACGTCTCCCACTACTTTTGCAAGAACTCTTTTGCTCCACGGATGTTGAAAACTTGCAGCTTCTCATACATACCATGTTCTCTGTGCACAGAGGTTCACCTACCTGCGATTCTCTGCCCAGGCCCTCTCTACCAGGATAATTGCATCTGTGCTTTCTAGGTCTATGAAGACAGTCATGCTTCATCCCTCTGGCATAGCTCTTGTTTTTTTTTTTTTTTTTTTTTTTTTGCATCTTTGTTGGAGTGTAGTTGCTCTACAATGGTGTGTCGGTTTCTGCTTTGTGGCAGGGTGAATCAGTTATGCATGTGCATGTGTTCCCATGTCTCTTCCCTCTTGCGTCTCCCTCCCTCCCACCCTCCCTGTCCCATCCCTCTAGGTGGTCGCGGGGTGCCGAGCTGATCTCCCTGTGCTGTGCGGCTGCTTCCCACTAGCTATCTATTTGATGTTTGCTGGTGTATATGTGTCCATGGCATAGCTCTTCTTATTCTGTGTTGTGAATATACTCTATGTGCTCACATGTCTTATCTTCACTAGAATGTGAGCTACTTGAGGGCAGGGGTCTTGGCATATTTTATACCTGTATGGAACTCTAAGACCGACCAGGGTGCCTGGCACAGGATAGATACTCAATAATTGTTTATTGAATAAATGAATGGATTATGAGCTCCATGAAGGAAAAAAAAAAAAAAGCTGAAGGCATTCCAACTGATGCAGAAAGTTGCCCTGATTCCTGATGACTTTCTGGTTCCTGGTTTCTTTCCTTGGAAAGGCCCATTCCAATGCCTGCCCTTGGGTTCCACTAGGACTTTTTGTATCACTCAAGATTCTCTGGTTGCAACCAACAGAAATCTCCTGTGCCTAACTTAAACAGAAAAGGAGTTTACTGAAAGGAAATGAGGAAGGTTAGAGAATCAAAGGGCAAGCAAAGCGGAGGAGTCTGGACAGGCAGGAGCCATCTTTTCTTCCCCGTAGATGTCCCCTTTTTTGCTTCAGCCGGTTTGAGTTTCTGTTATTTGCAACCAAAATGGCATTTACTAAGACGCTCTGCACAGCCCCAACTGGTAGCTCTGAGAAGCTACCAGCGACCTTTCTTTCCCCTGACGTTGTACCAAGGGACAGCAGGGTACCTGCAGTCCCCCCACCAGAACTCCCAACCTTCTGATCCCCCAAGAAGCTAAGCCAAACAACTTCCTTCCACCCTTGCCAATATGGGCCCATTTGGATTCGTGACTTTGCAGATAAGGTGCCCTTCTCCAGCAACTTGGCAGAGCCAGCAGTGCCTGCTGTTGTGGAAACCGGGGTCATGAAGTGTCTACGGAAGAAAACAGCTTTCCCCGGATCCGTGTTGCAAAGTGTGTTCCTGGTAAGTGGAGTGGTTTCTAATTTTTTAGCGTCTTAGGAATGAAAGCAATACACTAACGATGAGAGGAAACCCAAAATCTGCTAATGCATTTATTTTTTTTTATTATTTTTTTTTTTAAAGTTATGGCTGCATTGGGTCTTCGTTGCTGCACCCAGGCTTTCTCTAGTTGTGGCGAGCAGGGGTTACTCTTTGTTGTGTTGCGCGGGCTTCTCATTCCATGGCCTTCTCTTGTTGCGGAGCACAGGCTCTAGGCATGGAAGCTTCAGCCTGGCTCGCAGGCTCAAGAACGCAGGCTCAGTAGTTGTGGGGCACGGGCTTAGTTGCTCCGCGGCATGTGGGATCTTCCTGGACCAGGGCTCGAGCCTCTGTCCCCTGCATTGGCAGGCGGATTCTTAACCACTGCACCACCAGGGAAGCCCCTCATTTACTCTTAATGCTTCCCCCTGTTGAGGACAAACAGGAGGAAAAAAGAAAGGGCAGGGCTTCCTTGGTGGCACAGTGGTTGAGAGTCCGCCTGCCAGTGCAGGGGACATGGGTTCGTGCTCCGGTCCGGGAGGATCCCACATGCCACCGAGCAGCTGGGCCCGTGAGCCATGGCTGCTGAGCCTGTGCGTCCAGAGCCTGTGCTCCGCAGTGGTAGAGGCCGCAACAGTGAGAGACCCACGTACCGAAAAGAAAAGAAAAAAAAAAAAGGGCAATAGCAAGGTTCCAAATGAGCTGAGAATTGACCTTCTAAAAGGGCTCTCAATCTGGCCTCTGGTAGATGTCTGTCGGGGTTTCTGCCCAGCCTAGACCCTCCTCAGGAGAGAAGATGTTTAGGGCTTACAGTGGGCTGACTGGTGGCCCCAGAGATCTCAGGCTCTAATCCCTGGGACCTGAGAATATTACCTTACAAGGTAAAGTTTTGCGGATATAAGGATTTTGAGTTGAGACTATCCTCGCCCTAAGTGCCATCTGTAAGTGTACTTATAAGTGAGAGACAGGAGGAGATTATATACAAAGAAGAGGCAGAGGCAGTGACCACAGAGGCAGGACTAGAGTGCTGCACCTACAAGTCAAGGGATGCCAGCAGCTTCTGTGGTTAGAGTCTTTTGAACTCCTTGGCTTTTCAGCTCCTAGGCTGTTAGATTTGAATCCGCAAATGCCCCAAGGAGAAAAGCTGCACCCAATGTCAAGCTTGCGTCTGTGTTTCCCTTCTCTCCAGAACTTGGCCCACATGTCTTGGTGTCTCTCTAACATTCAGATGCCAGCGAACAGATGTTTTCTTACTTTATCCAGGTTTTCTAAAATTTCTTTAGACTTCACCTGATCTTATGTTATTATTGAACTACCATCTCAATTACCCCTAGGAAGAAAATTTACAATGTTTAGAGAAAATGGAACCCTGGTACAGTGTTGGTAGGAATGTAAACTGGCACAGCCACTGTGGAAAACAGTATGGAGGGTTCTCAGAAAACTAAAAATAGAACTACCATATGACCTCGAAACTCAACTCCTGGGTATAAATCCGAAAAAAACAAAAACACGTGTTTTCAAAAACATGTATTTGAAAAGATACATGCACCCCAATGTTCAGAGCATCATTATTTACAATTACCAAGATATGGAAGCAACCTAAGTGTCATCAAGAGATGAATGGATAGGGGCTTCCCTGGTGGCGCAGTGGTTGAGAGTCCGCCTGCCGATGCAGGGGACACGGGTTTGTGCCCCGGTCCAGGAAGATCCCACATGCTGCGGTGAGGCTGGGCCCGTGAGCCATGGCCGTTGAGCCTGTGCATCTGGAGCCTGTGCTCTGCAACGGGGGAGGCCACAACAGTGAGAGGCCCGCGTACCGCAAAAAAAAAAAAAAAATTTAAAAGAGATGAATGGTTCAAGAAGATGTGGTACATATAACCAATGGAATACTACTCAGCCTTAAAAAAGAACGAAATTTTGCCATTTGCAGCAACATGGGTGGACTTGGAGGGCATTGTGGTAAGTGAAATAAGTCAAACAAAAACAAATACTGTAGGATATCACCTATATATGGAATGTAAAAAATACAACAAACTACCGAATATACCAAAAAAGAAGGAGAGTCACAGATATAGAGAACAAACTAATGGTTGCCAGCGCGGAGGGGGAGGAGGGTACAATACAGGGTGGGGAGGTGAGAGATGTAAACTTCTGGGTGTACGATAGGCTCAAGGATGTATTGTACAACACAGGGAATATAGCCAATATTTTGTAATAACTGTAAATGTAAAGTAACCTTGAAAAAGTATATAAAAATTTTTTTAAAAGAAATCATATTGAAAATTGGAAACAATTTAAATGTCCATCAACAGGAAAATGCACATATAAATTATTGTATTTCCCTAGATAGGAATCCTACATAGCGAGAAAAAAAAGAAAAAGAAAAAAGGGATGCCAGCAGCCACCAGAGCTGGAAGAGGCAAGGGATGGACTCCTCCCTAGAGCATCCAAGGGAGTTTGGTCCTTCTGAAAAACCTTGATTGCAGCCCAGCTGATGCTGATTTGGGGCTTCCAGCCCCCAGACCCATGAGAGAATACGTTTGTTGTTTTAGGCCACTAAGCTTGTGGGAATTCATCACTGTGTTTAGCAAACCAACACGGGGCTCAATCTTCAACTCATTAGAGACCAGCCCCCCACTTTGATCTGAACACTTCTGGACTCTTCCTATACGGCAGGAGTGCTGTGGGAATTGCACAAAGGACCTTAGTTGTTTTGTATGTGTGGAAACAATCAAGTAGAAAATTATTCACGTTGTTCAGAGACTAGCTCATGGATGTTTAGTACGTAAAATATGGAGCATGGATGCACCTCCGTCTAAAAGGAAGGCAGGGAGAATGTTAGCTGGGAATGGTAGCAATAGGCTGGAGCCCTGAATAGTGCCTAGGAAGACAAGGAAGTTATCTGCAAGAGTAAATTAAAACCAAAGCAGGAGGTCACTTTCACCTCAAAATTCCCGAAGGCACACTCGTCCTGCTTGTTCACTGGTTCAGACTTCTCAGAGCTCTCTATCTTTTCACTACAGAAAAAGCTAAAAAGGTAAAAACCAGAAGAAAGACCCTGGCCCTTCCTTTCCTCTCCGCCGTGTTTTTGTTCTTAGACTAAATATAAGAAAGGCAGAGACAGGGGAGAAAAATCAAAAGCCACCCACCTCACCTGTTCTTGGGCCCTAACTGGCCCCAGGGCTATGAAAGAGCAAAGAAAATTCCCCCCAGCACTCCCACCCCACCCAAAAGGAGGAATCTCAGCAGCCATATTGGTGCCATGTGACCTCCACCCTCTCAAGTCACAGCTGATAGGTATGTGTTCACCTGACCCAGGAGAACCAATCAGAAGCTGGGCTGGGCTAGGCTCATCTCTCCCAGGTCCTGGGTTGGGCAATGTGGTATCAGGGATTAAGGGGCCACAGGTGAGTGAAGCAGGGGACGTACCTCAGCACAGAGAGAAGCTGACTGCTGAAAGAGGCCGACATGAGGATGAGACCTCAGACATAGCTGTGTCCTGATGACTTTCTGGTCTTTGGTCCTGATGCCTTGGAAAGCCCAGCTGTACTTCTGCCCCTGGGTTCCACAAGAAATGCTGTGTCCTCCCAATAAATTCCCCTTTTAAGGTCGGATCCTAAATGTAGTCCATGTCCTTGAAGGCGGGCCCTGCCTTTGCATCATATCAGGCAGTGCTGGGCCCACAGTGGATACTCCACCTGGTCTCAATTTTGATTTTCACTTTTCTCAGACCAGTTACAGTTCTGAAAAGGGGAGCCACAAGCAGATGATTGAGATAAAGATCGTGTTGGGGCACAACTGTGACTGCAGTGCAGAGCGCTGCCTGGTGTGTGTGTGCAGCTAAGTCAGCTGCTTCCACCCACAGGTAAGTATGGAGCTCCACAGATATGTGCCAGGGTACTGTTCTGGGTTCTGGGGACAAAGCATGAAGCCCCGCTCTCCATGGGAAGGGTCCTTGCTTGAACAGTGTTTCCCAAAGTGGGTCCCGTGGCCTTGGGTGACCATGACCATGGTCATTGTGGACTGGCTACTTGCACTGGATCTAATCAACTTGAAAGCCACCAGGGAGCCACGTGCACAGAGAAAGCTGCTCTGCAAGAGGAGACTCATGAAGCAGAGGTTCACGGAGAAAACAGTCCTTCAGAGAAAGAGGCAGTTCTGGGCTCTCCTTAGCCTGGCCTCACTCACTGTCCTATAGGATGCCCCAGGCTACTTTCAATAAAGCCCTATCTTATGCTTAAACGAGTTGCAGTGGGTTTCTGTTGCTTGATGCCCAATGTTCTGAGACGCCTTGGCTCTGGATGAACACGTGTGAGATGGGAACTCTAAACTAAACCCACAACTGTGGAGCAAAACTGAAAATGGGACACAGCTTTATCCCTGGAAATGGATGGATCAATCAGACCACAGGCCATAAATGGGCAGTACACGAAGAGCCCTTCTGAGGATTACTGGTCTCATTTGTTGCCTTAAGGGCCCTGGCCAGGCCCATTTAGCTCCTAGGACAAATTGTGCTGAGTATTTAAGTGTGGAGGTACAAAAGGACAGCCCCTGTTCTGTATGCAAGCGCAGAGGGCGAGAGATGGGCTTTCAACTGGGGAGGACTTTGTTTTAATCCAAGCACTGCTGCTTCCTAGAAGGATGATCGTGAGCAAATAATTGGATCCCTCTGAGCCTTCCTCTCTACACCAGCAAAATGGAGTTTCCTAATTTTTTTTTTTTTTTTTTTTTTTGTGGTACGCAGGCCTCTCACTGTTGTGGTCTCTCCCGTTGTGGAGCACAGGCTCCAGATGCACAGGTCCAGCAGCCATGGCTCATGGGCCCAGCCGCTCCGTGGCATGTGGGAACCTCCTGGACCGGGGCACGAACCCGCGTCCCCTGCATCGGCAGGCGGACTCCCAACCACTGCGCCACCAGGGAAGCCTTGGAGTTTCCTACTTTTGAGCACCTGAGGAAACCACAGGCAAAGTGCCTAAGCTACACCTGACACAGAGTGGAGGCGGGGGTGCGGGGGGGAGTTGCCACGTGGTGGCTGTGACTAGACCACAGTCTCCTGATGGAGAACTTGAAGATACAAGCACTTCTCCAAGTGTGAGCCTCACACTCATTTCTGAAACCGTGTTTTGGGAAAATTCACCAGGCGCCGCCAATAGTTTGCAAGGAATCTTCATATAAAGCCATCTCAGGAAAACGGCAGCAGGGCCACGTAGGTAAGACCAGTTGAGGCAGCCCTGGGGTCAGCCTTGCACAAGGCTTGGTTCCTCAAGGCACGTGATGGCAACTCTCATGACGTCCGTTTTGTTTGTTTTCAGTCTAACGCCGAGTTGTCTGTGTACTCAGAACTAAGTGGCTGGTACTAGGAACCACGGCCCTCAGGAGTTTAGCCACCCTCTTCCTGGTGAGTCCCCAAGCACATTTCCCAGGGTTTTAATGGGAAAACATCCCTGATGAGCTCCATTTGGGAATCTCCAAGTTAAACAGTCTATTCATTCAACACATTTTTATTGAGCACCTACTATGGGTCACATGCTAGGGATAATCTGCAAACAAATGGATCAAGTCCCTGCTGACACAGAGGGCACATCTTGGGTGGAGGGGGGACATAAAATAAACCAATAAATAAAATATGATGCAATGTCAGAAAATGAGAAGTGCTGTGAAGACAAATGAGGCAGGGTAAAGGACAGATGAGAAGGGATCACAAATCTGGGTGATCAGGAAAAGTCTCGAGGGAAATCACATTGCAGAAAAATGACGAGTGAGCCACATGGATACCTGGGTGCCGAGAATTCCAGAAAATGTCTCAAATGTTTGTGCACATTATGAATCTCCAAACAGATGCTGTATGACATCACATTTCCCAAACCCATTTGGCCACAAAACTCTTTTTCCCCACAGAGCATCTTCCAGGGTCAGCTTTCACAGAACACCCTGCAGGGAATGGTGATGGAGCCAAATGTGATATTCTGCAGGGGGAGAAACAGGCCCAGAGCAGACAAGGGTTGCCCATAGTCCTACAGCTCATTGATGAAGTCGTCCATCAGCTTTCTCACTAGGTGGCATTCAGATCTCAGATCACCAGTAAGGGCAAGCCACTAAGATGGCCCAGCAGCGCCTGGCAGTGGTGGCGGTGGGCAGCGGGGTAGAACCAAGTTCATGGGTGCAGGATGAGCCAGGCACAGGCGCCTGGAACCTCCAGCTCAGACCCCCCTGTGTCCACTCCCCGACAGGGAAGCGTGTGCCTCTGATGGGAAGCCTGCACCCCCTCATGACAGCCTCATGGCAGAGGGATGGATGCTTTCCAAAGTTCTTGCCACCTGTGTGGGTGGTGGTTCGCAAGTCACCGTCAGACCATTCAGAAGCACCTTTCATGCTGAGCCGACAGCAGAAAGCCATTCCCCGGTGTCTTTGTAGCAATGCAGCTGGCCTAGGAAGCAATGTCCCAGAGTGCCTGAAGATGGGATGGTACGTGACAGCGAGCCACAGCACATCAGGCTCAGATCCTCCAATAACTGAAGGAGAGTAGTGGTCAGGAAACCTGCTCTCCTTGGACATTGCGAAGCAAGCTGACCCAGAGAGGGAGGGAAAGATAGGGAAATACGAGCACACAATACACAGATGCAAATTTCTCCAGAAAAGCCACTAGAGAGAACATGTATACACGTGCACCAGACACCTTTAAAACGTAGCCCTGGCAACAGGAGTTTCCTTGGGACCAACCCGCCTGACTGCCATGTGTCTCATCAGACCCCTGGAACTCTGCACTTTCCAGGAAGGCAGTTAGGTGGATGACATGCTGATACAAGCCGACCAGCTCCCAGATGCAACATGTGACAAAACGTTCTCAGCTTGCAGTGACACTGTTAAGGATTCAAGCCAACGCCAGAACTGAATGTTCTCACCTCAGATCAGTGGTTCTCAACCAGGATTGGGTTTGCCCCCCAGTGGACATTTGGCAAAGTCACAGTGGCCGGAGGGGGAGCTGCTGCTGGCATCTAGGAGAGCAGGGATTCTGCTAAACACCCACCAATGCATAGGACAGTCCCCACAACAAAGAACTGTTCTACCCCACAGTCAATGGGGCTGAGTTTGAAAAACGCTGCCCTGAACAAAGGAAAATCCATTCTCTTGGGCAGTGAGGATTCCCAGCAGAGAGCCTGGCCACCCGATGTCAGTTCCATAAGAAAGAAGCAGGAAACAATCATCCTTGGAGACCAGTCTGAGTGTGGTACTTACCATTTTCCTTTAAAGAAACAGTCTTTTACAAAGACTGTTTTCCTATCCCTCCCCAGTCCAAAACTATAAATCAAATTCTCCATGGCATGATATAAACAGACTTCTCTTCCCTTTCTCCTTTTCTCTATCTCCAGTCCCAACTCTGTGCATTAAAACCTGGAATTTAATTGTAATATAAAAAATGTGGGAAAGAAAAGAGTCAGTAGTAGTTAGAAACTCAAATTGATTGGGAGAAATTTTAGATTATTTAAAAGCATACTTGGAACTAATGGAGGTTGAATAACCACAACAAAACCAACTAGAATACAATTTGGGAAGCAAAAGTTATGGCAAAAAGCCTTCTGGGCTATAGGTGTTCCTTATCAGAAAAAAGAACCAATGTCAAACAATACAGCATGCATCTCAGAGATCACCTAGGCTCAATACTGTATAAAATTGGAGAAGTGCATGGGAACTTTAAATGCAAGAAAATGTCCTTAGTGTTTATCATCAAGATGACTTATTTCAGAAAGCATCCTTGATGATATGTCCAGTCAAGAAAAATCATCAGCATCTACTTTAACAAAACACAAAAGAGAGAAAAATCATATAATAATGGGATAGCAAGCTTTTTCCTTCACTTTTTGGGTAAAACTTGACAAGCTGTGAATATATGTGTTGGTAAGAGAAATTGTGTGAATACTTGATATAAACAAGTGAGTAAATGTACCTGCCTGGGCTTCCCTGGTGGCACAGTGGTTAAGAATCCGCCTGCCAATGCAGGGGGCATGGGTTCGAGCCCTGGTCTGGGAAGATCTCACATGCCGCGGAGCAACTAAGCCCATGTGTGACAACTACCGAGCCTGTGCTCTAGAGTCCGCGTGCCACAACTACTGAAGCCCATGTGCCTAGAGCCCGTGCTTCGCAACAAGAGAAGCCACTGCAATGAGAAGCCCGCGCACCGCAACGAATAGTAGCCCCCGCTCGCGGCAACTAGAGAAAGCCAGTGCGCAGCAAAAAAGACCCAACGCAGCCAAAAATAAAAATAACTGTACCTGCCTTATCTAAATGCTGCCTCTTTCAAAGCTGAACAACAACCACAAAAAAGATAAAAGCTGCATTTTTTTTTGTTTCTGACAAATTAGTTGTCTGTTTTGAAAATCAGAATCAAAGTATGAGCCCACGAATTGACTTTTTGATTAGGAAAGGAAACACCATTCTAGCAGTTGCCTATGATAAATTCATTTTAGCACCAAGTGGGTTCTTTCAAATCAGCACAAAAGCATGAGAGAGAAAGAATCAGGAATACACATCTCACAGGAGATGCTGTGAGCAGAAGAGAGCAATAATTTGAAAGGTAATGCTAAGTTTATTGAAAATATCCACTCAATGAATTAGAATGGCAAAGAGGAATTGGGACCAAAAATATCTAACTGCTATTTACGATAAAAGTTGATTTTGATGTTTATTTCCCGAGTCTAAAAAAAAAATTTAAGACCTAAGATTTTTCCATTGACCTGAAAGCAGTAAAAATTGTCCATTAACCTTCCCTCAGGCCAATAATAGAAAGGTCTCAAGGGGTAGAATAGGAGCCAGAAATAAGATTGAAGGGGAAACAGTAAGGAGATGCACATCAAATGACTAAATTCTATGGGTAGGTTAAAAACAGACGATCTCATTGTCCTACGTCATGTATAGCCGAATTCTGTGATGTGTACATTTTTATATGTACTTCCTTTCACTGAAACATATAAGTAAGAGGAATATGATTTTATCTCTATGGATTTCTTCAAGTCAGGGTTTCTCAGCTTTGACACTAATGATATTTGGTGCCGGAGAGCATTTACGTGAGGGGGGCCGTCCTGTGCACTGTAGGATGTTTAGCAGCATCCCTGGCCTCTACCTACTGGATACCAGTAGCTCCTCCCTGGTGTGACAATCCAACATGTCTCTAGACATTGTCAAAAGTCCCCTGGGAGGCAAAATATCCCTAACTGAGAGGTACAGCTTTAAGTCTACTGGGGGAAAATGCAGTATGGAGAAGTAGACTAAAAACAGTATCAGCAAGGTGGCAATTTTCATGTTTCTGAAAGGAAGGTGTTGGTAACTGCATTCAGTCACAGGACTGGAAGAATCCAATGACTAAATCATACTGTTCTATGTAATGAAAATGCTACAAAAGGGAGAGTTTTGAACAGGAATGGTGCTCGAGCTCATTTTGTCCAACTTCCTTGTACAGCGAAGGAAAACTGAGAGGCAGAGTTGTTTGTCTAAAGACCACACCAATGCAATACAAACATAGGTGGTTCCAAGTAAATACTGCGTAGTTTCCACCTGGAAAAACAAAAACACGGGAGCCAACCTGCATGAACCCCTGAGGTGGCATAGTACGAGCCTCAAACCACATAATGAGTTCAGTGGATTAAAACACATCTACACTGTTTAAATCAAAGACTCCTAATGATATTTTTTAAAACTCACTGGTCACTTTGGCAGTTGTTTCTTTGAATAATGACACATAGGAGGAAAGAACCAATCTCTTATTCTGCCTTCCCTGAACCAACTGTATTTTATGATAAACAAATAAACAAATGGTTGATGAAGGATTCTAGCTAATAATTACCAAAGGAATAACAATCAGAAAAAAATCACAACTCTGTGACCCCACAAGAAATACGGATCCAGGGAATGATCCTCAAAGGATGCTAAACCTATTAGGTAAAAAGTTGATGGATGAGCTCCAGTGCCCATTTACAAATGAATGGATAAAACAAGGTATATACACACAAGGAAATATTATTCGGCCTTAAAAAGGAAGGAAATTCTGACACATGCTACAACATGGATGAACCTTGAGGATATTATGCTAAGTGAAAGAAGCTGGTCACTAAAAAGACAAATACCGTATGATTCCACTTATATGAGGTCCCTAGCGTAGCCAGATTCATAGAAGTAGAAAATAGATGGGTGGTTGCCAGGGGCTGCAGTAAGGGGAAAATGGAGAGTAGTTGTTTAAGGGGTACACAGTTTCGGTTTAACATGATGAACAGTTTTTGGAGGTTGGTTAAGCAACAATGTGAATATCCTTAACATTAGTGAACTGTATATTTTTAAATGGTTAAGATGGTAAATGTTATGTTATGTATATTTTACCATAATGAAAAATTAAAAATGTTAATTATTGGGGGAAAAAAAAGCCGTTGGAGACGTTGTAATGGATGGCTCAGTCTGTTAGCATTGGACCTACCATTCAATCTCAATATCGTTAAAAACAGGATGACCAGACATTATGTGCTCACTGTGTGATGCAGGATGGATCACACAGTACTGCCTATGAAGGCGTCTGGACAACAAAAAGACTTTGATCTCCTCAGTCCTCTAGATCTAACTATTAGTTTACAGGAAACATGGGGAAAAGAAGAACAAGTTAACTGAAACCAAGAGGAAGTGATCAGCCAAATCCAGGATGTGAATATTCTACAGGACACAAGACCCAGTTTCTCCAACAAATCAGTGGCTGGGGGATGAAAAAGGTCAGAGGCGGGGAGTTGCTGTTACAGAATTAAAGACATGTCAGAGACATAACAACAAAGTGTAATGTGTGGACATTGTCTGGATCCTGATTCTAACAAACCAACAGTAAAAAAGATATTTCTGAGAGAATCAAGGAAATGTGAGCATGGACTGAATATTAGATGATATTCAGGAATGATTATAAGTATTTTTAGCTGTGATCATGTCAAGGCGGGGATAATGTAAAGGAAAAAAAAGTCCTTTCAGTTAGGATGTCTTTATGGGTGAAATGACACAACTTCCTTTAAATTAACCTAGAAAAAAACTCAAAAAGGAAGAAAAAAGAATGAAAGAACACTCGGAAAATGTTGAAGCTGGATGATGAATACATGGAGTTAATCGCAGGCTTCTCTAGTTTTGTGTGTGTTTCCAAAATCCCATAATAAAAAACAATTTTTATGTAGGCAATCTCAAAGGAACATACAGACACACACACAAACAGAGTGAGCTACAACCAAAGCGTAAGCAAATGAGGAAGCCATTTGCGTTTAATAAGTGCAGGAAAAGGGAGATTAAGCATTGGGCCTTGCAAAGTGAGCTAACCAAGTCTAAGATGCCTGTATTAAGCTGGCACCCTCAAAGATGCTCCACACCCTGGCAAGAGGAGGGCTTAAAATTTTTTTTTCTGGTCTTTCAGAAAGCGCAGCCTATGAAAACCTGTAGTTTTCAATGTGGCTCTGGAGGGGAAAGCTAATAATGGCCACAATACTGATGATGATGATGATCACCCTGAAGGTTTGTAACCACGTGGGTCTGGGGCTCAAGTTTACACTCCATGTATTCAGTGAGAAAACTCCAAGTTGAGGAAATAAATGTCAGTGTTCAGAGGTTATTAGCATCCCTGGCATCCAGCTGAAACAAACAAAAAAGACTTCCGAGAGCAAAGCAGCCAGGAATCAGACCCCTCAGGATTCCCACAGATTAAGTTCAATCAAGAATGAGATCACAGTCAAATTACTAAACATCCAAGCAATAAGTCAGTATGAGCCAGAGTAAGCAGACACAACAAACAAGACATTGAGACCCCCCCCCCGCCACTCCCACCCAAAGACTTCAGATGTTGGAATTATCAGATAACAGATTCTAAAATCACTATGTATTCAATATTTTTTTTAAAGAAGGCTTTTAAAATGAGCAAGGAATGAGACTATCAAAATGGCCAGACATTTGTCCTCAGGAGTTTGTGGGAGCACAGGAGAGCTATTTGACCCCTGTACATTTGGCTCTTCCATTCTGGTGGGGAAAACAGATTTCTTTACAGAATCAAATTATGCTGGCAATAAATATTCAAGTGCTTCCAGGAGCCAGAGAGGAAATATGAGCAGTGCATTGGGCAGGCAGAACATAGGCTGTATCTAAAGAGGGAGCCTCTTCTCAACCCCAGCAGATTGTTGATCTATATACAAGAAGAGAGTCCAGGTATTGCCAGATATTCCCATTTTCCCAAAAAAAGGCATAAATCCAGATGTCAATGATCTGTACATGTTGGCTACTGTGGTAGACATCTGGTTTTTGTCACCTAATAACAATTCACCTCTCTTCTAAAATATTATGGGGTAATGATCCCCCTTTGGGGACAACACCTTTCTCCTAGTCTCAGTCCAGTTTCTCAGAGATGGTGTTGATTCCACCTCTGGCTTCAGGGATGGACACGTTGGCTCAAGCTCAGCCAATCAGAGCAGTCTCCTGGGCCACAATAATTGGCTCAGGAATGGGCTTGTGACCCACCCAGAGAAAATGAGAAGCAGTGAGGCCATTGGGGGAAGCTTAGGAAAAAGACTCTTATCCTTCCCTATGGAATTCAAAGCTGAGAAGATGTAAGGGCTGGAGCTTTGGCCGCCTTTTTGTGACCATTATACAGAGATTCTGTCTAAGGTTGGATCCACGTGGTTCAAAGATACCCTGAGAGCTGGAGAGAGGCCAAGGCCTCATGAAATCATCTGAGCCTGAACCCAGAGTTTCCCTCTAGACTTTTCATTTTTGGTAACCAGTGAATTTGCATTCGTGCTAAAGACAATTTGAATAGGTTTCTCTGTCACTCCACAGAAAGAGGCCTCTCCATTCAGCAACTATTTAAAAGTCTTTTAACACGCTGGGAAAGCTAGACAAACATATCTGAGGGCTGACCATGGACCTTCAGTCTGCGGTCTCAGCACCTGGCCAACCCTCTCCTTCTGTACTCCTGTCCCTAGCTTCTCTGATGACTCATCTTCTAGCCTCCATTCCCACTGCTCCTGCCCTGGACCATCCTCTTCTCTCCCTGCTCTGCCTCCGGAAATCCTACTCATCCTTCAGAACTCAAGTCAAATGGGTCCTTTTTTCTTAGCGCTTTCCTGACCACCCCACCCTAAGCCCTACCCGAGGCAGAAGAAGATACCTCTCCCTCCATCCCCAGGCCCCTCTGACCCCCCCCCGATGAACACTCAGCCCTTCTGCTGAGGATCCTAATTACGCAGCCACGTTCCTGTCTCCCCTGCTTCTTGACCGTGATCCAAATTCAGACGCAGATTAGAAGGGATGATATTTGAGGCTTAAGTTTCAAAAAACAATCAGTTCTTAGGAGAAGTCAGAAAACATGGTGAAAGATGAGGATTTGGGTCAGGGATTCGAAAGAAAAGAACAGTTGTTCCGGGGAAAAGAGAGGGTCTATGTGGAGTGCAGTGAGGAAGGAGGAAACACTGGACATATTTAGACCAAACGAAATGATTCAGAGGAAACCTGAGAAGAAATGTCTAGAGAGGAATGAGATTGATCTGACTGTAAAGGAATACAAAAAATGTGTGACGGGAATGACCCAAAACAACAACGACAAAATGCCCAAAATAGGTGCACTGTTCACATGAGAAAAGAATGCAGACAGCAACAAGACGCTGAGAAACCTCCAGAAAACAAGAGAGAAGGTGACAAAGGATGAGGTCATTTCAAACCAGATAAACTGGGAGGCTTTCTATGGATTGAAAGGGGTTTTTCAAAAGCTAGGGCTCATGTTGGCTTGCCCCTGATGGAAACTCAGGGCACCGAGGCCTTCTGGAATTTTCTGTTCAACAGATAGACACAGGGAGGGTCCCAGGAGGCCAGGCAGTTGCTAGATGTACCAAAAGACCTACCATGGGTCAAAGGTCAAAACAAGCAAGGTCTCAGTTTATGAGCCACCCCAGGCAAGCACTGTCTCGCTTTTTACTTCTAAGGACCATGGGACCTTGTCCACAGTTCCCATGCCTCCTACCGTGGGACCAGTTGTTTCTTCATGTGATAAAATACCTAAGCCGGACAGTAGCCAATCACAGCGGCCTTTAACCTTTGTTGGGGACATACCTGGTTGAGGTTCTGAGCCCTCTTCCCAGAAAAATTGCCACAGCCTCAGTCACAACAAAGTTTCCTTCCCGTTTAAGCAGTTTATACCCGCCCTGGGGCCCATCTCTTGAACAATATTTCCTAAACTCATTCACTTAATCAAAAAAACATTTATTGAGTGCCAGCTCCCTGGTACCTGCCAGGCACTGCTGCCAAGTACTGCTCCGGGCACCAAGGATACAGGGATCCTCGCCTCATGGAGTGGACCTTCCAGTTTGTATCTGAGCCCTCAAATGATCAGAATGTCTGGCGAAGCGGCCCGGGAATTCAGTGATTCTGACAAGGGGCTAGAATTAGGACCTGTCGTCCCAAAGAGCCCCAGCTCAAACACCCCTTCTGTAAGGAGAGAGGGGAGGAGTGTATTGAAAGCATGTGCTCTAACTGGGAAGCTCATAGCCTGCTGAGGGAGTGTAGAGGGTACCTGCACTTTGGAAAAATGTTTGGCAGAATCTCGTAAAGCGGGACGTATGTGTGACCCAGAAATTCTACTCCTAGATATATACCCAAGAGATATGTGCACATGTGCAGACCAAAAGGCATACACAACGGCCCCCAATTATCCCTGGTGTTCACACCTCTGTGTCCCCTCCCCTTGAGAGTAGGCAGGACTGTACCTTATTTCTAATCAGTAGATGCTGCAAAGGTGATGGGCATGTCATTTCTGTGACTATGTTACAGAAGATTGTAACTTCCATCTTGCCTGGAGACTCTCTCTATGGACTCTCACTGGCTTTGATGAAGCAAGCCACCTTATGGAGAGGCCCACATGGCAAGAAACAGTGCAGGATCTCTGGCTAACAGCCAGCAAGGAGGTGAGGCCCTCAGACTAACTAACAACCCTCAGGAAACTGTATCCTGCCAACCACCACATGAACTGGAAAGAGGATCCTTCCCCAGCTGACCCTCAGATGAGACCCCAGCCCTGGCCACCTCCCTCATTGCAGCCTGGGAGAGACCCTGAGCAGAGAACCCAGCTAAGCAGTGCCCGGATTCCTGACCCACACAAACTGTGACATAAGTGTATGTTTTTTTGGATCCGTTAAGTTTGCCATAATTTGTTCTGCAGGAATAGATAACAGAGTGTAAAGCAATGCAGCAGTGAGAGTGAATGAACCACAACTACATCAGACAACGTGGTCGAACCTCACATAGTTGAGTGAAAGAAACCAGGCAGCAAATGGAATCTGTAAGATTCCATTTCCATGAAGTTCAAAAACAAGCAGAACTAATCTATGATTGGAAGTCAGACAAGCGGGAGGGGGTAACCAGAAGTGAGCACAGGGAGTCTTCTCGGAGGGGTGGGGGCGGGTGGTGATGTTCTGCTTCTTGTTCTGGGTTCTGGTTAGGGTGGGTGCATACACTTTGTGAAAATTCTTCAAGCGTACACTTATCAGTTGTGCTCTTTTCGAGATGTAGATTATGTTTTGAAAACAAAAGTTTACAAAAATGACAATATGCTGGAGTCAAACAGCCAGGGTTCGAATCTTGGACCTATCACTTACAAGATTTGTAACTGGGCAAGTTACTTGACTTTTCTGAGCCCGCCTCTGTAAAATGGGTTGGGCTAAGAATTAAATAAAACAGTGCATGGCATAGCAGCTGGTACCTAACAAGCCTCAATAAATATTAGCTAGTTTGGTTCACCTCATTCATAATGGTTCATTGTTAATCTCAAAAAAAAAGAAGTAGTGGAGGTTGATTTGCCTGGATGCCTGCAAGTCGAATTTATGGAGTTGTCCTGCAGGTGCCACCCCACAGAGACCAGCTGGATTCTCAGAATCCCTCTAGCAGCGATCAGGGGAGCTCAGCCTGCCTCTGACACCCACACCCAGAAAGGTCCCTGGGCAACAAGCAAGATGATATGCGAGTGTTCTGAGGTCAACTTTGCTCTGGGTTGGGACTGAGACGATGCAAATCAAAGCTCTCCCCAGGATGGCTGTGATCGGGTTGAGATGGTGCTGTCCTCCCACATCATCAAGAAAGCAACAAAAACAAGCAAAGAGACAGACAGCAACGCGGACATTCACAGAAGGAGTCTGTGGTACCGGGCACAGTTTACTACTTCACACATATTAACCCATTTGGTCTTTACAGTCAATGCTGTTATTACCTCCATTTTACAGGTGAGAGAAGTGAGGTACAGACAGAATAAAACAAA
Source organism: Mesoplodon mirus (assembly GCF_964341445.2). Classification (NCBI taxonomy): domain Eukaryota; kingdom Metazoa; phylum Chordata; class Mammalia; order Artiodactyla; family Ziphiidae; genus Mesoplodon; species Mesoplodon mirus. The sequence goes on along the minus strand of NC_138983.1, from coordinate 92,352,420 downwards.
CAAACAAACGAAACCAGGCCGATCAGAGGTGGGATCAGCACCCTTCATCTGCAGCTTTCAAACAGAACATACAGACTGACCTCCCTGGCAAACCTTTTTTTCTGTGTTGTTGTTTTTTAGAGAGAGTAGTATTTTGTTTTTGTTTTAATTTTTAAAAATTAATTAATTTATTTATTTTTGGCTGTGTTGGGTCTTCGTTTCTGTGCGAGGGCTTTCTCCAGTTGTGGCAAGCGGGGGTCACTCTTCATCACGGTGCACAGGCCTCTCACTATCGTGGCCTCTCTTGTTGCAGAGCACAAGCTCCAGACGCGCAGGCTCAGTAGTTGTGGCTCACGGGCCTAGTTGCTCCGCGGCATGTGGGATCCTCCCAGACAAGGGCTCGAACCCACGTCCCCTGCATTGGCAGGCAGATTCTCAACCACTGCGCCACCAGGGAAGCCCCCTGGCAAAGCTCTGATTTGCAAGAGATGAAGGTCCCAACCAGCCTTGTCTCTATCTGAGAAAACACCTGGGTGATTTCTCATTTTCTGACAGGGGAAGGGGGTGAGCACGGCTGCAGAAGGCCTCAGTGACCAGCTGTGATTTTGTGGTTTGAATTTATTTTTGTGAACCTGTGTGTGTGTGTGTGTATAAAAACCTGCATTTCCTTAGCCCATAGCGTCAGGTTATGAATGGACTGTGGAGCCTCCAATGGCCCTTTGCTCTCCCATCTGACACCTACTCAACAGCTTAGCTACTTCCTGATCTTCGAGCGCTCTCTCTCTCTTTTACACTCCCTTTCTCCTGTTCTAGCTCTTTCCCTGGCTCTCTCTTACCCCTTAAAGGCTGGGCAAGCTCCCTACCTCTTCCAGGCAGGAGGCCAGCATTCATTTCTTGTTGGAATGCAGGGGACAACAAGCAGATCTGGGGAGGGGGCACAGTGAATGGGCTCTCCCAGTCAAGGACAGCCCAGGGAAGGTAACTGCGGCCCAATGAGATTTTATGGGGCAGAGGTCCTGCAGGAAAGAAGCCCAGTGGGTGGCAGGAGAGGTCCCTGGCAAGCCCCAGCTACGTCCTCTTGGCCTCAGCTCCCTCCCCCTCTTGCTGCAGGCACTGCCCAAACTTCAGGACAGCCAGAAGCCCAGATTGTTCAGGGCTGAGGGAAAGCAGGTGGTGAGCATGGGTGTCTCGTGGCTGTGACACCTGTCACCTGTGGTCCCCGGGGAAAATACCTTCCCAGCACAGTCATCTAGATTGAAATCCTTTTCTGGCTGTGTCACCTTGGTCACATACCTCCATGTCTCTTGAGCCTTATTTTCCTGTTCAAGTGGGAGTGATGTGATAGAAATAATACCCATCACGACATTTTTGAGCATTTCTCTGCAGAGCTCCCTGTTCCAGGTGTTTCACACACACCTACTGCCCCAGGTTATGGTGAGGATTAAATGAGATGATCTACAGGAAGGACTGGGACAGTGCCCTGCGGGTGGAAAGCCCGGAGTTAACATCACTCGCTCCAGTATTAGGAGGACAGCTGGGAATGACAAAGCTGGGACATGGACCCAGGCCTTTCAGACACCAACATCCTGATGTTGATGGAGATACAGTACAGCCTTGGTAGCCACCCAGAGCTCAATAAGATTGATTGATTACAGGCATCACCAAGGAGCCCATATTAGCTAGAAACCTCTTTTTTTTTTTTGGCCATGCCGTGTGGCTTGCGGGATCTTAATTTCCCCACCAGGGATTGAACCCGGGCCATGGCAGTGAAAGCACCAAGTCCGAACCAGTGGACCGCCAGGGAATTCCCCAGGTGCAGTATTTTGATCACCCTATCATTGCAAAGTACAACTCTCACTCAGCCCAGGACATGCTATGATAAAGCCATGAGTTATTGGGGTATTTTAGTTTCTGTTTTTGAAATTTAAGTGGATGACATTGAACTGGGTTTTTAGACTTTCACACACCCTTTCAGATGACTGTGGCATCCTGTGGGGAGCGGCAGGATCCAATCAAGATTTGGCAATTTCTGCTCCAGTGAGCCTGAATGCCAGCTTTGTTCTGCGTTTAGTATTTCCTCATCGAGAGATGGACTAATGGTAACAGATGCTCTCCCAAGCCTATCAGGGGGCCATGGGCAGCTCCGGCTCCAGGCTGGCCTGGATGGGCTCCATAGGGTCTGACTGACAGTGAGCAGGGTTGCATTCTGTGCTCATGTTGATGAGACTGAAGACAAGCATGGAGATGGGGGTGGGGCTGGGGAGGGCCAAGGCTACAGAAGCCTAGGTCCTGGGGTAAGGACAGTTCAGCTCAGCAGCTCAAGAGTAGTAGGCAAGGCTGTGGGCGGGTGGCAAGGGTTGGCCCTGTTCATTCACTCATTCGTTCATTCAGGCACTGTTCTAGGTACTGGTGATACAGCAGTGAACAAAAGAGAAAAGAAATCCCTGCCCTCATGGAGCTTAAGTTGGGGGGCAGGGGGGAGTTGGGAGTGAGGAGACTGACAAAAAATAAGAGAAGGAAACTAAATAAATAGCATGTTAGAGGAGTGGTAAGATGAAGGGAAGAGCAATAGAGTGAGGTGTTTGTTTTGTTCTTCATGTTTTTTGGGGGGTGTTTTTTGTTTTGTTTTGTTTTTTTGGGTGGCATCATGGGGCTTGCAGGATCGACCAGGGATCGAACCAGGCAGTGAAAGCACCGAGTCCTAAACACTGGACCACCAGGGAATTCCAAGACCATTTTAAATAGGGTGATATTTGAGTAAAAATCTAAAGGAGCTGAAGGAGATCCCTGGGGGAATTGCCCTGTAGGGAGAAGAAACATTAACTGCAAAGGCCCTGAGGCAGAAATGTGCCTGGAGAGTTGAGCCCGACCCTCTCTGTTCCTCTGAAGTTACCACTCAGGGCCCCGGCCTCTGTGGTCACTCCTCATACATTCCTAAGGTCTTTCTGGTCGAATGGCAGAACCTTCCAGGCTGACTGAGGGCCTGGAAGAGATTTCTAGGGAAAAGTTCTGGGAGGGCTCTGCCATTCAACTGCAGGGTTGAATAAGTCCTGAGGTTTTGCCAAGCTTTTAACAAATGCACAAGGAATTTGCAAGAATGCAACAAATTCATTCCTGGACCATGCTCCAGAGCTGCTTAATCAGAATCTCTGAGGTCTGTGCCAGGGAATGTGCATTTCCAAGAGCCTCTAGGCATGTGGGAGCATCTTTACCATATATTCCATCCCATATCGATTTCCATGATTTTTCTCTCTTATATCTTCTTCTAATTGACTAGAGTGGAGTCTGCCATCTTTCATCTTTCTCAGATGAATATTTTGAGTTTGTCTTGGGGCACCTTGTCAGTCATTTCCTGGCAGGGAAATGAGGCATTCTGTAGGTAGTCAGCGGGGCTGTTCTGCTCCCAGACAGAAGGGGCTGATCTGAAAAGAGGTGACATGGGGTGAGGGGAGATAGTTAGCATTTGCATGTCTTCTCCACACGCTCCATCCCCCCAGCCCCATGCCCATGGGGAGTGCGGGGGGGTTTCTTAAGGATCTGATCCAGGTCAACACTGGGGCCACCGTCTGACCTTGTAGGGACTCAGGTGATGTTTGTAGAAGTAAAGAACACATGAATGAATAAACGCGAGTTTTGACAGGGAAGGACAGGAACAGTAAGGTTGTGGGCTTGTAAATACCCTTTTCCTAGCACGTGGGAGAATCTTCCATTCTTTCAGAAGTGTTCCTTCCACCGCACCTATCTCCCATCTCCACCCCCATCCCCAGAAGTGATGGTCCCCCAGCTTACTCTGTTTTCTCCTCCACAACAGAGAGAACTAGAGATTCGGGTGGGACGGGGGGACTAACCTCCAGGCTTCTCGTGGTTCAGCTCCATTACCCTCCCACGCCTGACCACCCCCTCCTCAACGCACCGAGCCTAGAGCTAAGGTCAGTAGGAAGGATTCTCGAGTCTGCTCCTTCCCCGCTGTAAGACTTGGAGCTACTTCTGTGAACACTGAGCCTGTTTCCCCATCCTGGAAACGGGGCTGGGGACCTCTAGGGGGCAGGTCGGGGAGGGCTCGCAGCGCTGCAGCGGGCTGTAATTGGCCGGGTGCTGCCAGCGCACCTCCCCCTCATCCTCGGGCGCCGCGCACGCCACGCCCCTCCCCAGCTCGGCCGTCATAATGGCGTTGCCGTGGCGACGTTCATACAAAGGCCGGGCGGGCGCGCGGGCTGCGGGCTGTCGCCTGGAGACTCCGCGGGAGGGCGGCAGAGCGGAGGTCAGGGCTTCTTGGCAGAGGACGAGGCGTGGGCTTCTTCCTCAGGCCAGGTGAGAGCGGCGCGCGAGGAGGCGGCGGGCGGAAACCTGGGCCGGAGGAGGCCAGCCCTGCGAGGTCAAGGGCGTTGGGGTAGGCAGGGGACCCGGCGCCAGCCGAGTCCGAACTCTCTGATCCAGGCTCGGGTCGCCAGGAGCACCCCAGAAAAGGTGCCCCAACACCAGCCGTTCCTTCCTAAGTGCAGCCCCTACCTCGCCCCCCAAGGGAGGCGGCACGGGAGCTTTAAGCCTCTCCTGGGCACCAGCTCTTGGATGTCCTGTGGGTATAGCTGGGATTAAGAGAGGAACCCCTGTTTCCCCTGATTTATGGACAACACCCACCCAATGGTCAGAGACACACACACACACACACACCCGCCCCTTACCTGAACTCCCCTTCTTTAAGGAACTTTGAGGCCACTGTAAACCTCAAAAGAAAGTTTGCTCCTATAGCCCAATTCTGAGCCATCCAAAGTGGTCGGGGGAACGCAGATGACTGAAGCCCTTTTGCTCTTTCCTGTGGCTGGTGCTCCATGGCCCTGAGTAAGAACGAATTCACAGAGCTCCACACATTCAAATTACTTTGACAGTGTTTTCACGCAAGGAAGTGATGCACAGGGCAAAATGAAGGTGGAGAAATATTGTCCAATCCAAAAGCTAAAGAGATAGAATTTAGGTTTTCCAAGGAGTCATCTAAGCTAGATACTGACAGGAAAAATGAAAGGGAGTTACTATCAAAGCTTCCTAGCCAGCTGGCTGTACTGACTTGCTTTGAGGTGCCCTTTGTATTTTCATTCACTCAGCAAGTGTTTCCCAAGCACCTACTATGTGTCAGGTTCTGCCCCCCCGCCGCCCCCTACCCTGGAGAAGGGGTAATGCACAGAACTGGCAGGAACTGCAAAGGGTCTGACATTTGACCCTGTTTGAAAGTTAGTAAGTTAGCCTGCCCAGCTTATAGTTCCTGGCAGAAGACAAGAGACTCCTGGGCCAGAAACAAAGAACTTGATTACTCACAGCACAGCCGACATAACAGGCAGCAGAGCTGCATATGCGCATTGGTTCCTGTTGCCCTGAAAGTCCCTCGGGGTGGTGCAGAGCAGCCAGTGTGGATGCTGTGCGCACAGTGGGTCTGTGTCCCAGGTAAGGAACTCCAAACTCAGGAAACTGCAATCTTTGAAAGGGGCTGCTAGCAAACCTGCCCAACTTTTGCCCCAGAAGGAGCCGTTATCTTTATTAGAAACATTACCTGTATCCTCCCAAGCTGTTTGCCATACAAGCATCCTCGGAAAGTGAGTGCAGGACAAAATCTTTCAATGCCTTTGCTCTGAAGATGGGTACAAACACAACATACCCATGAAGAATTGCTTCTGAACAAAATGAACACAGTTCTGGTTTTCCAGGAACATATATGTTAGTGAAAGAGAAACCAACAGCAAGCATAACTAAAGAAAGGAACAAGAACATGTCAGAGAATGATAAGTACAAGGAAGGAAACCCAGCAGGGGAAAACTAGCAGGGGAATAACATGACTGAGGGTGCCTTTAGCCAGAGTGGTCAGGTGGTTGCCCCGAGGGGGGACGTCTGAGCAGAGAGAAGACCCCAGCCTTGGGGACGTCTGGGGTGAGAGCTAAAAAACAAATATGTGCATAATCCAAGTTTAAGTTTTAGATTAGTGGCTTTTCCTGTGGTTTTCCTGCAGAAGAGACATTTCTTGGAAGTTTCCATTTTAGCTTAATTAGACTTGAATGTGTTGCGTGCTAACATGGTCCTCTGCAATTGAAGATTAATAACTGAAGGCAGCAGAGCATGGTTCTTTGGGAAGAGGAAATGTCTTTTCCCCTGTATACATGACAGCGAACTTAATCAAATGTATTTCTCATTATCTGAAAGCATCAATATTTGTGGGACATCCACAGGCCTCAAAGTTTACAAATATAAACTATGCTGCTTATTTTTATTTCTCTTACCCCCAGGTAGGGTCTCGTCTTCCTTTCAGAGGATAGAATGCTGGTTTCAAGGACTTTCTTTTATTACATGTGCCAAGTGTCAGCAGACAGTGCAATTCCCCCACCCCTACTCTGCCTCACCAGCAGCAATGGAGGTTTGTACACTGGTTACATGCAAAGGCCCAGAGTTGTCACACACTTACTACTGTGTGACCTTAACTTCTCTGAGTCTCAGTTTCCTCATTTGTAAAGCGGGACAATACTGACACCTGCCTCGCAGGGTGGTTCTGAGGATGAAAAGAGGCCATGTGTGTAAAAGGATAGCCCAGTGCCTGGCACTTAGTAGGGATTCAGTGATGGAATGATGATGGAGATGTTGATGGAAAGCAGAGCCAGACCGGAGACCCTCTACGGTCAGACCTAGAGATTTTTGTTTTTATCCACAGTTTAACAACTTCACACTTCAGTGACCTTTCAGTTGAAAAGAGACTTTGGGGACTTTCCTGGTGGCTCAGCGGTTAAGAATCCACCTGCCAATGCAGGGGACACGGGTTCGAGCCCTGGTCCAGGAAGATCCCACATGCCTCGGAGCAACTAAGCCAGTGCACCACAACTGAGCCTGCACTCTAGAGCCAGCGAGCCACAAGTAAGGCCTGTGTGCCACAACTACTGAGCCCACGTGCTGCAAGTACTGAAGCCTGCACACCTAGAGCCCATGCTCCCCAACAGGAGAAGCCACCGCAGTGAGAAGCCTGCGCACCGTGAGGAAGAGTAGCCTCCGCTCGCCGCAACTAGAGAAAGCCCGCATGCAGCAACGAAGACCCCACACAGAGACTTTCTTTGACATGGCACTGAGATGGATCAGAATTCAAATATCATGTGAATTATCATCAATATCTTGGAACCAGCTGAAGTCACTGAAATTTTTATGTTTTAAAAAACATGTATATATGGGCTTCCCTGGTGGCACAGTGGTTGAGAGTCCGCCTGCCGATGCAGGGGACACGGGTTCGTGCCCCGGTCTTGGAGGATCCCACATGCTGCGGAGCGGCTGGGCCCGTGAGCCATGGCCTCTGAGCCTGTGCGTCCGGAGCCTGTGCTCCGCAACGGGAGAGGCCACAACAGTGAGAGGCCCGCGTAACGCAAAAAAAAAAAAAATAATTAAAATAAATAAATAAATAAATAAATAAAAAATAAAAAACATGTATAGGGCTTCCCTGGTGGCGCAGTGGTTGAGAATCTGCCTGCTAATACAGGGGACATGGGTTCGAGCCCTGGTCTGGGAAGATCCCACGTGCCGCGGAGCAGCTAGGCCCGCGAGCCACAACTACTGAGCCTGCGCATCTGGAGCCTGTGCTCCACAACAAGAGAGGCCGCGATAGTGAGAGTCCCGTGCACCGTGATGAAGAGTGGCCCCCGCTTGCCACAACTAGAGAAAGCCCTCGCACAGGAACGAAGACCCAACACAGCCAAAAATAAATAAATAAAATTTAAAAACATGTATAGGGTTTACTTTGAAATGCATTAAAATATAAAATGTATAGATGGGTAGATATGTGATAAAGCAAATAGAACAAAATGTTGATTGTAGAATCTGAGTGGTGGTTCTATACAAGTTCACCATCCACTTCTTTCAACTTTTCTGTGTGTTTGACATTTTCCTAATAAAATGCCAGGAAAAGATACGTACAGAGTCTTGACCGTACAGCCAAGCTATAATCTTGATATTTTGTCTTTGGAAATCATTTTTTTTTCAACCTAAATATATGAAGGAATGCGGTGACTTAAAAAGAAAGTATCTTCTAATTCCCATTTCCTTGATGACTGACTCTTCCACACTTTAAGAAGCTCTGTAGAAGTTGGAGTTTCTTGAGTCAAAGTTCAGAAGCCCAAGATTAATAACAGTCACAATCACAGTAGGACAAATGGGTGTTTAGTGTAGCAATCACCATTCTAGATGCTTCACATTTAATCCTCACAAAACTCTTTGGGATACAGAGTATCATTAGCCCCATTTTACAGATGAGGAAACAGAGGCATAGAGAGAGAATAAGTAACTCACTCAGAGTCACAGAGCTAGTAAGTGGTGGGTTAGTAACACTGAGTATTTGATTCTGTCAGATAACTAACCCCAAACTAAACTTAACGGGAGGTGGAGAGCGGTTATCAGTGGAATTCAGATTTGTTTGGTTTTTTTTTTTTTGCTATTGCTTGTTTGTGCTCTGAGTTACATAAAGGATGTCCTCTTGTGATCAGAAGCAAGCTCATCTATGCCGGCTATCACTGTTAAAAGGACAGTCTTAAAAATGTGCGGAATTATCATTGTGATCATTGTTAAATCCAGCTATCCACTCCTACCTCTGCTGACTTCTCCTGTGGACATTATGGTGTATTCCATTCATTCTAAATATGACATTGAATAATTAGAGGACTGTATTTTTCTAACAAAATTGTTTTCTGAAAACCTTTTATAGGGAAAGCAGAGAATATGAAAGCCTATCTAAAGAGTGCAGAAGGCTATTTTGTCCTGAATAAAAGCACTACGATTGGAAGGCATGAAAATTCAGACCTTGTTTTAGAGGTAAGACCTCTTCCTAGCCAGTCCCCGACCCTCCCTACCCCTCACACCACCAAAAGTCCTTACTGTTCTGTGGACTCCAGTCTCTTGTAAAGCACAGCCTCTGGCTAACAGTCCCAGCCTTCCTCGGTGTGCCACCAATAACCAATCCCGGCATGTGCTGGGTCTCCCTGGCACATGTGGTAAGAATGAGCACAGTGCAAAGTGCGATGGGCCCTGTGTCCTTTGCTGACTGTGCAGTGTCCCACCCTGATGGCGTGGTTTGGAAGGTGGGCTTAGAGCTGATGCTTGACCTTCACCTGCTCCGCGTGTGGCAGCCACGGCCACCTGAAGTGCCCAGCTTGAGCAATGGCCTCTCGCCCTTTCCAGAGCTTCTGGAGACTATGGGCCCCTCAGAGCCCTCCCCCGCCCACGTACCTCCAAGTAGTAAATCAGGGTAAGCCCTGCGCATGGCCTCAGCGCTCTCTCACTTCATTTCATTCCATTCTCTGAATTAGCTGTGGCTTGGTCCACAGTCCCAGCTCATTGACAGCCAAGGAAGTTGGAAGAAATTGTAAGTAAGGAATTATAAAAACAGTGGCTTTGAGCCTTTTAACATTTTGAAAGGGATTAAAATATTGAAGCAGAAAGAGAAATGCAATGGAATCCCTTTAGGACTGTGAAAGGCAGACCACTCTCAGACTTCACTCAACAGAGTTTTTTAAACTTTATTTTGAAATAATTATAGATGCACAAATGGTAGAGAGAATGGCACGAAGCATGTGTGGAGTCCTGTGCCATTTTACCACGTGTGGATTTGGGTGTGGCCCTCAGGATATAGGAGTATTCCATCATCAGAGATGTCCCTTGAGATGCTCCTTTTATAGTCACAATTCCTCCTCCCACCATCGTCCCCACGCTCCGAAAAGCACTAATCTGTTCTCCGTCTCTATAATTTTCATCATTTATCTATGACCTTTGCGATTGATTTTTTTTTTTTTTTTTTTAGTCATTGTAATGCCCTTGACATCCATTTAGGTTATTAGCTTGTTCTTTTATTGCTGAGTAATAGTCCACGGTATGGACGTATCACCTATGTTTAACCATTCACTTTTTGAAGGACATTTTGTTTCCATTTGGGGCTATTACAAATAAATGTACCATAAACATTTGTGTACAGGTTTTTGTGTGAACATAAGTTTTTATTTCTCTGTGATAAATGCTCAGGAGTATGATTGCATGGATTAACATATGTGTTTATATAGATTCGGTTTGTAAAGAAACTGCCAGGCTTATCCAGCGTGGCTGTACCATTTTTCATTTCCACCAGCAATGTGTGAGACACATCCTCACCAGCAATTAGCCTAAACACTGTTTTTCATTTTAGCTGTTTTAGTAAGTGTGTAGTGGTATCTCATCATAGTCTTAACTTGCATTTCCCAAATCGATAGTGATGTTAAATGTCTTTTCATGTACGTGTTTGCCTTCTGCATATCCTCTTCAGTGAAATATCTCTTCATATCTTTTAAGTATTTCTAATCGAATTGTTAATTTTTTTACCATTGAGTTTTGAGAATTCTTTCTGTATTTTAGATATGAGTCCCTTGTCAGATAGATGGTTTGCAAATATTTTCTCCCATCCGTAGCTTGTCTTTTCATTCTCTTAGCAGAGTATTTCACAGAGCAAAAGCTTTAACTTTTGATGAAGTCCAGGTAGTTATTTTTTCTTTTATAGATCATGCTTTTAGTGTCATGTCTAAGAACATGCCACCAGGTCCCTGACCCTGAGGATTTTCTCTTATGTTTTCTTCTAAGTGTTTTATAGTTTTATGTTTAAATCTATGAACCATTTTGGGTTCACTGTCGTTTATGATGTGAGATTTAGGTCAAAGTTCATTTTTCTTCCATGTGGATATTTAGTTGTTCCAGAACCATTTGTTGAAAAGACTATCCTTTCTCCATTGAATTGCTTTTGCAAGTTTGTCAAAAATAATCTGGCCATACTTTCTATGGGGGCTACTTCTTAGTTCCCTATTATGTTTCATGGATCTATTTGTCATAATGGATCTACCATTATGAGATAGCCTTGATTACTGTCGCTATGTAACTCTTAAATCAGGTAGTGTGATTCCTCCCACTTTTCTTTAAAAAATTTTTTTAACCTATTCTAGTTCCTTTGCCTTTCCATTTACATTTTAGTGTAAGCCTGTCTGTATATACAAAATATCATGCTGTAATTTTGATTGGAATTGTGTTTAATCCTATATAACAATGTGAGAATAATTGATATACTCCTACATTGTCTTCCAATTCATGATCATGGTATATTTCTCCATTTATTCAGTGTCTCTCATGAGTGTTTTGTAGTTTTCAGCATACGAGTCCTGAACATGTTTTGTTAGATTTACACTTAAGTATATCTCTCTTTTTTTTTTTGAGTGATTGTAAATGGTATTATATTTTTAATTTTGGTGTCCACATGTTAATTGACAGTATATAGAAATACAGTTGATTTTTGTATGCTTCTTGGTATCTTGGAACCTTAACTGCACTTTCTTTTTTTTTTTTTTTTTTTCCGTACGCGGGCCTCTCACTGTTGTGGCCTCTCCCGTTGCGGAGCACAGGCTCCGGATGCGCAGGCTCAGCGGCCATGGCTCACGGGCCCAGCCGCTCCGCGGCATATGGGATCCTCCCAGACCGGGGCACGAACCCGTATCCCCTGCATCGGCAGGCGGACTCTCAACCACTGCGCCACCAGGGAGGCCCTGCACTTTCTTATATAAGGGCTTTTGTAGATTTCTTGGGATTTTATACATAAACAATCATGTCATCTGCAAATAAGAACAATTTTATTTCTCCTTTCAGAAAAGGAGATGTGAATGCCTTGAATCTTCTTTTCCTTGCTTTATTTCCCTGGTTAAGACTTCCAGGACTCTGCTGAACAAGAGCAGTGTATAAATCCTTATATTCACTTGTTCCTGACCTTAGGGGAAAAAAGTCAGTCTTTAACCGTTAAGTACGAGGTTAGCTGTAGGGTATTTATACATGTTCTTACCAAGTGAGAAATTTCCCCCTTTATTCCTAGTTTTCTGAGAATGTTTATTGTAAACGCAACAGATTTAAAGATAACTCCATGAACGTCCCCGTGAGATTCTCCTCCATGATATGGTCTCCCTTCAAGGACACAGAACATCTGTTCAGTGTGCAAAGTGGGAGGAAAAAGAAGAAGAAGAAGAACTGTAGTTTCTTCTTTATCCTAACAAGGCATAGATTTGGGGTAGTTTTATTTCCTGTCTGGCTAAAGTAGAGACAGAGATCTCTGTTTTGAACCGGACTATGATATTAGAAAACTGTAGTAATTTTTAAAAGCACAGGCTTTGGAGATAGACAGAGCTGGGTTTGAATCTCATTAGGCTACTTTGTGGCTGAGTGACTTCAACCAAATTACTTAATCACTCTGAGCTCCTTTTCCCTGTCTGTAAACCTCTTACCTCACAGGGTTATTCTGAGGATTAAGTGAGAAATGCATAGAAAGAGCCTGGCATGTGGTGCTCAGTGAATGACACAATGATCATTATTATGGTCTCCTAAAACAGAGACTGAGAAGAATCCTCAGAGGTGCACAGGGTTGAGATGAGGATCCACTGACATTAATAAGCCATTTGGAAAAGGGAACTAATGAGGACAGTTATTAACTAGACAGAAATTGAGTTGCGTTCATTGTATATAAATAATTCACTGCTGACTGCTCCTCGGACTTAGCTTAAGAAATACGTCACTAGGCTTCCCTGGTGGCGAAGTGGTTGAGATTCCGCCTGCCGATGCAAGGGACACGGGTTCGTGCCCGTTCCGGGAATATCCCACATGCCGCGGAGCGGCTGGGCCCGTGAGCCATGGCCGCTGAGCCAGCGTGTCCGGAGCCTGAGCTCTGCAACGGGAGAGGCCACAACAGTGAGAGGCCCGCGTACCGAAAAAAAAAAAAAAAAAAAAAAAAAAAATTCAGGGATTTATATTACTAAAAAGTCATCATTGCATTTACCCAGAGGTTACATCTAGCAAATAAAAAAGATTGTTTTATTTGCTTGGATCAATCCTAAAGAATAGGCAGTCATGCTTCTAAAGATTTCTACTCATCAGCAAGGCTGACATGTTGTTTTGACTATTGGTATCGTAGTATTTCGACATCATTTACTCTTTCCGATAATGGAAGGTAGTTACATGCTTCTTGTTTTTAAAAATTGGGAGAAAGGAAAATATAAGGAAGAAAATAAAAGTCACTTGTAATCATTTGGCTCAGGGAAATATCAATATTGATATTTGCAGGGTTTTACCTTCCAGACTTTTTTCTATATCCTGTAAGGAGTTTGGTTCCCTAAGGCAATAGGAAGCCTGTTTATAGCCAGGCTAGTGAGAACTGTTTATAGTCAACAGTGATAACTGTTGCTATCACTCATTCATTGCACAGTATTTACCCAGAGCCTCAGCACCGAGCCTAGTCTACGGGTACAGTGATGGCAGAACTGGACATGGTCCCTGACATCAGGAAGCTGCCAGGAGAGAGAGAAATAAGTCAAATGATCCCACAAAGGTGTGACTAATTCCATTCCAACATTGGGGCTGTAAAGGAAAGGAATATGGAAGACAAGGAGGACTTAACTAGACAATAGGAGAAGGGAATGGCATGTGCAAGGGCCCTGAGGTGGAAGAGCATATTGTGAACCCAAGGGACTGAGAGAAAACCAGGGCGTCCAGAAGTCAGAGTGGGAAGGAGGAGGGCTAAGGGACAAGTCGGCCTCCTTCATGTCACCATAAGGGTTTGGATCTTTATCTGAAAAGCAGTGGGAAGAAGGCTTGAAGGATTGTAAACAAGGGGGAGACCTGCCAGTGAACATCCCAGCTGCTGTGTGCAGGCGAGCCATCAGGAGCTCTATTCACAATCTCCCCTCTCCCATTTTACATGGCTCAAAAGCCTCAGCCTTGCTCATTTCACAGCTAAACATTGCAAGTTATAATTTATATGATTTGTTGTGCCTTGTAAACTGTAATCTTTAGAGTTGGATGTGGCTGTTATTTAAACTCTGCTGAGAAAGGGACTCAGTTCTTCCAGAATGAAGAAACACCAAAGCCAGTGGTTTTTGGATTTTCCGCATGTTTAAGAGTGGTTGTTCAACATGAACTCCTAGGCATTCTGACCCCGTGGGTTTGGGGTAAGGCCCAGGAATCTTCACATTTATATGCTCCCCAGGTTCAGGTGGGGGGAATGGAGTCCCCTGGAGTTGGCTCCAGGACCACACTTTGAGAACCCCACCATCAGTGCTCCCTCCCTCTCCGTTCTTGATCAGCAGAGCTCCTGCTTTTGTGTGTGTGTGTGTGTGTGTGTGTGTGTATTCTTTCAATAAACTTTGTTTTGAGGAAAAGAGAAGCGAAGGGTAAACAATGAAGGGCTGACTGACCCTACCCCTCCCCAGGGACTCCCTCAGTCCCACCCTGGGGAAGTCCCAGGATCCCTAGAAGACTGAGCTCTAGGACAGCCCAAGTCAGCGCAGGGCTGCAGCTACGAGGGTGGAGATGGAAGAGAAAAAGAAAGAACAGACATGACAGGGGGATGAAATGCTGGTGTCCACCCCTCACCCTCGGTGATCAGTGTCCTGCCAGCCATCTCCTTTCTCATGGGTGGAGCCATCTCTCCAGCCTGTGTCAGCCCTTCTAGCGTGGGATCTGAGGGTCGTGAAGCCAGACTGATCTCATACACACACCCCAGATCCCATCCAGCCGGATGACTCTCGTCCCTTTTCCTGGCCCCTGCCAGTTCTGGGCTCCCTCTCAGAAAAGAACCAGAGCCTACACCATAATCTTGTTTATTATTATTAAACAAGGCTGCTGGGATTCTCCTATTATTTGCATCATTTCACGGACGTGCAGGTATGTCTGCTCTGTCAAAGGACACATACAGCTGTAACTCTGATGGGCATGGCCAAATTGCCCACCAGAGGTTTCCGGATGTGGTGTCCTGCCAGCAGTGGACGCCCGTCTCCCACTCCCTCCCCAGCCTAGGGTGCTGACCCCCCATTGGATCTTCACTGATCTACGGGGTGAAGTATGGTACCTGTGTCATTTTAATTCACATTTCTGTTATTCTAAGCGAACACCTGCATTTTGAGACAGAAGGTGACAGGTGGACTCTCTGTGGGGAAATCCACGGAATGAAACAGGCCTGGGAGGGTGCACTTGCTGGCTCCCCATCTGCATCGCGCTTGTCCTCCTGCCTGGGTCGTGCTCCCATCCTCCCCCCTCACCCCCACCTCACCCTTGGCTTCTCCCCAAGTGCTCCTTGCTCTGGGGGTTCACCTGTTTGGTCTCACCAGTCCTCAGGGAATGTTTTGTCCCCTGTTTGGGAACTGGCGGCTGGTTTCATTGGTCAGTACCCACCACAGCAACTGATGGGACTAGTTTCTCACCAGCAGATGGAGGGCTTCCAAGAGGAAAAAGTTCAGAGGAAAGGGCTAGATCGTGATCTCATTTTTCTCATTTTTTTTTATTGTGGTAAGATATGCATAACATAAAATTTACCATCTTAACCACTTTTATTAAGTGTGCAGTGCAGTGGCATTAAATATATTCACACTGTTGTGCAGCCATCACCCCCATCCATCTCCAGAACTCTTTGAATCTTGCAGAACTGAAACTGCACCCATGAAACAACAACTCCCCTTGTCCCCCCATCCCAGCCCCCAGCAACCACCGTTCTGCTTTCTGTCTCTATGACCTTGGCTACTCTGGGTATCTCATATAAGTAGAATCATAACAGTATTTGTCTTTTCATGACTGGCTTCTTTCACTGAGTATAATATGCTTTCACTGAGTATAATGTCCATGTTCATCCATGCTGCAGCATGTGTCCGAATTTCCTTCCTTTTTTAAGGCTGAATAATATTCCATTGTGTGGATTCACCACATTTTGTTTATTCATTCATCTACTGATGGACACTTGGGTTGTTTCCACCTTTTGGCTGTTGCAAACAATGCTATGAACATGGGTGTATAAATATCTCTTCAAGGCCCTGCTTTCAGTTCTTTGGGATATATACCCAAAAGTAGACTTGCTGGATCATATGATAATTTTATTTTTAATTGTTTGAGGAACTGCCATGCTGTTTTCCATAGTGGCTGCACCAAGTTACATTCTCACAACAGGGCACAAGGGTTCCACTTTCCCTGCGTCCTCACCAACACTTGTTATTTCCCTTTTTTTTTTTATAGTAGCCATTCTGATGGATGTGAGATGAAAGAAATTTTCGATCATAATCTTTTGAATAGCATACATAATGCAAACAGCTACAGCATACATTTATGGACTACTTACTGTATCTCACATGGCTTTATACATCATCTATGTATGTTCTGTATATATATTTATAGAATTATATCCACAAAACAAATCCTGTGCAGGTGAGAACTACTATTATCATTATTATCCTCATTTGATGACATGGACATGGGACTCAGAAAGGTTAAGGAACTGGCCCAAATCACACAGCTAGACGGGGGAGGTGGGGCTGAGTTTCAGACTGAGCTGACTCAAGCTTCTAAAAACAGAAGCTTCACTTTTTGAGTGTAAATTTAGCTTTGGGAACATCTAATATCTAAATTGGAAATTCTCAGTTAACTGAGATAACAAGAGAATTGAGTAAGCTAGGGAAATTCCACCCTGTGGAATGGAGAATGGGGGTTGTCAGTGAAATGTGAGATCAATGTTCTAGTGATCCTCATTCATGCAACAGACTGAGGTGTTGCCATCTAGGGGGGGATTTGGGTAAAGAGGAAACGTTGACCTGGTGCTTTCCCAGGAAGAGGAGCATTGGGGCTGTTAAGTGGGGGCCCAGCAAGAAACACCACTTATCTCTCCAATCCAGCCAGAGTAAGTTCTCTGCTTATAAGGACTGGTGGAGTTCAATTAGTCCCACCTGGATAACCCAGGATAGCCTCCCACTTTTAAAAAAATTTTTTTAAAGTTTTTGGCTGGGTTTGGTCTTCGTTGCTGAGCACAGGCTTTCTCTAGTTGCAGCGAGTGAGGGTTACTCTTTGTTGCGGTGCACGGGCTTCTCATTGCAGTGGCTTTTCTTGTTGTAGAGCACGGGCTCTAGGCACGCAGATTCAGTAGTTGTGGCACGTGGGCTCAGTAGTTGTGGCTCGTGGGCTCTGGAGCGCAGGCTCAGTAGTTGTGGCACACGGGCTTCGTTGCTCCATGGCATGTGGGATCTTCCCGGACCAGGGCTCGAACCCGTGTCTCTTGCATTGGCAGGCGGATTCTTAACCACTGCAACACCAGGGAAGTCCTTAGTCTCCCTCTTTTAAGAGCACTGATTAGTAACCTTGACATCGGCACAGTCCCTTTGGCCACGTCATGGAGCATATTCCCAGGTTCTGGGGATCAGGGCATGGGCATCTTTGGGAGACCATTCTGCCCACCACATTAATACTACCACCTGACTGGACCGTTGCTTTGGGACTGGTCTGAGAGCTTTCTGGAAGAATCAGTAGAATCAATGCCACAGGCCACGGAGAAAGATGGCTGGATGAGCTGGCAGGTGATAATACCGTTACCAAGAGGGGAGGAAGCAGGACTGGTTGAGTGAGCACCTGAACATCCCTGAAGCAGCCAGGCAGTTTGGGGCCTGGAGATGAGCCAGGGGTTGGAAATACACACCTGCGAATCGACGGGGTGGCACAGTGGCCCCAGCCCATGGACAGAGTGCGGAGGAAACGGACATTTGAGGGGAGAGGAGCCCGGCGTGGAGACCTGGAAGCAGTCAGAGAGGTGAGGGAGCCAGAGAGCTGCTTCCAGGCTGAGGGTATTCATCACAGAGACAGCTTGCTTTGTGCCAGGTACTGTTCTGGGCACTTTCGAGTGTATTAACTCATTTCATCCTTAGGAGGTTAGTGTTGTTTGCCCCACTTTACAGATGAGGGCGTTGAGGCACAGATAGGCTGAGTATCCTGCCTGAGGTCACAGAGGGAGGCTGGGGCACTGGGCACCACGCTCGGGCAGTCTGATTTCAGGACCAGCCTCTCCTGAGGCCTTGCCGGTCCACAGGGCTCTCCCGGGGAGACCGGGGAGGAAGGATCCAGCTGACGGGGAAGCAGAGAAGCTTCTTCTTTCCTTCCAATCCCAGACTCGTCGTCTCACCAGCGCCTGGCCGTTTCCTCATATCCTTATTCTTTTGAAAACCCCATTTTTTTTTTTTACTATTTCTGCACTACATCCCTTTCTGGAGGCAGTGGGGGGATGGGGCTGGGGGATGGGATAGCCTAGAACCAAAAGGTTAAAAGAAATAGATAAAACACACACACACACACACACACAAACACACACACACAAGTTAATTTCAAAAATGTTATCCCACTCCTTTGAACATGTCACCAAGCAGTACCTTTTGTCAATCCTACGAAGCCCAGCTTATCAAACTCATTTTTGCTGCTCAGGGAGCAACCAAAGAGAAGCAAAGAACCGTGCCCCAGGCTGCACAGCTGGAAGGTAGCAGAGGTGGGACTTGAACTCAAGGCTTTCTAACTCCAGAGCCCATCCTCTTGCTCATAATAGAGAACATTTCCCATTTGCCCTATGTTCTCTTCTAAGTGCTTTTGTATGTATTATATCATTTATACATCACCAGTAGCTTATAAGACTGTCCTTTTGTTACCTTACAGATGAGGAAGCTGAGGTATCACTTGCCCAAGGTCACCCTGCTAGGAAGTAGGAGAGCTGGACTCGAGCCCAGTCTAATAACCACCACGTTGCCCTGCTCCCCCAACCCCTGAACCACCAGGCCACGTGCCTCTCTCTGACAACTGTGTCACATGTCACAGGGAGGCCGAGAGCCCGAGGAGGCCCCCGAGGGCAATGGCAGTGGGTTGAGGACCCAGCGGGAGAGGAACCTCTTGAAGCCATTTGACAATAAAGGAAAGGAAGGGGGAAGGGGCGGTGTTTCCAGGCCGAGGGGGTGGTGAGCACGTTCACAGGTTAGACGGAAGTTACACTGTCAAGGTGAGGATGCAGAAGAGGAGATGGTTGAGGAGAGGGACCAGACCAGGGTGGGATGAAGGCAGGACCACCCGGAGGCCCTTGGCAGCTAGGAGAAGCCTTGAGGTTCCCATCTAGGAGCTTCTCCATGCCTGGGAAGTCCAGGTCCTGGCAGGGAGCTGAAGGCACATTCACAGGGGTGTGGAGTGATGGAGGGGAGTTTCCTGAAGGGACTCCATAGGGAGTGGGCAGGGCTCAGAGAAACCACAAAGGATAGTGCAGTGCCCAGAGCTAGTATGAGTGAGGACTGTTCCCACCCCCAGAGCTGAGGGGTGAGGGGCAGGGGCATTTCCTGGGACCCGGAGACCCCGAGGGCTGGGTAGAGTCCTCTGAGGGAAGCTGTGTGGCCCCAGAGAATGGAAGCCAGGGGAGTAAGTACCCCAAGCTCTCTCCTCCCTGCTCTGATCTCTAACCCCCCCATTGGCCAAACCCAACCAGAAACCAGACACAAGGAGCCCATCAGCCCATGGATGTAGCCGCACAGGTGGGCCTGCTGGGCAGAGGGCGCCGTGTAAAGGGATGGAGGAGGGTCGGGAGAAGCAGACGGAGGATGCAGGCAGGTGCAGGAGGTGAAGACCTAGGAGGCTGTTGTCAAAGTAGAATGAAAAGCCTGAGAGCAGGGACCTGCTGGCTGGGGGGCCCAAAGGGCACTGGGCCAGCCTCAGGACAGAAGTGTGAGGGTGGCAGGAGGGTTTGGGGGCCAGGATGGACTTGAAGGAGCTGGTGAGCTTGAGCAGGGCCCAGGCTGGGTGAGCATAGGGCATTACCCATAGGGAGCAAACAGGGAGCAAAGGCTACGTGACTCAAGGAGAGGACGAGACAGAGGATAAGGAAGGCCGGGAGTGGGAGGTTATGGTCTGAGATGGGGCTTCCCAGTGCCAGGTGATGCAAGGTTGAAACCTAGCTCCAAAGGACGGTTCCAGGTACACGTCGAACCTCAGCGACAATGTCAGTGAACCTCAGGGCAATGTCATAACTAAGTCAGCTTCCCGAGGAGGCTTCCTTAAAGCACAGGGGTCGTCAGAGCAGATGGTCATTGTTAATAGAAGTTTAAACGTCTCAATATTTTATGGACTCACTATATACTTTTTAAAGACATTTTCAATGCAGGAGCCTTAAAAAATGCACTTGTTTTGTATATTAGGTCCTGCCTGTCTCCTCTCTCATTATTAAATCACTCTCTACTCTGAAAATCACAGGGTACAAATCAAAGGTACAAGTTTTGGAATTAGACTTGGGTTCAAACCCTGACATTGCCCTGGGCCAGCATCCTGATGTTGAGTGAGTCCCTTCATCTTAGCCATTTTTTAAATCGTGGTAAAATACCTATAAAGTTTACCATCTTAACCACTTTTAAGTGTACAGATCAGTAGTTGTAAGTTATTCACATTGTTGTGCAACCAGCCTCAGAATTTTTCATCTTGCAAAACTGAAACTGTACCCATTAAAGAACAATTCCCCGTTTCCCCTTCCCCAGCTCCTGGCAACCCCCGTTCTATTTTGTTTCTATGAGCTTGACTACTTTATGTACCTCACACAGTGGAATCATACAAAATTTGCTTTTTTGTGACACTTACTTCACATAATGTCCTCACGGTTCATCCATGTTGTAGCATGTGTCAGAATTTCCTTCCTCCTACACTGAATAATATTCCACTGTATGGATGGACCACATTTTGCTTATCCAATCATCAGTCAGTGGGCACTTGGGTGGCTTCCACCTTTTGGCAATTGTGAATAATGCTACTATAAACATGAGTGTACAAATAACTCTTTAAGTTCCTACTTTCAATTCTTTGGGGTATATACCCAGAAGTGGACTTGCTGGATCATATGATAATTTTATTCTAAATTGTTTGAGAAGCCGCTCTACTGTTTTCCATATCAGCTGCACCATTTTACATTCTCAGCAGTGCATAAGTGTTCCCCTACTCTACATCCTTGCCAACACTTGTTATTTTCTGTTGCTGTTTGTTTGTTTTTGATAGTAGCCATCCTAATGGGTATGAGGTGGTATCTCACTGTGGTTTGGATTTGCATTTCCCTAATGACTAGTAATGTTGAGCATCTTTTTATATGCTTGTTGGACATTTATATATCTTCTTTGGAGAAATGTCTATTCCAGTTCTTTGCCCATATTTGATCAGGTTATTTGGGGGTTCTTTTTTGTTGTTGTTGTTGAGTTATAGTTCTCTATATATTCTTCATATTAACCCTTTTTCAGATTTGTGTTTTGCAACTATTTTCTCCCATTCTCTAGATGGCCTTTCACCCTGTTTATTGTGTCCTTTGATTCACAGAAGTTTTAATTTTTGATATAGTTGAATTTATCTATTTTTACTTTTGCTGCCTATGCTTTTGGTATCATATCCAATAATGCATTGCCAAATCCAATGTCATAAAGCTTTCCTCCTGTGCTTTCCTCTAAAAGTTTTATAGTTTTAGACTCTGTTTAAGTCTTTGATCCACTTTGAGTTAATTTTTATACATGGTGTAAGGTAAGAGTTCAACTTAATTCTTTTGCAGTCTTTCCCAGCATCATTTGTTGAAAATACTGCTCTTTCCCCATTGAATAATCTTGGCACCCTTGTCAAAAATCATTGGACCATATATGCAAAGTTTTATTTCTGTGCTCTCTATTCTATTCTATTGGCCTATGTGCCTGACCTTATGTCAGTATCACACTGTTTTGATTACTGTACCTTTGTATGCAGTAAGTTTTGAAATCAGGAAGTGTGAGACCTCCAACTTTGCTTTTCTTTCTCAATAGTATTTTGGCTATTTGGGGTCCACTGAGATTCCATATGAATTTTAGGATGGATTTTTCTATTTCTGCCAAAACTGCTGTTGGGATTTTGAATCTGTAGATCCTGCTGTGTAGTAATGACATCTTAACAATATTAAGTCTTCCAACCCACGAATACAGGGTGTCTTTCCATTTATTTGTGTCTTTAATTTCTTTCAGCAGCACTTTGTAGTTTTCAGTGTACACATCTTTTACCACCTTGGTTAAATTTATCCCAAAATATGTTATTCATTTTGATGCTATTGTAAATGAAATTATTTTCTTAACTTCCTTTTCAGATTGTTCATTGTGAGCATATAGAAACACAGCTGATGTTTGTGTGTTGATTTTGTGTCCTATGATTTTGCTAGTGAATGTTATTTTTTAGTTCTAAGAGGGTTGTGGTTTTTCATGGACTCTTTAGGATTTTGTACAGGTAAGATCATGTTGCCTGTGAACAGAGATAATTTTACTTCTTCCTTTCGAATTTGGATGCCTTTATTTCTTTTTCTTGCCTAATTGCTCTGGCTAGGACTTCCAGCACTTTGTTGAATAGAAGTGGCAAAAGCAGGTATCCTTATCTTATTCTTGAAATTAGAGGAAAAGCTTTCAGTCTTTCACCTTTGAGTATGATGCTACCTGTGGGCCTTTCATATTTGACCTTTATTATGTTGAGGTAATTTCCCACTATTCCCTATTTGTTGAGTGCTTTTATCATGAAAGAGTGTTGCATTTTGTCAAATGCTTTTTGTACATCAATCGAGATGATCATTTTTTTCCTTCTTTCTGTTAATGTGATGTATTACATGGATAAATTTTCATATGTTGAACCATCAAGTCTGCATTCCAAGAGTAAATCCCACTTGGTCATAGTGTATGATCCTTTTTTTTTTTTTTTTTTTGCTGTATGCGGGCCTCTCACTGTTGTGGCCTCTCCCGTTGCGGAGCACAGGCTCCGGACGCGCAGGCCCAGCGGCCACGGCTCACGGGCCCAGCCGCTCCGCGGCATATGGGATCCTCCCAGACCGGGGCACGAACCCGTATCCCCTGCATCGGCAGGCGGACTCTCAACCACTGCGCCACCAGGGAGGCCCTGTATGATCCTTTTAATGTGCTGTTGAATTCGGTTTCCTCCTATTTTGTTGAGGATTGTGGTATCAGTGTTCATAAGAGATATTGGTCTGTAGTTTTCTTGTAGTGTCTTTGTCTGGGTTTGGTATCAAGGTAATGCTGTCCTCTCACTTCGCCTTTTGAGTCTCAGCTTCTTCATCTCTAAGATGGAGATAATAATAAAGTCCCTGTTTAGGGCTGTCATGCAGATTAAATGATAAAAATGCACACAAAATGCTTCAGCAGGGCCCAGTTCACAGGAAGCCCTCAAAATATGTTAGAGGATGATAAGGATAATAATAAAAATAATAATAAATAAATAACAGTTCATCTCATAGTTGGACAGCTCAGTAGGCTGGGGCTTATAGAGTCAGTCTGTATTAGCAGCAGGGCGTCTGTCCAGTAGCAGCATTTAGCAATTTTCCAAGTAAAGGGAGCGAGTGATATTATAGGGCCAAACTAGGAAGCTGTCTCCTGGCCTAACATGTGGTAGAGGCTCACCCGAATTTGTGGAGTCATTTAAAACTTCCTGCTTGCTTTGATTTCTTAATAATGGCTTGACAGTTTTTGAGGAACTGAAAGCAGTGAAGCCTGGCAAGAGACAAACAAAATGTAACACAGAATTTCTCTCATTCATGGGTTATCAAAGGTTCAAAGGACACAAAGATCAATGGCAATGATGATGAAGATGATGTGGGTGACATTTTCCAAAGAACTAATGTGTTTTCATTTTTTTAAATACTTTATTTTTTGAACAGTTTTAGGTTTACAGGAAATTGAGCAGAGAATACAGAGAGTTCCCATATATCCACCCCTCCAATACACACAGTTTCCCCTATTATTAACATCATGCATTAGTGCGGTACATTTGTTACAACTGATGAACCAATATTGATATGCTATTATTAACTAAGTCCATAGTTTACATTAGGGTTCACTCTTTGCGTTGTACGTTCTTTCCTTTTGACAAATGTATAGTGACAAGTATCCACCATTACAGTATCATAAAAAATATTTTCACTGCCCTGAAATCCTCTGTGCCCCTCCTCTTCATTCTGAGCCCCAGAGCCCCCGTGCCCCTGGCAAGCACTGATCTTTTACTCTCCTTATAGTTTTACTTTTTCCAGAATTTCATACAGTTGGAATCATATGGTATGTAACCTTTTCAGACTAGGTTCTTTCACTAAGCAATATGCATTTAAGATTCCTCCATGTCTTTTTTGTTATTTGATAACTCAGTTATTTTTATCACTAGTATTTCATTGTATGGATGTACCACAATTTGTCTATCCATTTACCTTTTAAAGGACATCTTGGTTGCTTCCAGTTTTTGGCAGTTATGAATAAAGATGCTGTAAGCATGTATCCAAAATCAATGAGTCTTCATGGATATAGAGAACAGACTGTGGTTGCCAAGGGGGAGGGGGTTGAGGGAGAGATGGAGTGGGGGGTTGAGGTTAGCAGATGTGAGCTGTTACATCCAGGATGGAGAAACAACAAGGTCCTACTGTAGAGCACAGGGAACTATATTCAATATCCTGTGATAAACCATAATGGAAAAGAATATTTTAAAAAGAATGTATATATATGTATAACTGAATCACTTTGCTGTACAGCAGAAATTAATACAACATTGTAAATCGACTACATTTCAATAAAATAAATAAATAAACAATATAAATGAGTCTTAAAAATCAACAATAAGAAACCAAACAACCCAACTTAAAAATGGGCAAAAGAGCTCAACAGACACCTCACCAAAGAAAATCTACAGATGTCAAATAAGCATATGAAAAGATGTTAAACATCATATATCATTAAGGAATTTCAAATAAACATGAAATATCTCTTCATTTATTTAGACTACTTTGATTTCTTTCATCAACATTTTGTAGTTTTCTTCATATACCTCTTCATATAGCTAAGTATTTTGTTAGATTTATTCCTAAGTACTTCATTTTTTTTTTGGTGCTAATGTAAATGGTGTTGTGTTTTTAATTTCATATTCCACTTGTTCATTGTTGGTATATAGGAAAGCAATTGACTTTTGTATATTAATCATGTATTCTGCAACCTGGGTACAATTGCTCATTAGTTCCAGGAGGGCTTTCTGTCGGTTCTTTGGGATTTTCTGCATAGACAATCATGCCATCTGCAAAATGGGCAAAAGATCTGAACAAACACCTCACCAAAGAAGATTTCTTTTTCCTTCCCAATCTATCTTTTATTCTCTTTTCTTGCCTTGTTGCATTAGCTAGGAGATACAGTACAATGTTGAAAATGCGTGGTGAAAGGGGACATCTTCACCTTATTCCTGATCTTAATTGGAAAGTTTCTAGTTTCTCACCATTAAATATGACGTTAGCTTTAGGGTTTTTATAGATGTACTTTATCAGGTTGAGGAAGTTCCCCTCCATCCCTAATTTGCCAAGAGTTGTTGTGGTGGTTCGGTGGTTTGTTAGTTTATCATGGATGGTGTTTAATTTTGTCAAATGCTCTTTTTGCATCTACTGTTATGATAATGCGATTTCTCTTTTCTACGCTGTTGATGTGATGGATTACATTAATTGATTTCCAAATGTTGAACCAGCCTTGCATACCTGGAATAAATCCCACTTGACTGTGGTGTATAAGTCTTTTTATACATCACTGGATTCAATTTGCTAATATTTTGTTGAGGATTTTGCATCTATGTTCATGGGAGGTATTGGTCTGCAATTTTCCTGTTTTGCAATATCTTTATCTGGTTTTGCTATTAGAATAAGCTTGGCCTCACAGAATGAGCTGGGAAGTGTTCTCTCTTCTTCTATTTTCTGGAAGAGATTATTGAGAACTGGGATCATTCTTTCCTTAATGTTTGATAGAGTTGACCAGTGAACCCATCCAGGCCTGGTGCTTTCCATTTTGGAAGGTTATTCATTATTGATTCAAATTCTTTACTAGATATGAGTCTATTCAGAGTATTTATTTCTCCTTGTGTGAGTTTCAGTAGATTGTGTCTTTCAAGGAAATGGTCCACTTCATTAACTTATAAAATCTGTGGGCATAGAATTATTCATAATATTCCTTTAGTATCCCTTCAGTGTCCATGAGATCAGTAGTGATGCCATCGCTTTCATTTCTTTTTTTTTTTTTTTTTTTGCGGTACGCGGGCCTCTCACTGTTGTGGCCTCTCCTGTTGTGGAGCGCAGGCTCCAGACGCGCAGGCTCAGCGGCCATGGCTCATGGGCCTAGCTGCTCTGCGGCATGTGGGATTTTCCCAGACCGGGGCACGAACCCGTGTCCCCTGCATCGGCAGGCGGATTCTCAACAACTGCGCCACCAGGGAAGCCCTCATTTCTGATTTGAGTAATTTGTATCTTCTCTCTTTTTTTCTTGGTTATCCTGCTAGAGGTTTGTCAATTTTATTGATCTTTACAAAAAAAAAAAAAAAAAGACCAAACAGCTCTTTATTTTGCTGACTTTTCTCTCTTGTTTTCCTGCTTTTTATTTCATGTATTGCTTCTTTTCTTCTGCTTGTGGTAGGCTCATATTGCTCTTCTTTCTCTAGTTTCATAAGGTGGAAGCTTAGATCTTTTCAAATGTATGCCTTCAATGCCATAAACTTCCCTCCAAGCACTGCTTTCACTGCATCTTGCAAATTTTCATAGGTTGTATTTTCATTTTCATTTAGCTCAAGATAAATTTTTATTTCCCATGAGACTCCCTCCTTGACCCATCTGTTATTTAGAGGTGTGTTGTTTAATCTGAAAATATTTGGGGATTTTCCAGCTGTCTTTCTGGTATTGGTTTCTAGCCTAATTCCATTGTGTTCTGAAAACGTACTTTGCATAATTTCTATTCTTTTACATTTGTTGAGGTATATTTTGTGGCCTGGAATGTGGTCTGCTTGGTGAATGTTCCATGGGAGCTTGAGAAGGATGTGTGTTTTGTTGCTGTGGGATGAAGCTGTGTGGTTGCCAGTTAGATCCAGATGATGGTAGTGCTGTTCAGTTCAACTTCATTCTTCCTAATTTTCTGCCTGGTGGGTCTGCCCGTCACTGACAGAGGGCTGTTGAGGTCTCCAGCTACCATGATGGATTCATCTGCTTCTCCTTGCAGTCCTATCAGTTTTTGCCTTCCATACTTTGATGCTCTATTGTTGGGTACATACAATGAAGGACTGTTATGTCTGCTTGGAGAATCGACCCCTTTATCACTATGTATCGCCTCTCTTTATCCCTGATAACTTTCCTTCCTCTGAAGTTGGCTCTGCCTGAAATTAATAGAGCTA
Organism: Mesoplodon mirus; assembly: GCF_964341445.2. Taxonomy (NCBI): domain Eukaryota; kingdom Metazoa; phylum Chordata; class Mammalia; order Artiodactyla; family Ziphiidae; genus Mesoplodon; species Mesoplodon mirus. Next base: position 92,325,393 of record NC_138983.1, on the reverse strand, counting down.
CTCCTGCTTTCTTCTTGTGTTTCAGTATTTTAAGTGCCAAAGTGTTTGGTAGGAATTTGAAAAGTGGGTAAAGGCACAGTCATTTGAATCAGGCAAACCTGGGAACAAGCCAAGCAAGTCAAAGTGGCTGACTGTGGGCACACTTAATCGTTCTATGCCTCAGTTTCCTCATCTAAGAAATGAGTAACTATCGGACCTACTGTACAGCACAGGGAACTATATTCAATATCTTGCAGTAACCTGTGATAGAAAAGAATCTGAAAAAGAATAGATATTATATATATGTATAACTGAATCACTTTGCTGTACACCTGAAACTAACACAACATTGTAAATCAACTAGACTTCAATAAAAAATTAAATTTTTTTTGAAATGAGGAAGTATCCCTTTGAATTATTGTGAAGATGAAACGGGATAATGCAGTAAAGCACTTAGCAAATTTCCTGGCATTTGTGTAATTACACATAATGTGTCATTAATATATTCTACTAATATATGCAGTTATATTATTATCTATTCATATACTATAAGCTATTATTACTATAAGCTATTGGTTATAATTATATTGTGGGACATTAGTATAGATTTCTAAGTCCAAGTACTCTCTATGAAAGTTGGATGAGGCACTCTGAGAAGAGTAAGTTAGAAAATAGTTGCAAAGTCTCAGGCTGGAGTGGATGGCTCATAGGCAGTGTCCTGAGAAGACAGAAGACTTCGCACGTGCCCTGCAGCCCATAGTCCAGGGCGCCGGGGCCAGGGGGGGATGTGATATTTCCTCCTTGGTGCCGAGTTTTGCTCATTCTTCTTATTAAAGTGGTTACACAGGAGGTTTCTGACGCCACTGACAAATCACTGTCTGGGGTCTCTCTCTTTTGAGGGAAATGTGGTCACACCAGGGCCCCTATTGAAAAATAGATCATCTTTGGTTAGATAAATTCTGATTAGCTTTTAAGAAGCAACAGTAATAATTAAGCACATGGGAAAAACCTTCATTGTACACCAAGGCTTTTAAAAGGTAGTTATAAAACTATGTTTTGTGGTGTGAGCTCAATTGTGTTTAAACTTTTTAAAAAGATTGTAAGCATAGAGAAAAGACTGGAAGGATGTGAACCACCGTGTTCTCGGTGCCTGCCTCTGGGGGACGGGAGTCTAAGTGATTTTAATGTCTTCTTTGTGTTTTTCTCTAGTTCTCATTTTCTGCATTATTACAAAAAACATGTTATTTTAAAAATGAATAGAACAAACAACAATTATTACAAAACCTCCCCTGAACTTTAACACTTGCAGTAAATGGACAGTTGTCACTTGCCAACTGACCTTTCTGGTTTGTGTTGGGCCATTTCTGCTGTCTTGCCACTCGGGACAACCAAAAGGCTACTTGCATGGGATCAGAGAACTATCAAGTGGCCAATTCCTGGCCAATTCCCCCCGAGTTCCCTCTTGCCTCTGTGTTGCCTGACGCCCTACCCCAAAACTGGGCATCTATTCTGGGTCTGCTGTCAGGGTCTGGTGACCCTCCACTCACTAGCTGTGTGGCCTTAGGCAAGTCACTTAACCTCTCTGACCCTCAGCATCCTCCTCTTAAAATGAGGATTGCAGTGACCGTCCAGCCAGATGAAGTGGTTAGCACATTGGGGCCCCCAGTGTCAGTGGCACTAGTTATTCCTTGTTATTCCTGTTATTCCTGGCTCTGACTGTCCCCCTTCTGCATTTCAGTCTGCAGACGTCGACAACCATCACGCACTCATTGAATATAATGAGGCCGAAAGCAGCTTTGTTCTCCACGACTTCAATTCCTGCAACGGCACGTTCGTCAATGAGTGCCACATTCAGAACGTGGCTGTGAAGCTCCTACCCGGAGACATCCTGAGGTTTGGGTCCGGAGGGCTGACCTACGAACTGGTCATCGAAAACCCAGCCTCGGTGAGTCCAGGCCCCTGCGGGGTTGGGGTGGGGTGGGGTGCAGAGGTGCCGTGTTGTGTCACCTTCCGTGCAGCCTAGGGCTCGGGTACGGCCACAGGTGGAGTTCGTCTGGAGCGCGTCACTCTTCCTTTCGCGAGTCTGCGAAGTTCAGCCCCATCGCGTGGGTGCCCGGGGAGAGCGAGTCCTCGCGCCCTCTTCTGGGCATTTCGTGGAATTACATGCAAGGGTTGCCTAGCGACCAGCCCAGAGCGAGAGCGTTTTCCTGAAAAGTGAAGCTTGGCGAGGGGAGGTGGAAAGCAGGTGTGTGCTTTTGAAGATGCAGAGATGGATGCTTCCTTTTTAGGCAGATCAGTGCTCTGCAACTTCCTAGCTTTGTGACCTCGGCCAGGCTTCTCTGTATGCCTGGGTCTGGGTCTTCTCAGCGGTGCAGGGCGTTGAGAGAGTATCTATGTATAAAAAGTCAAAGTCTCTGGCCAGAGTAGACGCTCAAGGCCTGCCAGCTATTATCACACCGGATCAGAAATGTTCCCGGGATCAGGACCTAAAGTATGGCCCCAGGTTAAGCGGAACGTAACCCAAAATTCGCCCAGCAAAGCTCAGTGACCAGAAGTATCTGGTTCAGTAGGGAGGCAGGATGGGGGCTGGTTAGCAACACAGTCCTGGGTCAGAACCCCAGCTCTGCCACTGGCCTACTCGGTGCGCTCTTGCACAAGCCATTGGACCCCTCGGAACCTCGGTTTCCTCATCTACAAAATGGGGCCAACGACAGCAATGACCTTGCAGGCTTATCTCGAGGGCTAAATGAGATGGTTATCATTGTAAACTCCCAGAATAATGCCCATTCGTGGTGAGCACAAAATTAATACCTGTCGTGTGTGTCCCAGAGAGACGGCATGTTAACCTCACTCCCCAGCACCAAGAACCCTGCATGGACTGAGACCTCCGAGGCTTAAAGTCCTTTCGGGGACGAGGCTGGGTATAAATAAATAAAGTTTAGAGAATCTAGACAGAATCCTGGGGTGTGGGTCCACTAGGCAGCCTTAAATACTCACTCAGAGAAGATGAGCACCGTCCCTCAGGCTGCAGGGCCCGTGACACCGCATCCACCACGTTTGGCTTTGAAAACCTGGGGCAGTTTTCTCCTGCTGCTTCTCAGCCCCCTTTTCCTCCTTGGACCAACATTAAAGTGTGCTCACTTGTGGGATGCACTGGGATCCACTGGCCGCCCTGAGGAGGGGCTCCTGACCCAGAAGGTGTTGACCTGATCAGGGGTTCTCAACATGGGTTCTAAGGATCCCCCTCGTCAGAAGCACGTGGGGAGCAGACCCACAGTGCAGATCTGGGCTTCACCCCAGGCCTGAGGACTCATACTTAGGATTCCCAGATGAAATACAGGACACGCAGTTAAATCTGAATTTCAGAGAAGCAACAAATCATTGTTATGTACAGGTGTGGCCCAACTATTGCAAGGAACCACTTATGCTAAAAAAATTATTTGGTGTTTATCTGAAATTCAGATTTAACGGACACCCTATAGTTTATTATATATTGACTTATTCATTTCTTTATTTATGCGAAATCTGGCAACCATACACATCCTCCCTGGGAGCGGGGCCTGGGAATATGCATTCTCACAAGCTCCCTGATGATTCTGATGCACCGCCAATAGGAGGGAAACCGAAATTTAGAATCATCTGTATGGAACACTTACAGAATTTTTTAGGGATCAAAGAAAAGGGGATTTCACACTCCCAAGCCTGAAAATCCAAGTTCATGAAGTTTGATTCAATGTGCCCCAACATGTCTGATTCCAAGAAATTTTCAGGAATGTTCAGTAAAATTACAGGTTCCCAGGCCCCCTCCCTGGGAAATTCTGACTTTGTGCTTGCCCGTGGGGAGAAGAAGAGGGGGAGCAGCAAACAATATCTGCATTTTTTTCTTCTTTTTTCCTACAAAGATATTTATTGAAATATTATTGATAGGGGCATAAAATTTGAAACCTAAATTTCCATCCAAAGGAGGCATTGTTTAATAAATTATATTGTTTAATATATTCTAAGGAGTTTAATATATTATAAGCAGTTCGTTATATATGGAATACTCTTCTGCCTTTTTAAAACACAGCTTTATTAAGATATAATTGACATGCAATAAACAGCACATGTTTAAAGTCTGTAAGTGGATGGGCTTTGACATATGGGTACACCTGTGAAACCATAGCCACAATCAAGACAGTGAACAGCTCCTTCATCCTCCAAAGTTTCCTCCGGATCACAGCATGTGTTTGTTTGCTTGCTTGCTCTTAACAGCTTCACTGAAGTACAATTTACATAACAGAAACTTCACCCATTTGAAGTGTCCAATTCAATCAATTTGAATATATTGATGGAGTTGTGCAGCCATCACCACAACCTGCTCTCAGAACATTTTCCTCCATTTCTATCACCCCAAACCTCGGAGAAACCTTGGAGGTATTTCATTTTGGGGTTTGTTTTTAACTTTTAATTTTCAAAATTATGGTAAAATACACATAAAATTTACCATCTTAACCATGTTTCAGTGTACAGTTCACAGTGGCATTAAATCTATTCACACTGTTGTGCAGCCATCACCCCCATCCATCTTCAGAACTTTGTTCATCTTCCCAAACTGAAACTCTAAGCCCATCACATCAAACCCCCTGCTTCCTTCCTCCCCTCCCACCATGCTTTCTGTGTCTGTGAATTGGACTATTCTAGGTTCCTCATATAAATGGAATCTTACATTGTTTGTCCTTTTGTGACCATCTTATTTCACTTAGTATGATATCCTCATGGTTCATTCCAGTTGAATATTTCATTGTATGGATTCACCACATTTTGTTTACCTGTTCATCCATCCATGGCCACTTCGGTTGCTTCCACTTTTTGGCCATTTTGAGTAAGTTTGTTATGCACACGGGTGTACAACTATGGAATGGGGACTTTATTTTACAAGGTGCTTCTTATATAATTGTGGGAAAAAGTGATGACGACCTCTAACCTTGAGTAGATAAGACGGAAGAAGATGCTTTGTAAGAAGAGAAACCAGGAGAGCAGCAGGAGGAATCACTGGCGTGAACAGCACTGTGCTAAGCAATTCACCTGCTCTCCCTTATTTCACGCTCATAGCAACCTATGAGATGGGTTCTCCCATGATCCCCATTTGACAGACAAGGAATCCGAAACTTAGAGAGGTTAAGTAATTTCCCCAGGGCCACACAGCTTGTCAGTGCAAATTAAACACTATCCCCACTTGTGGAAAAAGGAGGGGAGAAAACCATTTAGTCTGATGCTAGCTGGAGCAGTAGCCTTGACTGGTATTCACACCGAGGAAAGCATACTCTCATGGTCACTCGAATATGCACGGATTTTTTCAATTCTTATTCCTACACGCACTTGCACCTTGCTTCATTCCTCGGTTGACTGCAGGCAGCTGCACAAGTGTTCCCCTGGCCTGTGCCCAGGGCACTTTGCAGGACTCTCCACAGCCCCATCTTCTCAAAAGTGCTCTCTGCCGGGGCGTCCCCAGCTTGAGAAGCTTCCATCCATGATGCTCATATTCATGGAGGGGTCCTTTGCAGCGTCCGTGTGAGGGCAGCCTGTGGACTGCCTGACACCTTCCTACAAATTCCACTTCCTGATGACCCCAACCTGCTGGCTATTTAAAAGAAGAGAAAGGAAGAGGGGAAAAGGGAGAGGTATTGAAGAGCATCTCTCATCAAATATTTTGAAGCCCAGTTTTTCTAAAAATTTCGTGGCCCTCTTGCTTCCAGCCTATTCTTGTTTCCAATTGATTTTGGGGTCCCTGGTGAGGGCGCTGTGTTTCCTCCTTGGATGGAGTTTCCATGGAGGACTGCCCTGATATCATACAGATTAAGTATGATGAGAACTGTTCTTCTCCCGACAAAGAGTTCCCAAATGAAAGCATTTAGTTCAGGTGTTGTGGTGACCCTAACCAACAGAGGAGGGTGTGACAGCATTTTACTGGGGGAGGGGGTGAGGTGCGGGGCGCTTAGGAATCCAGATGTGTTTGCAGATGTCACAGTGGTTAGAGCACGTGCCCTGAGGTCAGGCTGACTCCAGCGCCGTCCCAGCCCTGCTCTTGACCGGCTTTTATACTGGACGTGCACAAATCATCTACCTCTCAGGGCCTCGGTCCCCACTCCTGTAACAATAGTTCCTACCACCTTGAGTGACTGTGGTATTAAGTGGGCAAAGTGCGTAAATTGCTTAGTCCAGCGTCTGGCACCTAATAAGCACATGATAACCCTCAGCTTTAGAGTCAAGCAAACCAGCATGGAGCAGCAAAGATGCCTCCTTTGTAAGTGTCCTTTTGGACAGGGAAACCTCCCAAGACCTGCCCCCGCTAGCAGATAAATACATTTGCAGATAAATTACCCATAGAATAACATACAAGATGGAAAAATATAAAGAAAAACTCTTGTTTGACAAAGTGCATTGGCAGCCAGGTTGTGCCCAGGACCATCCTTTTTTTTTTTTTTTTTGTGGTCGCGGGCGTCTCACTGTTGTGGCTTCTCCCGTTGCAGAGCACAGGCTCCGGACGTGCAGGCTCAGCGGCCATGGCTCACAGGTCCAGCCGCTCTGCGGCATGTGGGATCATCTGGGACTGGGGCACAAACCCGTGTCCCCTGCATCGGCTAGTGGACTCTCAACCACTGCACTACCAGGGAAGCCCCCAGGACCATACTTTGTAAATTATACCTCTCTCATCAAAGTATAACCTAGGGCTGCCATATTGCACAACTCCAGGGTCACCATTCACAACGTAGTCCATGTGGATGGCGCCCACTGAAGCTGTGCAGGACATAACCCGCAGGGCCATCTGCAATGCCCTGAAGCAACCGTTGATTAATCCCATAGAGTCTTGGCACCAGGCGTGGGAAATTGAAGTCCCAGAGTCAGGTGTGCTGCCGTGTTGTGGGTTTTGTTTGTTGTTGCCTTTACTCGTGCTTTCTGAGCTCTGGGAAAGGAGGTGTGGAAACAAGCTGTGCTAGTCACAGTGGCGCCGTTCTTACAAGGCAGCTGAGTAAGGAAACCCACGTCACCCGTATGTATCAATCATGTCTTTCTCTGTTCTGAAATACGGCAAAACGGATGGAAATGGCCAGAATGAAAAAGGAAGCCAGGCGCCACAAATGACGTGCCGAGTTGTTCCATGAGGGGGTTGACAACTCCTTGTCGGCAGCCCCCATCCCCATGACTGCCTGTGTCTGGCCTTCCCTGTAGCCTGCTCTGCCCTGTTCCCAGTCCAGCCAGACTCTCCCACGTGGCTCCTGGATAGTGTCTTCTGTCCCTGCAATGTCATGACGTCCTGTCTTGCGAGAAGAGCGCCCTCTGTCGGCCAATATTTCTTGCTGCTTTAATGGGGAAGCTCTGCAGAACACAATCGAGAAAGCAAGGGCTTTGGAGTTGGATGGACCCAAGTTGAAATGCCAGCTGCAACTGGCTTTACCTTTCTGAGCTTCAATTTCCGATTTCTGCCAAGGAGCTACTCATTAATCCCAGGTCCCCTTTCCCCCTTCAGTTGTTTTTATAGAGGTCCCTGGGACCACCCCTATCATGGCATAAACTGAGGCTCAGAGAGTTTCAGTGACTTCCCCAAGGTTAGGCATCAATCATATAGATCCAGAGGCAGGATTAAAAGCCGGCTCTCCTGAGTCCCTTGGAGCCTTTTCCTAATAGCACGAAGCATCGTGGGGCCGTGAGAGCCCAGGCAGGTCCTTCACTGCCCAGCGGTTAATGAAGGTCTTGCATTTCCCAGTCCAACCTGCAATTTCACACGCTGACAGGGGATGATTCATTATGTGGGTAAAAACGAAAGCCACTGATAATAGGAGAAACTGCATTTTCAGTTATCTGGCTTCCTTGCTTGTTTGGCTCCACTAACTTTTTTTTTGGCTACACCAATGCAGGATCTTAGTTCCTCAACCGGGGATCAAACCTGCAGCCCCTGCATTGGAAGCATGGAGTCTTAACCACTGGACGGCCAGGGAAGTCCCTGGCTCCACTAACTTTTTTTCTTTAATTATTTTTCTTTATTTTATTTATTTATTTTTGGCTGCGTTGGGTCTTCGTTGATGCGCGCGGGCTTTCTCTAGTTGCGGCGAGCGGGGGCTACCCTTCTTTGCAGTGCGCGAGTTTCTCTTTGCGGTGGCTTCTCTTGTTGCGGAGCATGGGCTCTAGGTGCGTGGGCTTCAGTAGTTGTGGCACGCGGGCTCAGTAGTTGTGGCTCGCGGGCTCTAGAGCACAGGCTCAGTAGTTGTGGCCCATGGGCTTAGTTGCTCCGCGGCATGTGGGATCTTCCTGGACCAGGGCTCGAATCCCTGTCCCCTGCATTGGCAGGCGGATTCTTAACCACTGCGCCCCCAGGGAAGTCCACCCACTAACTCTTTACCAGGGATATTGCTGCCGTTCCTGGACAAATTCAGTTGCGCCCTTTCTTCTCCTTTTTTGACGATGGTGATCACACCTGGTGGCTAATGTTTTATGCTCATTTATTATGGACCAGGAAGTGTTCCCAGCATTTCACGTGCACTATCTCACCCACTTCTCACAGACTAAGAAATGGCTGTTGGTATCCCTGTGTCTTACAGACAAGGCACAAAAATGACACACTCGTCAGGGTCCCAGAGACGGAGCAGAGCCGGGAACCGGACCAGAGTCTGTGTGACGCCGGATCCCAAGGTCTTAACCCGAGGTCGGCACGTTATGGCCCAGGGCCAAGTGCGGGCCATCGCCTGTTTCTGTAAAGTTTCCTGGGAACACAGCCATCCCATTCATTTCAGTATTGCCTGTGTTGTCGGCTACAATGGCAGAGTAAGCTGGGCAGATCCTATGGCCCACAGGGCTGGAAATGCTTACTGTCTGGCTCTACAGAAAACGTTGACCAGCCTCTGCCTGTAACACTATGCAGTCCTGCCTCTTTCATTTGACTTGGTTTCTAAAAGAAGAACTTAAAATAGAGGGGGGAGCTGGGGAGAAAGAACTCACTCAGATTGAGCCTTACTGTGTGCCAGGAAATGTGCTGGTTAATTGCTTAAGTTTACTGAGGAATAAGAAAAAACAGACAAGCTGGAAAACTAAATTTTGAACAGTCTTTTCAATACCTCTTTAAAAAAGAGCTGGAAATATGTGGTTCTAAATATACATACACATATATATGCATTTGCAAATATAGTAATAATATAATTACATTGACATGGATCTGATAAATGTACTAGACATTAACATATTATATATACAACAGATGCATATTATAAATTTTACCTGTTTCTTCAACTGGAAAGTTTTCTTTTAAAACTGTGGACTGTTGGGAATTCCCTGGTGGTCCAGTGGTTAGGACTCAGTGCTCTCAGTGCTCTCACTGCTGAGGGCCTGGGTTCAATTCCTGGTCAGGTAACTAAGATCCCACAAGTGCACGGCGAGGCCAAAAAACGAAATAAATGAAACTATGGAATGTCTTCCCTGAGTCACTTTTGAAGCAGAAATTTGGGGTTTGTAGTCTGAAGCCTGCTGTAGCTAGAGAACTATTTATCTATCAAAGTTTCTCTAAGCAGCGTTTTACTACTTGTCTTATGATTGGTTCCTTGGTCTTAAATCATTCTTCTCTGGAGATGCTGCTTTACTTTTATAAGTTGAAAGGTAAATTTGGTGCATGGTAACAGTCTGGTGGGTTTTATTTGAGCATGTCATAACCTTTAAAACAACTTTCACTCTGAGTACATAGTGATGCTTATGCTAAAGTCTCAATAAGCATACTGTCCAGGAAATTTGATTGTTTGCAAGTATCAGAAAACCAACTAAAACTAGCCTAGGCAAAAAAAAAAAAAAAAAAAACTCATGGAACTGAAAAGGCCAAAAGCTGCAGCTTAGGCCCAGCTGGATCCAGGCGCCCAAATCATGGTCAGGAATCTGACTCTTTCTTCCCTGTTAGCTTCCCAATCTCAGACAGACTCTTGCCTCACCTGTAGGAAAGTGGCCACCAGCAGCCCCAGCATCCTACAAAGTAGCAATTCCAGGGATAGAGCCAGCATCTTCATTGACAGTGGCTTGGATCACATGGCTTCCCCTGAAGGAATCACTGAGGCCAGGGGCCAGGAATGCTCTGATTGGCCAGGCCTGGGTTATGGTCTCACCCCTGGGGTGGAAGGGTCAGAGTTCTATGGACTCAGGATTGTCAGGGAAAGGGTGTCTTCCCTGAAAAAAAATTAAGGGGCCCATCCAGAAGATGGAAGAAATGGATGCAGGGGAGGCAAAAACAAAGAAGATGTCCATGACATTAGGAAGCATTCCTATTGCCTAAGTGGAGCCTTCCTAACAGGATTTGCCACTAGGGATCTGGGGGGAGGAAAATGATGAATAATCCACTTTTCCATTGGAAAGGTCCCAGGCCAGTCTCCAAGAAGCAGAGTTGCTCATTTCTCTCCTGTGGTGACTGGTGTGATGAGAAGCTCAGAGTCTGGGCCTTAGTTGTCCATCCCCAAGAAGGGTGGTGTTTCCACGTTCCTGGGACCTCTGAATAGGGCCCGTTGTTGAGGAGGATGTGGCTTTACTGTACCGGGGGTTGAGAAGCCGGCAACTGAGTGAATGACCAGAGAGTATGGTGCCCTTCAGAACAAAGCCTCTTTCTGGTCAAGCTTTGTCATCTCCTACCTGACCTTGTAGGATTTCCTCTACCCTGTGCTCTTACAGGTCCTGTGGGGACTTACTTATGTGATGAGAACTCCTGAGGCTGGGTGTTTTATATCAAAGGCGATTTCCCGAGAACAGTGAAGTGGAGGGCACGGGGCAGCAGACAGCCTCAGTCTCGACCTCTGCAGCAGAAACTCACACAAAAGGACCCCTGAGGCTGTGTTGTCACCAGATGTCTACAGGCGATGCAGATGACATCGGGGGAGGTGGAGACGGGAGCGCGGGCTGAACCCTTAGCATCCTGCTGAGACAGAACCCGGACCCGGCCAGGAACCGGGCCGCTTCCTGCTTCCTCTGGCAGACCACACCCTTTGTTACCAAATCAGAACCACGTTGCTCCTTCTCTGAACTTAGTTGATGATCATTCATTCATTCATTCATTCCGTCTCTCTATCTGGCAAGACCGAATTGAAGCAGGCCAAGTTTAGGGGTAGCAAAAGCTATTTGCAAAAATCCGGCTGTTTTCTCATTAGATTCTATTTCCCATTTTATGGACTGACCAGGAAGCTGATTAGAACTTGAAAGGAAAGGAAAAACCGTAAGATTGAAGATTTACAAGAAAATGGGAAAATTAGATGGGCCAGATCTCCTTTAACACAGCTGGGAAAAACCCAAACGAATGGCTTTTCTGAACAGCTCAAAGGGACTTAATTCTTTTAAGTTCCAAAACCTAAAAATAATGTATAACTTGGCGGTTCTGTGTTCTAAATGTATAACCCTGATTTCTCACACTGAAGCCCCGTACGTGATTTACCCTTTTCTTGGGGACATAGAATTATTACCCGTCTCTGAGTTACGGTGACACCCCGGTAGCTGTTGAGATAAAGGCCATTTGTCCTGGCACCAAGTAGCACCCTCTCCTGGCTTCTGAGATCTACTGGCCATGTTTTCTAGTCTCCATTCTGTCTTTCCAGGTCCATGGCTCCTCCATGCTGGGGTCAGTGTGCTTGCTCGCCACCATCACCCCTACCCCCCAGGCCCTTCCAGACCATGGGAATTAAGCTCCACATCTATGTATGTTAAATTCTTCTGTAAGGAAGCCGGTCTCTTCTCCCTCCTTTATGTATTTACTCACTAATGTATCTATGTCAGTATGGATCCATGTATACTGATTTTACGCCTTGAATTATAATCCAATACTCATTAAATATTTCTTCGCTCAAATTCTTCCAGCCTTGGCCACTGGGAGCTCTTTCAGATTGCTTGCTGTGTCCTTGAGCATCTCCCCACCTTTTCGTTTTGGGCACTTGCTTACTCTCTGCTGTTACAAGATGCACCAGGCTTAGCAGGTGTTTTCCCCATCCCAGCCCCAGAATCAAAGTGCTTTTTATTTACACTCCATTTGCCAACTGTTCAGCTCAGTCAGCGAACACCTACCATGAGTAGCAGGCACTCTGCTGGGTGCCAGCACAGCCAGCAATTGGCTGGTAAATATTTAATGACCAGCTCTCTGGAAAAAGTAAAGTACATGGATGCATAGCATAAGGTTTACTGATATAAAGAATGTGTAGCACAGTCTATCCATGTAACAAAATATACAGTACTCTTTCTCGTAAATTCTGTATAGCCAGCTGAGTCTCACAGAATGCTTTCATTGACTTTAGGTGAACTCTTGTATCCATAGCCAATTTCTCATTGCAGTTGACGAATGAGAGAGTTCCCAACCTGAGCACTCGTGGGTATTTTTGGATATTTTGGATTTATGAATAATACAAGTGAAAAAAGAAAGACGTTAGAACTTCACATGTTCATCAGTGACATGAGTGACTTTGTTGCTGCATCAGATAATAATTTTTAAATACTGGAAGAACGTTTCCCCAATTTTTTGCTCTATTCATAACATAACGGCTAAGACACAACGTGCTTTTGTATAATCTGCATTGTTAACATTTTCTCCATTACCGTCTTAAGTCTAGGCAATCAACAAAACAAACAAACAAACAAAATCAAGCTCTACATGAACCACCATTATTAAACCTATTTATAAAACTTTTTAAAAACCAAGCCCTCATTTATAACATTTCCTGATTTCTATGGTGTAATACGCACTCCACGGTCAATTTCCAGCTCCCAATGACACATCCCTGAATACAGAGAAGGAAAGAGAGGTGTGGTAACACATTACTATGTAACATTTCCAACAGAAACATATAGTAGAGTGAAATAACCTCAAGAGCATAGGTAATAATAAAATAGAGTAAAATAATTAGGAAGGGGTGACTTTTAAGTTTGTATACCAATTGTTTCTGATATAATTTAATGGTAAATTTATGTAAGTTAATTCTTATTAATGGCTGTGTTTATCAACCAGTTGGCAAAATTCCTGGACATTTAACAATCGGTTCTCGTGGGCGGGTACCAGCTGGCCCCAGCACTCCTCTGGTACAGCAGTAAACATACCACAGGTCTTCCCGGATGGAGGCTGGGGTCCTCTGAGCTGCTTCCAGGGCGTGGCATGTACCAGAAAGAATAACACTTCCATAAGACAGTTGTCAGTGTTCCTAGAAAATCCCATTTCTAAGTAGCCCATGTGATGTCTTGTGTTTTTTCACACCATCTAATGTTCATTTCCTTTTTTTAACTTGGAAAATATCCTATCATTCACTAACCAATCGTCTAAGATCCGTTTGTGAGTATGGAAAGCAGGTAATAAATCATGACTTCGAGTAACCTAGAAGTCCTAAGAGCACAGGTATTGGAGTCAAATTGTGTCACCACTTCCTGGCCGTGAGACGTTGGGCAAGTCATTTAACCTCTCTGAGCTTCAGTTTCTTAATCCACACAATGAGGGGTAAAATGCCTCCTGCAAGATTATTCTGGAGATCAGATGAGACCACATGCATTAAGTGCCCAGCACAGTCTGTGGCACATCTGTGGCTTCTCTACACAGTGGCTCATAGTCGTTGTATTGTCGACAATTACTTACAAATGGCAGAGCACATAGCAAGCTCTCCAAGGGCAAGGTCTAAGTTTCCACCTTCTCTGCAGGCTCCAGGGCTTCCTGGCAGAATTCATGTGTACTGTAGGCACTCGATGTGCAAACTACTTCGAATGTTTTTTAGTGTTTCCCGTTCAACTTATACTCTTTACAGGGTTAGAAGCAGATATTGGGGAAATAACACAGAGAACAAATAGATAATTTGAAAAAAAATGGATAGTGATTTCTTGAGTAAATCATTGACCTGTGTTTATTAAAGCTAATATAAATTCAGCCGTGGATGTGGTCATGGTTAATCCAGGTGGTTGACAACCTGCTTTTTTTTTTTTTTTCGGTACACGGGCCTCTCACTGTTGTGGCCTCTCCCGTTGCGGAGCACAGGCTCCAGACGCGCAGGTTCAGTGGCCATGTCTCACGGGCCTAGCCGCTCTGTGGCATGTGGGATCTTCCCGGACCGGGGCACGAACCCGTGTTCTCTACATCGGCAGGCGGACTCTCAACCACTGCACCACCAGGGAAGCCCCAACCTGCTATTTTAAAGGTAGTATGGAAAAGAAATCAGGAGTATCACATATGCTACCTCAAAAACAAAACAAAAAACCCAACCATGGCAACATACCATATGGTCAGAGAACAGACACAAAGAAAGAGAAAAGGCATTAGCGTGTATTTTTAAACTAAAGTTTCTAAAAACAGACTTGAAGACTTCCCTGGTGACACAGTGGATAAGAATCCACCTGCCAGTGCAGGGGACACAGGTTCGAGCCCTGGTCTGGGAAGATCCCATATGTCGTGGAGGAACTAAGCCCATGCGCCACAACTACTGAGCCTGCGCTCTAGAGCCCACGTGCCACAACTGCTGAGCCCATGTGCCCCAGCTACTGCAGCCCATGCGCCTAGAGCCCACACTCCGAAACAAGAGAAGCCACCACAAGGAGAAGCCTGCGCACCACAACAAGAGTAGCCCCCCGCTCGCCGCAACTAAAGAAAGCCTGCACGTAGCAACGAAAACCCAACACAGACAAAAATAAATAGAATTAAATCTAAAATAAATAAATAATAAAAACAAACTTGTTGATAACTGACCTTGACCCCATGCTTCCTGTACAGCCCAGAGCTAGCTTTTAATGTGAGTCTTCTTCTTATGTTTGCTTTTCTCCCTGCCTGTATCGTTGTAGTTGCCAGCAGCAATTTCTGAGAAAACCTTGACCTTCCCTTTGATAAAGCAAGCCGGGAAACTAGAGAAAACCAACTTTAACCATCCAACTAAAGCTACCCTCAACCAACATGCTTCAGAGAAAAAAAAAAAAAAAAACCTTTATTTTTAAATTTTTAAACCCGACGAGCTAGGAGTCTCTGCTGCGTTTATACATCTTTGGCTCCTTCCCACTAGGGGCCCTATCGTTCGGGCTCTGTGTGCTGCAAGCAACAGAAACCAGCTCTAGCCAGCCTCAGGGATGGAGCACTTCAGGGTAGCACCCCAGCCAGTGCTCAAAACCAGCTTCCTTATTTTCCCCACCATGTTCACAGCAGCATAGTTATAATAGCCATGAGGTAGAAACCACCCAAGTGCCCATGACGCTTAATGGATAAACAAAATACACTCTAAACTGTATGGTGGAATATTATTTAGCCTTAAAAATGAAGGAAGGGCTTCCCTGGTGGCGCAGTGGTTGAGAGTCCGCCTGCCGATGCAGGGGACACGGGTTCATGCCCCAGTCCGGGAGGATCCCGCATGCCGCGGAGCGGCCGGGCCCGTGAGCCATGGCCGCTGAGCCTGCGCGTCCGGAGCCTGTGCTCCACAACGAGAGAGGCCACAGCAGTGAGAGGCCCGCCTACCACACACACAAAAAAATAATAAAATAAAAGAAGGAAATTCTGACATGTTACAACATGGATGAACCTTGAGGGCATTATGCTAAGTGAAATACGCCCGTCACAAAAAGACAGGTACCATGTGATTTCACTTATTTGAGGTACTTGGTACTTAGAGTAGTCCAATTCATAGAGACAGAATGTTGGTCACCACGGGCTGGGTGGCGGAGGGAATGGGGAGTTGTTGTCTAATGGTTAATAGAGTTTACGTTTTGCAAGACGAAAAAGTTCTGGAGATCCATCTCACAGAAATGTGACTATACTTAACACCACTGAACTGTATACTTTAAAATGGCTAAGATGATAAATTTTATGTTGCAGGTTATTTACCACAATCTGAAAAATAAATAAACAGCTTCCCTCTCTCCATGTCTGGGCTCCACTCCCTCATGCTGGCTGCATTCTGAAGTCCCACCAGGTCACTCCAGATCCTGGTGTCCAGCCAAGTCTTCTTGGTTCTCCTTGGCTCTGATTGGATCACTTGCCCCACCACTGAACCAATCAGTATGTCCAGGGAGTGTGATTGGTTGATTGCTTAGCCCCACCCACAGCAATGGGCCGACAGATTGGGAGGGAGATTCCTGGAATTTCCAGAAGAGCCAGGTGGGTTGCGGCCTGTCCACTACGGCAGTGGATCACTTGAGGCATGAGATATGAGCACTCCCTTCAGCACCCTGGCAGTTAGTGGGCAGTGAGGCACATCTACCTGAGCATCCCAGCACAAAAGGGAATTCCTCCACACTACCCGTGGTCTCTCGATTTGTTT
Source organism: Mesoplodon mirus (assembly GCF_964341445.2). Classification (NCBI taxonomy): domain Eukaryota; kingdom Metazoa; phylum Chordata; class Mammalia; order Artiodactyla; family Ziphiidae; genus Mesoplodon; species Mesoplodon mirus. The sequence goes on along the minus strand of NC_138983.1, from coordinate 92,309,158 downwards.
TCTCTCAGGCGGGGGTAAAACATATTCAAATTTCCCCCTTCCCACCTTCAGCCCTTTCATTCGATAAATCTTTATTAAATCGATGAGGAAAGGTTGTAGGAATGATTGAGGCAAGACAGCCCCAGAGGAGAGGACGGGAAGGGATCGGATGGATGGAGAAGTGAGTGCAAGGCAGGAGCAGGACACCTCAGCTTCTGAAAGGAGAGAAAGGAAGAAAGCTTAGGTGGAGACCGAGGTGCCCACAGTGGAGAGAAATTCGAATCTTCACATAAGGTAACAGAGTTCTGGAACACTGCCAAGTCCGTTCCTGAGACAGGTTTCAACGGGGCCAGTGTCATCATAAATGCTGGGCCAGGTGTCGCCAGGCAATTGGAGTTTGATTTTCCCGAACAGTGTTCTCCCTGACTCCAAAAAAGTCTTCAGGGGAATTCACCAGATTCTTGACTTGGCTGGGAAAGACTGTAGCTAAAAGACTGGTTTGGGAACCTGAGTGAGTGGAGAACCTTCCTCTTGAATACAATCCAGCTGGAGCTATAGGAAGTTCTGTCTGCCAGTGCTCCTATTTCGGAAGCATTCTGTCCTGTTTCTCATTATGTGTCTGCAGTCTGCAGAAAGAGAAACGTGACCGCCACAGGCGGCAAACCTTTGAACTTAGCTTCTTCCTTGAAAAGTGTGTTTTTTTCTGCCAAGAGACTGGGGGCGGGGCAGAGAAGGGAGAGAGAGACAGAGAGGGAAAGAGCTTTCCAGAACCCCAGTCCCACCACCCTCTCCACCACCACCTGAGCTTGGTGAAGTCCTTAACCTCTCCAAGCCTCATTTGTAAGCTAGGAATAAGGAGAGCTCCTCCCCTTCAGGGCTATCGCGAGAAATCGGTGAGTAATTACAGTAAATGGTAGCATTCACGATGTCACGGTTTAACCACTAGGCTCGGGGAGGGACGGCCACAACAGCATTAACCAAGACAAAGCCAGGTGTCAGCACCTCTCAGCATTTGCTTCTCCCGGTGTAGATGGATTTTGATGTGCTCTCTAATGAAAGTAGCTACAGACATCTTCCGCCGGGTCAGATGAAAAAAGGTTCCCTCGATAGATATTTATGGAGCGTCTGCCAAGAATCAGATGTGGCAGATGTTGAGGATCACAGGCTAATGAGCCAGCTGGGTTTCGAGCCAGTTGGGGTGCCTGCCACCCCAGAGCTCTCGGCTTCGGGGAACAGGTGGAATGGGAGTGCCAGGGAGACACACAGTGTGAATGTGTGTGTCCTGGAGAGCTGGGCTTGAATCTCGGAGATGTGTTCATTCATTCTTTCAACCAGTATTTAAGGACCTACTGTGTATGTGCCAAGGGTTTATTCTAGGAGCTGAGGATACGGTGCTGAGCAAGGTAGACAAAAAGCTGTCAGCCTCTCAGAGCTCAGAGGTGGCATTGTACCAGCTCAGACGCTCACTGCCAAATCTGTGATCCTGGGAAAGTCACTAGGTCTTGCTCAGCCTCGGGCTCATCACAGAGCATCAGGGGTATTAAATGAGGTAATGCATGTGAATCTCTTGACTGGGTGCCTGGCACGAAGGCTGCACCCAATAAATGGTGGTGTGATAGTGTGCAAGGTGACCCATGGTGGGGACCGCCATCCCAAATTTGGGGAGAGTGTGGGAGGGATTCTTGGGAGAAGTGACTTATACGCCGAAATCTAGGGCAGCAATTATGTCGCCGGGACAGAAAGGTGAAGACCACCCCAGCTGCTCGTAACCTCCCCTGACCCTCTTGTCTGCCCCTGCAGGTCTCCTTCCCATGGGTGAGGGGCCCAGCACCTTGGCCAAGGCCACAGCCACCTTGGGCCACCCAGCAACTGAACCAGTCACCCTCACCAACACAGACCCCCTTCTACTCGGGCATCTGGACAGCGCCAGTGCAGAGGAGCTGGTCGCAGGGGTCCCCCGAGCCCCCCATGGTCCCACCAGCCTCCCACAGGCGGCCCGTGAGTGCCAGCGAGAAGATGTTCTCCTTCAAGGTGGACAGAGCCGCCCACAGCGTTCCCATCATCAGGCAAGGTACTCATGGGCGCTTCCTTGGCGGCTTAGGGGAGGGGCTTTTGCTAGGAGGATGGGTCTCAGTTTCTGCTTTCCCCTTTTTTTAAAAATTTTTATTGAGGTGCAGTTGATTTATAGTGTTGTGTTAGTTTCAGGTATGCAGCACACTGAATCTGTTCAACATATACATGTATCCACTCTTTTTTAGATTCTTTTCCCATATAGACCATTACAGAGTATTGAGGAGAGTTCCCTGTGCTATCCAGTAGGTCCTTCTTAGTTATCTCTTTTATGTATAGTATTGTGTATGTCAATCCCTCTCTTCCAATTTATCCCTCCCACCACTTATTCCCGGTAACCATAAGTTTATTTTCTACATCTGTAACTCTATCTCTGTTTTGTAGATAAGTTCATTTGTACCTTTTTTTAGATTGCACATATAAGCAATATGGTATGATATTTGTCTTTCTCTGGCTTTTGCTTATGTTCTCTGGTTCTGAAGTAGAACATAATCAAATGTGAAAAAATTGGGATAAGCAGAAAGTTAGAAAACAGTAAAAGATAAGCTGTCACCCTTATCACCAGAATTCTCCCTGTTGACTTTTTGGTACAAACTCCTCCAAGACTGTGGTCTGCCCATCTGCACACATCAGTACCTCTGTGGTGAGTGTGTGTGTGTGTGTGTGTTTGTACATATATATGAATATATATGAATCTGTATCAGAATCTAAATTTATATACTTCAACTCAGATGTACAGACATATTGGTAACTGAAATCCCTCTTGCCTTAGGAGGTTTTTAAATATTTTATTACCATTTTACAGGTAAGAGGAGACTGAGGCTTATGGAGAAAATTACTTCTCCAGAGGTTATGTATTCAATCTAATCTAAAATAACGCTTTTCAGTCAAATTTAAGGCTGGTTATCTCAGTGACTGTCACTCACAGCCTGGTCACTTTGGGGACACACAGCCATCAGGGTTTCCTTCTCCCCCCCTCCCCCCCAGAAGGCCTCATGGCACTTGGGGAGGAGACTTCCTGTCTGTCACCATCCTCTTGGCCTTGCCAGGCTTACTGGCAGAGTAGCTGGGTCGACTTAGTCCCTGGCATGATTCCCAGGTTTCTTCTGTGGCCACTGGTGTGAAGGTCCCATTCTCTGTTTTCCGTGTCCCAGCCCCAGACCCCTCTGAGTCCCCAGGTCTCTCGATGCCTCCACACCCTTCCCTGGTCTCACTCAGGACCACTCACCTAGTCACTTCCCTCAGCCATTCAAATAATAGTTATTATTCTGAAATAAACAGACTAAGGAGCAAATGAAAGGTATCTCTGCAGTTTACATCATCATCATCATCATCTAAGGAACGCTCATGTACCAACCACCCAAGTTAAGAAATTACTCAGCCATTTCCCCCCAGCATTTTTTTAAATTTAATTTTATTTATTTCTTTATTTATGGCTGTGTTGGGTCTTCACTTCTGTGCGAGGGCTTTCTCCAGCTGCGGCGAGCAGGGGCCACTCTTCATCGCGGTGCGCGGGCCTCTAACCATCGCGGCCTCTCTTGTTGCGGAGCACAAGTTCCAGCCGCGCAGGCTCAGTAGTTGTGGCTCACGGGTCCAGCTGCTCCGTGGCATGTGGGATCTTCCCAGACCAGGGTTCGAACCCGTGTCCCCTGCATTGGCAGGCAGACTCTCAACCACTGCGCCACCAGGGAAGCCCCCACCCCAGCATTTTAATGTGAAAACGTTCAAACATACAGCAAAGCAAAAATAATTTTACAGAGACAGCTCTCCTCCTAATTCTACCGCTAACACTTTGCTGTACTCTTTATTACATTTCTGTCTACCCATCCTTCTTGTCCTGCATTAATCCATCTTATTTTTTGGATGCATTTCAAAATAAATAGCACACATCTGTAGTCCTCCCCCTAAATGTTTTAGCACATATACCATTAACTAGAACTCAACATGTTTTGTCTCCTTCATGTAAAATGAACACAGAATGTGTATTAGTTATCATGATTGCATAACGAATTCTCCCCAAACGTAGCAGCCTAAAGCAAAATCAAACATGTGTTATCATCTATACGGTTTCTGTGGGGTCAGGAATTTGGCAGCAGCTTAGCAGGACGGCTGTGGCTCAGGGTCCCTCGTAAGGCTGCAGTCATCTGAAGGCTTGACCTGGGCCAGAGGATCCACTTGGAACACGGCTGCTCACATGGGTGTCAGCAGGAGGCCCCTGTTCCTCACCACATGGGCCTCCCCAGAGAGTGGCTCGAGCATTCTCATGACACGGCAGCTGCTCCTCCTGAGCAAGTGATCCTGGAGGACAAGATGGAAATGGCAACATCTCTTGTGACTAAGCCTCAGAAGTCATGCTCTGTCATTGTTGCAATATCCTGCTGGTTACCCAGGGCGTCACCCTCCAGTGTGGGAGAAGACTACACACGGGCCTGAAGACCAGGAGGCGGGGATTATCAGCAGTCATCTTGGAGGCCGGCTACCACAGCCTGCCCTCGGGTCCTCAATGATTCACACTCCTCCTCCTCTCTCCCGAGGCCCCCCAAAATCTCACCCCAGTAACAGCATCGGCTCAAATTCCAGAATCTCGTCTAAATCAAGTCCAGGTACAGATGGGGCTCATGGGTGTAGTACGTTACGTTCAGCTCATCAAGTACTACTTCCAGAAATCTGAAGACCTCTGAACAAAGGGTCTGTCCCTCACACACCCAGCACATATTGGTGGGACAGACATAGCATCACTGCTACATACACTCCTCTTGTTCCAAAAGAAGAAAAACAGGAAACACACAGGAGTCCCTGGCCCAAAGCAGTTCTGAAGTCCAGCTGGGAAAATATCGGCAGTTCCTTGACTGGGCTTCAGTCCAACTCTTGCCCAGAAATGACTTTCCAGGGCTCTTGGCTCTGCCCCTGGTCCGTGAGTTCCGCCTTCTGAGTCGTCCTCCCTTTCCTATGAAAGGTGTCCCATGGATGTGGCTGCATAGTTTTATAGCCTGCTTCCTGCCTGTAGAAGCTTGGTTGTCCAGACGCTTCTTTGACTTTTGTGGGTCTCTGTCAGTCTGAGTTGGCAGTGCTTCTTATTGGGGTTCATCCTATCAGGCAAAACCCACGCCCACAGACTTTTTTGTCACAAGCCCTTCCACCATGGGCTTCTGCAAAGACTGACAAAGGACAGAAGCTTCTTAGAAGCCCAGTTGTTTGACCGAAGGGTTCTCTTGGACACTGCCCTGGATCTGTATTCTTAACAAAGGATTTTACAACCACACCCTCAGCTTCTTCTCTGGACTGTGTTTTCTTGAGAGTGCCCTTGATTTGATCTTTGCCCAGAACCTGTTTCTTACATTTCATTTGCCACCTGGAGAGGCAGGGAATTTTCAAGCCCAGAACATTGCCCTGATTTAACAGCCCTTCCTTTAACTGTCTCTCCCCCTCACATTTCACTATAAGTAGCAAGAAGTAACCAGGCAGCACCTTCCAAGACTCTGTCTGGGACTCTCTTTAGCTTGACCACTTAGCCTCATCACAAACATTTTCTACCTTCCTCATGACCACAGGCAACGTGTTAGGAAACCTTCTGCCACCACCTAACAAGGATCCCTTAACCCCAGTAACATTTTCCTCACTTTCCTGGAACCCTTCCCTCACTGCCTCCTCAAAGGCCATTGGGCTTCTACTAAGACTATTCACGCTTTCTCAAAGACTCTTGGCCAAAGTCCTCCAGCTTCTGGCCACTGTTCCATCCCAAACCACTCCACATTTTAGGGTTTTTGTTAAATTTTGCACCACTCCTGGTGCCCAAACCTGTATTTGCTACTTATTGTTGCATAACAAATTACTGCAGGATGTAATGGCCTAAAACAACAGTAAACATTTATTATCTCATAGCTTCTCTGAGGCAGGAAGTTGGGAATGGCTTAGCTGGGGGATTCTTGCTCAGGCTTGTCCATGAGGTGGCAGTAATGGTGGTGGCTGGGCTGTGGTCCTCTGGGGGCTTGTCTGGGGCTGGAGGACCCACCTCCAGGATGGGTCACTCCCATGGCTTTTGGTAAGAGGCCTCAGTTCTTCACTAAGTGCACCTCTCCATACGTTGCTTGAGCATCCTCAAGCTGCCAGCTCCTCCAGACAAGTGGTCCTAGCGAGTGAGGCAGAAGCTGCAATGTCTTTTATGATCTAACCTCAGGAATCAAACTGTGTCATTTCTGCAATATCCTTGGTTCCATAGAGAAGCTTTGTTACGGACTGAATTGCATTCCCCCAAAATGCATATGCTGAGGCCTCAATCCCAATATCGCAGAATGTGACCATATTTGGAGATAGTGTATTGAAATAGATGAGTAAGTTCAAATGAGATGATTGGGTGGGCCCTAATCCAAGGGCTGGTGTCCTTGTAAGAAGAGAGAGAGAGACGCCAGGGATGCACGTGCACAGAGAAAAGGGCATGTGAGGACACAGCAGGAAGGTGGCCGTCTGCAAGCCAAGGAGAGAGGCCTAACCCTGCCCACACCTTGATCTTGGACTGCCAGCCTCCAGAACTGTGAGAAAATGAATTTCTTTTGTTAAGACCTCCTGTGGTGTTTTGTTATGGCAGCCCCAGCTAACTAATATAAAGTCCATCCAGTATTGGAGAGGATGATGCAAGGGTCTGAATACCAGGAGACAAGAATCAGTGGGGCCATCTTGGAGACTGCCTACCACACCCTGAAAGGTGTAGATCTTGAATGTGCTCACTGAGTTTTGCCAGTCGTGCACAACTATGTAACCCAAATTCCTATCAAGATATAGAACATTACCATCACCCCAGAAAGTTCCCTCATGTCCCTCCCCAGTCAATTCCCAGCCCCAGGCCCCAGAGGCACCCACTCTTCTGAATTCTTTTCCAGCCATGGATTAGATATTCCTGTTCTAGAATCTCAAGTACACAGAACCATGTAGTACATGTTCCTTTGTGGAAGGCTTTTTTCACTCAGCATAGTATTTCTGAGATTCATTCATTTTGTTGTATGGATCATGTTCTGTTTTATGAACATATATACAGGGTTTTGGGGGTTGTTTTTTTAATGCATCCTTTGGACACATGGCACATGGGCTGTTTCATCTCTTTTTTTCACTCCGCCATTTAAATTTTTCCACTGTAATCACCGGTTTCTCCAGTGCCATGCTGAACTTGGGGCTTCTCTGAAGGACTTGGATTCCCCCTGGAGAAATGAAGGATGAGTCGTATGGCTTAGAGTCACTCACATCTACCTGGGCTCTATCTCCTCAGCCTCTCAGCCAGGTCTCATGTTTCCAAACGTTTGCCCTCGTTCCCCTGACACTCTCGCCATCCTCAGAAAAGGACTTTCATCTTCCCGTGTCATGGGGAGTTCCTTTCTGTCTGGGCCTCTCTACTGCACGCTTTAGAGAAAACTCTGTGCTCCAGTCCTCCATGCTGTCTCTTGACAGAAAACACCTCTTTTTAAGGGTTCCAAGAAAGCTCTTTCCTCTCTTAGCAAAGCTGGGCTCTTCCAATTAAATTGGTTTACTGTTAGACTGTCACCTTGCTTTAGACTTGAAAAATTCTATTTGAAAACCCAAAGCCAAGGATTTATTTTCTGCAGATCAGGTCAGGGTTTCTCAATCTTGGCACAGTGACAGGTGGGTCGCATAACTCCTTGTTGAAGGATCTGTCCTGTCCACTGTAGAGTGTTTAGCAGCATCCCTGACTCCTACCCACCAGAGATACCAGTAGCAACACCACCACCACCACCCCTAACTGTGGTTCTCAAAAATGTCTCCAGACGTTGTCAAAAATGAAAACGTTATTTTGCCTGGGGGAAACTCACCCTGTTCTAGTTAATACTCATCCTTCCTGTACCACAAGGCAATAAAACGTCAGCTCCAAGGCCAAATCTTAATGGCAAGAGCTCATGGGAGGTGGGGAAGAATTACTGAGAAAAGAAAATATGTGGAGTGACTTATTAAAATAGCATCTTGATTCATATATATATATATATTTTTCCCAATAATGGGATCATATGAACCTAACATAGGTAACCTTCTTTTTTTTTCTTTTTTTGGCCGTGCCGCTCAGCTTGCAGGATCTTTGTTCCCCAGCCAGGGATGGAACCTGTGCCCCCTGCAGTGGAAGCACAGAATCCTAATCACTGGACTGCCAAGGAATTCCCTACCTGATTTTTAAAATTCAATAATATGTCATAAACATCTTCCCACTTCAATACATTGACTACATAGTGGTTAAAAGCATAGGCTCTGAATCCAACAAACTTAGGCTCATCCCTTGACTCTACCACTTACCAGCTGTGTGTCCTTGAGCAGGTGACTTGACGTCTCTCTGCCTCATATCTCTCACGTATAAAATGGAGATGGGAATAATAATGCCTATCTCACTGGGTTGTTATGAAGACGAAATCGTATCCTGCCTGTAAGTGCTGAGCACAGCGCCTGGTGCATAGCGAACATTCAGTAAATATTAAAATATTTAATATTTTATTATTTAAATTTTAAATTTTACAATCTTAATAATTTAAATATTTTAAAATTTAAATATTTAAATTTTAAATATTAAAATTTAAAAATTAAGTTATTACCTAACCATGATTGTTATTTAACTTTTATTTACAACTTACAATGTCTGAAAGACACAGTTAAGGTGCACACATACTGCCCCTGCTGCAGACTGGTGATTATTGGAGCGCACCAGGACAGCTGGGGGTTGTTAAAATATTAAAGTAACTTCCCTGCCTTTTGGCCAACAGCTCATGCCCGAAAATTCTTAAAGTGCCTGCGTCCCCGTATCCGCCGTCCCACCGCCCCAGCCCTCCCGACTCTCCCTGGGGCTTCTCCCCACTGGGACCTCCGAAGGATCCAGCATCTAGAGTTAAGCCGGTTTGGTCATACATGGCCCTTAGGTTCTTTTTGATAAATAACAGTAGCCGGTAAAGAAGTTTGGGGCAGGTGAGGGGTAACTGCTCCCGCACCTCCCTGCCTGGGTGTAAGGAAAGCAAGTCTCAGAGCAAATTCTAGCCCCACAAAGACTTTGAGTAAACACACCTTCCCCAGTAAAGGGACCCCATCGATCAGCCTGTTCTGTAAGATTGATGAAGTCCCCGCTCCGGCCATCATCTTGCAGGGAAGCGTCCCTCAAGACAGCCACGACAGGGTCGTAGAGGCAGCCGGAGTCACCCCTAGAGATGGCATCAGACGCCAGAACTCTAAGCTGAGACCTGACAGGGGCCCAGTTAGGGTCAGACCCCGAGGCCCTCCCTGGGGACACAGGCCAGTCAGTACCTTCCTCCAGTGGGAGCCGATTTCTTGAGGAATCTGAGAACAGATGAAATCTTCCTCCTGAAAACTCAGTTTCCAAATTGAGATACACAATCAGTGTAACATAAACCCCAGATTTCAAAGGCTTCATGCCTCGAAGAAAAAGAATATAAAATATCTCCATATTTTTTGTCGATCACGTGTTGAAATGATGCTTTTTAATATATTGGGTTAAATAAAATTGATCATTAAGAATTCCTCTCTTCTTTTTACCTTTTTAACGTGACTACTAGAAAATTGAAAATTGCATTCTGTAGCTCCCTTATTTCTCTATCAGGCACTGCTGCTATAGTCAGTTAGGACTTTGCTGCTCAGGATCCAAGAGAGTCAGATGGGGGCAGTGAGCTTCAAATAAAAGTTTTCTAATCATGGACCTAGCTGGGGAGGTGGAGGGAGAGAAAATGGGCAGCTGCTGAAGTTCCAGGCCCTTCTGTTCCTCGTGCCCCAGGAAACACTGTGGCCAGGGCTGCTCATTCAACACGCAAGGCTGTGCATTCTCTGGGCACCACAGGCCATCAGTTATGTCCACTAGAGGTTCTGGGGTCCACAAAGAGGTTTGAGACCTGGCTGGGGGGCAGGGATCTTTGATTCTAAAATGCATAAATAAAAAAGGCAGAAGCAAAATGAATAAATGATGAATGTCCACAAACATGACAGTGCGTGCTTCATTCATCATTAATGTTAATACTCATTAAAGTTTCATCACCACTGAAAACAATTTGTTCAGTTTCTCACTTCACAAGAAGATAAGAATGTTCAGTGACTGTCCAGAAACCATAGTCACTTGGAAATTTAAAATATGCTGCTTGGGCCCAAGTGATCTCACACGTAGAATTATAGAAATCTTTACAAACGTTTCTACACCAATAAAAAGAAATGTATTCAGTGTTGATGTGAGTGAATTGCGAGATGTCTGATGTGATACAGAGTGGGGTCCCCAAACACAATGCCATAATCCCTGAAAGTCATATAAAAAGGCCTTGTAATACTGGGGTAAATAAGAAAAAATATAGGAAAGCTTAAATGGCTATCAAGTGGATCCTAGTTAAACACGTTTGGCACACTTGGACAATGGACCACAATGCTACCCTGGAAAAGAACCAAGTACAGCTACAAATACTGACATGGGGAGATGTTTTTGATATTGTTAGCTGAAAAGTAAGCTGGATAAGAATCTCTGTCATGTAAATGCATTTTTGTTTTTTGACAAGATATGACTGCAATAAAAAATATAGCTAATGTTTAGCGCTAAATGCTCTACATGAGGGGTCAGCAAACTTTTCCTGTAAAGAGCCAGATAATAAATACTTTAGGACTTGTGGGTCACATGGTCTCTGCTGCAACTACTCAGCTCTGCCTTTGTAGCTGGAAAGCAGCCATAAATAATATGTAAATGAATCACTGTGGCTGTGTTGCAATAAAACTTTATTTACAAACATAGGCAGAAGGCCAGATTTGGCCGCAGGGCCATAGTTTGCCAACCCCTGCTCTATATCATTATTCTATTTAATCTCCAGATAGCCCTTTATAACAGAGACTATCAGGGATCCTGAATTATGTATGTGGAAACGAAGGCTTAGAAAGAGCAAATGACTTGCCCAAGGTCATCAGCTCTTATGCGGCATAGAAAAAAGTCTGGAAAGAGGCACACCACAGTGCATCAGTGCAGTTAACGCTGGGGAAGAGAAATGAGGCAGCTCTTACCCTTTCCAGTCCTCCTGTAATGCTTTCAGTGCATAAGTCTCATGAATGTGAAGGTTAATCTGAAAATATTCTTTAAGACTTTGGGGAAACTCACAGTCTCCTCTGCATTCTCTGTTGATCTTGTGTGTTAGTGTGGACCAACGCGGCGGAACTGTCGGAACAATCAGTGGCCGAGGAAATTCCTGGGGCAGAGCCCTACAGAGAAATTTTTGTGGACCAGGACCTGTCCCAGCACGATAAGGTGAGGGGTCTTGGGGAAGCACAGAGCTACAGCAGCAAGAGGGACCATGGAGAGATTGCCACTGCCTCTTGTTCTCTGTGTCTCAAGGACTGTCCCTTTTTCCTACTTCCAAGAAACCACCTCTTCCTCCCAAGACATTCAGCCAGGTTTGGCCACTGCTCATTTTATCCCAAATAACATCTACAACTACAAGGTACTGAGCACCTACTGTGTGCTGGGCCATGTCCTGTGCACTTGACATTTATTAGCTCGTTAATCTTCACCATCTTCAAAATAGATTTTATCAGCCTCACTTTGCAGATGAGGAAACTGAAGCTCAGAGAGGTTCAGTGATGTGTTCACGGCTGCCCAATGCAAGGAGCAGTGTTAGGATTCAAAGCGAGGTCTGGTTAGCTTCTCAGCGGGTACTTCTAACTCCCACACAGTAATCACTTGGTCAACCTTCAGTGATGGAACAGTGATGCAAAAACACATTCCTAGCAGGAGGAATTGAGCCCTGAAGTCAGGGAGGCCTGGGCCAAGAGACTCGTTAAAGAACCAGAGAGGTTTAAAGCAGGGATGCGAGCAGAACAGGTGGATTCAAGTCAAGCCATCCTGGGAAGGGCCCAGGTCAATTTCTCCCCACTTAGACACGACCTGAAAGTTACTCTAAAAGAAGCAGTCTATAATATCTCGCTTTCCTTCAGGGCCAGGGCCTGCTCCTGCAGCAATTCTCAGAGTTTGTGAGGAGCAGACCTACCTGGGGTTCTTGTCAGACATGGAAATCCAAACCTTCAGGAGGCAGGGGGTTCCAACCAGGCATCCTGGGACCAGACTCTGAAAAATGTTGCAGAAAGGCGAGAAGCCACACTCAGATTCTGTATTTATCGCTGTGTAACAAGCCATCCCAAAACTTAGCGGCTTCAAACAGCAACTCATTATTCCCCAGAATCTATGGGTTGACCTGGAAGGTTCCTTTGCTCGCGTCCCCTGGCCTCACTCATGCGGCCTCAGTCAGCCGCTGGCTTGGCCAGTTTGGTGGTCGGTCTCCATTGGCCTCCTTCCCACATCTAGGGCCTCAGCCAGGACGCCTGGACTGGTGCGCCCCTTTGTGCATGTGGTTTTTCATCACAGCACGGTGGTCTCGGGGTTCCCAGGGGGCCAGAGCAGAAGCTGCACAGCCTGTAAGAACTTGCCTGGAGATCATGCAGCATCACTTCCACTCCATTCCGTTGGTTAAAGCAAGTCACGGGGCCAGCCCAGACTAGAGGGTGGGGAAATAGACTGGATGGCAAAACTGCAAAGTATTTGTTGCCATTTTTCAACCTGCCTCAATTTTAACTCGGAAATATAGTGCAACCACTATAATTTTTTCTATTTATAGAAAATGTTTATAAGCCATTTATCATTTTTTCTATTTATAATAGAAAGAATTCTTTCTCTTTATAAGTCGTTTATACCCTAACTTGCCAGGACTCCTTCAAGTGACAATAAACAAATTAGCTTGAGGGGGAGCATCGATTAGCTCAACTTATTGGAAAATTTAAAGGGCCACTAGCTTCAGGTATGGCTAGATCCAGGAGCTTGAATAATGTCATCAGAACACCTCCCCACTACCAACCTCTCCCCTCTGTTTCCCTCAGAGTCTGGCTTTCTACATGAGGCTGGCTTTGTGTGTCAGAAAAGACAAACTAAGGCAAACAAGCCTACATATTTAAAGTTTATGATCCAAAAGAAGGCAAGATGCTCTCCCTCTGTAATCGATGTGTGAAATCTCTGATTGACCAGCTTGGGCCACATGCACATGGGGAGGTGGGACAGGAAGGAGCAGGGCACATGACTGACAATCCTACCCAGACCCCATGGAAGGAGGAACGCTCCCTCCAGAAGGGCAAGGGGACCCTCACCAGGAAAGCAGAACCCACAGCTGTCCACTGCCCTCTGCAAACTTCTTATATTCCAGCACTGTCACGGGGCCTGGCACTTAGTTGCTGCCCGATGAATGTTTGTTGCATGAAAAATGAATAAGCACCTGGCTGATCATAACAGGGTGAAACAGGGGAAACTGCCCATGAGTAGGGAATATGTCTGATACTCTCTCTTGAAGTTTTGCCACCAACTTTCACAAGGACCCAAAGGAAGGCCCCTGGCAGCAGCTGGCAATGTCAGACAGGCTTTCTCATGAGCAAGGCCCTGTCCTTCCCCAGGTCACGGAGCTAGCAGGTCGTGAGGCTGACTGGACGGCTCTCCTGGGAATGAGCTGGCCCAGAAATTGCCCATTTACCTCCTCCCGTGACTGCTTTGGAAAAGGCCTCTGGGGAATTTTTTCTTCTTCTTCTTCTTCAGTTTTTCTGACATTTTATTGATAACGTCTGGTGAGAAGTTTGGGGGAATTTTTTTTTCCTTTTTTGGAAAACCTAACCAATTCTTTGGCTGCAGAGCTTTATCACTGGAGAGATGGAGGACAGGGTTAATTATACCTGTGGGTACAGTCTACCAGCAATTTTGTTTTTCCAGCCGAAAGTTGACATGAGCCCATGCAAATAAATCAGTATTCCTGTCTCATTTACTTTCCAGATTGAGTTACCTGGAAAAAATTCATACATGAATAGCCAAAAGAGGCAGGAAATATTAGAAGAGAGGAAAGGGAAAACAAATAGTTAAGAATGTTTTAACTTAAAACAAATAACCCTCATTATAGGCAGAATGTGGTCAAACAGAATGTTGTTTTCCTAACTACCTTTCCTAGGTCCCCAGTGTGCTAGGCTGTATATTATAAATGAAAACACTGTAAGTAAACTTTCTAGCAACAAAAATTCCCAAGTGGGATGGTTGTTCTTAATATGAAAGTCTAATTCTCGGGGAAAGGAAAGTTTCCGTACCTGTGAGGTATAGACATCCATTACAGGAGTCTATATACAAGTACATCATTTTAACCCAATTCTTGTCTCTATGAGATTTTCGAAGTGACAGAGATAGCCTTGAAAGTCTGCTTTTTCCCTCCCTGCCTGCCCTCACCTTCCCAAAGAATGATACCATATTTTTCCTGTCTTTCTTTAAATGGGCTCAGCCTTACACCCAGACCCACACCTAGTAAATTTCCCATCTGTCCTCCACCCAGGATGAAATAATTCGGCTGCTGGGAAAAGAAGTCAGCCGTCTCTCCGATTTTGAACTTGAATCTAAATACAAAGACACCGTGATAGCAAGCCTGCAGAACCAAGTGGCCAACCTGAGCCAGAAGCTGTTGGAAACAGCTGCCTCCAGGCAGAAGGAGAGGGTGATCCCGCCCAAGTTTCAGGTTCTGCATGAAGAGGACGATGCCCAACAGAGAGAGATCCAGAGCTTGAAAAACCAGGTAGGGCTCAGAGACAAGTGGGTCGGGGCCTTGGGGTCACAACACAGGGTGACAGCTCTCAGGTAGAGCCTGTTGGGAGCCACCCAGGTAGTTAGAAATGGGCAGTGAGCACAGCATGGTGAGGAGTACAGTTCCAGGGAGTGGAGGGTTGGCAAGTTTCTAGCCTTGTAAGAACAATATTAGATTTGATTAAGTGCCTACCATGTTCAGGCCCCGGTGCAGGTGCTTTGGGTGCATTAGCTTATTTATTTATTTATTTATTTATTTATTTATTTATTTTATTTATTTAATTTATTTATTTATGGCTGCATTGGGTCTTCGTTGCTGTGCACGGGCTTTCTCTAGTTGCAGTGAGCAGGGTCTACTCTTCACTGTGGTGCATGGGCTTCTCATTGCAGTGGCTTCTCTTGCTGCAGACCATGGGCTCTAGGCACGTGGGCTTCAGTAGTTGCAGCATGAGGGCTTCAGTAGCTGTGGCTCACGGACTCTAGAGTGTAGGCTCAGTAGTTGTGGCCCACGGGCATAGTTCTCCACAGCATGTGGGATCTTCCTGGACCAGGGCTCGAACTCCTGTCCCCTGCATTGGCAGGGGGATTCTTAAACACTGCACCATGAGGGAAGTCCCCTCATTAGCTATTTAAACCTCAGTCTTCTGACACATGCCATTCTACAGATGAGGAGACTGAGGCACGCTCAGCGATGCCCAGGAGCTTGTTACAGCTTGCACAGCAAGTGAGAGACAGTGATGTGATTTGGGCTCAGCTCTGCCACCTTGTACACCTCATGCTTTCACACCCACTTTGCATTTCCACCCAACTCCTGTCGCTTCAGTGACCACTTCTCACACCCACCCGGACCCAGCCAGAAAGAGCTGGAGATGGGGAGAAGGAACCCCACAGTGTTCCAAACACTGAGGCCTTTATCAAACCCTGAAGGCAGCTGCTGGTTCATTTATAGGGAATTTCACCAAAAATTCTCCACCCAGAATGTCTGGATTTACCAGTCAACTTCCTTCCTCCTGAAACTAAATCCAAAAGAAAAAAAAAATTTTTCTTAAGTTTTAAAGAACTACTTTAAAATTGGCCACTGATCTGGTACATAAATTATATCTCAACAACGTTGATAAAAAAGCAATTGGAAATTGATGAATTTTGGCCTCAGTGCATAATTCTGCTTAAAACCGTAGTCAGATTTGGTTCAACATGACGGAGTGGAAGGACATGCTGTCACTCCCTCTTTCGAGAACACTGGAATCACAACTAACTGCTGAACAATCATCGACAGGAAGACACTGGAACTCACCAAAAAAGATACCCCACATGCAAAGACAAAGGAGAAGGCGCAAAGAGACAGTAGGAGGGGCGCAATCCCAATGAAATCAAATCCCATCACTGCTGGGTGGGTGACTCACAAACTGGAGAACACTTATACCACAGAAGTCCACCCACTGGAGTGAAGGTTCTGAGCCCCACGTCGGGCTTCCCAACCTGGGGGTCTGGCAATGGGAGGAGGAATTCCTAGAGACTCAGACTTTGAAGGCTAGTGGGATTTGATTGCAGGACTTTGGCAGGACTGGGGGAAAGAGCGATTCCACTCTTGGAGGGCACACACAAAGTAGTGTGTGCATTGGGACCCAGGGGAAGGAGCAGTGACCCCATAGGAGACTGAACCAGACCTACCTGCTAGTGTTGGTGGGTCTCCTGCAGAGGCGGGGGGCAGCTGTGGCTCACCAAGGGACAAGGACACTGGCAGCAGAAGTTCTGGGAAGTATTCCTTGGCATGAGCCCTCCCAGAGTATGCCATTAAACCCACCAAAGAGCCCGGGTAGGCTCCAGTGTTGGGTCACTTCAGGCCAAACAACTAACAGGGAGGGAACCCAGACCCACCCATCAGCAGACAAGCAGATTAAAGTTTTACTGAGCTCTGCCTACCAATGCCACAGCCAGCTCTACCCACCACCAGTCCCTCCTATCAGGAAACTTCCACAAGCCTCTTAGATAGCCTCATCCACCAGAGGGCAGACAGCAGCAACAAGAAGAACTACAATCCTGCAGCTTGTGGAACAAAAACAATATTCACAGAAAGACAGAAAAGATGAAAAGGCAGAGGGCTATGTAACAGATGAAAGAACAAGGTAAAACCCCAGAAAACAACTAAATGAAATGGAGATAGGCAACCTTCCAGAAAAAGAATTCAGAATAATGATAGTGAAGATGATCCTGGACCTCAGAAAAAGAATGGAGGCAAAGATCGAGAAGATGCAAGAAATGTTTAACAAAGATCTAGAAGAATTCAAGAACAAACAAACAGAGATGAACAATACAATAACTGAAAAAAAAAACACACTAGAAGGAATCAATAGAATAACTGAGGCAAAAGAACGGATAAGTGACCTGGAAGACAGAATGGTGGAATTCACTGCTGCGGAACAGAATAAAGAAAAAAGAATGAAAAGAAATGAAGACAGCTTAAGAGACCTCTGGGACAACATTAAACACAACAACGTTCACATTGTACGGGTCCCAGAAGGAGAAGAGAGAGAGAAAGGACCCGAGAAGATATTGAAGAGATTATAGTCAAAAACTTCCCTAACATCGGAAAGGAAATAGCCACCCAAGTCCAGGAAGCACAGAGAGTCCCATACAGGAGAAACCCAAGGAGAAACACACCGAGACACATAGTAATCAACTTGGCAAAAATTAAAGAAAAATTATTGACAGCAGCAAGGGAAAAATGACAAATAACATACAAGGGAACTCCCAGAAGGTTAACAGCTGATTTCTCAGCAGAAACTCTACCAACCAGAAGGGAGTGGCATGATATACTTAAAGTGATGAAAGGGAAGAACCTACAACCAAGATTACTCTACCCAGCAAGGATCTCATTGAGATTCGATGGAGAAATCAAAAGCTTTACAGACAAGCAAAAGCTAAGAGAATTGAGCACCACCAAACCAGCTCTACAACAAATGTTAAAGGAACTTCTGTAAGTGGGAAACACAAGAGAAGAAAAGGACCTACAAAAACAAACCCAAAACAATTAAGAAAATGGTCATAGAAACATACATATCGATAATTACCTTAAATGTGAATGGATCAAATGCTCTAACCAAAAGACACAGGGTTGCTGAAAGGATACAAAAACAAGACCCATCTATATGCTGTCTCCAGGCGACCCACTTCAGACCTAGGGACACATACAGACTGAAAGTGAGGGGATGGAAAAAGATATTCCATGCAAATGGAAATCAAAGGAAAGCTGGAGTAGCAATACTCATATCAGGTAAAATACACTTTAAAATAAAGAATGTTACAAGAGACAAGGAAGGACACTACGTAATGATCAAGGGATCAATCCAAGAGGAAGATATAACAATTATAAATATATATGCACCCAACATAGGAACACCTCAATACAAAAGGCAATCGCTAACAGCTCTAAAAGAGGAAATCAACAGTAACACAATAATAGTGGGGGACTTGAACACCTCACTTACACCAATGGACAGATCATCCAAAGAGAAAATTAATAAGGAAACACAAGCTTTAAATGACACAATAGACCAGATAGATTTAATTGATATTTGTAGGACATTCCATCCTAAAACAGCAGATTACACTTTCTTCTCAAGTGCGCACGGAACATTTTCCAGGATAGATCACGTTTTGGGTCACAAATCAAGCCTCAGGAAATTTAAGAAAATTAAAATCATATCAAGCATCTTTTCTGACCACAACGCTATGAGATTAGAAATGAATTACAGGGAAAAACCTGTAAAAAACACAAACACATAGAGGCTAAACATTACGTTACTAAATAACCAAGAGATCACTGAAGAAATCAAAGAGGAAATCAAAAAATACCTTGAGACAAATGACAATGAAAACATGACGATCCAAAACCTATGGGATGCAGCAAAAGCATCCCATAGTTCTAAGAGGGAAGTTCATAGCTATACAAGCCTACCTCAAGAAACAAGAAAAATCTCAAATAAACAATCTAACGTTACACCTAAAGGAACTAGAGAAAGAAGAACAAACAAAACCCAAAGTTAGCAGAAGGAAAGAAATCATAAAGATCAGAGCAGAAATAAATGAAATAGAAACAAAGAAACCAATAGCAAAGATCAATAAAACTAAAAGCTGGTTCTTTGAGAAGTTAAACAAAATTGATAAACCATTAGCCAGACTCATCAAGAAAAAGAGGGAGAGGACTCAAATCAATAAAATTAGAAAGGAAAAAGAAGTTACAACAGACACCGCAGAAATACAAAGCATCCTAAGAGACAACTACAAGCAACTCTATGCCAATAAAATGGACAACCTGGAAGACATGAACAAATTCTTAGAAAGTTATAACCTTTCAAGTCTGAACCAGGAAGAAATAGAAAATATGAACAGACCAATCACAAGTAATGAAATTGAAACTGTGATTAAAAATCTTCCAACAAACAGAAGTCCAGGACCAGAAGGCTTCACAGGTGAATGCTATCAAAAATTTAGAGACGAGCTAACACCCATCTTTCTCAAACTCTTCCAAAAAATTGCAGAGGAAGGAACACTCCCAAACTCATTCTCTGAGGCCACCATCACCCTGATACCAAAACCAGACAAAGATACTACAAAAAAAGAAAATTACAGACCAATATCACTGATGAATATAGATGCAAAAATCCTCAACAAAATACTAGCAAACAGAATCCAACAACACATTAAAAGGATCATACACCATGATCAAGTGGGATTTATCCCAAAGAGGCAAGGATTCTTCAATATATGCAAATCAATCAATGTGATACACCATATTAACAAATTGAAAAAGAAAAACCATATGATCATCTCAATGGATGCAGAAAAAGCTTTTGACAAAATTCAACTCTGATTTATGATATAAACTCTCCAGAAAGTGGGCATAGAGGGAACCTACTTCACCATAGTAAAGGCCATATATGACAAAGGCACAGCAAACATCATTCTCAATGGTGAAAAACTGAAAGCATTTCCTCTAAGATCAGGAACAAGACAAGGATGTCCACTCTCACTACTATTCTTCAACATAGTTTTGGAAGTCCTAGCCACAGCAATCAGTGAAGAAAAAGCAATAAAAGGTATCCAAATTGAAAAAGAAGAAGTAAAACTGTCACTGTTTGCAGATGACAGGATACTCTACAGAGAGAATCCTAAAGATGCCACCAGAAATCTACTAGAGCTAATCAATGAACTTGGTCAAGTTGCAGGACACAAAATGAATGCACAGAAATCTCTTGCATTCCTATACACTAATGATGAAAAATCTGAAAGAGAAATTAAGGAAACACTCTCATGTACCACTGCAACCAAAAAATACAATACCTAGGAATAAACCTACCTAGGGAGACAAAGACCTGTATGCAGAAAACTGTAAGACACTGATGAAAGCAATTAAAGATGATAGCAACAGATGGAGAGATATACCATGTTCTTGGATTGGAAGCATCAATATTGTGAAAATGACTCTACTACCCAAAGCAATCTACAGATTCAATGCAATCCCTATCAAATTACCAATGGCATTTTTTAGAGAACTAGAACAGAAAAGCTTAAAATTTGTGTGGAGACACAAAAGACCCCGAATAGCCAAAGCAGTCTTGAGGGAAAAAAACGGAGCTGGAGGAATCAGACTCCCTAACTTCAGCCTATACTACAAAGCCACACTAATCAAGACAATATGGTACTGGCACAAAAACAGAAATATAGGTCAATGGAACAGAATAGAAAGCCCAGAGATAAACCCACACACCTATGGTCAACTAATCTATGACAAAGGAGTCAAGGATATACAGTGGAGAAAAAACAGTCTCTTCAATAAGTGGTGATGGGAAAACTGGACAGCTACATGTAAAAGAATGAAATTAGAACACTCCCTAACGCCATACACAAAAATAAACTCAAAACGGATTAGAGACCTAAATGTAAGACCAGACACTCTAAAATTCTTAGAGGAAAACATAGGAAGAACACTCTTTGACATAAATCACAGCAAGATATTTTTTGATCCACTTCCTAGAGTAATGGAGATAAATACAAAAATAAACAAATGGGACCTAATGAAACTTCAAAGCTTTTGCACAGCAAAGGAAACCATAAACAGGATGAAAAGACAACCCTCAGACTGGGGGAAAATATTTGCAAAGGAAGCAACTGACAAATGATTAATATCCAAAATATATAAAGAGCTCATGCAGCTCAATATTAAAAAAACAAACAACCCAATCCAAAAATGTGCAGAATACCTAAATAGACGTTTCTCCAAAGAAGATATACCGCTGGCCAAGAAGCACATGAAAAGCTGCTCAACATCATTAATTATTAGAGAAATGCAAATCAAAACTGCAATGAGGTATCACCTCACACCAGTTAGAATGGGCATCATCAGAAAATCTACAAACAACAAATGCTGGAGACGGTGTGGAGAAAAGGGGACCGTCTTGCACTGCTGGTGGGAATGTAAATTGATACAGCCACGATGGAGAACAGTATGGAGGTTCCTTACAAAACGAAAAATAGAATTACCATAGGACCCAGCAATCCCACTACTGGGCATATACCCAGAGAAAACCATAATTCAAAAAGCCACATGCACCCCAATGTTCATTGCAGTACTATTTACAACAGCCAGATCATGGAAGCAACCTAAATGCCCATCGACGGACGAATGGTTAAAGAGGAAGTGGTACATATATACAATGGAATATTACTCAGCCATAAAAAGGAACAAAATTGGGTCATTTGTAGAGACGTGGATGCATCTAGAGACTGCCATACAGAGTGAAGTAAGTCAGAAAGAGAAGAACAAATATCATATATTAACGCATATATGTGGAACCTAGAAAAATGGTAAAGATGAACCAGTTTGCAGAGCAGAAATGGAGACACACATGTAGAGAACAAACGTATGGACACCAAGGGGAGAAAGCGGCAGGGGGTGGGGGTGGTGGTATGATGAATTGAGAGATTGGGATTTACATGTATACACTGATGTGTATAAAATGGGTGACTAATAAGAAAAATATAAATAAATAAACATTTTAAAAAAAGGAGAGAGGAAAAAAAAAACCATAGTCAATGCTTGGGGGCCTTTGTTCTCTTGTTCTCTGTTTACTGTCTTTCCCTCTGTAACCGATTCTAGGTACACAGTTTCAATCCTAGAAATGGTGCTCTAGAAAGGACACAGATTGTGTATGGTGAACCTAGGAGATTCTAGCAGGAAACTGTAAGCTCCATGAAGGCAAAGGTTGGGCCCAGTAACCTTCTAGAACTCTGTTAGGACCGTGTCTGTTTGTCTGTTCTTTATTCATCCATCCACCCATCCGTCCATTAATCCAAAGAAATATTTTGGGGGGCCTATCCCGTGCCATGCCCTCTTCCAGGCTCTGAGAATTCAGCAGAGAACAAGACAGACATGATCCTTCCCCCTGTTATGCTCTAGTGAGGGAGACAGAAAAAACAAGTCAACAAATACATGCTCTAATATTTAAATGAACTAATGACTCTCCTTCAAACCTGGTTTTGAAAAAACAATGAAAGTAACAGGTCCTGTAGGAATTATTAGTGCAAACAGCTACCTTGACATGTAGCTGACACATTAATGAGCACCTTTTTCTTGAACTGAACCCAATTTTGCTGAAATATTCCTTTCAGTTATTCTCCCATTTCAGAGCTTTCCTGAGAAAATGACATGTCTTTTTCAGGTACATGGATGAGGCTGAATTATTCCCACATACCTTTTTTATTTTTGGCCATACCACGCGGCTTGCAGGATCTTAGTTCCCTGACCAGGGATCAAACCCAGGCCTCCAGCAGTGGAAGCACAGAGTCCTAACCACTGGACTGCCAGGGAATTCCCCACATACCTTTTTTTAAATAATTGAAATATATTTGACATAGAATATTATATAATTTCCACATATCTTTGAATATCAGCCGGTCCCAATTTGAGTATTATTTAAAGTGGCTGCCGATATCTGGGGGAAAAAATGTTTTTTTACAAAGAAATTATCTAGAAATAATTACACTGATGCATCATGCTCTTGCCTCCCCTACCACTGGAGCTTCACTTATAACTGAAGAAGAATATTTTATAGCAAGGCATATATGAACCAGAGGCTCCATCAGTTTGAACTCAAATCGAGTTTCAACCACTGACATTTTAGTTTCTTAACTATTCTACTGCCTGCAGAGCATTCCACCAGAAGTGTAAGCCACATGGCAGGTTGATTTATGGTTCTGATTACTTTATGTGTTTTCCCTGGTCCCCGAAGGTGTGTGCATAATGATTTGCTCTCAGAGATCTTCGATCTGCTACAGTATCACTAGAAAATTCTTACCTCCATGTGCTCTTATACGCCTGTGCTAATTAGAAACCAAATTATCATCCTGAAACAATCACTCCTCCTAGCACTCTTAACTTTCTTATGATTCAGTGCCCATTTTATTACACAGCTTAACAGACATTAAACATCTTGGAATTTATGCCATTACAAACAATATGGATATTTACTTTGATAGTAAAAGTATCAAAGAGGTTTGAAGACTCTTTGGAGTTTTCCAGCAATCCAAAATCCTAAAACTCTGACACTCAGATTGAAATATTTTCAATCTGTCAAAACCACTGGAGTCTTAGAGGGGAACGTATGTTTTCCCTTCTGGAAGTTTGTCTCTGTGTGTTCTATCTCTGGTATCATGCAAATAAAAGCATTAAGCTGAGAAGAGCTTACAAACACTTTCAGTGTTCCAAGGACCTTTTATGGAAAAGTTGTATTTACCCCCAACAGAGAAAAGTAAGATGTGAAAGAATTTTTTCACTCAAAGTTTCCAAAGCACAAACATGCAAAAGTATAGCCTTGGGGAGAGTGGGGGTCAGAGTGGCCTGTGTCCCCGCAACTTCTAGCATAGACCCCCCCCCAATAATGTCTCAGGTGCCCCAGGGAAAAAGTAAGTGTAACTGCCCCAAATGTCCTAGACTCTGAACCATGATGGTGTATGAAACGAGTCAGAAAACTTGTGAGACCTTGACGGTTCTGTTAATTCTACCAGAGTAATGACAAGATTTCCAAGGATACAAACCAAGACCAAAGGCTGTGAGCGCCATCTGGTGGCCATATCAGCACGCCCGAACTCCATTACCTGGGCATGCCCACCACCTCCCCCCAATCTTTTTTTTTTTTTTTTTTTTTAGCGTGATGCCCGCAACCTGGTCTGATTGTAAACAGGGAATTTCCTGTATTTCTTCTTTTGGAGGGATTATTTTTATTTAAGACACTGAGTCTCTATTTACTCTTATAACAGTTATTTTTAATTTAATGCACGTTTTTAAGTTTAAAAAGGGAGCTGCTTCTACGAAAAACGCTAAGAAATTATAGTGGGACTAGCCAAGAGACATGGGAAAAATAGTGAAAGTGGTATATGAATGACTGAAGTTTAGGAACTCTCTTCGGGTGGGGTTGCCAGATAAAGTAAGGACACCCAGTTAAATTTGAATTTTAGAATTTCGTTGTAGTGTGTGTCCCAAATATTGCATGGGACACATTTGCACTGAAATATTATTCATTATCTGAAATCCTATTTTAAGTGAACATCCTTTTTTCCTCCCCTAAATCTGGCAACCTTACCTTAGGAGAACAAAGAAATTGCACCCAGGACTTCCCTGGTGGCACAGGGGTTAGGGATCCGCCTGCCAGTGCAGGGGACACGGGATCGAGCCCTGGTCCGGGAAGATCCCACCTGCCGTGGAGCATCTAAGCCTGTGCGCCACAACTACTGAGCGCTCGTGCCACAACTACTGAAGCCCGTGTGCTTAGAGCCCAGGCTCCGCAACAAGAGAAGGTGCCGCAATAAGCCTATGCACCGCAACAAAGACCCAACGCAGCCAAAAATAAATTAATAAATAAATAAAATTTATTTTTAAAAAAGGAAAAGAAATTGCATCCTTCTCCTTGTCACTTCCATTTTGATCTATCAAAACAAGCTAGTGGGGCTTCCCTGGTGGTGCAGTGGTTGACAGTCCGCCTGCCGATGCAGGGGACACAGGTTCGTGCCCCGGTCTGGGAAGATCCCACATGCTGCGGAGCGGCTGGGCCCGTGGGCCATGGCCACTGAGCCTGCACTTCCGGAGCCTGTGCTCCACAACGGGAGAGGCCACAACAGTGAGAAGCCCGCGTACAGCAAAAAAAAAAAAAAAAAAAAACAAAAAACAAGCTAGCTCTTGTCCTGTCTACGGATTGCTTGACATTTATGCCCCAATAAATGTGTCCCTGTGGGAGTACTGAGGCCTGACATCTGAAAAATCACAGGGCAAAGGCCCACAGTGCACCTTGAGGTGGGAATGTCCGGGCCACTCAGAACAAGCAGTCTGGCCACATCAGACGGAGAGGGAGGGGGTTCTGGGCCCAGCTCTCTTTCCCGGCCTCTCGGGTACCTGCTCTGTGGAGGCCGAGGCCTGGCAGCTACTTTCGGGCCCTTACAAACGTTGCATTTGATGGAGAGCCTTCCGCACCCCACGTGTAGACCTAGACCCCTGGAGGGGGGCCCGCCCTTGAGGGGGCTCTGAGCCATGGACTTAGAGGGTGCTCACAGCAGCCATAGATAGAGCCGGCCTGTGGTGCTCCCACCCACGATTCCTGTATTTCCTTTATTTTTTTATTATTATTTTTTTTTGCGGTACGCGGGCCTCTCACTGTTGTGGCCTCTCCCATTGCGGAGCACAGGCTCCAGATGCGCAGGCTCGGCGGCCATGGCCCACAGACCCAGCCGCACCGCGGCATGTGGGATCTTCCCGGACTGGGTCACGAACCCGCGTCCCCTGCATCGGCAGGCGGACTGTCACCCACCTCGTCACCAGGGAAGCCCCTGTATTTCCTCTTAATAACAACCACACTGGCGTTTAAGTGAGCCTGGCAAGGCTTACAAATGCACACATAAAGATTACCAACTACCTTCCCCAGAGACGGACGAGGGAAGTTGAAGCTAAAACACACCGTGAGGGCTTCCCTGGTGGCGCAGTGGTCGAGAGTCCACCTGCCGATGCAGGGGACACGGGTTCGTGCCCCGGTCCGGAAAGATACCACATGCCGCGGAGTGGCTGGGCCCCTGAGCCATGGTCGCTGAGCCTGCGCGACCGGAGCCTGTGCTCTGCAATGGGAGAGGCCACAACTGTGAGAGGCCCGCGTACCGCAAAAAAAAACCAAAATAAACCCAAAACAAAAGAAAAAAAACACCCAGTGGGTAGTCAGAGGAGAGGACCGTCAATAGCTCTTCCCCCTGTGCCGTGTGCCAGGCTTGATCTGAGCACCTGTACACATGTTAACTTATTAAAATACTTCTAACAATCCTATCAGGTTGGGACTACCATCACCCCGCGTGCAGACTGAACAAAAGGAAACAGAATATGGTGTCCTCCTTGTGCTCACAAAGCCCGTTAACTGGCAGAGACAGGACTTGAAGGCCACAGTTCGGCTCCCTAGTCCATGCCATGCTTTACAGCCTCCAACTTCTCACGCTCATTCCTAGAGCCACCTGGGAAGGAGGAACCAGGCAACTAAAGACTGGGTTTGAATCAGACTCCACGTCTGACCAGCCGCGTGATCCCGAGCAGGGGGCCTCGCCTCTCTGAGTCTCAACCTGGCTCCCTTGCAAAATGGGCACATTAATGGGAACGTCAGCCTTCAGCAACGCTGTGACGAGTATCAGTGTAGCATGTGTGAACGGGCTCTGTAAACTCTGGAGTGTTCTGTGAGGTATAAACTACCCTCTATTCTCATTAGAGGGAATTCATTTCATAACCTGCTCCCGGCTCTTGAACTTTGCTGTGCATCCAGTCAGTGCTGGATGATCTGGAACCAACAGCTGGTCTATTTATGGATGAAAACCCACAGGTCATAGGAAGACAGCAGCACCGGAGCCCCTGGGTGGCCACAAAGATAAGGTTCGTGTCTTGAGGACCGATGACATGGTGGTCACTGAAGGAACAGGCCCCTCCTGCCCCTTCCACTAGTGACAACTGAAAACCTTGGTTTCCCCAACACCCCGATCCAAGATCAGCCCGACTCTTTGCCCAACGTTGGAGAAGTACCGGCGTGTCCTGCAGGCCTGGCTGACCCCCTCTGACTGTGTGTTGCCTCCTTCCACAGATCAGTGCCCTACAGCAAGGCTACAACCAGGTGCTGAGCCAGACCCTGGAAATCACCTCCCTGAAGCACGAGGCCGAGAACTTAAGGAGGGATGCCGCAATCACGTCAGGTGAGGCCCTTCTGCATTCAGGCCCCAGAGCTTCTGCCCTCCCGCTGCAGACATCACCAGTCAACCAGCACACCTGTGCCCGTGACCTGGGTGCAGCCTCAGGGATCACCCGTGTCGGTGCATTAGAGTTCTCCCTCAGTGGAGGTTTCTTGCCACCCAGTTCCGAGGGCACGGCCTGGTAAATATTTGAGAGAATGGTATCTCTTGGCTACAAGGTCTCCTGAGCACTGGCCCCACCAGGGAGAACACAGGTCGCCTTGTGGCTTGGGTGGTTCCACAAAGCAGCCTGAGTGCAAACTAGAGCATGGACAAAATGGGGTCACTCCTTTAAGGCACCCATAGTCTCACCCATTTCAGCCGAGTGCACTTGGGCCCAAAGGAAACCATTTTCTAATTTGATCAGAGGTGGTTCCCTGATAAAGGGCTTGGGTTGGGAGAGGGGCAGCCAATGCACAGCTGTGACTGAGCTTTGATTCCCTGGATTCCTTCATTGCTTCCACATGTTTCTTGAGCTCCTTCTAGGTGTCAGGCCCCGTTCCAGGCTCCGGGGAGGGAGAGCCAAGCAAGACAGTCAGATTCCTGTACTCACAGATTTGGGAGGGGGTGACAGACAATAAAAGTAAACGGATGAATAAACAAGCCCACTTCAGAGAGCAGTGGTGCTGTGGAGAAAATAAACTGTGTGTCGTGGTGGCCAGCGCTTCAAGGGGGGAGGCCAAGGGGGACCAGCTTAGTGGGTGTGCAACCATGGAACTCAGGTGGGACTTGAACCCGTGGGCTGGGACTCGAACCCAGTCAGAACCCACTATCTTTTAATCGAGATCATGCATCTGGTCTCGGGACTTACTAAAGCTCAGGTTCTTTATGTCTCATCGCAGAAAGAATTCAGTGAGAGACAAAGTGAGAAGTGGATTTCTTTAGAGAGAAACACACTCCACAGACAGAGTGTGGGCCATCTCAGAAGGCTAGAGGCCCCCAAATATGGGGCGGTTAGTTTTTATGGGCTGGGTAATTTTATAGGCTAATGATTGGGACAACTCTAATATTTTGGGGAAGAGGCGGGGATTTCCAGGAATTGGGCCAACACCCACTTTTTTTTTTTTTTTTTTTCTGTACGCGGGCCTCTCGCTGTTGTGGCCTCTCCCGTTGCGGAGCACAGGCTCTGGACACGCAGGCTCAGTGGCCATGGCTCACGGGCCCATCCGCTCCACGGCATGTGGGATCTTCCCGGACCGGGGCACGAACCCATGTCCCCTGCATCGGCAGGCGGACTGTCAACCACCGCGCCACCAGGGAAGCCCCACCACCCACTTTTTGACCTTTATGGTCAGCCTCGGAACAGTCCTGGTGCTGGTGCGTGTGTCATTTTGCTCATGTATTACAATGAGCCTGTAATGGGGCTCCAGTTCCCCTGGAAGTCGAATCTTACGCCCCCTTGGACCTAGCCGATTCTAACCAGTTTATGCTGTATCCTCCACGGCTATGTCCTTCTTTTAGAGAGGACCTGTTTCAGGTGGGCAAGGACAAGCCAAGGGCAAGCGAGGCTGCGTGGAGTGAACAGAGGATTGTGGGGCTGGGCAGGGTCGGGGGGTCTGGGTTTTTATTCCAAGGGTGTTGGGAATCCAGTGGAGTTTTTTAAGCCGAAACTGACATGCCTAGAGACCTGAAGAGGATGGGACCACTCACAGACGAGGGGAGGGAGAGAAGCAGGTGACAGGGAGGAGGCAGTGAGCCTCGGAGGGGCACATCACTCTGAAGGCAGCCAGCGCGTAGCAGGAAACATACCCACTGCTGTAGAAGCCAGGCACAGCATTGAGTCGCACGTGAATCCCCATCTCTGTATGAATCTGTGCTTTTCTTCTGCCTCACTCTGCAACTTAATCACACCCAGCCCCACCCCCTGCTGCCCCCAGGTCTCTGCTTATTCTCCTCCCTCACTTGGGATGTCCTCAGATATTTTCTGAGCACCTCCCCCAGGCTAGGTGCTGTTCTGGGCACCAGGAATGGAAGGATGAACTCGCTGGTCCTCACCTTCCTCCCGTATGTCGGCCAGTGAAACCTCATCCAAGCATCAAGCCTGTCTCAGATCCCACCTTCTCCGATCAGGGAGTCGGACAGACCTGGGTTGGGATAATGCTTGAGATGGGCTGGACCCACTCAAAGTGTGGCAAGCCCCAGAGGGATTTCCAAGTAACTGAACTGTGTCCTGGAGGCAAAGCTCATTTTTAAAATGAAATTCTGGAGCATTTTGTGCTTTATTTCATAGACATTCTTGATTGAAACCTACCACTAAAACTGGGCCTGATGTTCTTTTAAGAAAAGAACCGTAGGAGATAACCCAATACCACTGCATTTATGCACCCTTCTTCCCACTTTTATTCAAAATGATACTACAATGCAAGAGGGAAGAGATATGGGGAGATATGTATATGCATAACTGATTCACTTGGTTATAAAGCAGAAACTAACACACCATTGTAAAGCAATTATACTCCAATAAAGATGTTTAAAAAAATGATACTACAGTAATGGAGTAGTTATCTATTGCTGCATAACAAGTTACCCCAAAATGTAATGGATAAAACCCCAACCAATATTTATTATCTCCCCCAGTTTCTGTAGTTCAGGAATTTGAGCGGGGGGTGACTTAGTTCTCATGAGTTGCAGGCAAGATGTCGGCTGGGGCATCAGTCATGTCATCTAAAGCCTCGGGGGGAGCCGGAGGATCCCCCTTCAAAATGGCTGCTCATGTGGCTATTGGCTGGAGGCCTTAGTCCCTCAGCACACATGCTTCTCTCTAGGGCTGCTTGAGTGTCGTCACGACACAGCAGTTGGCTTCCCCCAGAGTGAATGATTGGAGAGAGAGCAAAGAGGAGGCCACAGTGTGTTTTATGACCCAGCCTGAGAGGAAACAGTCCGTCATTTCCAGAGTATCATATTGGTTACCCATGGCAGCCCTATTCAGGGTGGGAGGGGCTACACAAGGCATGAATTCTAGGTGGTAGGGATCATTGGGCCCATTTTGGAAGCTGGCTGCCGAGAAAAATCATAGGCGCCATGGAACAAACATAATTTAGCCACTTTGTGTTCTTGGGACATACCACATCATTTGACCCTTACAATAACTCTGTGTGGGACAGACAGTGGGAGGTGAAATAGCTTGTCCAAGACCACCAAGCTAATAAGTGGTAGAGAGGGGTCCAAACTCAGAGGACTGTGAAACCAACCACCCACCCCATCAATAGTGTCCAGCAGTTCCCTCTGCCACACGCCCGTCTCCTGGCCTCTGGAGAAGAATTCCTGGACCTTCCCTGTGCTGGGCCTTTGTTCCCCAGGCCCATGGTGTGGCCTCTCCTCCCGGCTTTGCCTGGCCTGTGCCCACAAGGGGCCCCCAAAGGCTTCTCCTCTCGCTGGTGCTGACTGCCCCTCATTCTCACTGAAGCCTCAAACCCTGTTCCGTGGACTTTGCTCTCATTCCCATTCCTGCTCTGTGACCCTTGGAAAAAGCCTCCCCAGTTCTAGGCGGGCACCGGTGGTGGCCCGGGTTTGGAACGTCTTGTCCGAACGTTGGCTGAGAGCCATGGTGTTGCCAAGAATCCTTCTTGCCTCTTTGACCTCCATGAGTCTTTTGTTTTGGTTTGGTTTGGTTCTTTTACAGAGATGGTGTCATCTTTGCAAAGAGACGTGTTAGTAAAGGATGGTCAAGTTCAACAACTACAACAGGAGGTGAATCAACTGAAAAGTGAGAACAAAGAAAAGGATCACCAGCTCGAAGCCCTCAGCTCCAGAGTGAGTGTCGGGTCATCAGCAAATTGTAGCTGCGAAAAGCAGACACAGTGGAGTCACATGACACACGGTGGTGAGATGAGGCCAGTGCCCAAGGACACAGGGAGGGTAGCTGCTGGGCAGGTGGCCAACTTCTCTGAAGCCTTTCAAAGGACAGTGTGTATGTGGCTCAGAAGAAGCATAATAGATTTTCACATCCAGCAAACATTTTCTAACCCCTATTATAAATTAGTTTGTTTAATCCCAGCAACAAACCCACCTATGAGCATATACTGCCATTGCAAAGTTTAACATTAAACAGAATACGATCTCTCTGTGAGCACGGATGACCACACGGCTGCATCGTGGTCCCAGCACCGCTGGTTCTCATAACTGTCTTCACAGCAGAACGTCTGAAGATCCAGATGCAAACACGCAGACGCTCATTTCTTCCTTAGACTCTAGTGTGTAGAATGTCTCTATGGAAGATGAACGTGGTAGGCAAGCAAAGAGCTTTTTACATGTAACTTTGACCCTTTGCAAATCTTGCCTTCAATGCTAACTTTAGAATCCTGACTCTATAGGATAAGATTTCTCAGTATTTGCATGATGTGCCTGTTTCTGTGAGTCAAGGTAAAACCTCAAAGCTTTCATCTCAGGTGGCAACTCAGAGATTCCCAGAGGCTACCCGATAGCTAGGTCTGCATGGGGCTGGGGTGAGAACAGATCTTGAGGTTCCAAGGAAAAGGCACAGTAAGTAATACCTGGTACGTAGTACCATACCCAGTTTGGAGCTGGTGAAAGGCACTGCACGAGCTTTGGGATCAGACAGACCAGGGTCCCATCCCAGAGCTTTCTTTTATTGTAACTTATTTGGCCTCCATTTCCCCATCTGTGAAATGGGGATGACAAAATCATTTTCTGAGAAGTGGGAGGCTGGTTTTCGTTGTGCTCTTCTGCCTCTGCCCCGGGTCAGCTGCCTGGCCAAGCCCTCTGCATTCGTTTCTCCCAAGCAGGGTGACTTCCCAGGCATGTGCTATAGCTGTTTAATGTGGTGTGTGTGTGTGTGTGTGTGTGTGTGTGTTGGGGACGGGAAGGGGATGCAGAGCTGGTGCTAAGTACAAGGAATCTGCAAAGACAGCACCTGCTTGGCTCTTCTACCTCCTGAAGTGCATTTGGATGATTTATGTCCCCGTTTCCCCTTCCTCGTTGACCTTGGAATGAGGTCCCTTCTCCTCTAGACTGTGCTGGCCAATAGCACAAGGGCTCGTCACCACCAAGGATACTGCTCTTGTGAACATTTGAGATGCCTTTTTTTTAATGACATATATCATGTGTGTTAATTTTAGAAAAATAAGTAGATGACATTGAGAAGAAAAAATAAAAAGAGAGGAGAGGAAATGCTACCTTGAGAAATCAGTGTTAATATTTTCATGTATGTTCTTCCAGTCTTGTTTCTATATATTGCCTAGAATTCAATCAATCAATCATTTTATAGTGAATTTATACTATGCACATTTTTTAAATTTTTAAATGCTTACTATTTTCCCGTGCTAATAAATCAACGCTCTTATCATTCGTCTTAAAAGCTACATACTTTCTCCTGGATGTATCCAGTGTTATAAAGTGGTCTGCTGTTATAAACAACACTTGGGTTGTTTCCTCTTTTTTTTTTTTTCTTCCACTGTTACTGACAATTCTGTGAAGAGCATCCTTGAAACTACAGATTTACTTATTTCTCCAGTCATTGTCCTTAAGGTACATTCCTAAAGTGGGAATTGCTGGGTCAAAAGAAGGCACATCCATCCTTATGCCCTTAATGCCTGTTGCCAAGCCGCCCTCGGGCAAGACAGCTCCGTTTACCCCTCCACACCAGTCGGGGCAGTTGTTTCTTTGAGATGCAACCTGCACAAAAGCCCTAAGATGGACCTGAGCTCACTGGCTCAGCCCCCTCCGCCCTCACTGGTCACAGCGTGAAAACATCCCAATTCCTGCACCCTAAGTCCCCAGACTCTACAAAGCTGGATTTCCCCTGCAGTGAAGTTTGCTGGCTTTTGAAGAGGAACTTAGATGCTCTATTCCTCAGAACTCAGGAGAGGGGTGAACTGGGAAGGACTGCAGGATCCCATGCTCCCATCACACAAATGGTCTCGCCTCTCAGAATTCAGAGGTGTGATTGGGTTATACAACAGGAAACACTCCTGGGCATGAACACAGGTACTTGGGACCCCCAGCCAAGCCCCCGTGGCCTTGTCCTTTTTCTCCACAGTGCTCAGTGCTGAAAGAAGAGTTACAGAAGGAAGATGCCCAGAAGGAGAACTGGGAAGCCCAAGAGAAAGAGTTAAAACTCTGCAAAACCGTGCGTTGAACCTCCTGACCCCTAGGTGTCCACTGAAAGCCTAGATTGTGGCCTTGAGGGTTTTGGAGGGGTTCCTTGGCCCATTAGCTAGCACAAGCTCTGGGGCTTTCTGGGTGTTTGTCTGTTAATGTAGTCTCCTAATTCTTTGATTTGCTGGCCTCAAAGAGATGGGTGAAAAGACCATGGAAAACACACTCTCCCCAGATTTTCTGGGCAGTTGGCTCAAGGCCCCTCATCAGGTTTCCCCTGGGGAAAGGGATGGGAGGTGGCCACCATATGCTGCTAGAAATTCACCGTGGTCCCTACCCCTGGACTTGTGATGCCCAGACTTTCATGATCCACTGTCACAAGTTTTATCACGGCCCTGAGCACTGTTATTAACACAACTCTTCTTGAAGTATTTTTACTTAAATACATTCAATTTTACAACAATTCATAAAAACAAAATAAAAAGCAAATGTATCACTGGCCTTGTATGGAAGGTGAACATAAAAATGAATACAATGAAAAGATGACCACTCAATGTAAATGTTCACCCCCGTACCGGCCCGAACCCTCGTGCACATCACCAGGCATACGTTTTCCATCCGTTGGGAAGGACGGTGCCTGGGACGGGAGCAGGAGACATGTGTTCTTCTCTCTGTCAGGAGCACACTTCTCTGCCTCAAATGAGAAAAAAGAAAAATGTCATTGTTCTTTTCTTCTAAACTGTGCCCATTGTGTCTTCCAAACAGCCCTTATTTAGATTGAACTCAAAAATGTGCCCCAAGGAAAGAGACTCTAATGAGTGGATAGGTATCTTGTACTGTTTAATCCAGGATCCATGCTGATCTTCAAAAGAAACTCAAATTTTCCCTCACCCAGCCCTTTCATTGCATCCGTTGAAAGAAAGTCTACTTTGCCTCAAATACGTGGAATTGTCCCCCAAGGGAAGGAGTTAAGCGAATCCCAGACTTGGTTTCTGCCTTAATGAACCGGATGAAATGAGTTGTGAAGTTGACTTCCCTGTTGTTGGAACTCTTTCAGCAAATCCATGACATGGAAAAAGAAATGAGGAAGCTCAGGGTGGAGCTGAAAATGAGCAGTACCGAGCAGAGCCTGATCTCTATGACGCTGTGGGAAAAGAGCAAGGTATGGCAGGGACAGGTCGGCCTGGGAACCACTCTGTGGCCAGCACTCCACCTGCATCATCTCTGTTCATCCTCACAATGACCCCATGCGGTCTATACTGGTATTAACCCCACTTTACAGTCGGGAAAACTGAGGCTCACAGAGGTGAAGGAAGTTATCCAAGTTCACTTGCATAAAGTAGTTGTGGCAGAACTTGAATCCAGGTCTGCCTGACTCCAAAGCTCCTGTGTGTAACCACAACCCTAGACTGCCTTCAGATCTTAATTGTGAAATTATCTAAGAAAGAATTGATCCATTAAATCAAGTTTGCCAATGATGTTGATCCAACTTAAATTCTCATATTGATTTTTTTTTGTCTTTTTGAGAATGTTTTTAAAAATCTCAACATGTTTGTCATTTGTGTGTTTCTTCTTTTAATATGAACGATGTTTGCTTTATATATTTTGAGGCTGTGTTACTAGGTGCATATAAATTTAGAATCCTAATACTTCCTGTAGAGCAAAACTTTAGATCATCATGAAATATCCCTTTTCATCTCTAGTAGTGTTTCTCCCTTAATGTCTCCTTTGTCATTTAGCTTCACCACTGGCTTTCTGTTGGTTAGAGTTTTCATACCATATCTTTTTCATATG
Source organism: Mesoplodon mirus (assembly GCF_964341445.2). Classification (NCBI taxonomy): domain Eukaryota; kingdom Metazoa; phylum Chordata; class Mammalia; order Artiodactyla; family Ziphiidae; genus Mesoplodon; species Mesoplodon mirus. Next base: position 92,274,345 of record NC_138983.1, on the reverse strand, counting down.
TTCTCTGTCAATTTTTGTCTTAAGGTTTAGACATATGCCTTCAGATAGCGTATCATTTTTACAAAATCCAGTTTGACAATCTTTGACTTTTAGTCCATTTATATTATGTAATTACTCGTGTACTGGGGTTTAAATCTACCTTCTTGCTCAATACCAGATGTACCATCTGTGGTATGTTCCTTTTTCTCTCCTTTCTTGCCTCCTTCTGAGTGGATGGTTTTCTCTTATTCCACTTTCCCCCTCTATTATCTTGGAAATATTTCACTTTTTTACTATTCTCTTAGTAATAGTAATACAATAGCATTCATCCTTGACTCACCAAAATCACACATTAATTAAGTTTTTCACTCTTCTACTATTCTCTTAGTAGTCATCCTGAAGACTACAATATGCATTCTTTTTTTTTTTTTTTTTTTTTTTTGCGGTACGCGGGCCTCTCACTGTTGTGGCCTCTCCCGTAGTGGAGCACAGGCTCCGGATGCACAGGCTCAGCCGCCATGGCTCACGGGCCCAGCCGCTCCGTGGCATGTGGGATCCTTCCGGACCGGAACACGAACCCATGTCCCCTGCATCGGCAGGCGGACTCTCCACCACTGCACCACCAGGGAAGCCCTGCATTCTTAACTTACCAAGAGGCAATAGTAGTTGATAATTATGCCCTTCTCCTTGACAGTGCAATGAGTTTCAAACACCTTAACTTCACTTACCCCCTCCAGATTTATAAGCCATTGCTGTAATTTTCTAAACTCCTCTTGATACTTAAAACCCCACAAGACATTATTAGTGTTTTTCTATAGTCAGTATCATATCCACACATTACCCTTACTGTTGCTTGTCTTTTCTGCATCTCTGATCACCCACCTGGGTTCATTTTTCTTGTGTCTGAAGAATACCCTTTAATGTTTTCCCTCATTGTGGCTCTGCTGATGACAAATTCTCAAATGTGCCTGTGTGTCTGTCTGGAGATGTATATTTAACCTTCATTCTTAAAACACATTTGACTGCGTATTGAATTCTACAAGGGCAATTCTTTTCTTTCAGCACATTAGATACAGCATTAGATATGTCACTATTGTCTTGTGGCTCCTATTATTTCTATTTAGAAGTCATCTGTAAGCCTAACTGTTGTACCTTTGCATAATCTGTCTTTTTCTCCGGTTGCTTTTAAGATTGTCTTTTCCCTTGATTTCCAGCAGTTTTATTATGGTTTATCTAGGTGTGGATTCAGTTTTATTTACCTAGTTGAGTTCGTAGGGGCTTCTTGAATCCCTGGCTTGGTGTTTTGCCTTAGTTCAGGTGCTTGAGCTCTGTACCACACAGGCAGTGGGGAGCTACTAAGGCTTCTGAACAAGTGACTGATGCAATGACATTCGTGGACAGTAATCAGGGTGAAAATGGTAGTTACAATTTCTCACGTACTAGGAGTTACCTTGAACATTTCATCTCTTCATCTTCACAACAGTGCTGTGATCTAGAAATCATCCTCTCCATTTTACAGATGAGAAAGTCAAGGCTACTAGTTACTAGTAAAGTAACTAGCCCAATGGCACAGTCGGTTTTGTCTGACTCCAGGTTCGTCTGACTTCAGTGACCCTGGCGTAGCAAACAGCCACATGCTACTGTTTACACTGAAATTAATGAAAATTAACTAAAATTTTTAGTTCAGTTCCTCCGTCACACCATCCCCATTTCGAGTGCTCGATCCCCAGATGTGCCTGGTGGCTGCCATATTAGACAACACAGCCTCGCTCAGAGTACCTGTATCATTGCAGAAAGTTCTGTTGGACAGAGCTGCCTTACAGCTGGGTAACTCTCACAGTACCGTTAAGATTGCACTGGAAGAAACTAAACTCGAGGCGAGGAGGCCACTTGTCACAGTCCAGCTTGCATGTGAGAGGGGTTGGAGGACAGGCATGAGACCCCCGAGTGTGAGAGAGGGAGCAGGGCGGCTGTTGAAGGTGACTCTGAGGCTTGGGGACGGGAACGGGGGCTGTTCATGCAGAGCACAGATAAGGGCAGAGTCCAAGGCTGGACTTGGCTTTTGCAGCATATGAAAAAGGCTGCTGACATAGAAGTCAGAGCATGTTTAGACCTGGGAGAAAACTAAGGCCCAGAGAGCTTAGATGACTTTTCCAAGGTAACGGAGCTGGGTAGAGGCTCTTCCACTGGACCACACTACTCAGAAGAAAGCTCTTAAGGGCTTTTCTGGGTCTTTTATTACATCCCTGTGATCCCCCTCTTCAGATCCCTAAAAAAACAGCCTGTGAATTTGTTTCAGCACAAAAACTTTCCATTTATTTACGAGAGTTTGCCTCATTTCCTGTTAGTGCCAGGGCCCAGGGCTCAGCAGGTGCATCCAAGAACTGAGCAGCTGTGAGGCCTACACTGGCCAGCCAAGGGTAGCGTGGAGCACGCCCAAGCTTACCGTGTGTTGACTGTTACCCAAGCAAGGGGGGAAAAGTAGGCAAGCTTCTCCACTTTAAAGGCCTTCCTTGGCAGGCTGCAGTTCTTAATAGACATTGCTTTGGCAAGCCTCCAGAGAGGTTACCACCAGTGAGTGTGCTCAAAGTGGTAACGACAAACAGTTATGATAATAAACCCAATCATAACATTTCCAAGTACCCATCACGAGTTATTAGAACGAGACTGTACGGCGGACATTCCCGTCCACCTTTCATAGGTTACAACGGTACTTAACACTCTCACAGAGCCCTTAAGCACTATTCCAAACATTGAATCCCCACAATAACTCTATGCAGTGATACTAGTATCATCATCCCCATTTGACGGATGAGGACACTGAGTCACGGAGCAGTGAAATAACTTTCCGAGTGTCGTACGGCTGGTTAGGGACCGAGCTGGGATGGGAGTGTGCGGTAGAACATAGTTGAGCCCCGGGTGCAGAGCTCGGCCCTTTCCCATAGGGGGCAACTCCCTGTGAGTTTGCCTCCACCCTGTGCATGCCTGTGACCCCTGCTGCTGGGCTGCAGCTGTCCCTACCCCTCAGGGACTCCCCCACTGCCATTAGCCCCCCCAGAAGAGTTTCCCCAGAGGGCATGATGATCACATTAGCAGCAAGCCCTCGGTTTCATCATCCTTTCAGGTTGAAGAGAAGCTTCGGCAGGATTCCAGAAGGAAATTGCTTCAGCTGAAAGAAATGAGGAACAGAGCAAACCTCATTAAAGCCAATTTGGAAAGGGCAGTAGGTCAGGTAGGCGTGCTGCAGAGCCCCTTCACGGGCCCGTGCTCTCCACGGAATCCCGCACCCAAGCGGCCGGCAGGGATGAATGAGGAGGAAGACGGCCTGCCTTAGTTCACCCACTTATTTTCTATACGAAGAAGTGTCTAGAAAGAACTAGAGCTGAGATTCTATCTAGATCTAGAGTCTGAGCTTTTAACCACGATGCTCTACTACTTCGCTATTAGTTACTAAGCTAAGCATCATTTTTCTGTGTTTTGAAGAAAGTTTAGTGAACCTTTGTCCCGCCCCCAAAGGTAGTGGAAATGACTCCTGCATTAGTCCTGTCCCCCATCAGCTGCAGTTCCCCTTCCCCTCATTTCAGATGAAGATCAACAGTTCTCGGGAAACTCAGCAGTATTTGCTGCAAGAAGAGTTACAGCAGCATCTGGCAGAGAAGGAGAAGCTGACCGAGGAAAGACCGCAGCAAGAGGAGAAGCTGAAAGCCAGAGTCAAGCGGCTAATGGCAGAGAAATCGGTAAGGTGGTCCCCGTCCTTCTCTTTACTACTGGAAACTGATGAAATGGGCTTTCCTATGAGAAACAGAGGGCATGTACTTAGATGGAGGAATCTCAGCAACTCCTTGTTGGGAACTAAATTAATTAAAGAGGGTGAATGATGTAGGAGGAATTAACATGAAGCTTGAATCCTAAAACTCAGAGATCAACTTGAAGATCAACTTGAAGAGGCAAGGTTATTGAAATGTCTAGAAATGGTACTTTGTTTATATACCGCAGCTGATTTTATTGATACAAATCCCAGTCGTTACTGCGGCTCCTGGCTTGTGTCTAAGTGTGTGCAAGACCAACCAATAGTATTTCAGTCTTTCTCTTCATGCATATCAGGGGAAACACATGGCCAAAACTGCTACTTACTTTTCCAGAAACCAGCCAATTAGAGGATACTTTACAGTGGCACCTCTCAACTCAAAGGTGTCCACGGATCATATGGGGATGTTGTTGAAATGCAGATTGTGACTCAGCAGGTCTCGGGTGGGGGGAGCCTGGGATTCTGCATTTCTGAACAGCTCCCAGCTGGTACCGATAGCACAGCTCTGCAGACTACATTTTCAGCCACAAAGTCTGAGAAGAAGGTTTTCCCCAAGTTGGCCGATAAGAACCACCTGGGGCTTCCCTGGTGGCGCAGTGCGTTGAGAGTCTGCCTGCCGATGCAGGGGACACCGGTTCATGCCTCGGTCCGGGAGGATCCCACATGCCGCGGAGCAGCTGGGCCTGTGAGCCATGGCCACTGAGTTGCGTGTCCGGAGCCTGTGCTCCGCAACCGGAAAGGCCACAAGAGTGAGAGGCCCACGTAACGCAGAAAAAAAATAAATAAATAAAAGCCCCTCCAGGGACTTCCCTGGTGTTCCAGTTATTAAGACTCTGTGCTTCCGCTGCAGGGGGCGCGGTTTCGATCCCCGGTCAGGGAACTAAGATCCCGCATGCCTCATGGTGCAGGCAAAAAAAAAAAGCCCCTCCAGGAGCAAATTTGATGTGATTGTTCAGAGATGAGACCAGAATGACAACAAGTGGAAACCCAAGCTTAGAAGAACATTAGAAGAAAAAAAGAAATAAAACATGGGGAGGGAACATAGCGGGGATCTCTTATTTATAATGATGCTAAGTAGGTAGGAAAGTTGGAAATCTTCCTAGATGTGACTTTGTATTCGAAATGAAATTTTTAAATTCCTTCTCTGCTGAAGCCCTGTAATGATATTTTCCAAGGTACTAAGTAAGTGACAGGGTTTCTGCTAATCCATGATTTGTTCATGTTTCTTCAAATACAAGAGAGTGAGATTGTGATCACTGATAAAGCTGCTGTCCTCACCATTCTGGCCACAGGAGCAGTCCTTCAGTGATCTAGGAGCCAAGTGCAAAGGGTCCCGACATGAGGAAGTCATTCAGTGTCAGAAAAAGGCCTTATCTGAGCTTCGTGCGCGAATTAAAGAACTTGAGAAGGCCAGCTTGTCAAGTAAGTTTCCTCCTGCTTAGTCATCCCTCTGTGCTGAGAACCATGGGCCCCAGACTTGAGGGTTCACTTTAGGGACTAACCAATTTGCCAGGACCACCATCTTCTATCCCCATCATTTCATAACTAAAAAAACATAGTTATAAAAAAAAGATGGGCAGGAAAAAAAATAGATGTGTAGGCATGAGCTCAGAGTCAAGAGCAGGCCTTGATATTAAATAAACAGGATTTCATGAAAAACTCAGAACCTTGTCCTTCTTTTTCTTATTTCACTGTGGCCCAGTGGAAACTTTTTCATAGACGCATGCTGTGCAAGGACCAACCTTGGGGAACTTCCCAGGATAAATACCCTGTTTAGAGGGAATAGGGCTTTCAAGAAACCAAGCTTGCTGCTGGGTGGAGCCCTGGGCTAGGACACAGAAGCCTGGGTTCAAGTCCATCCTCACACCTGTGGCCGAAGGTTCCCCCTCAGTGCCCCCGCCCTGGGAGGCTGCAGCCTCATATGAGCTGTGTGGCCTTGGACAAGTCATTTCACCTCTCTGGGCCTCGATGCCTCACCTGCCAAGGGAGGATGGTGAGCTAATTAGTACTGGCCTGTGGTAAGTGTCCAGTAAATAGCAGCTGTGACTTTTACATGCAGTAACTTCTTCCTGAGCCTTTCTTTTGAGTGTAAATTATTTCTTTTATAGATCACAAGGACCACATGGATGAATCATTTCTAGACTTAAAGACCCTCGGGATGGAAAAAAATGTTCGGAAAATATTGGATGCAAAACCTGACTTGCCAACTTTTTCAAGAGTAGAGATCCGAACGGTAACCAAAGAAACTTTGTCTCTGCATTGACTGACACGTGGGGAGGGTGGGCATGAGGACAGACACGAGCCGTGTGCCCTGGCACCACTGTATACATCATTGGTTCGAGGCCAGGTCCTCCCTGATGGGCTAACACCTGTATGGACTGGTTGGTGCCTGGCCGTACCAGTGATCCAATGTTTGAATAGAAAGGCGGCTTCCCATCGTGTACAGCATGATATAACATTGCACTGATGCTGGCCCGGACAATCTCTGGGCCCTCCTTTTCACATCACATGTTGTATTCTGCAGAAAAGATTCAACAAGCTAATGTACAACATTATGCCATGAGCTTGCCTAACATTTGCTTTTTGCTATAAACTGAAAAACATGAACACATAAAGGGCAGCAGAAGGGAGCCATGATGATTAAGAAGACACAAGTTCTAGAATCAGAGACCTGTGTCCTAATCCCAGCTCTGCAAGCTCTGTGACCTTGGGCAGCCTCCTAACCTTTCTGGGACTTCAATTTCCCAGCTGTAAAATGATGATGGAAAAATTAAAGGAGATCATTATGTAAAGTGCTTATCCCAGTGCCTAGCTCATAGCGAGCACTTTAATAGATGATAGTTATTATTGTCAAACAGTTTTTAAAGAGTATTATCCAAGAAAACCTTCCTTTCTTAGGGAGCATAGTTTGTGTTTTCCAGGATTTTCAGAAGTAATTTGATTGTTAGGTTGAAGGTGCCCTGTATCCTAAATGGATGTTTGATCGGGTGTTTGATTGACACATGACAATGGACAGCTCTGATCAGCGTGGCTTGCTGCGGCAGCTGGTCTAAACCAGCTTTTGGAAAACATAATAAAGCCATCCTCTCTGTACCAGCATTTTCTCCTACAATTTTTCTAGACATTTGCCCACACGTCTAGAGATGTGAGTCTTCAGAAATGTGTTGGTTTTCCTGATAAAATCGAACCTTCCTTCTCTGAGGCTGGGAGTGGAGGGCCCATCTCCAGGTGGGGAGCTCAGCTGGATCTCATGTCCTGATGGTCCTGCTTCCAAGATTGACCTTCCCCTTGGCAACAAGCCCTCATCCCACCACTGACACCACAGAGCAGGAAACCTCCTAACTCTCAATCCTCCAAGGTTGGCAGTAATTAAAGGAAAGAGCAGGAGGAAGAATAGCTGACATCTGTGAACTGCTTACTGTGTGCCAGGCGTTGAGCTCAGCCGGCTCCATGCCTTATGTCATTGAACCATCGTAGCAGCCTTGTGTCATAGTTACTATTATTGTCCCCATTTAACAGATAAGAAAAAGTAAGGCTTCAGGAGGTCAAGTACCTCACCCAAGGTCACAGAATAATGATTGAAGACACACCAGGGGTGTGTCCCTGGTGGTGTGTCTGCTAGCCTGCAGAGACCGGGTGGGGACTGCGTGCTTGGATCCTGTAGCCCAGGCTCTTCCTTAGTGACCCTCCCCTCAGGAAAAGAGGGGGCGTCTGGAGAGGTACAGAGGATGCAGCTCAGGGTAGCTGAAGACACTGAGCAGCATCTCAGGTTCTTTTTGCAGCAGATCTGCCCGGTTTATTGTCATCTTCAGATACCCTCTTTTATTCTCATCTCCATAGATACATAGACAAATATGTCCACTCTTGTCTATCACAGTCACTTGGGGGCCTTTATATTTTTGTAGTTGTTTTTTTTAAAATCTCAGAGGTTTTCAGGGTAGTGCCAACAAATGCTAGGGCTAAGAGATGCTCATGGCAAGCATTAAAAGCCAATTTATTTTTTAAGGAGTCTTATTATGGTTATTTGTGGTCGTTCAGATCAGGTCCCCTATTCAGTCTGGTGGCCTTTCCATGCAGTCAGTTGGGCTTCCAACAGCCAGCTGGCTGGTTGGGGTCTTAGGGAGATGCAGCTGCAAACACTATCTGCATTGTCTCTGGAAAGGTTCTGAAGGGATGCCCACCCACCAGGTTCCAGAACTAGGAGAAGGTTGGGCCAAATTTTGTGAGGGTATGGTTTCTGCTGCACAGAAATGAGATTCCTTTAATAAAAAGGAGGGAGGCTATTTTCCACTTAACCTTCATTCGTTCATTCCACAAACATGCCCACTATGCACCACTCGTTGCCAGGTGCCATGCTGGGCACAAGGAGGGAGATAGTGAGCAAAAGCCACATGGTCCCCATTTTTCTGGAGCTTGTCTTCTCAACATCAGCGGTACTGATTTTTTGAGCCAGGTAACTCTTTGTTTGGGAGACTGCCCTATGCATCGTGGGGTGTTTAGCAGCATCCTTGTCCTCTACCCACTAGACGCCAGCAGCAATTATGACAACCACAAATGTGCCCAGGAATTGCTAAATGTCCTGGAGGGGGTAGGGTGGACAGAGTCACCCCCGGTTGAGAACCACTGGCCTAAAGGGAAGACAGACGAGACGGTGGCCAAAGAACGGCACAAGTGATGCATCATTTCAAAGGCAGTCGTGCTCTGAAGGGGTAGGAACACAGTCATATAGAAAGCAGTTCACAGAGTCAGAATGGATTTAAAACCAACTCTCTTGGCATGGACATATATACACACACACGCTACCAAAGGTAAAATAGATAGCTCGTGGGAAGCAGCTGCATCACACAGGGAGAGCAGGTCGGTGCTGTGTGTCTACCTAGAGGGGTGGGATAGGGAGGGTGGGAGGGAGACGCAAGAGGCAGGGGATATGGGGATATATGGATACGTATAGGTGATTCACTTTTTGATACAGCAGAAACGAACATACACCATTGTATAGCAATTATACTCCAATAAAGATGATATAAAAAATCAACTCTCTCAAATTATTTTTTCCAGTTCTTGCATTATTCTTTGGGTTATTCTTCTGGATGTAGAAAATCATAATGGAATGCCAAGTGAGTTTTTTTCTTTTGTTTTATTTCAGCCTCAAAATGGCCTTTCCAGCCCAGGGTCCATCATGGTCTCTGAGAAGTTAAGGAAAATGGATGTGGCTGACGCTTTAGATCTTAGTGAAAAGCTGGTAGGTATACCCAGCATCAGTCCCCTCCTGTCCAAACCTGCGTGCCCTGCAGATAGTTTACACATCAGCTCCACATACATTTTAGTTGTTACAGTAGCTCCACGAGACCCATCTCCTATCCCAGCATGGGCTGGAAATTGCAGAGCCCAATTCCTTGCAAGACTGGGTAGTAAGAATGAATGTTTATGTCTGTTGTCATTCCCCCTCCACCCCTCCCCCCAATTCTCAAAAAGGCATAGTGTAAATGGATGCGGGGGAAAATGAAAGTCGTACTAAAAGCCCCAAATGCACTCATTTGCAAAGCATGTGTTTCTTCTCTGCAACTGCAGAAAATGAATGAAACAGAATTAGACGTTTGCCTCCTCAAAGTGGCCACCAGCGGTCTTGGGCCAGGCCTCTTACCTGTGAAACGCTTTCTCGTAGTACTTGGATATGAGCAAAACCCTCGGGACTATGCTGAACATCAAAGATATGTCAGGTCACGTGTCCATGAAACACCTCTCCCCAAAAGAGAGGGAGAGAGTCCACCAGCTTCGACAAAGAGACCTGTACCTGGTGTTTGATAAGATCACCCTACTCAAGAACCAGCTGCAGAGGAAAGAAGAGCTTTTGAGACGATACGAGAAGGACATTGAACAGCTCAAGTATGGCCCGTGTCCCCGGCAAAAGGCCCAGGCCTCCATTCTCCAGGCTAAACCTCGGTGCAGCTGCAGACCCGTAGGGACCAGGACAAGAGGACAGAGGCCTGGGTGTGGAGTGGGGAGGCGGGATGGTGACTCAGGGCCTGATGGACCCAAGTCTCTGGGCAAGAAAGCAGCAGTTAGAGTACCCTACTGTTAAGGAATAAGGTGCACCTTTTATAAATGTGTCTGATGTTTCACCATGTGTGTGCTTTTCGTAATTCCATCGTATTTTCAGTGGTATCCATTCCCCCATCCTCTCTGGGAAATTGGGAGGGGCTGGTAGCATAACCTGTGCCCCCTTCATGCTGCACATCCACAGCCAATGGGCTATTTATTCTGCCCTCTAGTCCCCACATCTTCAGCCTTCCCCCAACTTGTAAGGAAACCGCGAAGCCAAGCATATATGGAAGTGTTCGGAGGATCTCCCAGGTCGGGAGCATTGGTGGTGAGTGAGAAAGCTGAGGAGAAAAGAGACTTTGTCTCTCCTGTGTGCTCAGGCAGAGCAAAGTGTCGGTTCAGATGTACCAGTCACAGGTGGCAAAGCTGAAGGACATCTTCAGAGAGGCCGAAGAAAAGGCGCCGCTGAAGGAGGCCCTGGCGCACATGGAAGAGCGGCTGCACCAGGAGAAGAGGGTCACCAGGGCGATCAGGCAGCAGAAGGTGAGAGGTCCCTGCTCGGAGCAGAGCCTCTGAGGCTGCCCCTCAGCTCCCTTTAGAAACAGCCAACTGAGGTCCCAGTGGGATCCAGGCAGCACAGAATGCATTCGCTCATTGCAAAGGAAGGTGGCAGAATAGCTTTAGCGTTAGGCAGACTTAGGTTTAGACTCTTGTTCTGCCATTTACTGTGTGGCTTCAGGCAGCTTTTTTTTTTAACATCTTTATTGGAGTATAATTGCTTTACAGTGTGGTGTTCGTTTCTGCTGTATAACAAAGTGAATCAGCTATATGCATACGTATATCCTCACATCCCTCCCTCTTGTGTCTCCCTCACACCCTCCTTATCCCACCCCTCTAGATGGTCGCAAAGCACTGAGCTGTTCTCCCTGTGCCATGCGGCTGCTTCCCACTAGCTATCTGTTTTACATTTGGTAGTGTATATATGTCCATGCCACTCTCTCACTTCGTCCCAGCTTACCCTTCCCCCTCCCCATGTCCTCAAGTCCATTCTCTACATCTGTGTCTTTATTCCTGGCCTGCCCCTAGGTTCATCAGAACATTTTTTTTTTTTTAGATTCTATATATATATGTCAGCTTAACCTCTCTGAGACTCATAGTCTAGCTTGCCTCTATTTTTTTAAACTTTCTTTTTTTTTAAGTTAATTTTTATTTTATATTGGAGTATAGTTGATTTACAGTGTTGTGTTAGTTTCACGTGTACAGCAAAGTGATTCAGTTATACATACACATATATCTATTCTTTTTCAGATTCTTTTCCCATATAAGTTATTACAGAATATTGAGTAGAGTTCCCTGTGCTATACAGTAGGTCCTTGTTGATTACATATTTTATATATAATAGTGTGTATATGTTAATCCCAAACTCCTAATTTATCCCTCCCCACCACATTTCCACTTTGGTAACCATAAGTTTGTTTTCAAAGTCTGTGAGTCTGTTTCTGTTTTGTAAATAAGCTCATTTGTATCATTTTTTTTTAGATTCCACATATAAGTGATATCATATGATACTTGTCTTTGTCTGACTTACTTCACATCGTATGATAGTCTCTAGGTCCATCCATGTTGCTGCAAATGGCATTACTTCATTCTTTTTTATGGCTGAGTAGTATTCCACTGTATATTTGTACCACATCTTCTTTATCCACTCCTCCATCGACATTTAGGCTGCTTCCATGTCCTGGCTGTTGTGAACAGTGCTTTCTGAGACTCATAGTCTAGCTCGTCTGTATTTTTTTAACTTTTGATAATTCGTGTATTTTATCTTGTTCTTTCTATCCAGATAACTGTTTTTTCTACCAGTTTTATTGAGACATAATTGACACACAGCACTGTACTGAGCTTAAGGGTGTCCAGCATCATGATCTGACTTCCCTGCCTCCTGAAAAGATGACCACAATTAGTTGAGTGAACAGCCCGAGTGTTTTTAAAGGCGGCGCTTCTGATTTTCATTGTTCTGCCAGGTGCCAGGGATACACCGAGGAATAAGCTCTCTGAGAATAAAGATTTGGGTTTCCTCTTCTGAGTAGCCAGAATAGTACGCCAGTCTTTCTGACTTGGGGCTGTGTATATGTACACGCATGCTTGCGTGTATGTGTGTACATGTGAGTATGTGCTGTGGGTTGGCATGTGTGTGTATTTGTATGTGTGTGTTTGTTGCCTGCATGAGCTCTAAGGAGGCCAAGGTCATAGAAGGGTGCCCTTCTCCTCAACCAGGAGGTGATGGTCAGATAGTTCTTTGCAGAAGCCTGCCCTCCATCCTGCGAACCTTCCAGGCAATAGGTTTCCAGACAGCAGGCTCTCTGGCTTAGAGCCCCAGAAATGAAAAGTGGCTGTCCTGCTCTGAGGGAGCCTGGATGCAGTGTTTCCAGTGCTCACTGCTCTGAATTAAACATCACAGGCCTTAGTCTGTGTGTGACATGGGGCTGCCTCAGGCAGAGGACAGTTTCCTTTCACACCAAGCAATGCCAGGGAGAGCTGGGCCAGTGACAGAGTTGTGACTTTCCCTTTGATGTGCCCTCTGGAGAGCTCACCCCTCCCCAAGGTGCCCACCCCCGCCCCCAGGGCTTGGCAGACTAGGTCCCAAAGCAGAGACACCAGACCACAGAATGGGACAGAGAAGGGCCCCAAAAAAGCCATTGTCATGTACTGAAAACCTGAGGATTTACATAATGAGGTTTCACATGCATTATTCCTGGGCTGCATCATTCACACACAACGCAAGGGACATGCCAGCCTGTTTGGCGCTGGACATCCCTCAGCCGAGAAGGGTCTGAAATGGCCAAGCTGAACCTGTGTCAGGGTCCCCAGAAGAGCTACAGCTAGAAGCTTTCAAATTCGTGGAGTTCACAACTGGGGGAAAGACTTACCAAGGGACAGGCACCTGCTCCACACCGCACATGCTTCATCTCTCCCATCAACCCGCAAGGGATGCTGGCAAGTGTCAGCCCCTTAGAGAGAGGGGAAAGGTGAGTTGACAGAGGGTACCGTTCCCTGGCTACTAAGTGGCAGAAACAGGATTCCCTCCCCACCTGCTGCCCTCCCCCGCCCATGTTCACTTTTCCACACCCCCTCCTTCTGTGTCTCCCTTACCAGGGTGGCCCCCTTGGATACATCGCACCATTGCTCCTGGGGGTTTCACTCCAGGACTCAGGTTTGCATTTCAGGCTTGTTGTTAATATGTCGTCAGAAATCCCTGTTTGTCGGGAAGAAAACAATAATACATTTGAAAGTTTTGCTGGATCCTAAAGGGCACTTGTATACATCTGTCTTGGCATCCGTTCCTTCCAGGGAGTATATCTTCGTTGTCTTTAAGCAGAAAAGAACAGAAAGTAGAATTCCTCTTTCCTAAGTTTTACACTTAGTATTTTCACAAGGAGCCTTAGTTTTTTAGCCTCCTGTATGAAACTTTGAAACTCTTCACCCGTTCACAGAGGTGGCAAGGTTGAAGCACTGAGATGAAATTACACATCTTAAGCTTCAGAATTGCCCCCCCCCAAAAAAAAATGGAGTTTGTAGTTTAAATGTTTGACCATCTCTTCACCAAGCAGACCTTTCAAGAATCAAAAGTCCTATTTCCACACTAATATCTCTGGCTGTGAAAATGAGACTTGGTATAAGATGCTGGGCCTTCACAGCGAACTGGGTCTGTGGCTCTGTCCATGTGGCAGAGGGACGGGAACCGCGGCCCAGGCCGTGCTCACTCGAATCCACTTCCCACATCACTCGAGAAGCCGGCAGTGTCTCTCAGAGTTCAGAGGCCAGATTTGGAGTCAAACAAATAGGGGTCAAGCCCCACCACTGCCCCGAATGACCCTGAGTAAGTGGCTTGACCTCTGTATCCCAGGTTCCTCAACAAAAGCAACCAAAACTGTTAGCAAGGGGCCTACTCCGTGGGGCAGCGGGAGGGTTAAATGGCAAAATGCCTGCAGTGCCTGGCATATCACAAGCCCCGTTTCTAAGGGGGAAGAATAGGCAGCTCATGGACGGGTGGGGATTCCTCTATTTCTTTCAGGGAGCTTCCTGCCAGCTGACGCCTTCCCCGGTCCTCCCAAAGCCGCCAGCTCTTATGGGACGCGCTCTTCTCTTTGGTGAATACGACTAGGCCACGGCCAAGAAAGGACCCAGATACCTTTTGTGAATGGGCTAAGGCTGGGATTTTCAAGAGGAAATTTTTAAATGCACAGAAGTTGCCACTTGGGAAGCACGCAAGCCCTTTCTCAGGGCTTGAAGTGGAAGAAAGGCTGAAGGGCAGCGGCTGCTTCTGGCAGGAGAAGCCGCTCAGCTCTCCTGCCAATCAAATCTCCAGCCAATCAAGTCCTGGCTAGGACGCGTGACCACCGCTTTGTCTTGTGGTCTCAGCCAGGAAAAGCCCCTAACCTTCCCTCTGCTTAATTAGCTCAGATCCCTCTTCTTTAAGATGAGAATAAAAATGGCACCTAGCTCGTAGCCTTCCCAATGGGAGCTTGTATACAAAACCCTTAGTACATAGGCCCACAAAGCATACATGCTCTCCTACCATCGTCATTATCCTCACTATTCTCTTTAACTCACTATCTTCCAAGATTTCCTTGGGCCCAGGTATTCTCAAGATTCTGGCTTCCTCTGTGCCACTTGTGTGTTTTGTTTGTTTGTTTGTTTTTGCGGTACGCAGGCCTCTCACTGTTGTGGCCTCTCCCATTGTGGAGCACAGGCTCTGGACGCGCAGGCTCAGCGGCCATGTCTCACGGGCCCAGCCGCTCTGTGGCATGTGGCATCTTCCCGGACCGGGGCACGAACACGCGTCCCCTGCATCGGCAAGCGGACTCTCAACCACTGTGCCACCAGGGAAGCCCGAACTGTATATTTTTAAATGGTTAAGATGGTAAATGTTATATTATGTATATTTTACCATAATGAATAATTAAAAATGTTAATTATTGGGGGAAAAAAAGCCGTTGGGGACTTTGTAATGGATGGCTCAGTCTGTTAGCACTGGACCTACCATTCAATCTCAATATCGTTAAAAACAGGATGACCAGACATTATGTGCTCACTGTGTGATGCAGGATGGATCACACAGTACCGCCTATGAAGGCGTCTGGACAACAAAAAGACTTTGATCTCCTCAGACCTCTAGATCTAACTATTTGTTTACAGGAAACATGGGGAAAAGAGGAACAAGTTAACTGAAACCAAGAAGAAGTGATCAGCCAAATCCAGGATGTGAATGTTCTCCAGGACAAAAGACCCAGTTTCTCCAACAAATCAGTGGCTGGGGGATAAAAAAGGTCAGGGGCGGGGAGTTGCTGTTACAGAATTAAAGACATTTCAGAGACATAACAACCAAGTGTAATGTGTGGACCTTGTCTGGATCCTGATTCTAACAAAGATAAAAGTAAAAAAGATATCTCTGAGAGAATCAAGGAAATGTGAGCATGGACTGAATATTAGATGATATTCAGGAATGATTATAAGTATTTTTAGCTGTGATCATGTCAAGGCGGGGATAATATAAAGGAAAAAAAGGTCCTTTCAGTTAGGATGTCTTTATGGGTGAAATGACACAACTTGCTTTAAATTAACCTAGAAAAAAACTCAAAAAGGGAGAAAAAAGAATGAGAGAACACTGGGAAAATGTTGAAGCTGGATGATGAATACATGGAGTTAATCGCAGGCTTCTCTAGTTTCGTGTGTGTTTCCAAAATCCCAGAATAAAAAACAATTTTTATGTAGGCAATCTCAAAGGAACATACAGACACACACACAAACAGAGTGAGCTACAACCAAAGCATAAGCAAATGAGGAAGCCATTTGCCTTTAGTAAGTGCAGGAAAAGGGAGATTAAGCCTTGGGCCTTTGCAAGATGAGCTAACCAAGTCTAAGATGCCTGTATTAAGCTGGCACCCTCAAAGATGCTCCACACCCTGGCAAGAGGAGGGCTTAAAAAAATTTTTTTTCTGGACTTTCAGAAAGGAGAGCCTATGAAAACCTGTAGTTTTCAATGTGGCTCTGGAGGGGAAAACTAATAATGGCCACAATACTGATGATGATGATGATCACCCTGAAGGTTTGTAACCACGTGGGTCTGGGGCTCAAGTTTATACTCCATGTATTCAGTGGGAAAACTCCAAGTTGAGGAAATAAATGTCAGTGTTCAGAGGTTATTAGCATCCCCGGCATCCAGCTGAAACAAACAAAAAAGACTTCCGAGAGAAAAGCAGCCAGGAATCAGACCCCTCAGGATTCCCACAGATTAAGTTCAATCAAGAATGAGATCACAGTCAAATTACTAAACATCCAAGCAATAAGTCAGTATGAGCCAGAGTAAGCAGACACAACAAACAAGACATTGAGACACCACCCCTCTGCCACTCCCACCCAAAGACTTCAGATGTTGGAATTATCAGATAACAGATTCTAAAATCACTATGTATTCAATATTTTTTTTTAAAGAAGGCTTTTAAAATGAGCAAGGAATGAGACTATTAAAAATGGCCAGGCATTTGTCCTCAGGAGTTTGTGGGAGCACAGGAGAGCTATTTGACCCCTGTACATTTGGCTCTTCCATTCTGGTGGGAAAAACAGATTTCTTTACAGAATCAAATTATGCTGGCAATAAAAATTCAAGTGCTTCCAGGAGCCAGAGAGGAAATATGAGCAGTGCATTGGGCAGGCAGAACATAGGCTGTATCTAAAGAGGGAGCCTCTACTCAGCCCCAGCAGATTGCTGATCTATATACAAGAAGAGAGTCCAGGTATTGCCAGATATTCCCATTTTCGCAAAAAAAGGCATAAATCCAGATGTTAATGATCTGTACATGTTGGCTACTGTGGTAGACATCTGGTTTTCGTCACCTAATAACAATTCACCTCTTCTAAAATATTATGGCGTTATGATCCTCCTTTGGGGACAACACCTTTCTCCTAGTCTCAGTCCAGTTTCTCAGAGACGCTGTTGATTCCACCTCTGGCTGCAGGGATGGGCATGTTGGCTCAAGCTCAGCCAATCAGAGCAGTCTCCTGGGCCACAATAATTGGCTCAGCAATGGGCTTGTGACCCACCCAGAGAAAATGAGAAGCAGTGAGGCCATTGGGGGAAGCTTAGGAAAAAGACTCCTATACTTCCCTATGGAATTTAAAGCTGAGAAGATGTAAGGGTTGGAGCTTCGGCCGCCTTTTTGTGACCATTATACAGAGATTCTGTCTAAGGTTGGGTCCACATGGTACAAAGAATCCCTGAGAGCTGGAGAGAGGCCAAGGCCTCATGAAATCATCTGAGCCTGAACCCAGAGGTTCCCTCTAGAATTTTCATTTTTGGTAACCAGTGAATTTGCATTCATGCTGAAGCCAATTTGAATAGGTTTCTCTGTCACTCCACAGAAAGAGGCCTATTCCTTCAGCAACTAATTAAAAGTCTTTTAACACGTTGGGAAAGCCAGACAAACATATCTGAAGGCTGACCATGGACCTTCAGTGTGCGGTCTCAGCACCTGGCCACCCCTCTCCTTCTGTACTCCTGTCCCTAGCGTCTCTGATGACTCATCTTCTAGCCTCCATTCCCACTGCTCCTTCCCTGGACTATCCTCTGCTCTCCCTGCTCTACCTCCGGAAATCCTACTCTTCCTTCAGAACTCAAGTCAAATGGGTCCTTTTTTCTTAGCGCTTTCCTGACAACCCCACCCTAAGCCCTACCCGAGGCAGAAGAAGATACCTCTCCCTCCATCCCCAGGCCCCTCTGACCCCCCGATGAACACTCAGCCCTTCTGCTGAGGATCCTAATTACCCAGCCACATTCCTGTCTCGCCTGCTTCTTGACCGTGATCCAAATTCAGACGCAGATTAGAAGGGATGATATTTGAGGCTTAAGTTTCAAAAAACAATCAGTTCTTAGGAGAAGTCAAATAACATGGTGAAAGATGAGGATTTGGGTCAGGGATTCGAAAGAAAAGAACAGTTATTCCGGGGAAAAGAGAGGGTCTATGTGGAGTGCAGTGAGGAAGGAGGAAACACTGGACATATTTAGACCGAACGAAATGATTCAGAGGAAACCTGAGAAGAAATGTCTAGAGAGGCATGAGGTTGATCTGACTGGAAAGGAATACAAAAAATGTGTGATGGGAATGACCCAAAACAACAACGACAAAATGCCCAAAATAGGTGCACTGTTCACGTGAGAAAAGAATGCAGAGAGCAGCAAGACGCTGAGCAACCTCCAGAAAACAAGAGAGAAGGTGACAAAGGATGAGGTCATCTCAAACCAGATAAACTGGGAGGCTTTCTATGGATTGAAAGCGGTTTTTCAAAAGCTAGGGCTCATGTTGGCTTGCCCCTGATGGAAACTCAGGGCACCGAGGCCTTCTGGAATTTTCTGTTCAACAGACAGACACAGGGAGGGTCCCAAGAGGCCAGGCAGTGGCTAGATGTACCAAAAGAGTTACCATGGGTCAAAGGTCAAAACAAGCAAGGTCTCAGTTTATGAGCCACCCCAGGCAAGCACTGTCTCGCTTTTTACTTCTAAGGACCATGGGACCTTGTCCACAGTTCCCATGCCACCTACCCCGGGACCAATTCTTTCTTCATGTGATAAAATACCTAAGCCGGACAGTAGCCAATCACAGCGGCCTTTAACCTTTGTTGGGGACATACCTGGTTGAGGTTCTGAGCCCTCTTCCCAGAAAAATGAACACAGCCTCAGTCACAACAAAGTTTCCTTCCCGTTTAAGCAGCTTATACCCGCCCTGGGGCCCATCTCTTGAACAATAGTTCCTAAACTCATTCACTTAATCAAAAAAACATTTATTGAGTGCCAGCTCCCTGGTACCTGCCAGGTACTGCTGCCAGGTACTGCTCCGGGCACCAAGGGTACAGGGATCCTCGCCTTATGGAGTGGACCTTCCAGTTTGTATCTGAGCCCTCAAATGATCAGAATGTCTGGCGAAGCGGCCCGGGAATTCAGTGATTCTGACATGGGCCCAGAATTAGGACCTGTGGTTCCGAAGAGCCCCAGCTCAAACACCCCTTCTGTAAGAAGAGAGGGGAGGAGTGTATTGAAAGCATGTGCTCTAACTGGGAAGCTCATAGCCTGCTGAGGGAGTGTAGAGGGTACCTGCACTTTGGAAAAATGTTTGGCAGAATCTCGTAAAGCGGGACGTATGTGGGACCCAGAAATTCTACTCCTAGATATATACCCAAGAGATATGTGCACATGTGCAGACCAAAAGGCATACACAACGGCCCCCAATTATCCCTGGTGTTCACACCTCTGTGTCCCCTCCCCTTGCGAGTAGGCAGGACTGTACCTTATTTCTAATCAGTAGATGCTGCAAAGGTGATGGGCATGTCATTTCTGTGATTATGTTACAGAAGATTGTAACTTCCATCTTGCCTGGAGACTCTCTCTAAGGACTCTCACTGGCTTTGATGAAGCAAGCCACCTTATGGAGAGGCCCACATGGCAAGAAACAGTGCAGGATCTCTGGCTAACAGCCAGCAAGGAGGTGAGGCCCTCAGACTAACTAACAACCCTCAGGAAACTGTATCCTGCCAACCACCACATGAACTGGAAAGAGGGTCCTTCCCCAGCTGAGCCTCAGATGAGACCCCAGCCCTGGCCACCTCCCTCATTGCAGCCTGGGAGAGACCATGAGCAGAGAACCCAGCTAAGCAGTGCCCGGATTCCTGACCCACACAAACTGTGACATAAGTGTGTGTTTTTTGGATCCGTTAAGTTTGCCATAATTTGTTCTGCAGGAATAGATAACAGAGTGTAAAGCAATGCAGCAGTGAGAATGAATGAACCACAGCTACATCAGACAACATGGTCGAACCTCACATAGTTGAGTGAAAGAAACCAGGCAGCGAATGGAATCTGTAAGATTCCATTTCCATGAAGTTCAAAAACAAGCAGAACTAATCTATGATTGGAAGTCAGACAAGCGGGAGGGGCTAACCAGAAGTGAGCACAGGGAGTCTTCTCGGAGGGGTGGGGGCGGGTGGTAATGTTCTGCTTCTTGTTCTGGGTTCTGGTTAGGGTGGGTGCATACACTTTGTGAAAATTCTTCAAGCGTACACTTATCAGTTGTGCTCTTTTCGAGATGTAGATTATGTTTTGAAAACAAAAGTTTACAAAAATGACAATATGCTGGAGTCCAACAGCTAGGGTTCGAATCTTGGACCTATCACTTACAAGATTTGTAACTGGGCAAGTTACTTGACTTTTCTGAGCCCGCTTCTGTAAAATGGGTTGGGCTAAGAATTAAATAAAACAGTGCATGGCATAGTGGCTGGTACCTAACAAGCCTCAATAAATATTAGCTAGTTTGGTTCACCTCATTCATAATGGTTCATTGTTAATCTCAAAAAAAGAAGTAGTGGAGGTTGATTTGCCTGGATGCCTGCAAGTCGAATTTATGGAGTTGTCCTGCAGGTGCCACTCCACAGAGACCAGCTGGATTCTCAGAATCCCTCTAGCAGCGATCAGGGGAGCTCAGCCTGCCTCTGACACCCACACCCAGAAAGGTCCCTGGGCAACAAGCAAGATGATATGCGAGTGTTCTGAGGTCAAGTTTGCTCTGGGTTGGGACTGAGACGATGCAAATCAAAGTTCTCGCCAGGATGGCCGTGATCGGGTTGAGATGGTGCTGTCCTCCCACATCATCAAGAAAACAACAAAAACAAGCAAAGAGACAGACAGCAACGCGGACATTCACAGAAGGAGTGTGTGGTACCGGGCACAGTTTACTACTTCACACATATTAACCCATGTGGTCTTTACAGTCAATGCTGTTATTACCTCCATTTTACAGGTGAGAGAAGTGAGGTACAGACAGAATAAAACAAACAAACAAACGAAACCAGGCCCATCAGAGGTGGGATCAGCACCCTTCATCTGCAGTTTTCAAACAGAACATACAGACTGACCTCCCTGGCAAAGCTTTTTTTCTGTGTTGTTGTTTTTTTTTTGAGAGAGTAGTTTTTTGTTTTTGTTTTAATTTTTTTAAATTAATTAATTTATTTATTTTTGGCTGTGTTGGGTCTTCGTTTCTGTGCGAGGGCTTTCTCCAGGTGTGGCAAGCGGGGGTCACTCTTCATCACGGTGCAGAGGCCTCTCACTATCGCGGCCTCTCTTGTTGCAGAGCACAAGCTCCAGACGTGCAGGCTCAGTAGTTGTGGCTCACGGGCCTAGATGCTCCGCGGCATGTGGGATCCTCCCGGACAAGGGCTCGAACCCACGTCCCCTGCATTGGCAGGCAGATTCTCAACCACTGCGCCACCAGGGAAGGCCCCGGCAAAGCTCTGATTTGCAAGAGATGAATGTCCCAACCAGCCTTGTCTCTATCTGAGAAAACACCTGGGTGATTTCTCATTTTCTGACAGGGGAAGGGGGTGAGCACGGCTGCAGAAGGCCTCAGTGACCAGCTGTGATTTTGTGGTTTGAATTTATTTTTGTGAACCTGTGTGTGTGTGTGTGTATAAAAACCTGCATTTCCTTAGCCCATAGCGTCAGGTTATGAATGGACTGTGGAGCCTCCAATGGCCCTTTGCTCTCCCATCTGACACCTACTCAACAGCTTAGCTACTTCCTGATCTTCGAGAGCTCTCTCTCTCTTTTACACTCCCTTTCTCCTGTTCCAGCTCTTTCCCTGGCTCTCTCTTACCCCTTAAAGGCTGGGCAAGCTCCCTACCTCTTCCAGGCGGGAGGCCAGCATTCATTTCTTGTTGGAATGCAGGGGACAACAAGCAGATCTCGGGAGGGGGCACAGTGGATGGGCTCTCCCAGTCAAGGACAGCCCAGGGAAGGTAACTGTGGCCCAATGAGATTTTATGGGGCAGAGGTCCTGCAGGAAAGAAGCCCAGTGGGTGGCAGGAGAGGTCCCTGGCAAGCTCCAGCTACGCCCTCTTGGCCTCAGCTCCCTCCCCCTCTTGCTGCAGGCACTGCCCAAACTTCAGGACAGCCAGAAGCCCAGATTGTTCAGGGCTGAGGGAAAGCAGGTGGTGAGCATGGGTGTCTCGTGGCTGTGACACCTGTCACCTGTGGTCCCCGGGGAAAATACCTTCCCATCACAGTCATCTAGATTCAAATCCTTTTCTGGCTGTGTCACCTTGGTCACATACCTCCATGTCTCTTGAGCCTTATTTTCCTGTTCAAGTGGGAGTGATGTGATAGAAATAATACCCATCACGACATTTTTGAGCATTTCTCTGCAGAGCTCCCTGTTCCAGGTGTTTCATACACACCTACTGCCCCAGGTTATGGTGAGGATTAAATGAGATGATCCACAGGAAGGACTGGGACAGTGCCCTGCGGGTGGAAAGCCCGGAGTTAACATCACTCGCTCCAGTATTAGGAGGACAGCTGGGAATGACAAAGCTGGGACATGGACCCAGGCCTTTCAGACACCAGCATCCTGATGTTGATTGAGATACAGTACAGCCTTGGTAGCCACCCAGAGCTCAATAAGATTGATTGATTACAGGCATCACCAAGGAGCCCATATAAGCTAGAAACCTCTTTTTTTTTTTTTTGGCCATGCCGTGTGGCTTGCGGGATCTTAATTTCCCCACCAGGGATTGAACCCGGGCCATGGCAGTGAAAGCACCAAGTCCGAACCAGTGGACCGCCAGGGAATTCCCCAGGTGCAGTATTTTGATCACCCTATCATTGCAAAGTACAACTCTCACTCAGCCCAGGACATGCTATGATAAAGCCATGAGTTATTGGGGTATTTTAGTTTCTGTTTTTGAAATTTAAGTGGATGACATGGAACTGGGTTTTTAGACTTTCACACACCCTTTGAGATGACTGTGGCATCCTGTGGGGAGCGGCAGGATCCAATCAAGATTTGGCAATTTCTGCTCCAGTGAGCCTGAATGTCAGCTTTGTTCTGCGTTTAGTATTTCCTCATCGAGAGATGGACTAATGGCAACATATGCTCTCCCAAGCCTATCAGGGGGCCATGAGCGGCTCCGGCTCCAGGCTGGCCTGAATGGGCTCCATAGGGTCTGGCTGGCAGTGAGCAGGGTTGCTGTTCTGTGCTCATGTTGATGAGACTGAAGACAAGCATGGAGATGGGGGTGGGGCTGGGGAGGGCCAAGGCTACAGAAGCCTAGGTCCTGGGGTAAGGACAGTTCAGCTCAGCAGCTCAAGAGTAGGAGGCAAGGCTGTGGGCAGGTGGCAAGGGCTGCCCCTGTTCATTCACTCATTCGTTCATTCAGGCACTGTTCTAGGTACTGGTGATACAGCAGTGAACAAAAGAGAAAAAAATCCCTGCCCTCATGGAGCTTAAGTTGGGGGCAGGGGGGAGTTGGGAGTGGGGAGACTGACAACAAATAAGAGAAGAAAACTAAATAAATAGCATGTTAGAGGAGTGGTAAGATGAAGGGAAGAGCAATAGAGTGAGGTGTTTGTTTTGTTATTCATGTTTTTGGGGGGGTGTTTTTTGTTTTGTTTTGTTTTTTTGGGTGGCATCATGGGGCTTGCAGGATTGACCAGGGATCGAACCGGGCAGTGAAAGCACCGAGTCCTAAACACTGGATCGCCAGGGAATTCCAAGACCCTTTTAAATAGGGTGATACTTGAGTAAAAATCTAAAGGAGCTGAAGGAGATCCCTGGGGGAAGTGCCTGGTAGGGAGAAGAAACAGTAACTGCAAAGGCCCTGAGGCAGAAATGTGCCTGGAGAGTTGAGCCTGACCCTCTCTGTTCCTCTGAAGTTACCACTCAGGGCCCCGGCCTCTGTGGTCACTCCTCATACATTCCTAAGGTCTTTCTGGTCGAATGGCAGAACCTTCCAGGCTAACTGAGGGCCTGGAAGAGATTTCTAGGGAAAAGTTCTGGGAGGGCTCTGCCATTCAACTGCAGGGTTGAATAAGTCCTGAGGTTTTGCCAAGCTTTTAACAAATGCACAAGGAATTTGCAAGAATGCAACAAATTCATTCCTGGACCATGCTCCAGAGCTGCTTAATCAGAATCTCTGAGGTCTGTGCCAGGAAATGTGCATTTCTAAGAGCCTCTAGGCATGTGGGAGCATCTTTACCATATATTCCATCCCATATCGATTTCCATGATTTTTCTCTCTTATATCTTCTTCTAATTGACTAGAGTGGAGTCTGCCATCTTTCATCTTTCTCAGATGAATATTTTGAGTTTGTCTTGGGGCACCTTGTCAGTCATTTCCTGGCAGGGAAATGAGGCATTCTGTAGGTAGTCAGCAGGTCTGTTCTGCTCCCAGACAGAAGGGGCTGATCTGAAAAGAGGTGACATGGGGTGAGGGGAGATAGTTGGCATTTGCATGTCTTCTCCACACGCTCCATCCCCCCAGCCCCGTGCCCATGGGGGGTGCGGGGGGATTTCTTAAGGATCTGATCCAGGTCAACACTGGGGCCACCGTCTGACCTTGTAGGGACTCAGGTGATGTTTGTAGAAGTAAAGAACACATGAATGAATAAACGCGAGTTTTGACAGGGAAGGACAGGAACAGTAAGGCTGTGGGCTTGTAAATACCCCTTCCCTAGCACGTGGGAGAATCTTCCATTCTTTCAGAAGCGTTCCCTCCACCGCACCCATCTCCCATCTCCACCCCCATCCCCAGAAGTGATGGTCCCCCAGCTTACTCTGTTTTCTCCTCCACAACAGAGAGAACTAGAGATTCGGGTGGGACGGGGGGGACCAACCTCCAGGCTTCTCGTGGTTCAGCTCCATTACCCTCCCACGCCTGACCACCCCCTCCTCAACGCACCGAGCCTAGAGCTAAGGTCAGTAGGAAGGATTCTCGAGTCTGCTCCTTCCCCGCTGTAAGACTTGGAGCTACTTCTGTGAACACTGAGCCTGTTTCCCCATCCTGGAAACGGGGCTGGGGACCTCTAGGGGGCAGGTCGGGGAGGGCTCGCAGCGCTGCAGCGGGCTGTAATTGGCCGGGTGCTGCCAGCGCACCTCCCCCTCATCCTCGGGCGCCGCGCACGCCACGCCCCTCCCCAGCTCGGCCGTCATAATGGCGTTGCCGTGGCGACGTTCGTACAAAGGCCGGGCGGGCGCACGGGCTGCGGGCTGTCGCCTGGAGACTCCGCGGGAGGGCGGCAGGGCGGAGGTCAGGGCTTCTTGGCAGAGGACGAGGCGTGGGCTTCTTCCTCAGGCCAGGTGAGAGCGGCGCGCGAGGAGGCGGCGGGAGGAAACCTGGGCCGGAGGAGGCCAGCCCTGCGAGGTCAAGGGTGTTGGGATAGGCAGGGGACCCGGCGCCAGCCGAGTCCGAACTCTCTGATCCAGGCTCGGGTCGCCAGGAGCACCCCAGAAAAGGTGCCCCAACACCAGCCGTTCCTTCCTAAGTGCAGCCCCTACCTCGCCCCCCAAGGGAGGCGGCACGGGAGCTTTAAGCCTCTCCTGGGCACCAGCTCTTGGATGTCCTGTGGGTATAGCTGGGATTAAGAGAGGAACCCCTGTTTCCCCTGATTTATGGACAACACCCACCCAATGGTCAGAGACACACACACACACACACCCGCCCCTTACCTGAACTCCCCTTCTTTAAGGAACTTTGAGGCCACTGTAAACCTCAAAAGAAAGTTTGCTCCTATAGCCCAATTCTGAGCCATCCAAAGTGGTCGGGGGAACGCAGATGACTGAAGCCCTTTTGCTCTTTCCTGTGGCTGGTGCTCCATGGCACTGAGTAAGAACGAATTCACAGAGCTCCACACATTCAAATTACTTTGACAGTGTTTTCACGCAAGGAAGTGATGCACAGGGCAAAATGAAGGTGGAGAAATATTGTCCAATCCAAAAGCTAAAGAGATAGAATTTAGGTTTTCCAAGGAGTCATCTAAGCTAGATACTGACAGGAAAAATGAAAGGTAGTTACTATCAAAGCTTCCTAGCCAGCTGGCTGTACTGACTTGCTTTGAGGTGCCCTTTGTATTTTCATTCACTCAGCAAGTGTTTCCCAAGCACCTACTATGTGTCAGGTTCTGCCCCCCCGCCGCCCCCTACCCTGGAGAAGGGGTAATGCACAGAACTGGCAGGAACTGCAAAGGGTCTGACATTTGACCCTGTTTGAAAGTTAGTAAGTTAGCCTGCCCAGCTTATAGTTCCTGGCAGAAGACAAGAGACTCCTGGGCCAGAAACAAAGAACTTGATTACTCACAGCACAGCCGACATAACAGGCAGCAGAGCTGCATATGCACATTGGTTCCTGTTGCCCTGAAAGTCCCTCGGGGTGGTGCAGAGCAGCCAGTGTGGATGCTGTGCGCACAGTGGGTCTGTGTCCCAGGTAAGGAACTCCAAACTCAGGAAACTGCAATCTTTGAAAGGGGCTGCTAGCAAACCTGCCCAACTTTTGCCCCAGAAGGAGCCGTTATCTTTATTAGAAACATTACCTCTATCCTCCCAGGCTGTTTGCCATACAAGCAGCCTCGGAAAGTGAGTGCAGGACAAAATCTTTCAATGCCTTTGCTCTGAAGATGGGTACAAACACAAAATACCCATGAAGAATCGCTTCTGAACAAAATGAACACAGTCCTGGTTTTCCAGGAACATATATGTTAGTGAAAGAGAAACCAACAGCAAGCATAACTAAAGAAAGGAACAAGAACATGTCAGAGAATGATAAGTACAAGGAAGGAAACACAGCAGGGGAAAACTAGCAGGGGAATAACATGACTGAGGGTGCCTTTAGCCAGAGTGGTCAGGTGGTTGCCCCGAAGGGGGACGTCTGAGCAGAGAGAAGACCCCAGCCTTGGGGACGTCTGGGGTGAGAGCTAAACAACAAATATGTGCATAATCCAAGTTTAAGTTTTCGATTAGTGGCGTTTCCTGTGGTTTTCCTGCAGAAGAGACATTTCTTGGAAGTTTCCATTTTAGCTTAATTAGACTTGAATGTGTTGCGTGCTAACATGGTCCTCTGCAATTGAAGATTAATAACTGAAGGCAGCAGAGCATGGTTCTTTGGGAAGAGGAAATGTCTTTTCCCCTGTATACATGACAGCGAACTTAATCAAATCTATTTCTCATTATATGAAAGCATCAATATTTGTGGGACATCCACAGGCCTCAAAGTTTACAAATATAAACTATCCAGCTTATTTTTATTTCTCTTACCCCCAGGTAGGGTCTCGTCTTCCTTTCAGAGGATAGAATGCTGGTTTCAAGGACTTTCTTTTATTACATGTGCCAAGTGTCAGCAGACAGTGCAATTCCCCCACCCCTACTCTGCCCCACCAGCAGCAATGGAGGTTTGTACACTGGTTACATGCAAAGGCCCAGAGTTGTCACACACTTACTACTGTGTGACCTTAACTTCTCTGAGTCTCAGTTTCCTCATTTGTAAAGCGGGACAATACTGACACCTGCCTCGCAGGGTGGTTCTGAGGATGAAAAGAGGCCATGTGTGTAAAAGGATAGCCCAGTGCCTGGCACTTAGTAGGGATTCAGTGATGGAATGATGATGGAGATGTTGATGGAAAGCAGAGCCAGACAGGAGACCCTCTACGGTCAGACCTAGAGATTTTAGTTTTTATCCACAGTTTAACAACTTCACACTTCAGTGACCTTTCAGTTGAAAAGAGACTTTGGGGACTTTCCTGGTGGCTCAGCAGTTAAGAATCCACCTGCCAATGCAGGGGACTCGGGTTCGAGCCCTGGTCCAGGAAGATCCCACATGCCTCGGAGCAACTAAGCCAGTGCACCACAACTGAGCCTGCACTCTAGAGCCAGCGAGCCACAGCTAGGGCCCTAGTGCCGCAACTACTGAGCCCACGTGCTCCAACTACTGAAGCCTGCACACCTAGAGCCCATGCTCCACAACAGGAGAAGCCACCACAGTGAGAAGCCTGCGCACCGTGAGGAAGAGTAGCCTCCGCTCGCCGCAACTAGAGAAAGCCCGCATGCAGCAACGAAGACCCAACAGAGCCAAAAAAAAAAAAAAAGGAAATAAAGAAAAGAGACTATCTTTGACATGGCACTGAGATGGATCAGAATTCAAATATCATGTGAATTATCATCAACATCTTGGAACCAGCTGAAGTCACTGAAATTTTTGTTTTAAAAAACATGTATATATGGGCTTCCCTGGTGGCACAGTGGTTGAGAGTCTGCCTGCCGATGCAGGGGACACGGGTTCGTGCCCCGGTCTTGGAGGATCCCACATGCTGCGGAGCGGCTGGGCCCGTGAGCCATGGCCGCTGAGCCTGTGCGTCCGGAGCCTGTGCTCCGCAACGGGAGAGGCCACAACAGTGAGAGGCCCGCGTAACGCAAAAAAAAAAAAAAAAAAAATTAAAATAAATAAATAAATAAATAAATAAATAAATAATAAAAAACATGTATAGGGCTTCCCTGGTGGCGCAGTGGTTGAGAATCTGCCCGCTAATACAGGGCACATGGGTTCGAGCCCTGGTCTGGGAAGATCCCACGTGCCGCGGAGCAACTAGGCCCGCGAGCCACAACTACTGAGCTTGCGCATGTGGAGCCTGTGCTCCACAACAACAGAGGCCGCGATAGTGAGAGGCCCGCACACCGCGATGAAGAGTGGCCCCCGCTTGCCACAACTAGAGAAAGCCCTCGCGCAGAAACGAAGACCCAACACAGCCAAAAATTAATAAATAAATTTTAAAACCATGTATAGGATTTACTTTGAAATGCATTAAAATATAAAATGTATAGATGGGTAGATATGTGATAAAGCAAATAGAACAAAATGTTGATTGTAGAATCTGGGTGGTGGTTCTATAGAAGTTCACCATCCACTTCTTTCAACTTTTCTGTGTGTTTGACATTTTCATAATAAAATGCCAGCAAAAGATACGTACAGAGTCTTGACCGTACAGCCAAGCTATGATCTTGATATTTTGTCTTTGGAAATCATTTTTTTCAACCTAAATATATGAAGGAATGCGGTGACTTAAAAAGAAAGTATCTTCTAATGCCCATTTCCTTGATGACTGACTCTTCCACACTTTAAGAAGCTCTGTAGAAGTTGGGGTTTCTTGAGTCAAAGTTCAGAAGCCCAAGATTAATAACAGTCACAATCACAGTAGGACAAATGGGTGTTTAGTGTAGCAATCACCATTCTAGATGCTTCACATTTAATCCTCACAAAACTCTTTGGGATACAGAGTATTATTAGCCCCATTTTACAGATGAGGAAACAGAGGCATAGAGAGAGAATAAGTAAATCACCCAGAGTCACAGAGCTAGTAAGTGGTGGGTTAGTAACACTGAGTACTTGATTCTGTCAGATAACTAACCCCAAACTAAGCTTAATGGGAGGTGGAGAGCGGTTATCAGTGGAATTCGGATTTGTTTGTTTTTTTTTGTTTGTTTGTTATTGCTTGTTTGTGCTCTGAATTACATAAAGGATGTCCTCTTGTGATCAGAAGCAAGCTCATCTATGCCGGCTATCACTGTTAAAAGGACAGTCTTAAAAATGTGCGGAATTATCATTGTGATCATTGTTAAATCCAGCTATCCACTCCTACCTCTGCTGACTTCTCCTGTGGACATTATGGTGTATTCCCTTCATTCTAAATATGACATTGAATAATTAGAGGACTGTATTTTTCTAACAAAATTGTTTTCTGAAAACCTTTTATAGGGAAAGCAGAGAATATGAAAGCCTATCTAAAGAGTGCAGAAGGCTATTTTGTCCTGAATAAAAGCACTACGATTGGAAGGCATGAAAATTCAGACCTTGTTTTAGAGGTAAGACCTCTTCCTAGCCAGTCCCCGACCCTCCCTACCCCTCACACCACCAAAAGTCCTGGCTGTTCTGTGGACTCCAGTCTCTTGTAAAGCACAGCCTCTGGCTAACAGTCCCAGCCTTCCTCGGTGTGCCACCAATAACCATTCCCCACATGTGCTGGGTCTCCCTGGCACATGTGGTAAGAATGAGCACAGTGCAAAGTGCGATGGGCCCTGTGTCCTTTGCTGACTGTGTGTGCAGTGTCCCACCCTGATGGCGCGGTTTGGAAGGTGGGCGTAGAGCTGATGCTTGACCTTCACCTGCTCCGCGTCTGGCAGCCACGGCCACCTGAAGTGCCCAGCTTGAGCAATGGCCTCTCGCCCTTTCCAGAGCTTCTGGAGACTACGGGCCCCTCAGAGCCCTCCCCCGCCCCTGTACCTCCAAGTAGTAAATCAGGGTAAGCCCTGGGCATGGCCTCAGTGCTCTCTCACTTCATTTCATTCCATTCTCTGAATTAGCTGTGGCTTGGTCCACAGTCCCAGCTCATTGACAGCCAAGGAAGTTGGAAGAAATTGTAAGTAAGGAATTATAAAAACAGTGGCTTTGAGCCTTTTAACATTTTGAAAGGGATAAAATATTGAAGCAGAAAGAGAAATGCAATGGAATCCCTTTAGGACTGTGAAAGGCAGACCACTGTCAGACTTCACTCAACAGAGTTTTTTAAACTTTATTTTGAAATAATTATAGATGCACAAATGGTAGAGAGAATGGCACGAAGCATGTGTGGAGTCCTGTGCCATTTTACCACGTGTGGATTTGGGTGTGGCCCTCAGGATATAGGAGTATTCCATCATCAGAGATGTCCCTTGTGATGCTCCTTTTATAGTCACAATTCCTCCTCCCACCATCGTCCCCACGCTCCGAAAACCACTAATCTGTTCTCCGTCTCTATAATTTTCATCATTTATCTATGACCTTTGCGATTGTTTTTTTTTTTTTTTTTAGTCATTGTAATGCCCTTGACATCCATTTAGGTTATTAGCTTGTTCTTTTATTGCTGAGTAATAGTCCACGGTATGGACGTATCACCTATGTTTAACCATTCACTTTTTGAAGGACATTTTGTTTCCATTTGGGGCTATTACAAATAAATGTACTATAAACATTTGTATACAGGTTTTTGTGTGAACATAAGTTTTTATTTCTCTGTGATAAATGCTCAGGAGTATGATTGCATGGATTAACATATGTGTTTATATAGATTCGGTTTGTAAAGAAACTGCCAGACTTATCCAGCATGGCTGTACCATTTTTCATTTCCACCAGCAATGTATGAGACACATCCTCACCAGCAATTAGCATAAACACTGTTTTTCATTTTAGCTGTTTTAGTAAGTGTGTAGTGGTATCTCATCATAGTCTTAACTTGCATTTCCCAAATCGATAGTGATGTTAAATGTCTTTTCATGTACGTGTTTGCCTTCTGCATATCCTCTTCAGTGAAATATCTCTTCATATCTTTTAAGTGTCTCTAATCGAATTGTTAATTTTTTTACCATTGAGTTTTGAGAATTCTTTATGTATTTTAGATATGAGTCCCTTGTCAGATAGATGGTTTGCAAATATTTTCTCCCATCCATAGCTTGTCTTTTCATTCTCTTAGCAGAGTATTTCACAGAGCAAAAGCTTTAACTTTTGATGAAGTCCAGGTAGTTATTTTTTCTTTTATAGATCATGCTTTTAGTGTCATGTCTAAGAACATGCCACCAGGTCCCTGACCCTGAGGATTTTCTCTTATGTTTTCTTCTAAGTGTTTTATAGTTTTATGTTTAAATCTATGAACCATTTTGGGTTCACTGTCGTTTATGATGTGAGATTTAGGTCAAAGTTCATTTTTCTTGCATGTGGATATTTAGTTGTTCCAGAACCATTTGTTGAACAGACTATCCTTTCTCCATTGAATTGCTTTTGCAAGTTTGTCAAAAATAATCTGGCCATACTTTCTATGGGGGCTACTTCTTAGTTCCCTATTATGTTTCATGGATCTATTTGTCATAATGGATCTACCATTATGAGATAGCCTTGATTACTGTCGCTATGTAAGTCTTAAATCAGGTAGAGTGATTCCTCCCACTTTTCTTTAAAAAAAATTTTTAACCTATTCTAGTTCCTTTGCCTTTCCATTTACATTTTAGTGTAAGCCTGTCTGTATATACAAAATATCATGCTGTAATTTTGATTGGAATTGTGTTTAATCCTATATAACAATGTGAGAATAATTGATATACTCCTACATTGTCTTCCAATTCATGAACATGGTATATTTCTCCATTTATTCAGTGTCTCTCATGAGTGTTTTGTAGTTTTCAGCATACGAGTCCTGAACATGTTTTGTTAGATTTACACTTAAGTATATCTCTCTCTTTTTTTTTTTGAGTGATTGTAAATGGTATTATATTTTTAATTTTGGTGTCCACATGTTCATTGACAGTATATAGATATACAGTTGATTTTTGTATGCTTCTTGGTATCTTGGAACCTTAACTGTACTTTCTTATATAAGGGCTTTTGTAGATTTCTTGGGATTTTATACATAAACAATCATGTCATCTGCAAATAAGAACAATTTTATTTCTCCTTTCAGAAAAGGAGATGTGAATGCCTTGAATCTTCTTTTCCTTGCTTTATTTCCCTGGTTAAGACTTCCAGGACTCTGCTGAACAAGAGCAGTGTATAAATCCTTATATTCACTTGTTCCTGACCTTAGGGGAAAAAAGTCAGTCTTTAACCGTTAAGTACGAGGTTAGCTGTAGGGTATTTATACATGTTCTTACCAAGTGAGAAATTTCCCCCTTTATTCCTAGTTTTCTGAGAATGTTTATTGTAAACGCAACAGATTTAAAGATAACTCCATGAACGTCCCCGTGAGATTCTCCTCCATGATATGGTCTCCCTTCAAGGACACAGAACATCTGTTCAGTGTGCAAAGTGGGAGGAAAAAGAAGAAGAAGAAGAACTGTAGTTTCTTCTTTATCCTAACAAGGCATAGATTTGGGGTAGTTTTATTTCCTGTCTGGCTAAAGTAGAGACAGAGATCTCTGTTTTGAACCTGACTATGATATTAGAAAACTGTAGTAATTTTTAAAAGCACAGGCTTTGGAGATAGACAGAGCTGGGTTTGAATCTCATTAGGCTACTTTGTGGCTGAGTGACTTCAACCAAATTACTTAATCACTCTGAGTTCCTTTTCCCTGTCTGTAAACCTCTTACCTCACAGGTTTATTCTGAGGATTAAGTGAGAAATGCATAGAAAGAGCCTGGCATGTGGTGGTCAGTGAATGACACAATGATCATTATTATGGTCTCCTAAAACAGAGACTGAGAAGAATCCTCAGAGGTGCACAGGGTTGAGATGAGGATCCACTGACATTAATAAGCCATTTGGAAAAGGGAACTAATGAGGACAGTTATTAACTAGACAGAAATTGAGTTGCATTCATTGTATATAAATAATTGACTGCTTACTGCTCCTCGGACTTAGCTTAAGAAATACGTCACTAGGCTTCCCTGGTGGCGAAGTGGTTGAGAGTCCGCCTGCCGATGCAAGGGACACGGGTTCGTGCCTGGTCCGGGAATATCCCACATGCCGCGGAGCGGCTGGGCCCGTGAGCCATGGCCGCTGAGCCAGCGTGTCCGGAGCCTGAGCTCTGCAACGGGAGAGGCCACAACAGTGAGAGGCCCGCGTACCGCAAAAAAAAAAAAAAAAAAAAAAAAAATTCAGGGATTTATATTACTAAAAAGTCATCATTGCATTTACCCAGAGGTTACATCTAGCAAATAAAAAAGATTGTTTATTTGCTTGGATCAATCCTAAAGAATAGGCAGTCATGCTTCTAAAGATTTCTACTCATCAGCAAGGCTGACATGTTGTTTGACTATTGGTATCATAGTATTTCGACATCATTTACTCTTTCCGATAATGGAAGGTAGTTACATGCTTCTTGTTTTTAAAAATTGGGAGAAAGGAAAATATAAGGAAGAAAATAAAGGTCACTTGTAATCATTTGGCTCAAGGAAATATCAATATTGATATTTGCAGGGTTTTACCCTCCAGACTTTTTTCTATATCCTGTAAGGAGTTTGGTTCCCTAAGGCAATAGGAAGCCTGTTTATAGCCAGGCTAGTGAGAACTGTTTATAGTCAACAGTGATAACTGTTGCTATCACTCATTCATTGCACAGTATTTACCCAGAGCCTCAGCACCGAGCCTAGTCTACGGGTACAGTGATGGCAGAACTGGACATGGTCCCTGCCATCAGGAAGCTGCCAGGAGAGAGAGAAATAAGTCAAATGATCCCACAAAGGTGTGACTAATTCCATTCCAACATTGGGGCTGTAAAGGAAAGGAATATGGAAGACAAGGAGGACTTAACTAGACAATAGGAGAAGGGAATGGCATGTGCAAGGGCCCTGGGGTGGAAGAGCATATTGTGAACCCAAGGGACTGAGAGAAAACCAGGGCGTCCAGAAGTCAGAGTGGGAAGGAGGAGGGCTAAGGGACAAGTCGGCCTCCTTCATGTCACCATAAGGGTTTTGATCTTTATCTGAAAGCAGTGGGAAGAAGGCTTGAAGGATTGTAAACAAGGGGGAGACCTGCCAGTGAACATCCCAGCTGCTGTGTGCAGGCGAGCCATCAGGAGCTCTATTCACAATCTCCCCTCTCCCATTTTACATGGCTCAAAAGCCTCAGCCTTGCTCATTTCACAGCTAAACCTTGCAAGTTATAATTTATATGATTTGATGTGCCTTGTAAACTGTAATCTTTAGAGTTGGATGTGGCTGTTATTTAAACTCTGCTGAGAAAGGGACTCAGTTCTTCCAGAATGAAGAAACACCAAAGCCAGTGGTTGTTGGATTTTCCGCATGTTTAAGAGTGGTTGTTCAACATGAACTCCTAGGCATTCTGACCCAGTGGGTTTGGGGTAAGGCCCAGGAATCTTCACATTTATATGCTCCCCAGGTTCAGGTGGGGGGAATGGAGTCCCCTGGAGTTGGCTCCAGGACCACACTTTGAGAACCCCACCATCAGTGCTCCCTCCCTCTCCGTTCTTGATCAGCAGAACTCCTGCTTGTGTGTGTGTGTGTGTGTGTGTGTGTGTGTGTGTATTCTTTCAATAAACTTTGTTTTGAGGAAAAGAGAAGCGAAGGGTAAACAATGAAGGGCTGACTGACCCTACCCCTCCCCAGGGACTCCCCCAGTCCCACCCTGGGGAAGTCCTAGGATCCCTAGAAGACTGAGCTCTAGGACAGCCCAAGTCAGCGCAGGGCTGCAGCTACGAGGGTGGAGATGGAAGAGAAAAAGAAAGAACAGACATGACAGGGGGATGAAATGCTGGTGTCCACCCCTCACCCTCGGTGATCAGTGTCCTGCCAGCCATCTCCTTTCTCATGGGTGGAGCCATCTCTCCAGCCTGTGTCAGCCCTTCTAGCGTGGTATCTGAGGGTCGTGAAGCCAGACTGATCTCATACACACACCCCAGATCCCATCCAGCCGGATGACTCTCGTCCCTTTTCCTGGCCCCTGCCAGTTCTGGGCTCCCTCTCAGAAAAGAACCAGAGCCTACACCATAATCTTGTTTATTATTATTAAACAAGGCTGCTGGGATTCTCCTATTATTTGCATCATTTCACGGACGTGCAGGTATGTCTGCTCTGTCAAAGGACACATACAGCTGTAACTCTGATGGGCATAGCCAAATTGTCCACCAGAGGTTTCCGGATGTGGTGTCCTGCCAGCAGTGGACGCCCGTCTCCCACTCCCTCCCCAGCCTAGGGTGCTGACCCCCCATTGGATGTTCACTGATCTACGGGGTGAAGTATGGTACCTGTGTAATTCACATTTCTGTTATTCTAAGCGAACACCTGCATTTTGGGACATAAGGTGACAGGTGGACTCTCTGTGGGGAAATCCACGGAATGAAACAGGCCTGGGAGGGTGCACTTGCTGGCTCCCCATCTGCATCACGCTTGTCCTCCTGCCTGGGTCGTGCTCCCATCCTCCCCCCTCACCCCCACCTCACCCCTGGCTTCTCCCCAAGTGCTCCTTGCTCTGGGGGTTCACCTGTTTGGTCTCACCAGTCCTCAGGGAATGTTTTGTCCCCTGTTTGGGAACTGGCGGCTGATTTCATTGGTCAGTACCCACCACAGCAATTGATGGGACTAGTTTCTCACCAGCAGATGGAGGGCTTCCAAGAGGAAACGTTCAGAGGAAAGGGCTAGATCGTGATCTCATTTTTCTTTTTTTTTTTTATTGTGGTAAGATATGCATAACATAAAATTTACCATCTTAACCACTTTTATTAAGTGTGCAGTTCAGTGGCATTAAATATATTCACACTGTTGTGCAGCCATCAC
Source organism: Mesoplodon mirus (assembly GCF_964341445.2). Lineage (NCBI taxonomy): Eukaryota > Metazoa > Chordata > Mammalia > Artiodactyla > Ziphiidae > Mesoplodon > Mesoplodon mirus. The sequence continues at coordinate 92,238,401 of NC_138983.1, read as the reverse complement.
CCCCATCCATCTCCAGAACTGTTTGAGTCTTGCAGAACTGAAACTGCACCCATGAAACAACAACTCCCCTTATCCCCCAATCCCAGCCCCCAGCAACCACCGTTCTGCTTTCTGTCTCTATGACCTTGGCTACTCTGGGTATCTCATATAAGTAGAATCATAACAGTATTTGTCTTTTCATGACTGGCTTCTTTCACTGAGTATAATATCCTTTCACTGAGTATAATGTCCATGTTCATCCAGGCTGTATCATGTGTCCGAATTTCCTTCCTTTTTTAAGGCTGAATAATATTCCATTGTGTGGATTCACCACATTTTGTTAATTCATTCATCTACTGATGGACACTTGGGTTGTTTCCACCTTTTGGCTGTTGCAAACAATGCTATGAACATGGGTGTATAAATATCTCTTCAAGGCCCTGCTTTCAGTTCTTTGGGATATATACCCAAAAGTAGACTTGCTGGATCATATGATAATTTTATTTTTAATTGTTTGAGGAACTGCCATGCTGTTTTCCATAGTGGCTGCACCAAGTTACATTCTCACAACAGGGCACAAGGGTTCCACTTTCCCTGCGTCCTCACCAACACTTGTTATTTCCCTTTTTTTTTTAATAGTAGCCATTCTGATGGATGTGATATGAAAGAAAGATCATAATCTTTTGAATAGCATACATAATACAAACAGCTACAGCATACATTTATGGACTACTTACTGTATCTCACATGGCTTTATACATCATCTATGTATGTTCTGTATATATATTTATAGAATTATATCCACAAAACAAATCCTGTGAAGGTGAGAACTACTATTATCATTATTGTCCTCATTTGATGACATGGACATGGGACTCAGAAAGGTTAAGGAACTGGCCCAAATCACACAGCTAGACGGTGGAGGTGGGGCTGAGTTTCAGACTGAGCTGACTCAAGCTTCTAAAAACAGAAGCTTCACTTTTTGAGTGTAAATTTAGCTTTGGGAACATCTAATATCTAAATTGGAAATTCTCAGTTAACTGAGATAACAAGATAATTGACTAAGCTAGGGAAATTCCACTCTGTGGAATCGAGAATGGGGGTTGTCAGTGAAATGTGAGATGAATGTTCTTGTGATCCTCATTCATGCAACAGACTGAGGTGTTGCCATCTAGGGGGGGATTTGGGTAAAGAGGAAACGTTGACCTGGTGCTTTCCCAGGAAGAGGAGCATTGGGGCTGTTAAATGGGGGCCCAGCAAGAAACACCACTTATCTCTCCAATACAGCCAGAGTAAGTCCTCTGCTTATAAGGACTGGTGGAGTTCAATTAGTCCCACCTGGATAACCCAGGATAGTCTCCCACTTTTTAAAAATTTTTTTAAAAGTTTTTGGCTGGGTTTGGTCTTCGTTGCTGAGCACAGGCTTTCTCTAGTTGCAGCGAGCGAGGGTTACTCTTTGTTGCGGTGCACGGGCTTCTCATTGCAGTGGCTTCTCTTGTTGTGGAGCACGGGCTCTAGGCACGCAGATTCAGTAGTTGTGGCTCGTGGGCTCTGGAGCGCAGGCTCGGTAGTTGTGGCACACGGGCTTTGTTGCTCCATGGCATGTAGGATCTTCCCGGACCAGGGCTCGAACCCGTGTCTCTTGCATTGGCAGGCGGATTCTTAACCACTGCAACACCAGGAAAGTCCTTAGTCTCCCTCTTTTAAGAGCACTGATTAGTAACCTTGACATCATCACAGTCCCTTTGGCCACGTCATGGAGCATATTCCCAGGTTCTGGGGATCAGGGCATGGGCATCTTTGGGAGACCATTCTGCCCAGCACATTAATACTACCACTTGACTGGACCGTTGCTTTGGGACTGGTCTGAGAGCTTTCTGGAAGAATCAGTAGGATCAATGCCACAGGCCACGGAGAAAGATGGCTGGATGAGCTGGCAGGTGATAATCCCGTTACCAAGAGGGCAGGAAGCAGGACTGGTTGAGTGAGCACCTGAACATCCCGGAAGCGGCCAGGCAGTTTGGGGCCTGGAGATGAACCAGGGGTTGGAAATACACACCTGCGAATCGAGGGGGTGGCACAGTGGCCCCAGCCCATGGACAGAGTGAGGAGGAAACGGACATCTGAGGGGAGAGGAGCCCGGCGTGGAGACCTGGAAGCAGTCAGAGAGGTGAGGGAGCCAGAGAGCTGCTGCCAGGCTGAGGGTATTCATCACAGAGACAGCTTGCTTTGTGCCAGGTACTGTTCTGGGCACTTTCGAGTGTATTAACTCATTTCATCCTTAGGAGGTTAGTGTTGTTTGCCCCACTTTACAGATGAGGGCGTTGAGGCACAGATAGGCTGATTATCCTGCCTGAGGTCACAGAGGGAGGCTGGGGCACTGGGCACCACGCTCAGGCAGTCTGATTTCAGGACCAGCCTCTCCTGAGGCCTTGCCGGTCCACAGGGCTCTCCCGGGGAGACCGGGGAGGAAGGATCCAGCTGACGGGGAAGCAGAGAAGCTTCTTCTTTCCTTCCAATCCCAGACCCGTCGTCTCACCAGCGCCTGGCCGTTTCCTCATATCCTTATTCTTTTGAAAACCCCATTTTTTTTTTTTTTTACTATTTCTGCACTACATCCCTTTCTGGAGGCAGTGGGGGGATGGGGCTGGGGGATGGGATAGCCTAGAACCAAAAGGTTAAAAGAAATAGATAAAACACACACACACACACACACACAAACACACACACACAAGTTAATTTCAAAAATGTTATCCCACTCCTTTGAACATGTCACCAAGCAGTACCTTTTGTCAATCCTACGAAGCCCAGCTTATCAAACTCATTTTTGCTGCTCAGGGAGCAACCAAAGAGAAGCAAAGAACCATGCCCCAGGCTGCACAGCTGGAAGGTAGCAGAGGTGAGACTTGAACTCAAGGCTTTCTAACTCCAGAGCCCATCCTCTTGCTCATAATAGAGAACATTTCCCATTTGCCCTATGTTCTCTTCTAAGTGCTTTAGTATGTATTATATCATTTATACGTCACCAGTAGCTTATAAGACTGTCCTTTTGTTACCTTACAGATGAGGAAGCTGAGGTATCACTTGCCCAAGGTCACCCTGCTAGGAAGTAGGAGAGCTGGACTCGAGCCCAGTCTAATAACCACCACGTTGCCCTGCTCCCCCAACCCCTGAACCACCAGGCCACGTGCCTCTCTCTGACAACTGTGTCACATGTCACAGGGAGGCCGACAGCCCGAGGAGGCCCCCGAGGGCAATGGCAGTGGGTTGAGGACCCAGCGGGAGAGGAACCTCTTGAAGCCATTTGACAATAAAGGAAAGGAAGGGGGAAGGGGCGGTGTTTCCAGGCCGAGGGGGTGGTGAGCACGTTCACAGGTTAGACGGAAGTTACACTGTCAAGGTGAGGATGCAGAAGAGGAGATGGTTGAGGAGAGGGACCAGACCAGGGTGGGATGAAGGCAGGACCACCCGGAGGCCCTTGGCAGCTAGGAGAAGTCTTGAAGGTCCCATCTAGGAGCTTCTCCATGCCTGGGAAGTCCAGGTCCTGGCAGGGAGCTGAAGGCACATTCACAGGGGTGTGGAGTGATGGAGGGGAGTTTCCTGAAGGGACTCCATAGGGAGTGGGCAGGGCTCAGAGAAACCACAAAGGATAGTGCAGGGCCCAGAGCTAGTATGAGTGAGGACTGTTCCCACCCCCAGAGCTGAGGGGTGAGGGGCAGGGGCATTTCCTGGGACCCGGAGACCCCGAGGGCTGGGTAGAGTCCTCTGAGGGAAGCTGTGTGGCCCCAGAGAATGGAAGCCAGGGGAGTAAGTACCCCAAGCTCTCTCCTCCCTGCTCTGATCTCTAACCCCCCCATTGGCCAAACCCAACCAGAAACCAGACACAAGGAGCCCATCAGCCCATGGATGTAGCCGCACAGGTGGGCCTGCTGGGCAGAGGGCGCCGTGTAAAGGGATGGAGGAGGGTCGGGAGAAGCAGACGGAGGATGCAGGCAGGTGCAGGAGGTGAAGACCTAGGAGGCTGTTGTCAAAGTAGAATGAAAAGCCTGAGAGCAGGGACCTGCTGGCTGGGGGGCCCAAAGGGCACTGGGCCAGCCTCAGGACAGAAGTGTGAGGGTGGCAGGAGGGTTTGGGGGCCAGGATGGACTTGAAGGAGCTGGTGAGCTTGAGCAGGGCCCAGGCTGGGTGAGCATAGGGCATTACCCATAGGGAGCAAACAGGGAGCAAAGGCTACGTGACTCAAGGAGAGGACGAGACAGAGGATAAGGAAGGCCGGGAGTGGGAGGTTATGGTCTGAGATGGGGCTTCCCAGTGCCAGGTGATGCAAGGTTGAAACCTAGCTCCAAAGGACGGTTCCAGGTACACGTCGAACCTCAGCGACAATGTCAGTGAACCTCAGGGCAATGTCATAACTAAGTCAGCTTCCCGAGGAGGCTTCCTTAAAGCACAGGGGTCGTCAGAGCAGATGGTCATTGTTAATAGAAGTTTAAACGTCTCAATATTTTATGGACTCACTATATACTTTTTAAAGACATTTTCAATGCAGGAGCCTTAAAAAATGCACTTGTTTTGTATATTAGGTCCTGCCTGTCTCCTCTCTCATTATTAAATCACTCTCTACTCTGAAAATCACAGGGTACAAATCAAAGGTACAAGTTTTGGAATTAGACTTGGGTTCAAACCCTGACATTGCCCTGGGCCAGCATCCTGATGTTGAGTGAGTCCCTTCATCTTAGCCATTTTTTAAATCGTGGTAAAATACCTATAAAGTTTACCGTCTTAACCACTTTTAAGTGTACAGATCAGTAGTTGTAAGTTATTCACATTGTTGTGCAACCAGCCTCAGAATTTTTCATCTTGCAAAACTGAAACTGTACCCATTAAAGAACAATTCCCCGTTTCCCCTTCCCCAGCTCCTGGCAACCCCCGTTCTATTTTGTTTCTATGAACTTGACTACTTTATGTACCTCACACAGTGGAATCATACAAAATTTGCTTTTTTGTGACACTTACTTCACATAATGTCCTCACGGTTCATCCATGTTGTAGCATGTGTCAGAATTTCCTTCCTCCTACACTGAATAATATTCCACTGTATGGATGGACCACATTTTGCTTATCCAATCATCGGTCAGTGGGCACTTGGGTGGCTTCCACCTTTTGGCAATTGTGAATAATGCTACTATAAACATGAGTGTACAAATAACTCTTTAAGTTCCTGCTTTCAATTCTTTGGGGTATATACCCAGAAGTGGACTTGCTGGATCATATGATAATTTTATTCTAAATTGTTTGAGAAGCCGCTCTACTGTTTTCCATATCAGCTGCACCATTTTACATTCTCAGCAGTGCATAAGTGTTCCCCTACTCTACATCCTTGCCAACACTTGTTATTTTCTGTTGCTGTTTGTTTGTTTTTGATAGTAGCCATCCTAATGGGTATGAGGTGGTATCTCACTGTGGTTTTGATTTGCATTTCCCTAATGACTAGTAATGTTGAGCATCTTTTTATATGCTTGTTGGACATTTATATATCTTCTTTGGAGAAATGTCTATTCCAGTTCTTTGCCCATATTTGATCAGGTTATTTGGGGGTTCTTTTTTGTTGTTGTTGTTGAGTTATAGTTCTCTATATATTCTTCATATTAACCCTTTTTCAGATTTGTGTTTTGCAACTATTTTCTCCCATTCTCTAGATGGCCTTTCACCCTGTTTATTGTGTCCTTTGATTCACAGAAGTTTTAATTTTTGATATAGTTGAATTTATCTATTTTTACTTTTGCTGCCTATGCTTTTGGTATCATATCCAATAATGCATTGCCAAATCCAATGTCATAAAGCTTTCCTCCTGTGCTTTCCTCTAAAAGTTTTATAGTTTTAGACTCTGTTTAAGTCTTTGATCCACTTTGAGTTAATTTTTATACATGGTGTAAGGTAAGAGTTCAACTTAATTCTTTTGCAGTCTTTCCCAGCATCATTTGTTGAAAATACTGCTCTTTCCCCATTGAATAATCTTGGCACCCTTGTCAAAAATCATTGGACCATATATGCAAAGTTTTATTTCTGTGCTCTCTATTCTATTCTATTGGCCTATGTGCCTGACCTTATGTCAGTATCACACTGTTTTGATTACTGTACCTTTGTATGCAGTAAGTTTTGAAATCAGGAAGTGTGAGACCTCCAACTTTGCTTTTCTTTCTCAAGAGTATTTTGGCTATTTGGGGCCCACTGAGATTCCATATGAATTTTAGGATGGATTTTTCTATTTCTGCCAAAACTGCTGTTGGGATTTTGAATCTGTAGATCCTGCTGTGTAGTAATGACATCTTAACAATATTAAGTCTTCCAACCCACGAATACAGGGTGTCTTTCCATTTATTTGTGTCTTTAATTTCTTTCAGCAGCCCTTTGTAGTTTTCAGTGTACACATCTTTTACCACCTTGGTTAAATTTATCCCAAAATATGTTATTCATTTTGATGCTATTGTAAATGAAATTATTTTCTTAACTTCCTTTTCAGATTGTTCATTGTGAGCATATAGAAACACAACTGATGTTTGTGTGTTGATTTTGTGTCCTACGATTTTGCTAGTGAATGTTATTTATTAGTTCTAGGAGGGTTGTGGTTTTTCATGGACTCTTTAGGATTTTGTACATGTAAGATCATGTTGCCTGTGAACAGAGATAATTTTACTTCTTCCTTTCGAATTTGGATGCCTTTATTTCTTTGTCTTGCCTAATTGCTCTGGCTAGGACTTCCAGTACTTTGTTGAATAGAAGTGGCAAAAGCAGGTATCCTTATCTTATTCTTGAAATTAGAGGAAAAGCTTTCAGTCTTTCACCTTTGAGTATGATGCTACCTGTGGGCCTTTCATATTTGACCTTTATTATGTTGAGGTAATTTCCCTCTATTCCCTGTTTGTTGAGTGCTTTTATCATGAAAGAGTGTTGCATTTTGTCAAATGCTTTTTGTACATCAATCGAGATGATCATTTTTTTCTTTCTTTCTGTTAATGTGATGTATTACGTGGATTAATTTTCATATGTTGAACCATCAAGTCTGCATTCCAAGAATAAATCCCACTTGGTCATAGTGTATGATCCTTTTAATGTGCTGTTGAATTTGGTTTCCTCCTATTTTGTTGAGGATTGTGGTATCAGTGTTCATAAGAGATACTGGTCTGTAGTTTTCTTGTAGTGTCTTTGTCTGGGTTTGGTATCAATGTAATGCTGTCCTCTCACTTCACCATTTGAGTCTCAGCTTCTTCATCTCTAAGATGGAGATAATAATAGAGACCCTGTTTAGGGCTGTCATGCAGATTAAATGATAAAAATGCACACAAAATGCTTCAGCAGGGCCCAGTTCACAGGATGCCCTCACAATATGTTAGATGATGATAAGGATAATAATAAAAATAATAATAAATAAATAACAGTTCATCTCATAGTTGGACAGCTGAGTAGGATGGAGCTTATACAGTCAGTCTGTATTAGCAGCAGGGCGTCTGTCCAGGAGCAGCATTTAGCAATTTTTGCAAGTAAAGGGAGCGAGTGATATTATAGGGCCGAACTACGAAGCTGTCTCCTGGCCTGACATGTGGCAGATGCTCACCCAAATTTGTGGAGTCATTTAAAACTTCCTGCTTGCTTTGATTTCTTAATAATGGCTTGACAGTTTTTGAGGAACTGAAAGCAGTGAAGCCTGGCAAGAGACAAACAAAATGTAACACACAGATTTTCTCTCATTCATGGGTTATCAAAGGTTCAAAGGACACAAAGATCAATGGCAATGGTGATGAAGATGATGTGGGTGACATTTTCCAAAGAACTAATGTGTTTTCATTTTTTTAATACTTTATTTTTTTGAACAGTTTTAGGTTTACAGGAATTTTAGCAGAGAATACAGAGAGTTCCCATATATCCACCCCTCCAATACACACAGTTTCCCCTATTATTAACATCATGCATTAGTGCGGTACATTTGTTACAACTGATGAACCAATATTGATATGCTATTATTAACTAACTCCATAGTTTACATTAGGGTTCACTCTTTGCATTGTACGTTCTTTCGTTTTGACAAATGTATAGTGACAAGTATCCACCATTACAGTATCATAAAAAAATATTTTCACTGCCGTAAAATCCCCTGTGCCCCTCGTCTTCATCCTGAGCCCCAGAGCCCCTGTGCCCCTGGCAAGCACTGATCTTTTACTCTCCTTATAGTTTTACTTTTTCCAGAATTTCATACAGTTGGAATCATACGGTATGTAACCTTTTCAGACTAGGTTCTTTCACTAAGCAATATGCATTTAAGATTCCTCCATGTCTTTTTTGTTATTTGATAACTCATTTATTTTTATCACTAGTATTTCATTGTATGGATGTACCACAATTTGTCTATCCATTTACCTTTTAAAGGACATCTTGGTTGCTTCCAGTTTTTGGCAGTTATGAAGAAAGATGCTGTAAGCATGTATCCAAAATCAATGAGTCTTCATGGATATAGAGAACAGACTGTGGTTGCCAAGGGGGAGGGGGTTGAGGGAGAGATGGAGTGGGGGGTTGAGGTTAGCAGATGTGAGCTGTTACATCCAGGATGGAGAAACAACAAGGTCCTACTGTAGAGCACAGGGAACTATATTCAATATCCTGTGATAAAGCATAATGGAAAAGAATATTTTAAAAAGAATGTATATATATGTATAACTGAATCACTTTGCTGTACAGCAGAAATTAATACAACATTGTAAATCGACTACATTTCAATAAAATAAATAAATAAACAATATAAATGAGTCTTAAATGTCAACAATAAGAAACCAAACAACCCAACTTAAAAATGGGCAAAAGAGCTCAACAGACACCTCACCAAAGAAAATCTACAGATGTCAAATCAGCATATGAAAAGATCTTAAACATCATACATCATTAAGGAATTTCAAATAAACATGAAATATCTCTTCATTTATTTAGACTACTTTGATTTCTTTCATCAACATTTTGTAGTTTTCTTCATATACCTCTTCATATAGCTAAGTATTTTGTTAGATTTATTCCTAAGTACTTCAGTTTTTTTTTTTTTTTGGTGCTAATGTAAATGGTGTTGTGTTTTTAATTTCATATTCCACTTGTTCATTGTTGGTATATAGGAAATCAATTGACTTTTGTATATTAATCATGTATCCTGCAACCTGGTTATAATTGCTCATTAGTTCCAGGAGGGCTTTTTGTCGGTTCTTTGGGATTTTCTGCATAGACAACCATGCCATCTGCAAAATGGGCAAAGATCTGAACAAACACCTCACCAAAGAAGATTTCTTTTTCCTTCCCAATCTATCTTTTATTCTCTTTTCTTGCCTTGTTGCATTAGCTAGGAGATACAGTACAATGTTGAAAATGCGTGGTGAAAGGGGACATCTTCACCTTATTCCTGATCTTAATTGGAAAGTTTCTAGTTTCTCACCATTAAATATGACGTTAGCTTTAGGGTTTTTATAGATGTACTTTATCAGGTTGAGGAAGTTCCCCTCCATCCCTAATTTGCCAAGAGTTGTTGTGGTGGTTTGGTGGTTTGTTAGTTTATCATGGATGGTGTTTAATTTTGTCAAATGCTCTTTTTGCATCTACTGTTATGATAATGCGATTTCTCTGCGCTGTTGATGTGATGGATTACATTAATTGATTTCCAAATATTGAACCAGCCTTGCATACCTGGAATAAATCCCACTTGTCTGTGGTGTAGAACTCTTTTTATACATCACTGGATTCAATTTGCTCATATTTTGTTGAGGATTTTGCATCTATGTTCATGGGAGGTATTGGTCTGCAATTTTCCTGTTTTGCAATATCTTTATCTGGTTTTGCTATTAGAATAAGCTTGGCCTCACAGAATGAGCTGGGAAGTGTTCTCTCTTCTTCTATTTTCTGGAAGAGATTATTGAGAACTGGTATCATTCTTTCCTTAATGTTTGATAGAGTTGACCAGTGAACCCATCCAGGCCTGGTGCTTTCCATTTTGGAAGGTTATTCATTATTGATTCAAATTCTTTACTAGATATGAGTCTTTTCAGAGTATTTATTTCTCCTTGTGTGAGTTTCAGTAGATTGTGTCTTTCAAGGAAATGGTCCACTTCATTAACTTATAAAATCTGTGGGCATAGAATTATTCATAATATTCCTTTATTATCCCTTCAGTGTCCATGAGATCAGTAGTGATGCCATCGCTTTCATTTCTGATCTGAGTAATTTGTATCTTCTCTCTTTTTTTCTTGGTTATCCTGCTAGAGGTTTGTCAATTTTATTGATCTTTACAAAAAAAAACCAAACAGCTCTTTATTTTGCTGACTTTTCTCTCTTGTTTTCCTGCTTTTTATTTCATTCATTGCTTCTTTTCTTCTGCTTGTGGTAGGCTTATATTGCTCTTCTTTCTCTAGTTTCATAAGGTGGAAGCTTAGATCTTTTCAAATGTATGCCTTCAATGCCATAAACTTCCCTCCAAGCACTGCTTTCACTGCATCTTGCAAATTTTCATAGGTTGTATTTTCATTTTCATTTAGCTCAAGATAAATTTTTATTTCCCATGAGACTCCCTCCTTGACCCATCTGTTATTTAGAGGTGTGTTGTTTAATCTCCAAATATTTGGGGATTTTCCAGCTGTCTTTCTGGTATTGGTTTCTAGCCTAATTCCATTGTGTTCTGAAAACGTACTTTGCATAATTTCTATTCTTTTACATTTGTTGAGGTATATTTCGTGGCCTGGAATGTGGTCTGCTTGGTGAATGTTCCATGGGAGCTTGAGAAGGATGTGTGTTTTGTTGCTGTGGGATGAAGCTGTGTGGTTGCCAGTTAGATCCAGATGATGGTAGTGCTGTTCAGTTCAACTTCATTCTTACTAATTTTCTGCCTGGTGGGTCTGCCCGTCACTGACAGAGGGCTGTTGAGGTCTCCAGCTACCATGATGGATTCATCTGCTTCTCCTTGCAGTCCTATCAGTTTTTGCCTTCCATACTTTGATGCTCTATTGTTGGGTACATACAATGAAGGACTGTTATGTCTGCTTGGAGAATCGACCCCTTTATCACTATGTATCGCCTCTCTTTATCCCTGATAACTTTCCTTCCTCTGAAGTTGGCTCTGCCTGAAATTAATAGAGCTACTCCTGCTTTCTTCTTGTGTTTCAGTATTTTAAGTGCCAAAGTGTTTGGTAGGAATTTGAAAAGTGGGTAAAGGCACAGTCATTTGAATCAGGCAAACCTGGGAACAAGCCAAGCGAGTCAAAGTGGCTGACTGTGGGCACACTTAATCGTTCTATGCCTCAGTTTCCTCATCTAAGAAATGAGTAACTATCGGACCTACTGTACAGCACAGGGAACTATATTCAATATCTTGCAGTAACCTGTGATAGAAAAGAATCTGAAAAAGAATAGATATTATATATATGTATAACTGAATCACTTTGCTGTACACCTGAAACTAACACAACATTGTAAATCAACTAGACTTCAATAAAAAATTAAATTTTTTTTTAAATGAGGAAGTATCCCTTTGAATTATTGTGAAGATGAAACGGGATAATGCAGTAAAGCACTTAGCAAATTTCCTGGCATTTGTGTAATTACACATAATGTGTCATTAATATATTCTACTAATATATGCAGTTATATTATTATCTATTCATATACTATAAGCTATTATTACTATAAGCTATTGGTTATAATTATATTGTGGGACATTAGTATAGATTTCTAAGTCCAAGTACTCTCTATGAAAGTTGGATGAGGCACTCTGAGAAGAGTAAGTTAGAAAATAGTTGCAAAGTCTCAGGCTGGAGTGGATGGCTCATAGGCAGTGTCCTGAGAAGACAGAAGACTTCGCACGTGCCCTGCAGCCCATAGTCCAGGGCGCCGGGGCCAGGGGGGGATGTGATATTTCCTCCTTGGTGCCGAGTTTTGCTCATTCTTCTTATTAAAGTGGTTACACAGGAGGTTTCTGACGCCACTGACAAATCACTGTCTGGGGTCTCTCTCTTTTGAGGGAAATGTGGTCACACCAGGGCCCCTATTGAAAAATAGATCATCTTTGGTTAGATAAATTCTGATTAGCTTTTAAGAAGCAACAGTAATAATTAAGCACATGGGAAAAACCTTCATTGTACACCAAGGCTTTTAAAAGGTAGTTATAAAACTATGTTTTGTGGTGTGAGCTCAATTGTGTTTAAACTTTTTAAAAAGATTGTAAGCATAGAGAAAAGACTGGAAGGATGTGAACCACCGTGTTCTCGGTGCCTGCCTCTGGGGGACGGGAGTCTAAGTGATTTTAATGTCTTCTTTGTGTTTTTCTCTAGTTCTCATTTTCTGCATTATTACAAAAAACATGTTATTTTAAAAATGAATAGAACAAACAACAATTATTACAAAACCTCCCCTGAACTTTAACACTTGCAGTAAATGGACAGTTGTCACTTGCCAACTGACCTTTCTGGTTTGTGTTGGGCCATTTCTGCTGTCTTGCCACTCGGGACAACCAAAAGGCTACTTGCATGGGATCAGAGAACTATCAAGTGGCCAATTCCTGGCCAATTCCCCCCGAGTTCCCTCTTGCCTCTGTGTTGCCTGACGCCCTACCCCAAAACTGGGCATCTATTCTGGGTCTGCTGTCAGGGTCTGGTGACCCTCCACTCACTAGCTGTGTGGCCTTAGGCAAGTCACTTAACCTCTCTGACCCTCAGCATCCTCCTCTTAAAATGAGGATTGCAGTGACCGTCCAGCCAGATGAAGTGGTTAGCACATTGGGGCCCCCAGTGTCAGTGGCACTAGTTATTCCTTGTTATTCCTGTTATTCCTGGCTCTGACTGTCCCCCTTCTGCATTTCAGTCTGCAGACGTCGACAACCATCACGCACTCATTGAATATAATGAGGCCGAAAGCAGCTTTGTTCTCCACGACTTCAATTCCTGCAACGGCACGTTCGTCAATGAGTGCCACATTCAGAACGTGGCTGTGAAGCTCCTACCCGGAGACATCCTGAGGTTTGGGTCCGGAGGGCTGACCTACGAACTGGTCATCGAAAACCCAGCCTCGGTGAGTCCAGGCCCCTGCGGGGTTGGGGTGGGGTGGGGTGCAGAGGTGCCGTGTTGTGTCACCTTCCGTGCAGCCTAGGGCTCGGGTACGGCCACAGGTGGAGTTCGTCTGGAGCGCGTCACTCTTCCTTTCGCGAGTCTGCGAAGTTCAGCCCCATCGCGTGGGTGCCCGGGGAGAGCGAGTCCTCGCGCCCTCTTCTGGGCATTTCGTGGAATTACATGCAAGGGTTGCCTAGCGACCAGCCCAGAGCGAGAGCGTTTTCCTGAAAAGTGAAGCTTGGCGAGGGGAGGTGGAAAGCAGGTGTGTGCTTTTGAAGATGCAGAGATGGATGCTTCCTTTTTAGGCAGATCAGTGCTCTGCAACTTCCTAGCTTTGTGACCTCGGCCAGGCTTCTCTGTATGCCTGGGTCTGGGTCTTCTCAGCGGTGCAGGGCGTTGAGAGAGTATCTATGTATAAAAAGTCAAAGTCTCTGGCCAGAGTAGACGCTCAAGGCCTGCCAGCTATTATCACACCGGATCAGAAATGTTCCCGGGATCAGGACCTAAAGTATGGCCCCAGGTTAAGCGGAACGTAACCCAAAATTCGCCCAGCAAAGCTCAGTGACCAGAAGTATCTGGTTCAGTAGGGAGGCAGGATGGGGGCTGGTTAGCAACACAGTCCTGGGTCAGAACCCCAGCTCTGCCACTGGCCTACTCGGTACGCTCTTGCACAAGCCATTGGACCCCTCGGAACCTCGGTTTCCTCATCTACAAAATGGGGCCAACGACAGCAATGACCTTGCAGGCTTATCTCGAGGGCTAAATGAGATGGTTCTAATTGTAAAACTCCCAGAATAATGCCCATTCGTGGTGAGCACACAATTAATACCTGTCGTGTGTGTCCCAGAGAGACGGCGTGTTAACCTCACTCCCCAGCACCAAGAACCCTGCATGGACTGAGACCTCCGAGGCTTAAAGTCCTTTCGGGGACGAGGCTGGGTATAAATAAATAAAGTTTAGAGAATCTAGACAGAATCCTGGGGTGTGGGTCCCCTAGGCAGCCCTAAATACTCACTCAGAGAAGATGAGCACCGTCCCTCAGGCTGCAGGGCCCGTGACACCGCATCCACCACGTTTGGCTTTGAAAACCTGGGGCAGTTTTGTCCTGCTGCTTCTCAGCCCCCTTTTCCTCCTTGGACCAACATTAAAGTGTGCTCACTTGTGGGATGCACTGGGATCCACTGGCCGCCCTGAGGAGGGGCTCCTGACCCAGAAGGTGTTGACCTGATCAGGGGTTCTCAACATGGGTTCTAAGGATCCCCCTCGTCAGAAGCACGTGGGGAGCAGACCCACAGTGCAGATCTGGGCTTCACCCCAGGCCTGAGGACTCATACTTAGGATTCCCAGATGAAATACAGGACACGCAGTGAAATCTGAATTTCAGAGAAGCAACAAATCATTGTTATGTGCAGGTGTGGCCCAACTATTGCAAGGAACCCCTTATGCTAAAATAATTATTTGGTGTTTATCTGAGCTTCAGATTTAACGGACACCCTATAGTTTATTATATATTGATTTATTCATTTCTTTATTTATGCGAAATCTGGCAACCATACACATCCTCCCTGGGAGTAGGGCCTGGGAATATGCATTCTCACAAGCTCCCTGATGATTCTGATGCACCGCCAATAGGAGGGAAACCGAAATTTAGAATCATTTGTATGGAACACTTACAGAATTTTTTAGGGATCAAAGAAAAGGGGATTTCACACTCCCAAGCCTGAAAATCCAAGTTCATGAAGTTTGATTCAATGTGCCCCAACATGTCTGATTCCAAGAATTTTTCAGGAATGTTCAGTAAAATTACAGGTTCCCAGGCCCCCTCCCTGGGAAATTCTGACTTTGTGGCTTGCCCGTGGGGAGAAGAAGAGGGGGAGCAGCAAACAATATCTGCATTTTTTTCTTCTTTTTTCCTACAAAGATATTTATTGAAATATTATTGATAGGGGCATAAAATTTGAAACCTAAATTTCCATCCAAAGGGGGCATTGTTTAATAAATTATATTGTTTAATATATTCTAAGGAGTTTAATATATTATAAGGAGTTTGTTATATATGGAATACTCTTCTGCCTTTTTAAAACACAGCTTTATTAAGATATAATTGACATGCAATAAACAGCACATGTTTAAAGTCTGTAAGTGGATGGGCTTTGACATATGGGTACACCTGTGAAACCATAGCCACAATCAAGACAGTGAACAGCTCCTTCATCCTCCAAAGTTTCCTCCGGATCACAGCATGTGTTTGTTTGCTTGCTTGCTCTTAACAGCTTCACTGAAGTACAATTTACATAACAGAAACTTCACCCATTTGAAGTGTCCAATTCAATCAATTTGAATATATTGATGGAGTTGTGCAGCCATCACCACAACCTGCTCTCAGAACATTTTCCTCCATTTCTATCACCCCAAACCTCGGAGAAACCTTGGAGGTATTTCATTTTGGGGTTTGTTTTTAACTTTTAATTTTCAAAATTATGGTAAAATACACATAAAATTTACCATCTTAACCATGTTTCAGTGTACAGTTCACAGTGGCATTAAATCTATTCACACTGTTGTGCAGCCATCACCCCCATCCATCTTCAGAACTTTGTTCATCTTCCCAAACTGAAACTCTAAGCCCAGCACATCAAACCCCCTGCTTCCTTCCTCCCCTCCCACCATGCTTTCTGTGTCTGTGAATTGGACTATTCTAGGTTCCTCATATAAATGGAACCTTACATTGTTTGTCCTTTTGTGACCATCTTATTTCACTTAGTATGATATCCTCATGGTTCATTCCAGTTGAATATTTCATTGTATGGATTCACCACATTTTGTTTACCTGTTCATCCATCCATGGCCACTTGGGTTGCTTCCACCTTTTGGCCATTTTGAGTAAGTTTGTTATGCACACGGGTGTACAACTATGGAATGGGGACTTTATTTTACAAGGTGCTTCTTATATAATTGTGGGAAAAAGTGATGACGACCTCTAACCTTGAGTAGATAAGACGGAAGAAGATGCTTTGTAAGAAGAGAAACCAGGAGAGCAGCAGGAGGAATCACTGACGTGAACAGCACTGTGCTAAGCAATTCACCTGCTCTCCCTTATTTCACGCTCATAGCAACCTATGAGATGGGTTCTCCCATGATCCCCATTTGACAGACAAGGAATCCGAAACTTAGAGAGGTTAAGTAATTTCCCCAGGGCCACACAGCTTGTCAGTGCAAATTAAACACTATCCCCACTTGCGGAAAAAGGAGGGGAGAAAACCATTTAGTCTGATGCTAGCTGGAGCAGTAGCCTTGACTGGTTTTCACACCGAGGAAAGCATACTCTCACGGTCACTCGAATATGCACGGATTTTTTCAATTCTTATTCCTACACGCACTTGCACCTTGCTTCATTCCTCGGTTGACTGCAGGCAGCTGCACAAGTGTTCCCCTGGCCTGTGCCCAGGGCACTTTACAGGACTCTCCACAGCCCCATCTTCTCAAAAGCGCTGTCTGCCGGGGCGTCCCCAGCTTGAGAAGCTTCCATCCATGACGCTCATATTCATGGAGGGGTCCTTTGCAGCGTCCGTGTGAGGGCGGCCTGTGGACTGACTGACACCTTCCTACAAATTCCACTTCCTGATGACTCCAACCTGCTGGCTGTTTAAAAGAAGAGAAAGGAAGAGGGGAAAAAGGGAGAGGTATTGAAGAGCATCTCTCATCAAATATTTTGAAGCCCAGTTTTTCTAAAAAATTCGTGGCCATCTTGCTTCCGGCATATTCTTGTTTCCAATTGATTTTGGGGTCCCTGGTGAGGGCGCTGTGTTTCCTCCTTGGATGGAGTTTCCACGGAGGACTGCCCTGATATCATACAGATTAAGTATGATGAGAACTGTTCTTCTCCCGACAAAGAGTTCCCAAATGAAAGCATTTAGTTCAGGTTTTGTGGTGACCCTAACCAATAGAGGAGGGTGTGACAGCATTTTACTGGGGGAGGGGGGTGAGGTGTGGGGCGCTTAGGAATCCAGATGTGTGTGCAGATATCTCAGTGGTTAGAGCACATGCCCTGAGGTCAGGCTGACTCCAGCGCCGTCCCAGCCCTGCTCTTGACCGGCTTTTATACTGGACGTGCACAAATCATCTACCTCTCAGGGCCTCGGTCCCCACTCCTGTAACAATAGTTCCTACCACCTTGAGTGACTGTGGTATTAAGTGGGCAAAGTGCGTAAATTGCTTAGTCCAGCGTCTGGCACCTAATAAGCACATGATAACCCTCAGCTTTAGAGTCAAGCAAACCAGCATGGAGCAGCCAAGATGCCTCCTTTGTAAGTGTCCTTTTGGACAGGGAAACCTCCCAAGACCTGCCCCCGCTAGCAGATAATACATTTGCAGATAAATTACCCATAGAATAACATACAAGATGGAAAAATATAAAGAAAAACTCTTGTTTGACAAAGTGCATTGGCAGCCAGGTTGTGCCCAGGACCATCCTTTTTTTTTTTTTTTTGTGGTCACGGGCGTCTCACTGTTGTGGCTTCTCCCGTTGCAGAGCACAGGCTCCGGACGTGCAGGCTCATCGGCCATGGCTCACAGGCCCAGCCGCTCCGCGGCATGTGGGATCTTCCCGGACCGGGGCCCAAACCCGTGTCCCCTGCATCGGCAGGTGGACTCTCAACCACTGCGCCACCAGGGAAGCCCCCAGGACCATACTGTGTAAATTATACCTCTCTCATCAAAGTATAACCTAGGGCTGCCATATTGCACAACTCCAGGGTCACCATTCACAACGTAGTCCATGTGGATGGCGCCCACTGAAACTGTGCAGGACATAACCCGCAGGGCCATCTGCAATGCCCTGAAGAAACCGTTGATTAATCCCATAGAGTCTTGGCACCAGGCGTGGGAAATTGAAGTCCCAGAGTCAGGTGTGCTGCCGTGTTGTGGGTTTTGTTGGTTGTTGCCTTTACTCGTGCTTTCTGAGCTCTGGGAAAGGAGGTGTGGAAACAAGCTGTGCTAGTCACAGTGGCGCCGTTCTTACAAGGCAGCTGAGTAAGGAAACCCACGTCACCCGTATGTATCAATCATGTCTTTCTCTGTTCTGAAATACGGCAAAACGGATGGAAATGGCCAGAATGAAAAAGGAAGCCAGGCGCCACAAATGACGTGCCGAGTTGTTCCATGAGGGGGTTGACAGCTCCTTGTCGGCAGCCCCCATCCCCATGACTGCCTGTGTCTGGCCTTCCCTGTAGCCTGCTCTGCCCTGTTCCCAGTCCAGCCAGACTCTCCCACGTGGCTCCTGGATACTGTCTTCTGTCCCTGCAATGTCATGACGTCCTGTCTTGCGAGAAGAGCGCCCTCTGTCGGCCAATATTCCTTGCTGCTTTAATGGGGAAGCTCTGCAGAACACAATCGAGAAAGCAAGGGCTTTGGAGTTGGATGGACCCAAGTTGAAATGCCAGCTGCAACTGGCTTTACCTTTCTGAGCTTCAATTTCCAATTTCTGCCAAGGAGCTACTCATTAATCCCAGGTCCCCTTTCCCCCTTCAGTTGTTTTTATAGAGGTCCCTGGGACCACCCCTATCATGGCATAAACTGAGGCTTCAGAGAGTTTCAGTGACTTCCCCAAGGTTAGGCATCAATCATATAGATCCAGAGGCAGGATTAAAAGCCGGCTCTCCTGAGTCCCTTGGAGCCTTTTCCTAATAGCACGAAGCATCGTGGGGCCGTGAGAGCCCAGGCAGGTCCTTCACTGCCCAGCGGTTAATGAAGGTCTTGCAATTCCCAGTCCAACCTGCAATTTCACACGCTGACAGGGGATGATTCATTATGTGGGTAAAAACGAAAGCCACTGATAATAGGAGAAACTGCATTTTCAGTTATCTGGCTTCCTTGCTTGTTTGGCTCCACTAACTTTTTTTTTGGCTATACCAATGCAGGATCTTAGTTCCTCAACCGGGGATCAAACCTGCACCCCCTGCATTGGAAGCGTGGAGTCTTAACCACTGGACGGCCAGGGAAGTCCCTGGCTCCACTAACTTTTTTTCTTTAATTATTTTCTTTATTTTATTTATTTATTTTTGGCTGCGTTGGGTCTTCGTTGATGCGCACGGGCTTTCTCTAGTTGCGGCGAGCGGGGGCTACCCTTCTTTGCAGTGCGCGAGTTTCTCTTTGCGGTGGCTTCTCTTGTTGCGGAGCATGGGCTCTAGGTGCGTGGGCTTCAGTAGTTGTGGCACGCGGGCTCAGTAGTTGTGGCTCGCGGGCTCTAGAGCACAGGCTCAGTAGTTGTGGCCCATGGGCTTAGTTGCTCCGCGGCATGTGGGATCTTCCTGGACCAGGGCTCGAATCCCTGTCCCCTGCATTGGCAGGCGGATTCTTAACCACTGCGCCCCCAGGGAAGTCCACCCACTAACTCTTTACCAGGGATATTGCTGCCGTTCCTGGACAAATTCAGTTGCGCCCTTTCTTCTCCTTTTTTGACGATGGTGATCACACCTGGTGGCTAATGTTTTATGCTCATTTATTATGGACCAGGAAGTGTTCCCAGCATTTCACGTGCACTATCTCACCCACTTCTCACAGACTAAGAAATGGTTGTTGGTATCCCTGTGTCTTACAGACAAGGCACAGAAATGACACACTCGTCAGGGTCCCAGAGACGGAGCAGAGCCGGGAGCCGGACCAGAGTCTGTGTGACGCCGGATCCCAAGGTCTTAACCCGAGGTCGGCACGTTATGGCCCAAGGCCAATGAGGGCCATCGCCTGCTTTTGTAAAGTTTCCTGGGAACACAGCCATCCCATTCATTTCAGTATTGCCTGTGTTGTCGGCTACAACGGCAGAGTAAGCTGGGCAGATCCTATGGCCCACAGGGCTGGAAATGCTTACTGTCTGGCTCTACACAAAACGTTTACCAGCCTCTGCTTGTAACATTATGCAGTACTGCCTCTTTCATTTGACTTGGTTTCTAAAAGAAGGACTTACAATAGAGGGGGGAGCTGGGGAGAAAGAACTCACTCAGATTGAGCCTTACTGTGTGCCAGGAAATGTGCTGGTTAATTGCTTAAGTTTACTGAGGAATAAGAAGAAACAGACAAGCTGGAAAACTAAACTTTGAACAGTCTTTTCAATACCTCTTTAAAAAAGAGCTGGAAATATGTGGTTCTAAATATACATACACATATATATGCATTTGCAAATATAGTAATAATATAATTACATTGACATGGATCTGATAAATATACTAGACATTAACATATTATATATACAACGGATGCATATTACAAATTTTGCCTGTTTCTTCAACTGGAAAGTTTTCTTTTAAAACTGTGGACTGTTGGGAATTCCCTGGTGGTCCAGTGGTTAGGACTCAGTGCTCTCACTGCTGAGGGCCTGGGTTCAATTTCTGGTCAGGTAACTAAGATCCCACAAGTGCACGGCGAGGCCAAAAAGCTAAATAAATAAAACTATGGAATGTCTTCCCTGAGTCACTTTTGAAGCAGAAATTTGGGATTTGTAGTCTGAAGCCTGCTGTAGCTAGAGAACTATTTATCTATCAAAGTTTCTCTAAGCAGCGTTTTACTACTTGTCTTATGATTGATTCCTTGGTCTTAAATCATTCTTCTCTGGAGATGCTGCTTTACTTTTATAAGTTGAAAGGTAAATTTGGTGCATGATGACAGTCTGGTGGGTTTTATTTGAGCATGTCATAACCTTTAAAACAACTTTCACTCTGAGTACATAGTGATGCTTATGCTAAAGTCTCAGTAAGCATACTGTCCAGGAAATTTGATTGTTTGCAAGTATCAGAAAACCAACTAAAACTAGCCTAGGCAAAAAAAAAAAAAAAAAAAAAAGCTCATGGAACTGAAAAGGGCAAAAGCTGCAGCTTAGGCCCAGCTGGATCCAGGCGCCCAAATCATGGTCAGGAATCTGACTCTTTCTTCCCTGTTAGCTTCCCAATCTCAGACAGACTCTTGCCTCACCTGTAGGAAAGTAGCCACCAGCAGCCCCAGCATCCTACAAAGTAGCAGTTCCAGGGAAAGAGCCAGCATCTTCATTGGCAGTGGCTTGGATCACGTGGCTTCCCCTGAACCAATCACTGAGGCCAGGGGCCAGGAATGCTCTGATTGGCCAGGCCTGGTTTATGGTCTCACCCCTGGGGTGGAAGGGTCAGAATTCTATGGACTCAGGATTGTCAGGGAAAGGGTGTCTTGCCTGCAAAAAAATTAAGGTGCCCATCCAAAAGATGGAAGAAATGGATGCGGGGGAGGCAAAAACAAAGAAGATGTCCATGACATTAGGAAGCATTCCTATTGCCTAAGTGGAGCCTTCCGAACGGGATTTGCTACTAGGGATGTGGGGGGGAGGAAAATGACGAATAATCCACTTTTCCATTGGAAAAGTCCCAGGCCAGTCTCCAAGGAAGCAGAGTTGCTCATTTCTCTCCTGTGGTGAACAGGTGTGATGAGAAGCTCAGAGTCAGGGCCTTAGTTGTCCATCCCCAAGAAGGGTGGTGTTTCCACATTCCTGGGACCTCTGAATAGGGCCCGTTGTTGAGGAGGATGTGGCTTTACTGTACTGGGGTTTGAGGAGCCGGCAACGGAGTGAATGACCAGAGAGCATGGTGCCCTTCAGAACAAAACCTGTTTCTTGTCAAGCTTTGTCATCTCCTACCTGACCTTATAGGATTTCCTCTACCCTGTGCTCTTACAGGTCCTGTGGGGACTTACTGATGTGATGAGAACTCCTGAGGCTGGGTGTTTTATATTAAAGGCGATTTCCCGAGACCAGTGAAGTGGAGGGCACGGGGCAGCAGGCAGCCTCAGGCTCGGCCTCCGCAGCAAAAACTCACACAAAAGGACCCCTGAGGCTGTGTTGTCACCAGATGTCTACAGGCGATGCAGATGACATCGGGGGAGGTGGAGACGGGAGCGCGGGCTGAACCCTTAGCATCCTGCTGAGACAGAACCCGGACCCGGCCAGGAACCGGGCCGCTTCCTGCTTCCTCTGGCAGACCACACCCTTTGTTACCAAATCAGAACCACGTTGCTTCTTCTCTGAACTTAGTTGATGATCATTCATTCATTCATTCATTCATTCCGTCTCTCTATCTGGCAAGACCGAATTGAAGCAGGCCAAGTCTACGGGTAGCAAAAGCTATTTGCAAAAATCCGGCTGTTTTCTCATTAGATTCTATTTCCCATTTTATGGACTGACCAGGAAGCTGATTAGAACTTGAAAGGAAAGGAAAAACCATAAGATTGAAGATTTACAAGAAAATGGGAAAATTAGATGGGCCAGATCTCCTTTAACACAGCTGGGAAAACCCCAAACGAATGGCTTTTCTGAACAGCTCAAAGGGACTTAATTCTTTTAAGTTCCAAAACCTAAAAATAATGTATAACTTGGCGGTTCTGTGTTCTAAATGTATAACCCTGATTTCTCACACTGAAACCCCGTACATGATTTACCCTTTTCTTGGGGACATAGAATTATTATCCGTCTCTGAGTTACGGTGACATCCCGGGACTTGTTGAGATAAAGGCCATTTGTCCTGGCACCATGTAGCCCCCTCTCCTGGCTTCTGAGTTCTACTGGCCATGTTTTCTAGTCTCCATTCTGCCTTTCCAGGTCCATGGCTCCTCCATGCTGCGGTCAGTGTGCCTGCTCGCCACCATCACCCCTACCCCCCAGGCCCTTCCATACTGTGGGAATTAAGCTCCACATCTATGTATGTTAAATTCTTCTGTAAGGAAGCCGGTCTCTTCTCCCTCCTTTATGTATTTACTCACTAATGTATCTATGTCAGTATGGACCCATGTATACTGATTTTACACTTTGAGTTATAATCCAATACTCATTAACTATTACTTTGCTCAAATTCTTCCAGCCTTGGCCACTGGGGGCTCTTTCAGGTTGGTTGCTGTGTCCTTGAGCATCTCCCCACCTTTTCATTTTGGGCACTTCCTTACTCTCTGCTGTTACAAGATGTGCCAGGCTTATCATGTATTTTCCCCATCCCAGCCCCAGAATCAAAGTGCTTTTTATTTACACTATATTTGCCAACTGTTCAGCTCAGTCAGCGAACACCTACCATGAGTAGTAGGCACTCTGCTGGGTGCCAGCACAGCCAGCGATTGGCTGGTAAATATTTAATGACCAGCTCTCTGGAAAAAGTAAAGTACATGGATGCATAGCATAAGGTTTACTGATATAAAGAATGTGTAGCACAGTCTTTCCATGTAACAAGAAATGCAGTACTCTTTCTTGTAAATTCTATATAGCCAGCTGAGTCTCACAGAATGCTTTCATTGACTTTAGCCGAACTCTTGTATCCATAGCCAATTTCTCATTGCAGTTGACGAATGAGAGAGTTCCCAACCTGAGCACTCGTGGGTATTTTTGGATATTTTGGATTTATGAATAATACAAGTGAAAAAAGAAAGACGTTAGAACTTCACATGTTCATCAGTGACATGAGTGACTTTGTTGCTGCATCAGATAATAATTTTCAAATACTCGAAGAACGTTTCCTCAATTTTTTTTCTATTCATAACATAATGGCTAAGACACAACATGCTTTTGTATAATCTGCATTGTTAACATTTTCTCCATTACCATCTTAAGTCTAGGCAATCAACAAAACAAACAAAGAAACAAAATCAAACTCTACATGAACCAACATTATTAAACCTATTTATATAATTTTTAAAAATCAAGCCCTGATTTATAGCATTTCCTGATTTCTATCGTGTAATACGCCCTCCACGGTCAATTTCAAGCTCCCAATGACACATCCCTGAATACAGAGATGGAAAGAGAGGTGTGGTAACACATCACTGTGTAGCATTTCCAACAGACACATATAGTAGAGTGAAATAACCTCAAGAGCATAGGTAATAATAAACTAGAGTAAAATAATTAGGAAGGGGTGAGTTTTAAGTTTGTATCACCTTTGTTTCTGATATAATTTAATTGTAAATTTATGTAAGTTAATTCTTATTAATGGCTATGTTTATCAACCAGTTGGCAAAATTCCTGGACATTTAACAATCGGTTCTCGTGGGCGGGTACCAGCTGACCCCAGGACTCCTCTGGTACAGCAGTAAACATACCACAGGTCTTCCCAGATTGAGGCTGGGGTCCTCTGAGCTGCTTCCAGGGCGTGGCATGTACCAGATGAATAACACTTCCATAAGACAGTTGTCAGTGTTCCTAGAAAATCCCATTTCTAAGTAGCCCATGTGATGTCTTGTGGTTTTTCACACCATCTAATGTTCATTTCCTTTTTTTAACTCGGAAAATATCCTATCATTCACTAACCAATCGTCTAAGATCCGTTTGTGAGTATGGAAGGCAGGTAATAAATCATGACTTCGAGTAACCTAGAAGTCCTAAGAGCACAGGTATTGGAGTCCAATAGTGTCACCACTTCCTGGCTGTGAGACCTTGGGCAAGTCATTTAACCTCTCTGAGCTTCAGTTTCTTAATCCACACAATGAGGGGTAAAATGCCTCCTGCAAGATTATTCTGGAGATCAGATGAGACCACATGCATTAAGTGCCCAGCACAGTCTGTGGCACATCTGTGGCTTCTCTACACAGTGGCTCATAGCCGTTGTATTGTCCACAATTACTTACAAATGGCAGAGCACATAACAAGCTCTCCAAGGGCAAGGTCTAAGTTTCCACCTTCTCTGCAGGCTCCAGGGCTTCCTGGCAGAATTCATGTGTACTGTAGGCACTCGATGTGCAAACTACTTCGAATGTTTTTTAGGGTGTCCCGTTCAACTTATACTCTTTACAGGGTTAGAAGCAGATATTTGAGAAATAACACAAAGAACAAGTAGATAATTTGAAAGAAAATGGATAGTGACTTCTTGAGTAAATCATTGACCCGTGTTTTTTAAAGCTAATATAAATTCAGTCGTGGTGTGGTCGTGGTTAATCCAGGTGGTTGACAACTTGCTATTTTAAAGGTGGTATGGAAAAGAAATCAGGAGTATCACATATGCTATCTCAAAAACAAAACAAAAAAACCAACCATGGCAACATACCATATGGTCAGAGAACAGACACAAAGAAAGAGAAAAAGCATTAGTGTGTATTTTTAAACTAAAGTTTCTAAAAACAGACTTGGGGACTTCCCCGGTGACACAGTGGATAAGAACCCACCTGCCAATGCAGGGGACACAGGTTCGAGCCCTGGTCCGGGAAGATCCCACATGTTGCAGAGTAACAGCCCGTGCACCACAACTACTGAGCCTGCGCTCTAGAGCCCACGAGCCACAACTACTGAGCCCATGTGCCCCAGCTACTGCAGCCCATGTGCCTAGAGCCCACACTCCGAAACAAGAGAAGCCACCGCAAGGAGAAGCCCATGCACCACAACGAGGAGTAGCCCCTGCTCGCCGCAACTAAAGAAAGCCTGCACATAGCAACGAAAACCCAACACCGCCAAAAATAAATAAATTTAAATCTAAACTAAAAAAATAATAAGAACAGACTTGTTGATAACTGACATTGACCCCATGCTTCCTGTACAGCCCAGAGCTGGCTTTTAAATGTGAGTCTTTTTCTTATGTTTGCTTTTCTCCCTGCCTGTTTCATTGTAGTTACCATCAGCAATTTCTGAGAAAACCTTGACCGTCCCTGTGATAGAGCAAGCCGGCAAACTAGAGAAAACCCACTTTAACCATCCAACTAAAGCTACCCTCAACCAACACGCTTCAGAGAAAAAAAAAACACTTTATTTTTTAATTTTTAAACCCGAAGAGCTTGGAGTCTGCTGCATTTACACATCTTTGGCTCCTTCCCCATAGGGGCCCTATCGTTCGGGCTCTGTGTGCTGCAAGCGACAGAAACCAGCTCTAGCTGGCCTCAGGGATGGAGCACTTCAGGGTAGCACCCGAGCCAAGGCTCAAAACCAGCTTCCTTATTTTCCCCACCATGTTCACAGCAGCATAGTTACAATAGCCAAGAGGTAGAAACCATCCAAATGTCCGTGACGCTTAATGGATAAACAAAATACACTCTAAACTGTATGATGGAATATTGTTTAGCCTTAAAAATGAAGGAAATTCTAACATGGATGAACCTTGAGGACATTATGCTAAGTGAAATACGCCAGTCACAAAAAGACAAGTACCATGTGATTTCACTTATTTGAGGTACTTGGTACTTAGAGTAGTCCAATTCATAGAGACAGAATGTTGGTCACCACGGCTGGGTGGCGGGGGGAATGGGGAGTTGTTGTCTAATGGTTAATAGAGTTTACGTTTTGCAAGACGAAAAAGTTCTGGAGATCCATCTCACAGAAATGTGAAAATACTTAACACCACTGAACTATTTACTTTAAAATGGCTAAGATGATAAATTTTATGTTGCAGGTTATTTACCACAATTTGAAAAATAAATAAACAGCTTCCCTCTCTCCATGCCTGGACTCCACTCCCTCATGCTGGCTGCATTCTGAAGTCCACCAGGTCACTCCAGATCCTGGTGTCCAGCCAAGTCTTCTTGGGTCTCCTTGGCTCTGATTGGATCACTTGCCCCACCACTGAACCAATCAGTATGTCCAGGGAGTGTGATTGGTTGATTGCTTAGCCCCGCCCACAGCAATGGGCCAACAGATTGGGAGGGAGATTCCTGGAATTCCAGAAGAGCCAGGTGGGTTGCGGCCTGTCCACTACGGCAGTGAACCACTTGAGGCATGAGATATGACCACTCCCTTCAGCACCCTGGCAGTTAGTGGGCAGTGAGGCACATCTACCTGAGCATCCCAGCACAAAAGGGAATTCCTCCACACTACCCGTGGTCTCTCGATTTGTTTTCTATCAGGCGGGGGTAAAACATATTCAAATTTCCCCCTTCCCACCTTCAGCCCTTTCATTCGATAAATCTTTATTAAATCGATGAGGAAAGGTTGTAGGAATGATTGAGGCAAGACAGCCCCAGAGGAGAGGACGGGAAGGGATCGGATGGATGGAGAAGTGAGTGCAAGGCAGGAGCAGGACACCTCAGCTTCTGAAAGGAGAGAAAGGAAGAAAGCTTAGGTGGAGACCGAGGTGCCCACAGTGGAGAGAAATTCGAATCTTCACATAAGGTAACAGAGTTCTGGAACACTGCCAAGTCCGTTCCTGAAACAGGTTTCAACGGGGCCAGTGTCATCATAAATGCTGGGCCAGGTGTCACCAGGCAATTGGAGTTTGATTTTCCCGAACAGTGTTCTCCCTGACTCCAAAAAAGTCTTCAGGGGAATTCACCGGATTCTTGACTTGGCTGGGAAAGACTGTAGCTAAAAGACTGGTTTGGGAACCTGAGTGAGTGGAGAACCTTCCTCTTGAATACAATCCAGCTGGAGCTATAGGAAGTTCTGTCTGCCAGTGCTCCTATTTCGGAAGCATTCTGTCCTGTTTCTCATTACGTGTCTGCAGTCTGCAGAAAGAGAAACGTGACCGCCACAGGCGGCAAACCTTTGAACTTAGCTTCTTCCTTGAAAAGTGTGTTTTTTTCTGCCAAGAGACTGGGGGCGGGGCAGAGAAGGGAGAGAGAGACAGAGAGGGAAAGAGCTTTCCAGAACCCCAGTCCCACCACCCTCTCCACCACCACCTGAGCTTGGTGAAGTCCTTAACCTCTCCAAGCCTCATTTGTAAGCTAGGAATAAGGAGAGCTCCTCCCCTTCAGGGCTATCGCGAGAAATCGGTGAGTAATTACAGTAAATGGTAGCATTCACGATGTCACGGTTTAACCACTAGGCTCGGGGAGGGACGGCCACAACAGCATTAACCAAGACAAAGCCAGGTGTCAGCACCTCTCAGCATTTGCTTCTCCCGGTATAGATGGATTTTGATGTGCTCTCTAATGAAAGTAGCTACAGACATCTTCCGCTGGATCAGATGAAAAAAGGTTCCCTCAATAGATATTTATGGAGCGTCTGCCAAGAATCAGATGTGGCAGATGTTGAGGATCACAGGTTAATGAGCCAGTTGGGGTGCGAGCCAGTTGCCCCAGAGCTCTCGGCTTCGGGGAACAGGTGGAATGGGAGTGCCAGGGAGACACACAGTGTGGACGTGTGTGTCCTGGAGAGCTGGGCTTGAATCTCGGAGATGTGTTCATTCATTCTTTCAACCAGTATTTAAGGACCTACTGTGTATGTGCCAAGGGTTTATTCTAGGAGCTGAGGATACGGTGCTGAGCAAGGTAGACAAAAAGCTGTCAGCCTCTCAGAGCTCAGAGGTGGCGTTGTACCAGCTCAGAAGCTCACTGCCAAATCTGTGATCCTGGGAAAGTCACTAGGTCTTGCTCAGCCTCGGGCTCGTCACAGAGCATCAGGGGTATTAAATGAGGTAATGCATGTGAATCTCTTGACTGGGTGCCTGGCACGAAGGCTGCACCCAATAAATGGTGGTGCGATAGTGTGCAAGGTGACCTATGGTGGGGACCAACATCCCAAATTTGGGGAGTCTGGGAGGGCTTCCTGGGAGAAGTGACTTATACGCCGAAATCTAGGGCAGCAATTATGTCGCCGGGACAGAAAGGTGAAGACCACCCCAGCTGCTCGTAACCTCCCCTGACCCTCTTGTCTGCCCCTGCAGGTCTCCTTCCCATGGGTGAGGGGCCCAGCACCTTGGCCAAGGCCACAGCCACCTTGGGCCACCCAGCAACTGAACCAGTCACCCTCACCAACACAGACCCCCTTCTACCCGGGCATCTGGCCAGCGCCAGTGCAGAGGAGCTGGTCGCAGGGGTCCCCCGAGCCCCCCATGGTCCCACCAGCCTCCCACAGGCAGCCCATGAGTGCCAGCAAGAAGATGTTCTCCTTCGAGGTGGACAGAGCCGCCCACAGCGTTCCCATCATCAGGCAAGGTACTCATGGGCGCTTCCTTGGTGGCTTAGGGGAGGGGCTTTTGCTAGGAGGATGGGTCTCAGTTTCTGCTTTCCCCTTTTTTTAAAAATTTTTATTGAGGTGCAGTTGATTTACAGTGTTGTGTTAGTTTCAGGTATGCAGCACACTGAATCTGTTCAACATATACATGTATCCACTCTTTTTTAGATTCTTTTCCCATATAGACCATTACAGAGTATTGAGGAGAGTTCCCTGTGCTATCCAGTAGGTCGTCCTTAGTTATCTCCTTTATTTATAGTATTGTGTATGTCAATCCCTCTCTTCCAATTTATCCCTCCCCCCTCTTATTCCCGGTAACGATAAGTTTATTTTCTACATCTGTAACTCTATCTCTGTTTTGTAGATAAGTTCATTTGTACCTTTTTTTAGATTCCACATATAAGCAATATGGTATGATATTTGTCTTTCTCTGGCCTTTGCTTATGTTCTCTGGTTCTGAAGTAGAACATAATCAAATGTGAAAAAATTGGGATAAGCAGAAAGTTAGAAAACAGTAAAAGATAAGCTGTCACCCTTATCACCAGAATTCTCCCTGTTGACTTTTTGGTACAAACTCCTCCAAGACTGTGGTCTGCCCATCTGCACACATCAGTACCTCTGTGGTGAGTGTGTGTGTGTGTGTGTGTGTGTTTGTACATATATATGAATATATATGAATGTGTATCAGAATCTAAATTTATATACTTCGACTCAGATGTACAGACATATTGGTAACTGAAATCCCTCTTGCCTTAAGAGGTTTTTAAATATCTTATTACCATTTTACAGGTAAGAGGAGACTGAGGCTTATGGAGAAAATTACTTCTCCGGAGGTTATGTATTCAATCTAATCTAATCTAACGCTTTTCAGTCAAATTTAAGGCTGGTTATCTCAGTGACTGTCACTCACAGCCTGGTCACTTTGGGAACACACAGCCATCAGGGTTTCCTTCTCCCCCCTCCCCCCGAGAAGGCCTCATGGCATTTGGGGAGGAGACTTCCTGTCTGTCACCATCCTCTCGGCCTTGCCAGCCTTACTGGCAGAGTAGCTGGCTCGACTTAGTCCCTGGCATGATTTGCAGGTTTCTTCTGTGGCCACTGGTGTGAAGGTCCCATTCTCTGTTTTCTGCATCCCAGCCCCAGACCCCTCTGAGTCCCCAGGTCTCTCGATGCCTCCACACCCTTCCCTGGTCTCACTCAGGACCACTCACCTAGTCACTTCCCTCAGCCATTCAAATAATAGTTATTATTCTGAAATATACAGACTAAGGGGCAAATGAAAGGTATCTCTGCAGTTTACATAATCATCATCATCATCTAAGGAATGCTCATGTACCTACGACCCAAGTTAAGAAATTACTCAGCCATTTCCCCCCAGCATTTTAATGTGAAAACTTTCAAACATACAGCAAAGCAAAAAGAATTTTACAGAGACAGCTCTCCTCCTAATTCTACCGCTAACACTTTGCTGTACTCTTTATTACATTTCTGTCTACCCATCCTTCTTGTCCTGCATTAATCCATCTTATTTTTTGGATGCATTTCAAAATAAATAGCACACATCTGTAGTCCTCCCCCTAAATGCTTTAGCACATATACCATTAACTAGAATTCAACATTTTTGTCTCCTTCATGTAAAATGAACACACAATGTGTATTAGTTATCATGATTGCATAACAAATTCTCCCCAAACGTAGCAGCCTAAAGCAAAAATCAAACATGTGTTATCATCTATACGGTTTCTGTGGGTCAGGAATTTGGCAGCAGCTTAGCAGGACGGCTGTGGCTCAGGGTCCCTCGTAAGGCTGCAGTCATCTGAAGGCTTGACCTGGGCCGCAGGATCCACTTCCAAGATGGCGTGCTCACATGGCTGTCAGCAGGAGGCCCCGGCTCCTCACCACATGGGCCTCCCCAGAGAGTGGCTCGAGCATTCCCATGACACGGCAGCTGCTCCTCCTGAGCAAGTGATCCTGGAGGACAAGATGGAAGTGGCAACATCTCTTGTGACTAAGCCTCAGAAGTCATGCTCTGTCATTGCTGCAATATCCTGCTGGTTACACAGGGCGTCACCCTCCAGTGTGGGAGAAGACTACACATGGGCCTGAAGACCAGGAGGTGGGGATTATCAGCAGTCATCTTGGAGGCCGGCTACCACAGCCTGCCCTCGGGTCCTCAATGATTCACACTCCTCCTCCTCTCTCCCGAGGCCCCCCAAAATCTCACCCCAGTAACAGCATCGGCTCAAATTCCAGAATCTCATCTAAATCAAGTCCAGGTACAGATGGGGCTCATGGGTGTAGTACCTTACATTCAGCTCATCAAGTACTACTTCCAGAAATCTGAAGACCTCTGAACAAAGGGTCTGTCCCTCATACACCCAGCATATATTGGTGGGACAGACATAGCATAACTGCTACATACACTCCTCTTGTTCCAAAAGAAGAAAAACAGGAAACACACAGGAGTCACTGGCCCAAAGCAGTTCTGAAGTCCAGCTGGGAAAATATCGGCAGTTCCTTGATTGGGCTTCAGTCCAACTCTTGTCCAGAAATGACTTTCCAGGGCTCTTGGGTCTGCCCGCTGGTCCCTGAGTTCCGCCTTCGGAGTCGTCCTCCCTTTCCTATGAAAGGTGTCCCATGGATGTGGCTGCATAGTTTTATAGCCTGCTTCCTGCCTGTAGAAGCTTGGTTGTCCAGACGCTTCTTTGACTTTTGTGGGTCTCTGTCAGTCTGAGTTGGCAGTGCTTCTTATTGGGGTTCATCCTATTAGGCAAAAACCACGCCCACAGACTTTTTTGGACCCAAGCCCTTCCACCATGGACTTCTTCAAAGACTGACAAAGGACAGAAGCTTCTTAGAAGCCCAGTTCTTTGACCGAAGGGTTCTTCTGGACACTGCCCTGGATCTGTATTCTTAACAAAGGATTTTACAACCACACCCTCAGCTTCTTCTCTAGACTGTGTTTTCTTGAGAGTGCCCTTGATTTGATCTTTGCCCAGAACCTGTTTCTTACATTTCATTTGCCACCTGGAGAGGCAGGGAATTTTCAAGCCCAGAACATTGCCCTGGTTTAACAGCCCTTCCTTTAACTGTCTCTCCCCCTCACATTTCACTATAAGTAGCAAGAAGTAACCAGGCAGCACCTTCCAAGACTCTGTCTGGGACTCTCTCTAGCTAGACCATTCAGCCTCATCACAAACATTTTCTACCTTCCTCATGACCACAGGCAACGTGTTAGGAACCCTTCTGCCACCACCTGACAAGGATCCCTTAACCCCAGTAACATTTTCCTCACTTTCCTGGAACCCTTCCCTCACTGCCTCCTCAAAGGCCATCGGGCTTCTACTAAGACTATTCACGCTTTCTCAAAGACCCTTGGCCAAAGTCCTCCAGCTTCTGGCCACTGTTCCATCCCAAACCACTCCACATTGTAGGGTTTTTGTTAAAGTTTCCACCACTCCTGGTGCCCAAACCTGTATTTGCTACTTATTGTTGCATAACAAATTACTGCAGGATGTAATGGCCTAAAACAACAGTAAACATTTATTATCTCATAGTTTCTCTGCGTCAGGAAGTTGGGAATGGCTTAGCTGGGGGATTCTTGCTCAGGATTTTTCATGAAGTTGCAGTAATGGTGTTGGCTGGGGCTGTGGTCCTCCGGAGGCTTGTCTGGGGCTGGAGGACCCACCTCTAGAATGGTTCACTCACATGGCTTTTGGTAAGAGGCCTCAGTTCTTCACTAAGTGCACCTCTCCATACGTTGCTTGAGTATCCTCAAGCTGCCAGCTCCTCCAGACAAGTGGTCCTAGAGAGTGAGGAAGAAGCTGCAATGCCTTTTATGATCTAACCTCAGGAATCAAACTGTGTCATTTCTGCAATATCCTTGGTTCCATAGAGAAGCTTTGTTACGGACTGAATTGCATTCCCCCAAAATTCATATGCTGAGGCCTCAATCCCAATATCGCAGAATGTGACCATATTTGGAGATAGTGTATTGAAATAGATGAGTAAGTTCAAATGAGATGATTGGGTGGGCCCTAATCCAAGGGCTGGTGTCCTTGTAAGAAGAGAGAGAGAGACGCCAGGGATGCACGTGCACAGAGAAAAGGGCATGTGAGGACACAGCAGGAAGGTGGCCGTCTGCAAGCCAAGGAGAGAGGCCTAACCCTGCCCACACCTTGATCTTGGACTGCCAGCCTCCAGAACTGTGAGAAAATGAATTTCTTTTGTTAAGACCTCCTGTGGTGTTTTGTTATGGCAGCCCAAGCTAACTAACATAAAGTCCATCCAGTATTGCAGAGGATGATGCAGGGGTCTGAATACCAAGAGACAAGAAGCAGTGGGGCCATCTTGGAGACTGCCTACCACACCCTGAAAGGTGTAGATCTTGAATGTGTTCACTGAGTTTTGCCAGTCGTGCACACCTATGTAACCCGAATTCCTATCAAGATATAGAACATTACCATCACCCCAGAAAGTTCCCTCATGTCCCTCCCCAGTCAATTCCCAGCCCCAGGCCCCAGAGGCACCCACTCTTCTGAATTCTTTTCCCGCCATGGATTAGATATTCCTGTTCTAGAATCTCAAGTACACAGAACCATGTAGTACATGTTCCTTTGTGGAAGGCTTTTTTCACTCAGCATAGTGTTTCTGAGATTCATTCATTTTGTTGTATGCATCATGTTCTGTCTTATGAACATATATACAGGGTTTTGGGGGGTTTTTTTTAATGCGTCCTTTGGACACATGGCACATGGGCTGTTTCTTTTCTTTTTTTCACTCCGCCATTTAAATTTTTCCACTGTAATCACCGGTTTCTCCAGTGCCATGTTGAACTTGGGGCTTCTCTAAAGGACTTGGATTCCCCCTGGAGAAATGAAGGAAGAGTCGTATGGCTTAGAGTCCCTCACATCTACCTGGGCTCTATCTCCTCAGCCTCTCAGCCAGGTCTCATGTTTCCAAACGTTTGCCCTCATTCCCCTGACTCTCTCCCCATCCTCAGAAAGGGACTTTCATCTTCCCGTGTCATGGGGAGTTCCTTTCTGTCTGGGCCTCTCTACTCCACGCTTCAGAGAAAACTCTGTGCTCCAGTCCTCCATGCTGTCTCTTGACAGAAAACACCTCTTTTTAAGGGTTCTGAGAAAGCTCTTTCCTCTCTTAGCAAAGCTGGGCCCTTCCAATTAAATTGGTTTACTGTTAGACTGTCACCTTGCTTTAGACTTGAAAAATTCTATTTGAAAACCCAAAGCCAAGGATTTATTTACTGCAGATCAGGTCAGGGTTTCTCAATCTTGGCACAGTGACAGGTGGGTCGCATAACTCCTTGTTGTAGGATCTGTCCTGTCCACTGTAGGGTGTTTAGCAGCATCCCTGACTCCTACCCACCAGAGATACCAGTAGCAACACCACCACCACCACCCCTAACTGTGGTTCTCAAAAATGTCTCCAGACGTTGTCAAAAGTCAAAACATCATTTTGCCTGGGGGAAAACTCACCCTGTTCTAGTTAATACTCATCCTTCCTTTACCACAAGGCAATAAAACGTCAGCTCCAAGGCCAAATCTTAATGGCAAGAGCTCATGGGAGGTGGGGAAGATTACTGAGAAAAGAAAATATGTGGAGTGACTTATTAAAATAGCATCTTGATTCATATATATATATTTTTTTTTCACAATAATGGGATCATATGAACCTAACATAGGTAACCTTCTTTTTTTTTCCTTTTTTGGCTGTGCCACTCAGCTTGCAGGATCTTTGTTCCCCAGCCAGGGATGGAACCTGTGCCCCCTGCAGTGGAAGCACAGAATCCTAATCACTGGACTGCCAAGGAATTCCCTACCTGATTTTTAAAATTCAATAATATGTCATAAACATCTTCCCACTTCAATACATTGACTACATAGTCGTTAAAAGCATAGGCTCTGAATCCAACAAACTTAGGTTCATCCCTTGACTCTACCACTTACCAGCTGTGTGTCCTTGAGCAGATGACTTGACGTCTCTGTGCCTCATACCTCTCACGTATAAAATGGAGATGGGAATAATAATGCCTATCTCACTGGGTTGTTATGAAGACGAAATCGTATCCTGCGTGTAAGTGCTGAGCGCAGCGCCAGGTGCATAGCGAACATTCAGTAAATATTAAAATATTTAATATTTTAATATTTAAATTTTAATATTTTAATAATTTTAATATTTAAATTTTAAATATTAAAATTTAAAAATTAAGTTATTACCTAACCATGATTGTTATTTAACTTTTATCTACAACTTACAATGTCTGAAAGACACAGTTAAGGTGCACACATACTGCCCCTGCTGCAGACTGGTGATTATTGGAGCGCACCAGGACAGCTGGGGGTTGTTAAAATATTAAAGTAACTTCCCTGCCCTTTGGCCAACAGCTCATGCCCGAAAATTCTTAAAGTGCCTGCGTCCCCATATCCGCCTTCCCACCGCCCCAGCCCTCCCGACCCTCCCTGGGGCTTCTCCCCACTGGGACCTCCGAAGGATCCGGCAGCTAGAGTTAAGCCGGTTTGGTCATACATGGCCCTTAGGTTCTTTCTGATAAATAACAGCAGCCGGTAAAGAAGTTTGGGGCAGGTGAGGGGTAACTGCTCCAGCACCTCCCTGCCTGGGTGTAAGGAAAGCGAGTCTCAGAGCAAATTCTAGCCCCACAAAGACTTTCGGTAAACACACCTTCCCTAATAAAGGGACCCCATCGATCAGCCTGTTCTGTAAGTTTTATGAAGTCCCCCCTCCGGCCATCATCTTGCGGGGAAGGGTCCCTCAAGACAGCCACGACAGGGTTGCAGAGGCAGCCGGAGTCACCCCTAGAGATGGCATCAGATGCCAGAACTCTAAGCTGAGACTGGACAGGGGCCCATTTAGGGTCAGACCCCGTGGCCCTCCCTGGGGACACAGGCCAGGCAGTACCTTCCTCCAGTGGGAGCCGATTTCTTGAGGAATCTGAAAACAGATCAAGTCTTCCTCCTGAAAATTCAGTTTCCAAATTGAGATACACAATCAGTGTAAAATAAACCCCAGATTTCAAAGGCTTCATGCCTCGAAGAAAAAGAATATAAAATATCTCCATATTTTTTGTCGATTACGTGTTGAAATGATGTTTTTTTAATGTATTGGGTTAAATCAAATTGACCATTAAAAAATTCATCTCTCCTTTTTACCTTTTTAATGCGACTACTAGAAAATTGAAAATTGCATTCTGTAGCTCCCTTTATTTCTCTATCAGGCACTGCTGCTATAGTCAGTTAGGACTTAGCTGCTCAGGATCCAAGAGAGTCAGATGGGGGCAGTGAGCTTCAAATAAAAGTTTTCTAATCATGGACCTAGTTGGGGAGGTGGAGGGAGAGAAAATGGGCAGCTGCTGAAGTTCCAGGCCCTTCTGTTCCTCGTGCCCCAGGAAACACTGTGGCCAGGGCTGCTCATTCAACACGCAAGGCTGTGCATTCTCCGGGCACCACAGGCCATCAGCTATGTCCACTAGAGGTTCTGGGGTCCACAAAGAGGTTTGAGACCTGGCTGCGGGGCAGGAATCTTTGACTCTAAAATGCATAAATAAAAAATACAGAAGCAAAATGAATAAATGATGAATGTCCACAAACATGACAGTGTGTGCTTCATTCATCATTAATGTTAATACTCATTAAAGTTTCATCACCACTGAAAACAATTTGTTCAGCTTCTCACTTCACAGGAAGATA
This sequence comes from Mesoplodon mirus, assembly GCF_964341445.2. Lineage (NCBI taxonomy): Eukaryota > Metazoa > Chordata > Mammalia > Artiodactyla > Ziphiidae > Mesoplodon > Mesoplodon mirus. The sequence continues at coordinate 92,201,712 of NC_138983.1, read as the reverse complement.
AGAATGTGCAGTGACTGTCCAGAAACCATAGTCACTTGGAAATTTAAAATACGCTGCTTGGGCCCAAGTGGTTTCACAAGTAGAATTATAGAAATCTTTACAAACGTTTCTACACCAAGAAAATGGTTTCTACACCATTCAGTGTTGATGTGAGTGAATTGCGAGATGTCTGATGTGATACAGAGTGGGGCCCCCAAACACAATGCCATACTCCCCGAAAGTCATATAAACAGGCCTTGTAATATTGGGGTAAATAAGAAAAAAATTAGGAAAGCTTAAATGTCTATCAAGTGGATCCTAGTTAAACACGTTTGGCACACTTGGACAATGGACCACAATGCTACCCTTGAAAAGAACCCAGTACAGCCTCAAATACTGACATGGGAAGATGTTTTTCATATTGTTAGCTGAAAAGTAAGCTGGATAAGAATCTCTGACATGTAAATGCATTTTTGTTTTTTGAGAAGATATGACTGCAATAAAAAATATATAGCTAATGTTTAGTGCTAAATGCTCTACTTGAGGGGTCAGCAAACTTTTCCTGTAAAGAGCCAGATAGTAAATACTTTAGGATTTGTGGGTCACATGGTCTGTGCTGCAACTAGTCAGCTCTGCCTTTGTAGCTGGGAAGCAGCCATAAATAATATGTAAATCAATCACTGTGGCTGTGTTGCAATAAAACTTTATTTACAAAAATAGGCAGGGGGCTTCCCTGGTGGCGCAGTGGTTGAGAGTCTGCCTGCCGATGCAGGGGACATAGGTTCGTGCCCCGGTCCGGGAAGATCCCACATGCCGTGGAGCGGCTGGGCCCGTGAGCCACGGCCGCGGAGCCTGTGCTCCACAACAGGAGACACCACAACAGTGAGAGGTCCGCGTACCACAAAAAAAAAAAAAAAAAAAAAAAAAAATAGGCAGAAGGCCAGATTTGGCCGCAGGGCCATAGTTTGCCAACCCCTGCTCTATATCATTATTCTATTTAATCTCCAGATAGCCCTTTATAGCAGAGACTATCAGTGATCCTAAATTATGTATGTGGAAACTAAGGCTTAGAAAGAGCAAATGACTTGCCCAAGGTCCTCAGCTCTTATGCGGCATAGAAAAAAGTCTGGAAAGAGACGCACCACAGTGCATCAGTGCAGTTAATGCTGGGGAAGAGAAATGAGGCAGCTCTTACCCTTTCCTGTCCTCCTGTAATGCTTTCAGTGCATAAGTCTCATGAATGTGAAGGTTAATCTGAAAATATTTTTTAAGACTTTGGGGAAACTCACAGTCTCCTCTGCATTCTCTGTTGATCTTGTGTGTTAGTGTGGACCAACGCGGCGGAACTGTCGGAACAATCAGTGGCCGAGGAAATTCCTGGGGCAGAGCCCTACAGAGAAATTTTTGTGGACCAGGACCTGGCCCAGTACGATAAGGTGAGGGGTCTCGGGGAAGCACAGAGCTACAGCAGCAAGAGGGACCATGGAGAGATTGCCACTGCCTCTTGTTCTCTGTGTCTCAAGGACTGTCCCTTTTTCCTACTTCCAAGAAACCACCTCTTCCTCCCAAGACATTCAGCCAGGTTTGGCCACTGCTCATTTTATCCCAAATAACATCTACAACTACAAGGTACTGAGCACCTACTGTGTGCTGGGCCATGTCCTGTGCACTTGACATTTATTAGCTCGTTAATCTTCACCATCTTCAAAATAGATTTTATCAGCCTCACTTTGCAGATGAGGAAACTGAAGCTCAGAGAGGTTCAGTGATGTGTTCACGGCTGCCCAATGCAAGGAGCAGTGTTAGGATTCAAAGCGAGGTCTGGTTAGCTTCTCAGCGGGTACTTCTAACTCCCACACAGTAATCACTTGGTCAACCTTCAGTGATGGGACAGTGACGCAAAAACACGTTCCTAGCAGGAGGAATTGAGCCCTGAAGTCAGGGAGGCCTGGGCCAAGAGACTCGTTAAAGAACCAGAGAGGTTTAAAGCAGGGATGCGAGCAGAACAGGTGGATTCAAGCCATCCTGGGAAGGGCCCAGGTCAATTTCTCCCCACTTAGACACGACTCGAAAGTTACTCTAAAAGAAGCAGTCTATAATATCTCGCTTTCCTTCAGGGCCAGGGCCTGCTCCTGCAGCAATTCTCAGAGTTTGTGAGGAGCAGACCTACCTGGGGTTCTTGTCAGACACGGAAATCCAAACCTTCAGGAGGCAGGGGGTTCCAACCCAGGCATCCTGGGACCAGACTCTGAAAAATGTTGCAGAAAGGCGAGAAGCCACACTCAGATTCTGTATTTATCACTGTGTAACAAGCATCCCAAAACTTAGCGGCTTCAAACAGCAACTCATTATTCCCCAGAATCTATGGGTTGACCTGGAAGGTTCCTTTGCTCGCGTCCCCTGGCCTCACTCATGCGGCCTCAGTCAGCCGCTGGCTTGGCCAGTTTGGTGGTCCGTCTCCATTGGCCTCCTTCCCACATCTAGGGCCTCAGCCAGGATGCCTGGACTGGTGCGCCCCTTTGTGCATGTGGTTTTTCATCACAGCACGGTGGTCTCAGGGTTCCCAGGGGGCCAGAGCAGAAGCTGCACAGCCTGTAAGAACTTGCCTGGAGATCATGCAGCATCACTTCCACTCCATTCCGTTGGTTAAAGCAAGTCACGGGGCCAGCCCAGACTAGAGGGTGGGGAAATAGACTGGATGGCAAAACTGCAAAGTATTTGTTGCCATTTTTCAACCTGCCTCAATTTTAACTCGGAAATATAGTGCAACCACTATAATTTTTTCTATTTATAGAAAATGTTTATAAGCCATTTATCATTTTTTCTATTTATAATAGAAAGAATTCTTTCTCTTTATAAGTCGTTTATACCCTAACTTGCCAGGACTCCTTCAAGTGACAATAAACAAATTAGCTTGAGGGGGAGCATCGATTAGCTCAACTTATTGGAAAATTTAAAGGGCCACTAGCTTCAGGTATGGCTAGATCCAGGAGCTTGAATAATGTCATCAGAACACCTCCCCACTACCAACCTCTCCCCTCTGTTTCCCTCAGAGTCTGGCTTTCTACATAAGGCTGGCTTTGTGCGTCAGAAAAGACAAACTCAGGCAAACAAGCCTACATATTTAAAGTTTATGATCCAAAAGAAGGCAAGATCCTCTCCCTCTGTAATCGATGTGTGAAATCTCTGATTGACCAGCTTGGGCCACATGCACATGGGGAGGTGGGACAGGAAGGAGCAGGGCACATGACTGACAATCCTACCCAGACCCCATGGAAGGAGGAACGCTCCCTCCAGAAGGGCAAAGGGACCCTCAGCAGGAAAGCAGAACCCACAGCTGTCCACTGCCCTCTGCAAACTTCTTATATTCCAGCACTGTCACGGGGCCTGGCACTTAGTTGCTGCCCTATGAATGTTTGTTGCATGAAAAATGAATAAGCACCTGGCTGATCATAACAGGGTGAAACAGGGGAAACTGCCCAGGAATAGGGAATATGTCTGATGCTCTCTCTTGAAGTTTTGCCACCAACTTTCACAAGGACCCAAAGGAAGGCCCCTGGCAGCAGCTGGCAATGTCAGACAGGCTTTCTCATGAGCGAGACCCTGTCCTTCCCCCGGTCACGGAGCTAGCAGGTCGTGAGGCTGACTGGACGGCTCTCCTGGGAATGAGCTGGCCCAGAAATTGCCCGTTTACCTCCTCCTGTGACTGCTTTGGAAAAGGCCTCTGGGGAATTTTTTCTTCTTCTTCTTCTTCTTCAGTTTTTCTGACATTTTATTGATAACATCTGGTGAGAAGTTTGGGGGAATTTTTTTTTCCTTTTTTGGAAAACCTAACCAATTCTTTGGCTGCAGAGCTTTTTCACTGGAGAGATGGAGGACAGGGTGAATTATACCTGTGGGTAAAGTCTACCAGCAATTTTGTTTTTCCAGCCGAAAGTTTACATGAGCCCATGCAAATAAATCACTATTCCTGTCTCATTTACTTTCCAGATTGAGTTACCTGGAAAAAATTCATACATGAATAGCCAAAAGAGGCAGGAAATATTAGAAGAGAGGAAAGGGAAAACAAATAGTTCAGAATGTTTTAAGTTAAAACAAATAACCCTCATTATAGGCAGAAAGTGGTCAAACAGAATGTTGTTTTCCTAAGTACCTTTCCTAGGTCCCCAGTGTGCTAGGCTGTATATTATAAATGAAATCATTCTAAGTAAACTTTCTAGCAACAAATGTTCCCAAGTGGGATGGTTGTTCTTAATATGAAAGTCTAATTCTCGGGGAAAGGAAAGTTTCCGTACCTGTGAGGTACAGACATCCATTACAGGAGTCTATATACAAGTACATCATTTTAACCCAATTCTTGTCTCTATGAGATTTTCCAAGTGACAGAGATAGCCTTGAAAGTCTGCTTTTTCCCTCCCTGCCTGCCCTCACCTTCCCAAAGAATGATACCATATTTTTCCTGTCTTTCTTTAAATGGGCTCAGCCTTACATCCAGACCCACACCTAGTAAATTTCCCATCTGTCCTCCACCCAGGATGAAATAATTCTGCTGCTGGGAAAAGAAGTCAGCCGTCTCTCCGATTTTGAACTTGAATCTAAATACAAAGACACCGTGATAGCAAGCCTGCAGAACCAAGTGGCCAACCTGAGCCAGAAGCTGTTGGAAACAGCTGCCTCCAGGCAGAAGGAGAGGGTGATCCCGCCCAAGTTTCAGGTTCTGCATGAAGAGGACGATGCCCAACAGAGAGAGATCCAGAGCTTGAAAAACCAGGTAGGGCTCAGAGACAAGTGGGTCGGGGCCTTGGGGTCACAACACAGGGTGACAGCTCTCAGGTAGAGCCTGGGGGGAGCCACCCGGGTAGTTAGAAATGGGCAGTTAGCACAGCATGGTGAAGAGTGCAGATCCAGGGAGTGGAGGGTTGGCAAGTTTCTAGCCTTGTAAGAACAATATTAGATTTGATTAAGTGCCTACCATGTTCAGGCCCCGGTGCAGGTGCTTTGGGTGCATTAGCTTATTTATTTATTTATTTACTTATTTAATGTATTTATTTATGGCTGCATTGGGTCTTCGTTGCTGTGCACGGGCTTTCTCTAGTTGCAGTGAGTAGGGGCTACTCTTCACTGCGGTGCGTGGGCTTCTCATTTCAGTGGCTTCTCTTGCTGCAGAGCATGGGCTCTAGGCACGTGGGCTTCAGTAGTTGCAGCATGAGGGCTTCCGTAGCTGTGGCTCACGGACTCTAGAGTGCAGGCTCAGTAGTTGTGGCCCACGGGCATAGTTTCTCCACAGCATGTGGGATCTTCCTGGACCAGGGCTCGAACTCGTGTCCCCTGCATTGGCAGGCAGATTCTTAACCACTGCACCATGAGGGAAGTCCCCTCATTAGCTATTTAAACCTCAGTCTTCTGGCAGATGCCATTCTACAGATGAGGAGACTGAGGAACGCTCAGAGATGCCCAGGAGCTTGTTACAGCTTGCACAGCAAGTGAGAGGCAGTGTGATTTGGGCTCACCTCTGCCACCTTGTACACCTCATGCTTTCACACCCACTTTGCATTTCCACCCAACTCCTGTCGCTTCAGTGACCACTTCTCACACCCACCCGGACCCAGCCAGAAAGAGCTGGAGATGGGGAGAAGGAACCCCACAGTGTTCCAAACACTGAGGCCTTTATCAAACCCTGAAGGCAGCTGCTGGTTCATTTATAGGGAATTTCACCAAAAATTCTCCACCCAGAATGTTTGGATTTACCAGTCAACTTCCTTCCTCCTGAAACTAAATCCAAAAAAAAAAAAAAAAAAAAAAAAAAATTTAAGTTTTAAAGAACTACTTTAAAATTGGCCACTGATCTTGTTCATAAATTATATCTCAACAAAGTTGATAAAAAAGCAATTGGTCATTGATGAATTTTGGCCTCAGTGCATAATTCTGCTTAAAACCGTAGTCAGATTTGGTTCAACATGGCGGAGTAGAAGGACATGTTCTCACTCCCTCTTTCGAGAACACTGGAATCACAACTAACTGCTGAACAATCATCGACAGGAAGACACTGGAGCTCACCAAAAAGATACCCCACATGCAAAGACAAAGGAGAAGGCGCAAAGAGACAGTAGGAGGGGCGCAATCCCCATAAAATCAAATCCCATAACTGCTGGGTGGGTGACTCACAAACTGGAGAACACTTATACCACAGAAGTCCACCCACTGGAGTGAAGGTTCTGAGCTCAACATCGGGCTTCCCAACCTGGGGGTCTGGCAATGGGAGGAGGAATTCCTAGAGAATCAGACTTTGAAGGCTAGTGGGATTTGATTGCAGGACTTTGGCAGGACTGGGGGAAAGAGAGATTCCACTCTTGGAGGGCACACACAAAGTAGTGTGTGCATTGGGACCCAGGGGAAGGAGCAGTGACCCCCATAGGAGACTGAACCAGACCTACCTGCTAGTGTTGGAGGGTCGCCTGCAGAGGTGGGGGGCAGCTGTGGCTCACCAAGGGACAAGGACACTGGCAGCAGAAGTTCTGGGAAGTATTCCTTGGCATGAGCCCTCCCAGAGTATGCCATTAACCCCACCAAAGAGCCCGGGTAGGCTCCAGTGTTGGGTCACCTCAGGCCAAACAACTAACAGGGAGGGAAACCAACCCACCCATCAGCAGACAAGCAGATTAAAGTTTTACTGAGCTCTGCCCACCATTGCAAGAGCCAGCTCTACCCAGCACCAGTCCCTCCTATCAGGAAACTTCCACAAGCCTCTTAGATAGCCTCATCCACCAGAGGGCAGACAGCAGCAGCAAGAAGAACTACAATCCTGCAGCCTGTGGAACAAAAACCATATCCACAGAAAGACAGCGAAGATGAAAAGGCAGAGGGCTATGTAACAGATGAAGGAACAAGATAAAACCCCAGAAAAACAACTAAATGAAATGGAGAGAGGCAATCTTCCAGAAAAAGAATTCAGAATAATGATAGTGAAGATGATCCTGGACCTCAGAAAAAGAATGGAGGCAAAGATCCAGAAGATGCAAGAAACGTTTAACAAAGATCTAGAAGAATTCAAGAACAAACAAACAGAGATGAAGAATACAATAACTGAAAAAAAAATACACTAGAAGGAATCAATAGAATAACTGGGGCAAAAGAACGGATAAGTGACCTGGAATACAGAATGGTGGAATTCACTGCTGCGGAACAGAATAAAGATAAAAGAATGAAAAGAAATGAAGACAGCTTAAGAGACCTCTGGGACAACATTAAACACAACAACGTTCACATTATACGGGTCCCAGAAGGAGAAGAGAGAGAGACAGGACCCGAGAAGATATTGAAGAGATTATAGTCAAAAACTTCCCTAACATCGGAAAGGAAATAGCCACCCAAGTCCAGGAAGCACAGAGAGTCCCATACAGGAGAAACCCAAGGAGAAACACACCGAGACACATAGTAATCAACTTGGCAAAAATTAAAGAAAAATTATTGACAGCAGCAAGGGAAAAATGACAAATAACATACAAGGGAACTCCCAGAAGGTTACCAGCTGATTTCTCAGCAGAAAGTCTACAAGCCAGAAGGGAGTGGCATGATATACTTAAAGTGATGAAAGGGAAGAACCTACAACCAAGATTACTCTACCCAGCAAGGATCTCATTCAGATTCGATGGAGAAATCAAAAGCTTTACAGACAAGCAAAAGATAAGAGAATTGAGCACCACCAAACCAGCTCTACAACAAATGTTAAAGGAACTTCTGTAAGTGGGAAACACAAGAGAAGAAAAGGACCTACAAAAACAAACCCAAAACAATTAAGAAAATGGTCATAGGAACATACATATCGATAGTTACCTTAAACGCGAATGGATTAAATGCTCCAACCAAAAGACACAGGGTTGCTGAAAGGATACAAAAACAAGAACCATCTATATGCTGTCTACAGGAGACCCACTTCAGACCTAGGGACACATACAGACTGAAAGTGAGGGGATGGAAAAAGATATTCCATGCAAATGGAAATCAAAGGAAAGCTGGAGTAGCAATACTCATATCAGATAAATTAGACTTTAAAATAAAGAATGTTACAAGAGACAAGGAAGGACACTACGTAATGATCAAGGGATCAATCCAAGAAGAAGATATAACAATTATAAATATATATGCACCCAGCATAGGAGCACCTCAATACATAAGGCAACTGCTAACAGCTCTAAAAGAGGAAATCAACAGTAACACAATAATAGTGGGGGACTTGAACACCTCACTTACACCAATGGACAGATCATCCAAAGAGAAAATTAATAAGGAAACACAAGCTTTAAATAACACAATAGACCAGATAGATTTAATTGATATTTGTAGGACATTCCGTCCAAAAACAGCAGATTGCACTTTCTTCTCAAGTGCGCATGGAACATTTTCCAGGATAGATCACGTCTTGGGTCAAAAATCAAGCCTCAGGAAATTTAAGAAAATTAAAATCATATCAAGCATCTTTTCTGACCACAACGCTATGAGATTAGAAATGAATTACAGGGAAAAACCTGTAAAAAACACAAACATACGGAGGCTAAACAGTACGTTACTAAATAACCAAGAGATCACTGAAGAAATCAAAGAGGAAATCAAAAAATACCTTGAGACAAATGACAATGAAAACATGACGATCCAAAACCTATGGGATGCAGCAAAAGCATCCCATAGTTTTAGAGGGAAGTTTATAGCTATAGAAGCCCACCTCAAGAAACAAGAAAAATCTCAAATAAACAATCTAACGTTACACCTAAAGGAACTAGAGAAAGAAGAACAAACAAAACCCAAAGTTAGCAGAAGGAAAGAAATCATAAAGATCAGAGCAGAAATAAATGAAATAGAAACAAAGAAAACAATAGCAAAGATCAATAAAACTAAAAGCTGGTTCTTTGAGAAGTTAAACAAAATTGATAAACCATTAGCCAGACTCATCAAGAAAAAGAGGGAGAGGACTCAAATCAATAAAATTAGAAAGGAAAAAGAAGTTACAACAGACACCACAGAAATACAAAGCATCCTAAGAGACAACTACAAGCAACTCTATGCCAATAAAATGGACAACCTAGAAGACATGAACAAATTCTTAGAAAGTTATAACCTTTCAAGACTGAACCAGGAAGAAATAGAAAATATGAACAGACCAATCACAAGTAATGGAATTGAAACTGTGATTAAAAATCTTCCAACAAACAGAAGTCCAGGACCAGAAGGCTTCACAGGTGAATTCTATCAAACATTTAGAGACGAGCTAACACCCATCCTTCTCAAACTCTTCCAAAAAATTGCAGAGGAAGGAACACTCCCAAACTCATTCTCTGAGGCCACCATCACCCTGATACCAAAACCAGACAAAGATACTACAAAAAATGAAAATTACAGACCAATATCACTGATGAATATAGATGCAAAAATCTTCAACAAAATACTAGCAAACAGAATCCAACAACACATGAAAAGGATCATACACCATGATCAAGTGGGATTTACCCCAGAAAGGCAAGGATTCTTCAATATATGCAAATCAATCAATGTGATACACCATATTAACAAATTGAAAAAGAAAAACCATATGATCATCTCAATGGATGCAGAAAACACTTTTGACAAAATTCAACACTGATTTATGATAAAAACTCTCCAGAAAGTGGGCATAGAGGGCCTACTTCAACATTCTAAAGGCCATATATGACAAAGCCACAGCAAACATCATTCTCAATGGTGAAAAACTGAAAGCATTTCCTCTAAGATCAGGAACAAGACAAGGATGTCCACTCTCACTACTATTCTTCAACATAGTTTTGGAAGTCCTAGCCACAGCAATCAGTGAAGAAAAAGCAATAAAAGGAATCCAAATTGAAAAAGAAGAAGTAAAACTGTCACTGTTTGCAGATGACAGGATACTCTACAGAGAGAATCCTAAAGATGGCACCAGAAAACTACTAGAGCTAATCAGTGAACTTGGTCAAGTTGCAGGACACAAAATGAATGCACAGAAATCTCTTGCATTCCTATACACTAATGATGAAAAATCTGAAAGAGAAATTAAGGAAACACTCCCATGTACCACTGCAACCAAAAAATACAATAGCTAGGAATAAACCTACCTAGGGAGACAAAGACCTGTATGCAGAAAACTGTAAGACACTGATGAAAGAAATTAAAGATGATAGCAACAGATGGAGAGATATACCACGTTCTTGGATTGGAAGAATCAATATTGTGAAAATGGCTATACTACCCAAAGCAATCTACAGATTCAATGCAATCCCTATCAAATTACCAATGGCATTTTTTACAGAACTGGAACAAAAAAGCTTAAAATTTGTGTAGAGACACAAAAGACCCCGAATAGCCAAATCAGTCTTGAGGGGAAAAAACGGAGATGGAGGAATCAGACTCCCTAAATTCAGCCTATACTACAAAGCCACAGTAATCAAGACAATATGGTACTGGCACAAAAACAGAAATATAGGTCAATGGAACTGGATAGAAAGCCCAGAGATAAACCCACGCACCTATGGTCAACTAATCTATGACAAAGAAGGCAAGGATATACAGTGGAGAAAAGACAGTCTCTTCAATAAGTGGTGATGGGAAAACTGGACAGCTACATGTAAAAGAATGAAATTAGAACACTCCCTAATGCCATACACAAAAATAAACTCAAAATGGATTAGAGACCTAAATGTAAGACCAGACACTATAAAATTCTTAGAGGAAAACATAGGAAGAACACTCTTCGACATAAATCACAGCAAGATATTTTTTGATCCACTTCCTAGAGTAATGGAAATAAATACCAAAATAAACAAATGGGACCTAATGAAACTTCAAAGCTTTTGCACAGCAAAGGAAACCATAAACAAGATGAAAAGACAACCCTCAGAATGGGAGAAAATATTTGCAAAGGAAGCAACTGACAAATGATTAATTTCCAAAATATATAAACAGCTCATGCAGCTCAATATTAAAAAAACAAACAACCCAATCCAAAAATGGGCAGAAAACCTAAATAGACATTTCTCCAAAGAAGATATACCGCTGGCCAAGAAGCACATGAAAAGCTGCTCAACATCATTAATTATTAGAGAAATGCAAATCAAAACTACAATGAGGTATCACCTCACACCAGTTAGAATGGGCATCATCAGAAAATCTACAAACAACAAATGCTGGAGACGGTGTGGAGAAAAGGGGACCGTCTTGCACTGTTGGTGGGAATGTAAATTGATACAGCCACTATGGAGAACAGTATGGAGGTTCCTTAAAAAACTAAAAATAGAATTACCATAGGACCCAGCAATCCCACTACTGGGCATATACCCAGTGAAAACCATAATTCAAAAAGCCACATGCACCCCAATGTTCATTGCAGTACTATTTACAATAGCCAGATCATGGAAGCAACCTAAATGCCCATCAACAGACGAATGGTTAAAGAGGAAATGGTCCATATGTACAATGGAATATTACTCAGCCATAAAAAGGAACAAAATTGGGTTATTTGTAGAGACGTGGATGCATCTAGAGACTGCCATACAGAGTGAAGTAAGTCAGAAAGAGAAGAACAAATATCATATATTAACACATATATTTGGAACCTAGAAAAATGGTAAAGATGAACCAGTTTGCAGAGCAGAAATGGAGACACACATGTAGAGAACAAACGTATGGACACCAAGGGGGGAAAACGGCAGGGGGTGGGGATGGTGGTATGATGAATTCAGAGATTGGGATTTACATGTATACACTGATGTGTATAAAATGGGTGACTAATAAGAAAAGTATAAATAAATAAATAAACATTTAAAAAAGAGAGAGAGAGAAAAAAAAAAACCGTAGTCAGTGCTTGGGGGCCTTTGTTCTCTTGTGCTCTGTTTACTGTCTTTCCCTTCTGTAACCGATTCTAGGTACACAGTTTCAGTCCTAGAAATGGTGCTCTAGAAAGGACACAGATTGTGTATGCTGAACCTAGCAGATTCTAGCAGGAAACTGTAAGCTCCATGAAGGCAAAGGTTGGGCGCAGTAACCTTCTAGAACTCTGTTAGGACTGTGGCTGTTTGTTTGTTCTTTATTCATCCATCCATCCATCCGTCCATTAATCCAAAGAAATATTTTGGGGGGCCTATCCTGTGCCATGCCCTCTTCCAGGCTCTGAGAATTCAGCAGAGAACAGGACAGACATGATCCTTCCCCCTGTTATGCTCTAGTGAGGGAGACAGAATAAACAAGTCAACAAATACATGCTCTAATATTTAAATGAACTAATGACTCTCCTTCAAACCTGGTTTTCAAAAAACAATGAAAGTAACAGGTCCTGTAGGAATTATTAGTGCAAACAGCTACCTTGACATGTAGCTGACACATTAATGAGCATCTTTTTCTTGAACTGAACCCAATTTTGCTGAAATATTCCTTTCAGTTATTCTCCCATTTCAGAGCTTTCCTGAGAAAATGACATGTCTTTTTCAGGTACATGTACGAGGCTGAATTATTCCCACATACCTTTTTTTTTTTTTTTTGGCCATACCACGCGGCTTGCAGGATCTTAGTTCCCTGACCAGGGATCAAACCCAGGCCTCCAGCAGTGGAAGCACAGAGTCCTAACCACTGGACTGCCAGGGAATTCCCCACATACCTTTTTTTAAATAATTGAAATATATTTGACATAGAATATTATATAATTTCCACATATCTTTGAATATCAGCCGGTCCCAATTTGAGTTTTATTTAAAGTGGCTGCCGATATCTGGGGGAAAAAATGTTTTTTACAAAGAAATTATCTAGAAATAATTACACTGATGCATCATGCTCTTGCCGCCCCTACCCCTGGAGCTTCACTTATAACTGAAGAAGAATATTTTATAGCAAGGCATATATGAACCAGAGGCTCCATTGGTTTGAACTCAAATCGAGTTTCATCCACTGACATTTTAGTTTCTTAAGTATTCTACTGCCTGCAGAGCATTCCACCAGAAGTGTAAGCCACATGGCAGGTTGATTTATGGTTCTGATTACTTTATGTGTTTTCCCTGGTCCCCGAAGGTGTGTGCATAATGATTTGCTCTCAGAGATCTTCGATCCGCTACAATATCACTAGAAAATTCTTACCTCCATGTGCTCTTATACGCCTGTGCTAATTAGAAGCCAAATTATCATCCTGAAACAATCACTCCTCCTAGCACTCTTAACTTTCTTATGATTCAGTGCCCATTTTATTACACAGCTTAACAGACATTAAACATCTTGGAATTTATGCCATTACAAACAATATGGATATTTACTTTGATAGTAAAAGTATCAAAGAGGTTTGAAGACTCTTTGGAGTTTTCCAGCAATCCGAAATCCTAAAACTCTGACACTCAGATTGAAATATTTTCAATCTGTCAAAACCACTGGAGTCTTAGAGGGGAACATATGTTTTCCCTTCTGGAAGTTTGTCTCTGTGTGTTCTATCTCTGGTATCATGCAAATAAAAGCATTAAGCTGAGAAGAGCTTACAAACACTTTCAGTGTTCCAAGGACCTTTTATGGAAAAGTTGTAGTTCCCCCCAACAGAGAAAAGTAAGATGTGAAAGAATTTTTTCACTCAAAGTTTCCAAAGCACAAACATGCAAAAGTATAGCCTTGGGGAGAGTGGGGGTCAGAGTGACCTGTGTCCCCGCAACTTCTAGCATAGACCCCCCCCAATAATGTCTCAGGTGCCCCAGGGAAAAAGTAAGTGTAACTGCCCCAAATGTCCTAGACTCTGAACCATGATGGTGCATGAAACGAGTCAGAAAACTTGTGAGACCTTGACGTATCTGTTAATTCTAGCAGAGTAATAATGACAAGATTTCCAAGGACACAAACCAAGACCAAAGGCTGTGAGCGCCATCTGGTGGCCATATCAGCACGCCCGAACTCCATTACCTGGGCATGCCCAGCACCTCCCCCCAATCTTTTTTTTTTTTTTTTTTTAGTGTGATGCCCGCAACCTGGTCTGATGGTAAACAGGGAAATTCCTGTATTTCTTCTTTTGGAGGGATTATTTTTATTTAAGATACTGAATCTCTATTTACTCTTATAACAGTTATTTTTAATTTAATGCACGTTTTTAAGTTTAAAAAGGGAGCTGCTTCTACGAAAAATGCTAAGAAATTATAGTGGGGCTAGCCAAGAGACATGGGAAAAATAGTGAAAGTGGTATATGAATGACTGAAGTTTAGGAACTCTCTTCGGGTGGGGTTGCTAGATAAAGTAAGGACACCCAGTTAAATTTGAATTTTAGAATTTCGTTTTAGTGTGTGTCCCAAATATTGCATGGGACACATTTGCACTAAAATATTATTCATTATCTGAAATCCTATTTTAAGTGAACATCCTTTTTTCCTCCCCTAAATCTGGCAACCTTACCTTAGGAGAACAAAGAAATTGCACCCAGGACTTCCCTGGTGGGACAGTGGTTAGGAATCCGCCTGCCAGTGCAGGGGACACGGGCTCGAGCCCTGGTCCGGGAAGATCCCACATGCCGCGGAGCATCTAAGCCCGTGCGCCACAACTACTGAGTCCCTCGTGCCACAACTACTGAAGCCCGTGTGCTTAGAGCCCATGCTCTGCAACAAGAGAAGGCTCTGCAATAAGCCTGTGCACCGCAACAAAGACCCAACGCAACCAAAAATAAATAAATTTATTTTTAAAAAAAGAAAAGAAATTGCACCCTTCTCCTTGTCACTTCCATTTTGATCTATCAGAATAAGCTAGTGGGGCTTCCCTTGTGGTGCAGTGGTTGAGAGTCCGCTTGCCGATGCAGGGGATGCAGGTTCGTGCCCCGGTTCGGGAAGATCCCACATGCCGCAGAGCGGCTGGGCCCATGGGCCATGGCCGCTGAGCCTGTGCGTCCGGAGCCTGTGCCCCACAACGGGAGAGGCCACAACAGTGAGAGGCCCGCGTACAGCAAAAAAAAAAAAAAGAAAAGCAAAACAAGCTAGCTCTTGTCCTGTCTACGGATTGCGTGGCATTTATGCCCCAGTAAACGGGTCCCTGTGGGAGTACTGAGGCCTGACATCTGAAAAATCACAGGGCAAAGGCCCACAGTGCACCTTGAGGTGGGAAAGTCCTGGCCACTCAGAACAAGCAGTCTGGCCACATCAGACCGAGAGGGAGGGGGTTCTGGGCCCAGCTCTCTTTCCCGGCCTCTCGGGTACCTGCTCTGTGGAGGCCGAGGCCTGGCAGCTACTTTCGGGCCCTTACCAACGTTGCATTTGATGGAGAGCCTTCCGCACCCCACGTGTAGACCTAGACCCCTGGAGAGGGACCGGCCCTTGAGGGGGCTCTGATCCATGGATTTAGAGGGTGCTCACAGCAGCCATAGATAGAGCCGGCCTGTGGTGCTCCCACCCACGATTCCTGTATTTCCTCTTTTTTTTTTTTTTTTTTCTTTTTGTGGTACGCATGCCTCTCACTGTTGTGGTCTCTCCCAGTGCAGAGCACAGGCTCCGGACGCGCAGGCTCAGGGGCCATGGCTACGGGCCCAGCCGCTCCGCGGCATGTGGGATCTTCCCAGACCGGGACATGAACACGTGTCCCCTGCATCGGCAGGCAGACTCTCAACCACTGCACCACCAAGGAAGCCCTTGTATTTCCTCTTAATAACAACCACACTGGCGTTTAAGTGAGCCTGGCAAGGCTTACAAATGCACACATAAAGATTACCAACTATCTTCCCCAGAGACGCACGAGGGAAGCTGAAGCTAAAACACCCCGTGAGGGCTTACCTGGTGGCGCAGTGGTTGAGAGTCCGCCTGCCGATGCAGGGGACATGGGTTCGTGCCCCGGTCCGGGAAGATCCCACATGCCATGGAGCGGCTGGGCCCGTGAGCCATGGCCGCTGAGCCTGCGCGTCCGGAGCCTGTGCTCCACAAAGGGAGAGGCCACAACAGTGAGAGGCCCGCGTGCCGCAAAAAAAAAAAAAAAAAAAAAAAGAAAACAAAAAAAACACCCCATGGTAGGTAGAGGAGAGGACCGTCACAGCTCATCCCCCTGTGCCGTGTGCCAGGCATGATCTGAGCACTTGTACACATGTTAACTTATTAAAATACTTCTCACAATCCTATCAGGCTGGGACTACCATCACCCCGCATACAGACTGAACAAAAGGAAACAGTACATGGTGTCCTCCTTGTGTTCCCAAAGCCCGTTAACTGGCAGAGACAGGACTTGAAGGCCACAGTCCGGCTCCCGAGTCCATGCCTTGCTTTACAGCCTCCAACTTCTCACGCTCATTCCTAGAGCCACCTGGGAAGGAGGAACCAGGCAACTAAAGACTGGGTTTGAATCAGACTCCATGTCTGACCAGCCGCGTGATCCCAAGCAGGGGGCCTCGCCTCTCTGAGTCTCAACCTGGCTCCCTTGCAAAATGGGCACATTAATGGGAACGTCAGCCTTCAGCAACGCTGTGACGAGTATCAGTGTAGCATGTGTGAACGGGCTCTGTAAACTCTGGAGTGTTCTGTGAGGTATAAACTACCCTCTATTCTCATTAGAGGGAATTCATTTCATAACCTGCTCCCGGCTCTTGAACTTTGCTGTGCATCCAGTCAGTGCTGGATGATCTGGAACCAACAGCTGGTCTATTTATGGCTGAAAACCCACAGGTCATAGGAAGACAGCAGCACCCGAGCCCCTGGGTGGCCACAAAGATAAGGTCCGTGTCTCGAGGACCGATGACATGGTGGTCACTGAAGGAACAGGCCCCCTCCTGCCCCTTCCACTAGTGACAACGGAAAACCTTGGTTTCCCCAACACCTCGATCCAAGATCAACCCGACTCTTTGCCCAACGTTGGAGAAGTACCGGCGTGTCCTGCAGGCCTGGCTGGCCCCCTCTGACTGTGTGTTGCCTCCTTCCACAGATCAGTGCCCTACAGCAAGGCTACAACCAGGTGCTGTGCCAGACCCTGTCTGAGAGAAACTTAGAAATCACCTCCCTGAAGCACGAGGCCGAGAACTTAAGGAGGGAGACCGCCATCACGTCAGGTGAGGCCCTTCTGCATTCAGGCCCCAGAGCTTCTGCCCTCCCCCTGCAGACATCACCAGTCAACCAGCGCACCTGTGCCCGTGACCTGGGTGCAGCCTCAGGGATCACCCGTGTCAGTGCATTAGAGTTCTCCCTCAGTGGAGGTTTCTTGCCACCCAGTTCCGAGGGCAGGGCCTGGTAAATATTTGAGAGAATGGTATCTCTTGGCTACAAGGTCTCCTGAGCACTGGCCCCACCAGGGAGAACACAGGTCGCCTTGTGGCTTGGGTGGTTCCACAAAGCAGCGTGAGTGCAAACTAGAGCGTGGACAAACTGGGGTCACTCCTTTAAGGCACCCATGGTCTCACCCATTTCAGCCGAGTGCACCTGGGCCCAAGGGAAACCATTTTCTAATTTGATCAGAGGTGGTTCCCTGATAAAGGGCTTGGGTTGGGAGAGGGGCAGCCAACGCACAGCTGTGGCTGAGCTTTGATTCCCTGGATTCCTTCATTGCTTCCACATGTTTCTTGAGCTCCTACTAGGTGTCAGGCCCCGTTCCAGGCTCCGGGGAGGGAGAGCCAAAAAAGACAGTCAGATTCCTGTACTCACAGATTTGGGAGGGGTTGACAGACAATAAAAGTAAAGGGATGAATAAACAAGCCCACTTCAGAGAGCAGTGCTGCTGTGGAGAAAATAAACTGTGTGTCGTGGTGGCCAGCGCTTCAAGGGGGGAGGCCAAGGGGGACCAGCTTAGTGGGTGTGCAACCATGGAACTCAGGTGGGACTTGAACCCGTGGGCTGGGACTCGAACCCACTCAGAACCCACTATCTTTTAATCGAGATCACGCATCTGGTCTCGGGACTTAATAAAGCTCAGGTTCTTTATGTCTCATGCAGAAAGAATTCAGTGAGAGATAAAGTAAGAAGTGGATTTCTTTAGAGAGAAACACACTCCACAGACAGAGTGTGGGCCATTTCAGAAGGCTAGAGACCCCCAAATATGGGGCGGTTAGTTTTTATGGGCTGGGTAATTTTATAGGCTAATGAGTGGGAGGATTGGGATAACTCTAATATTTTGGGGAAGGGGCGGGGATTTCCAGGAATAGGGCCAACACCCACTTTTTTTTTTTTTTTTCCTGTACGCAGGCCTCTCACAGTTGTGGCCTCTCCCATTGCGGAGCACAGGCTCCGGACATGCAGGCTCAGCAGCCATGGCTCACGGGCCCAGCCGCTACGCGGCATGCGGGATATTCCCGGACCGGGGCACGAACCCGTGTCCCCTGCATCGGCAGGCGGACTCTCAACCACCGCGCCACCAGGGAAGCCCCACCACCCACTTTTTGACCTTTATGGTCAGCCTCGGAACAGTCCTGGTGCTGATGGGTGTGTCATTTCGCTCATGTGTTACAATGAGCCTGTAATGGGGCTCCAGTTCCCCTGGAAGTCGAATCTTACGCCCCCTTGGACCTAGCCGATTCTAACCAGTTTATGCTGTATCCTCCACCGCTATGTCCTTCTTTTAGAGAGGACCTGTTTCAGGTGGGCAAGGACAAGCCAAGGGCAAGCGAGCCTGCGTGGAGTGAACAAGGGATTGTGGGGCTGGGCAGGGTCGGGGGGGTCTGGGTTTTTATTCCAAGGGTGTTGGGAATCCAGTGGAGGTTTTTAAGCAGAAACTGACATGTCTACAGACCTGAAGAGGTTGGGGCCACTCACAGACGAGGGGAGAGAGAGAAGCAGGTGACATGGAGGAGGCAGTGAGCCTCGCAGGGGCACATCACTCTGAAAGCAGCCAGTGCGTAGCAGGAAACATGCCCACAGCTGTAGAAGCCAGGCATAGCATTGAGTCGCACGTGACTCCCCATCTCTGTATGAATCTGTGCTTTTCTTCTGCCTCACTCTTCAACTTAATCACACCCACACCCACCCCCTGCTGCCCCCAGGTCTCTGCTTATGCTCCTCCCTCACTTGGGATGTCCTCAGATATTTTCTGAGCACCTCCCCCAGGCTAGGTGCTGTTCTGGGCACCAGGAATGGAAGGATGAACTCGCTGGTCCTCACCTTCCTCCCGTATGTCGGCCAGTGAAACCTCATCCAAGCATCAAGCCTGTCTCAGATCCCACCTTCTCCGATCAGGGAGTCGGACAGGCCTGGGTTGGGATAACGCTTGAGATGGGCTGGACCCACTCAAAGTGTGGCAAGCCCCAGAGGGATTTCCAAGTAACTGAACTGTGTCCTGGAGGCAAAGCTCATTTTTAAAATGAAATTCTGGAGCATTTTGTGCTTTATTTCATAGACATTCTTGATTGATACCTACCACTAAAACTGGGCCTGATGTTCTTTCAAGAAAAGAACCGTAGGAGATAACCCAATACCACTGCATTTATGCACCCTTCTTCCCACTTTTATTCAAAATGATACTACAATGCAAGAGGGAAGAGATATGGGGAGATATGTATATGCATAACTGATTCACTTGGTTATAAAGCAGAAACTAAAACACCATTGTAAAGCAATTATACTCCAATAAAGATGTTAAAAAAATGATACTACAGTAATGGAGGAGTTATCTATTGCTGCATAACAAGTTACCCCAAAATGTAATGGATAAAACCCCAACCAATATTTATTATCTCCTCCAGTTTCTGTAGTTCAGGAATTTGAGCGGGGGGTGACTTAGTTCTCATGAGTTGCAGGCAAGATGTCGGCTGGGGCATCAGTCATGTCATCTAAAGCCTCGGGGGGAGCCGGAGGATCCCCCTTCAGAATGGCTGCTCATGTGGCTATTGGCTGGAGGCCTTAGTCCCTCAGCACACATGCTTCTCTCTAGGGCTGCTTGAGTGTCGTCACGACACAGCAGTTGGCTTCCCCCAGAGTGAGTGATTGGAGAGAGAGCAAAGAGGAGGCCACAGTGTCTTTTATGACCCAGCCTGAGAGGAAACAGTCCGTCATTTCCACAGTATCATATTGGTGACCCATGGCAGCCCTATTCACGGTGGGAGGGGCTACACAAGGCATGAATTCTAGGTGGTAGGGATCATTGGGGCCATTTTGGAAGCTGGCTGCCGAGAAAAATAATAGGCGCCATGTAACAAACATAATTTAGCCACTTTGTGTTCTTGGGGCATACCGTCTCATTTGACCCTTACAATAACTCTGTGTGGGACAGACAGTGGGAGGTGAAATAGCTTGTCCAAGACCACCAAGCTAATAAGTGGTAGAGAGGGGTCCAAACTCAGAGGACTGAGAAACCAACCACCCACCCCATCAATAGTGTCCAGCAGTGCCCTCTGCCACACGCCCGTCTCCTGGCCTCTGGAGAAGAATTCCTGGACCTTCCCTGTGCTGGGCCTTTGTTCCCCAGGCCCATGGTGTGGCCTCTCCTCCCAGCTTTGCCTGGCCTGTGCCCACAAGAGGCCCCCAAAGGCTTCTCCTCTCGCTGGTGCTGACTGCCCCTCATTCTCACTGAAGCCTCAAACCCTGTTCCATGGACTTCGCTCTCATTCCCATTCCTGCTCTGGGACCCTTGGAAAAAGCCTCCCCAGTTCTAGGCGGGCAGCGGTGGTGGCCTGGGCTTGGAAGGTCTTTTCCGACCATTGGCTGACAGCCATGGTGTTGCCAATAATCCTTCCTGCCTCTTTGACCTCCATGAGTCTTTTGTTTTGGTTTGGTTTGGTTCTTTTACAGAGATGGTGTCATCTTTGCAAAGAGACGCGTTAGTAAAGGATGGTCAAGTTCAACAATTACAACAGGAGGTGAATCAACTGAAAAGTGAGAACAAAGAAAAGGATCACCAGCTTGAAGCCCTCAGCTCCAGAGTGAGTGTCGGGTCATCAGCAAATTGTAGCTGCAAAAAGCAGACACAGTGGAGTCACATGACACACGGTGGTGAGATGAGGCCAGTGCCCAAGGACCCAGGGAGGGTAGCTGCTGGGCAGGTGGCCAAGTTCTCTGAAGCCTTTCAAAGGACAGCATGTATGTGGCTCAGAATAAGCATAATAGATTTTCAAATCCAGCAAACATTTTCTAACCCCTATTATAAATGAGTTTGTTTAATCCCAGCAACAAACACACCTATGAGCATATACTGCCATTGCAAAGTTTAACATTAAACAGAATACGATCTCTCTGTGAGCACGGATGACCACACGGCTGCATCGTGGTCCCAGCACCGCTGGTTCTCATAACTGTCTTCACAGCAGAACGTCTGAAGATCCAGATGCAAACACGCAGACGCTCATTCCTTCCTTAGACTTTAGTGTGTAGAATGTCTCTATGGAAGATGGACGTGGTAGGCAAGCAAAGAGCTTTGTACATGTAACTTTGACTATTTGCAAATCTTGCCTTCAATGCTAACTTTAGAATCCTGACTCTATAGGATAAGATTTCTCAGTATTTGCATGATGTGCCTGTTTCTGTGAGTCAAGGTAAAACCTCAAAGCTTTCATCTCAGGTGGCAACTCAGAGATTCCCAGAGGCTACCCGATAGCTAGGTCTGCATGGGGGTGGGGTGAGAACAGATCTTGAGGTTCCAAGGAAAAGGCACAGTAAGTAATACCTGGTACGTAGTACCATACCCAGTTTGGAGCTGGTGAAAGGCACTGCATGAGCTTTGGGATCAGACAGACCAGGGTCCCATCCCAGAGCTTTCTTTTATTGTAACTTATTTGGCCTCCATTTCCCCATGTGTGAAATGGGGATGACAAAATCGTTTTCCAAGAAGTGGGAGGCTGGTTTTAGTTGTGCTCTTCTGCCTCTGCCCTGGGTTGGCTGCCTGGCCAAGCCCTCTGCATTCGTTTCTCCCAAGCAGAGTGTCTTCCCAGGCATGTGCTATAGCTGTTTAATGTGGTGTGTGTGTGTGTGTGTGTGTGTGTGTGTGTTTTGGGGACGGGAAGGGGATGCAGAGCTGGTGCTAAGTAGAAGGAATCTGCAAAGACAGCACCTGCTTGGCTCTTCTACCTCCTGAAGTGCATTTGGATGATTTATGTCCCCATTTCCCCTTCCTCGTTGACCTTGGAATGAGGTCCCTTCTCCTCTAGACTGTGCTGGCCAATAGCACAAGGGCTCGTCACCACCAAGGATACTGCTCTTGTGAACATTTGAGATGCCTTTTTTT
Source organism: Mesoplodon mirus (assembly GCF_964341445.2). Lineage (NCBI taxonomy): Eukaryota > Metazoa > Chordata > Mammalia > Artiodactyla > Ziphiidae > Mesoplodon > Mesoplodon mirus. The sequence continues at coordinate 92,179,611 of NC_138983.1, read as the reverse complement.
TAATGACATATATCATGTGTGTTAATTTTAGAAAAATAAGTAGATGACATTGAGAAGAAAAAATAAAAAGAGAGGAGAGGAAATGCTACCTTGAGAAATCAGTGTTAATATTTTCATGTATGTTCTTCCAGTCTTGTTTCTATATATTGCCTAGAAATCAATCAATCAATCATTTTATAGTGAATTTATACTATGCACATTTTTTAAATTTTTAAATACTTATTATTTTTCCATTCTAATAAATCAACGCTCTTATCATTCGTCTTAAAAGCTACATACTTTCTCCTGGATGTACCCAGTGTTATAAAGTGGTCTGCTGTTCTAAACAACACTTGGGTTGTTTCCTCTTTTTTTTTTTTCTTCCACTGTTACTGACAATTCTGTGAAGAGCATCCTTGAAACTACAGATTTACTTATTTCTCCAGTCATTGTCCTTAAGGTACATTCCTAAAGTGGGAATTGCTGGGTCAAAAGAAGGCACATCCATGCTTACGCCCTTAATGCCTGTTGCCAAGCCGCCCTCGGGCAAGACAGCTCCGTTTACCCCTCCACACCAGTCGGGGCAGTTGTGTCTTTGAGATGCAACCTGCACAAGAGCCCTAAGATGGACCCCAGCTCACTGCCTCGGCCCCCTCCACCCTCACCATTCACAGCGTGAAAACATCCCAATTCCTGCACCCTAAGTCCCCAGACTCTACAAAGCTGGATTTCCCCTGCAGTGAAGTTTGCTGGCTTTTGAAGAGGAATTTAGACGCTCTATTCCTCAGAACTCATGAGAGGGGTGAACTGGGAACGACTGCAGGATCCCGTGCTCCCATCACACAAATGGTCTCACCTCTCAGAATTCAGAGGTGTGATTGCGTTATACAGCAGGAAACACTCCTGGGCGTGAACACAATTACTTGGGACCCCCAGCCAAGCCCCCGTGGCCTTGTCCTTTTTCTCCACAGTGCTCAGTGCTGAAAGAAGAGTTACAGAAGGAAGATGCCCAGAAGGAGAAGTGGGAAGCCCAAGAGAAAGAGTTAAAACTCTGCAAAACCGTGCGTTGAACCTCCTGACCCCTAGGTGTCCACTGAAAGCCTAGATTGGGGCCTTGAGGGTTTTGGAGGGGTTCCTTGGCCCATTAGCTAGCACAAGCTCTGGGGCTTTCTGGGTGTTTGTGTGTTAATGCTTTGATTTGCTAGCCTCAAAGAGATGGGTGAAAAGACCATGGAAAACACACTCTCCCCAGATTTTCTGGGCAGTTGGCTCAAGGCCCCTCATCAGCTTTCCCCTGGGGAAAGGGACGGGAGGTGGCCACCATATGCTGCTGGAAATTCACCGTGGTCCCTACCCCTGGACTTGTGATGCCCAGACTTTCATGATCCACTGTCACAAGTTTTATCACAGCCCTGAGCACTGTTATTAACACAACTCTTCTTGAAGTATTTTTGCTTAAATACATTCAATTTTACAACAATTCTTAAAAACAAAATAAAAAGCAAATGTATCACTGGCCTTGTATGGAAGGTGAACATAAAAATGAATACAATGAAAAGATGGCCACTCAATGTAAATGTTCACCCCCTGTACCGGCCCGAACCCTCGTGCACATCACCAGGCATACGTTTTCCATCCGTTGGGAAGCCCGGTGCCTGGGACAGGGGGAGGAGACGTGTGTTCTTCTCTCTGGCAGGAGCACACTTCTCTGCCTCAAATGAGAAAAAAGAAAAATGTCATTATTCTTATCTTCCAAACTGTGCCCATTGTGTCTTCCAAACAGCCCTTATTTAGATTGAACTCAAAAATATACCCCAAGGAAAGAGATTCTAATGAGTGGATAGGTATCTTGTACTGTTTAATCCAGGATCCATGCTGATCTTCAAAAGAAACTCAAATTTTCCCTCACCCAGCCCTTTCATTGCATCCGTTGAAAGAAAGTCTACTTTGCCTCAAATACCTGGAATTGTCCCCCAAGGGAAGGAATGAAGCGAATCCCAGACTAGGTTTCTGCCTTAATGAACCGGATGAAATGAGTTGTGAAGTTGACTTCCCTGTTGTTGGAACTCTTTCAGCAAATCCATGACATGGAAAAAGAAATGAGGAAGCTCAGGGTGGAGCTGAAAATGAGCAGTACCGAGCAGAGCCTGATCTCTATGACGCTGCGGGAAAAGAGCAAGGTATGGCAGGGACAGGTCGGCCTGGGAACCACTCTGGGGCCAGCACTCCACCTGCATCATCTCTGTTCATCCTCACAATGACCCCATGCGGTCTATACTGGTATTATCCCCACTTTACAGTCGGGAAAACTGAGGCTCACAGAGGTGAAGGAAGTTATCCAAGTTCACTTGCATAAAGTAGTTGTGGCAGAACTTGAATCCAGGTCTGCCTGACTCCAAAGCTCCTGTGTGTAACCACTACCCTAGACTGCCTTCAAATCTTAATTGTGAAATTATCTAAGAAAGAATTGATCCATTAAATCAAGTTTGCCAATGATGTTGTTCCAACTTAAATTCTCATATTGATTTTTTTTGTCTTTTTGTTCCATCATTGAGAATGTTTTTAAAAATCTCAACATGTTTGTAATTTGTGTGTTTCTTATTTTAATATGAACGATGTTTGCTTTATATATTTTGAGGCTGTGTTACTAGGTGCATATAAATTTAGGATCCTAATACTTCCTGTAGAGCAAAACTTTAGATCATCATGAAATGTCCCTTTTCATCTCCAGTAGTGTTTCTCCCTTAACGTCTCCTTTGTCATTTAGCTTCACCACTGGCTTTCTGTTGGTTAGAGTTTTCATACCTTATCTTTTTCATACGTTCTCTGTCAATTTTTGTCTTAAGTTTTAGACATATGCCTTCAAATAGCGTATCATTTTTACAAAATACAGTTTGACCATCTTTGACTTTTAGTCCATTTATATTATGTAATTACTCGTGTACTGGGGTTTAAATCTACCTTCTTGCTCAATACCAGATGTACCATCTGTGGTATGTTCCTTTTTCTCTCCTTTCTTGCCTCCTTCTGAGTGGATGGTTTTCTCTTATTCCACTTTCCCCCTCTATTAGCTTGGAAATATTTCACTTTTTTACTATTCTTTTAGTCATAGTAAGACAATAGCATTCATCCTTGACTCACCAAAATCACACATTAATTAAGTTTTTCACTCTTCTACTATTCTCTTAGTAGTCATCCTGAAGACTATAAAGTGCATTCTTTTTTTTTTTTTTCGGTATGCGGGCCTCTCACTGTTATGGCCTCTTCCGTTGTGGAGCACAGGCTGTGGACGCACAGGCTCAGTGGCCATGGCTCACAGGCCCAGCCGCTCTGCGGCATGTGGGATCCTCCTGGACCAGGACACGAACCCATGTCCCCTGCATCGGCAGGCAGACTCTCAACCGCTGCGCCACCAGGGAAGCCCTGCATTCTTAACTTACCAAGAGGCAATAGTAGTTGATAATGATGCCCTTCTCCTTGACAGTGCAATGAGTTTCAAACACCTTAACTTCACTTACCCCCTCCAGATTTATAAGCCATTACTGTCATTTTCTATACTCCTCTTGATAGTTAAAACCCCACAAGACATTATTAGTGTTTTTCTATAGTCAGTATCATATCCACACATTACCCTTACTGTTGCTTGTCTTTTCTGCATCTCTGATCACCCACCTGGGTTCATTTTTCTTGTGTCTGAAGAATACCCTTTAATGTTTTCCCTCATTGTGGCTCTGCTGATGACAAATTCTCAAATGTGCCTGTGTGTCTGTCTGGAGATGTATATTTAACCTTCATTCTTAAAACACATTTGACTGCGTATTGAATTCTACAATGGCAACTCTTTTCTTTCAGCACATTAGATACAGCATTAGATATGTCACTATTGTCTTGTGGCTCCTATTATTTCTATTTAGAAGTCATCTGTAAGCCTAACTGTTGTACCTTTGCATAATCTGTCTTTTTCTCCGGTTGCTTTTAAGATTGTCTTTTCCCTTGATTTCCAGCAGTTTTATTATGGTTTATCTAGGTGTGGATCCAGTTTTATTTACCTCGTACAGAGTTCGTAGGGGCTTCTTGAATCTCTGGCTTGGTGTTTTGCCTTAGTTCAGGCGCTTGGGCTCTGTACCACACAGGCAGTGGGGAGCTACTAAGCCTCCTGAACAAGTGACTGATGCAATGACATTCGTGGACAGTAATTAGGGTGAAAATGATAGTTACAATTTCTCACGTACTAGGCGTTACCCTGAACTTTTCACCTCTTAATCTTTACAACAGCGCTGTGATCTAGAAATCATCCTCTCCATTTTACAGATGAGAAAGTCAAGGCTACTAGTTACTAGTAAAGTAACTAGCCCAATGGCACAGTCGGTTTTGTCTGACTCCAGGTTTGTCTGACTTCAGTTACCCTGGCATAGCAAACAGCCACATGCTACTGTTTACACTGAAATTAATGAAAATTAAATAAAATTTTAATTCAGTTCCTCCGCCACACCAGCCCCATTTCGAGTGCTCGATCCCCAGATGTGGCTGGTGGCTGCCGTATTAGACAACACAGCCTCGCTCAGAGTACCTGTACCGTTGCAGAAAGTTCTGGTGGACAGAGCTGCCTTATAGCAGGGTAACTCTCACAGTACCGTTAAGATTGCACTGGAAGAAACTAAACTTGAGGCGAGGAGGCCAGTTGTCACAGTCCAGCTTGCATTTGAGAGGGGTTGGAGGACAGGCGTGAGACCCCCGAGTGTGAGAGAGGGAGCAGGGCGGCTGCTGAAGGTGACTCTGAGGCTTGGGGACAGGAACGGGGGCTGTTCATGCAGAACACAAACAGGGGCAGAGTCCAAGGCTGGACTTGGCTTTTGCAGCATATGAAACAGGCTGCTGAAATAGAAGTCAGAGCATGTTTAGACCGGGGAGAAAACTAAGGCCCAGAGAGCTTAGATGACTTTTCCAAGGTAACGGAGCTGGGTAGAGGCTCTTCCACTGGGCCACACTACTCAGAAGAAAGCTCTTAAGGGCTTTTCTGGGTCTTTTATAACATCCCTGTGATCCCCCTCTTCAGATCCCTAAAAACACAGCCTGTGAATTTGTTTCAGCACAAAAACTTTCCATTTATTTACGAGTGTTTGCCTCATTTCCTGTTAGTGCCAGGGCCCAGGGCTCAGCAGGTGCATCCAAGAATTGAGCAGCTGCGAGGCCTACACTGGCCAGCCAAGGGTAGCGTGGAGCACTCCCAAGCTTACCGTGCGTTGACTGTTACCCAAGCAAGGGGGGAAAACTAGGCAAGCTTCTCCACTTTAAACGCCTTCCTTTGCAGGCTGCAGTTCTTAATAGACATTGCTTTGGCAAGCCTCCAGAGAGGTTACCACCAGTGAGTGTGCTCAAAGTGGTAACGACAAACAGTTATGATAATAAACCCAATCATAACATTTCCAAGTACCCATCACGAGTTATTAGAACGAGACTGTACGGCGGACATTCCCTTCCCCCTTTCATAGGTTACAACAGTACTTAACACACTCACAGAGCCCTTAAGCACTATTCCAAACATCGAATCCCCACAATGACTCTATGCAGTGATACTAGTATCATCATCCCCATTTGACAGATGAGGACACTGAGTCACGGAGCAGTGAAGTAACTTTCCGAGTGTCGTACGGCTTGTTAGGGACCGAGCTGGGATGGGAGTGTGCGGTAGAACATAGTTGAGCCCCGGGTGCAGAGCTCGGCCCTTTCCCGTAGGGGGCAACTCCCTGTGAGTTTGCCTCCACCCTGTGCATGCCTGTGACCACTGCTGCTGGGCTGCAGCTGTCCCTACCCCTCAGGGACTCCCCCACTGCCATTAGCACCCCCCCAGAAGAGTTTCCCCAGAGGGCATGATGATCACATTAGCAGCAAGCCCACGCTTTCATCCTCCTTTCAGGTGGAAGAGAAGCTTCGGGAGGATTCCAGAAGGAAATTGCTTCAGCTGAAAGAAATGAGGAACAGAGAAAACCTCATTAAAGCCAATTTGGAAAGGGCAGTAGGTCAGGTAGGCGTGCTGCAGAGCCCCTTCACGGGCCCGTGCTCTCCACAGAATCCCGCACCCAAGCGGCCGGCAGGGATGAATGAGGAGGAAGACGGCCTGGCTTAGTTCACCCGCTTATCTCAGGGGCAGGGCTTTGTGCGGCTTCCGCGTCCCCGTGGATTTCACTAAAGAGGCTTTTCCTTCTGGGAAGCTGCCCACTCCAGTGTTTGCTGTTGCCTGAGACCCTGACCAAGCAGCCAGTCCCAGCTCAAGGCCCACCCCAGTGAACCAGCTGTGCAGTTCCCTCTTGGGAAGGGTTTGAGCTCTTGACCTCGGTGGTGTTTCTAGCACTTTCTCCTTCACATTTTTTGTCCTGACATTTAGAGCGATCTTTCTTCCTCTGGGCCCCCAAAGAGATGCTACAGTCAGTGTCCCCAGGGAATTGCCACATTTCTGTTTGTTTGTTTGTTTGTTTTGTTTGGCCGAACCGCGTGGCTTGCAGGATTTTAGTTCCCCGACCAGGGATGGAACCCGTGCCCCCTGCAGTGGCTGCATGGAGTCTTAACCACTGGAGCGCCAGGGAAGTCCTGCCACTTTTCTTAATAAAGTAAAACCCAGAATACCACAGCTTATGCCAGGTGGAGGTGGGCAGGGTGGGGAGAGGGCCATTTCCCAGGGCTCTGACCCAAGATGGCCCAGTGGCCCTTCCTCTGACACGTGGCACAGACATGAGGGCCAGAACATGCAAACGAGCCTTCACCAAAGGCTAAGGGAGAGCAAACGAGAACCCAAGACGGGGCACTGGCCCTCCAGAACACAGCCCACCGAGGGCAGCCCATCTTGGGCCCCTCCACAAGGCATCCTCTCCTGGCAGCCACGGCTCCAGGGGGACCAAGAACGTTTTGCGTGTATGTGTTTGTGCTTTTCTTTTTCTGGGAGAGTGAGTCCACCTCGTCACTCATTGGATGCTCAGAAGGATTTGTAAACCACCAAAAAAGGTTAAGAACCACGATCCTTAAAGGAGCCCTCCGTCCCACCCAGCCCAGCTCCCAAAGCCCTTGAGTTTGGTAGCATCCAAGCCTGAACCATCAGTGTGACCGGAATTTGTCCCACGCGCTGAACTTCAGAGGCACCCACAAGTTAAATGATGATGCTGACCCTCAGGCAGGTTTGAAAGCCTCTTCAACCAACTTCCACACCATCACCCCCGGTGTCCTTTCTCCTGCAGGGTGCCGACCCCTTAGCAAGGCAGAGAGCCCGCCAGCCTGGGCTTCCCTCCGTGCACCTGGGCTACCCCTCACCTTGCTGGCACTCTGCACCCACGGCGAACACCCGCCTTGAGGGCATGATCTGCGCCACTTGCCGAGCGCCTGGTCATGGCTCTGGCCAGGGGTCATCCAGGAAGACCCTCAGAGACACTGAGATTCCTCCAGGTCTAGACTCGAGAGAGAAAGGACGAACAAGGCTTCTCTGCGCTGCCTGGGCCTTGCTGCTTCACCCCCTTGTCTCCACAGCCCGCTCCCGGCCTGAGGTCCTGCCCTTCCCCAGGCCAGTGACCACAAGACTCAGCCCACCATCCAGCAGGACCTGTCCCTCCCCACCCCCACCCCCCACCAAGCAGTCCTGTAGGGCGCCTCTGGTGATAACACGGGCCATTGCCCACAGGGCCCTCTGCATAACCTCTTCCTCGGGTGAGCTAGGACCCTCCCTTGGCCATGAAACCAGCAGACGACCCAGAGTCCCTCCAATCACCCAGCTGGCTTCTGGCAGGATGACTGCAGAGGTGTCCTTAGGAGAGTCACAATTCCTCTACTTGGCTTCCCAGAGCTCCCTGGTGTGCAGCAGACTCCTGTGTCTTAGGACCTGTTGACGTTCTCATTGATTCCGTGGCCCTTGTGGTCTTTCAGTGCTCTGTTTTAGAGCCTTTCATGACCACATTTTGCCAGTGAGCCAAAAACCCAGTCCAAGGGCCATCACGTTGGGAAATTTCCAGAGAAACTTGGGCTTCTTTGCCGTTCAAGTCTCATGAGCCTGGGGCATCTTGAACTCGTCATTCTAGAAGCCCTGACTTAATTTAACTGCGTTGTTTCATCATCCGTAATATGAAGACACCAGCATCAGGGAGGCACTCAGTAAAAACTGGCTGAACTGAAGGAGAGGACTTTGAACATCTGACTTGACAGGTGTTTCTGTTCTAAGCATTCGATGAACGTTTATTGAGTGCCTGCTGTGTGCCAGGCGCTGCACCAGGCTCCGGGGACCTGGAGAGGAGTACAGGAGACGTCGTCTTCAGGACACAAGGTCTAAGGCACAAAACGGCAGCAGGCAGCTCCTCCTTCTCTCCCCAGGCGCCCTTGCTGATGACACGAGTTACCCGGGCTGGCAGCCTCAATGTTTATCTCACAGCCTGGTGCCAACGTAGCAATTACGGAAGAGCGCTCCCGGCCCTGGACTTCCCACTGGATAATTGGCAGCAAGTGGCTCTTCCGAGAGCCCGAGACGTGTGTGTGCTGACCGTGTGCGTCGGCTAGGTTAGGCGGGCACACCTGAAAAGTCATTAAAACCTGCTGTCCCCCTCGCTTGTGTGGGCACTGCCCCTTCCGGTGAGAGGTGAAGGTGTTAATTACCCATAATGACCACTAAAGGCGTGCAGAGCCTTCTCACCGATTTCTCCCAGACCCAGCGACGGAGGCGCCTCCCCCAGCCTTGCCGCTGCAGCCGCGCCCCTCACCTCATCCCCTTCCCTTTCTTTGTGCTGCAGCTGGAGCTCTTCAGAGGTTAGGTCCTCAAGGCCACCTGCGGACGCGTGAAACCGGTCCAGGACAAACCCGTCTCCAATCAGCAGGCTCGTCTCTCTTCCCCACTTTCTCCTTCAGGGACCCGGGGCTCCAGACACTGGGAGCATATGTTCCTGTTTTTTGTTGGTGGCACATAATTTTCACACTGTTGCTACACCATAAAGATTTGTTTTGATTTTCTGGGATTTCCTGGCTTTTCAAGTAAAAGCCAGTTAAACTCCCTTGCAGTGTTTCTGTGAAAATCAAATTAAACCACCCAGGGCTGTGTCTGGTCGGCAGACCCGCACGGTGAACCTCCGTTAGCCCCGCGAGGAAAGGGGCGGCCTCAGCATGGACGGTGCGTCCTCGCTCGCTCGTTCCTCCTGAAGTGGCAGATGGCAGTGAGGGTGGGCCTCTGGCTGTAACGATGCCTTATTATCCTTCCGTTTATCCTCTCCAATCCTGGGTGTCAGCGCGCGGGTCACAAGATCACACCACGGGCTTCTCTCGGACGACCTCCTTTTTAGGAGCCCACAGCATCAGGCTCAGCGTGATGAATCCCTCCCAGAATGCAGAAGAATCTAGAACACACTCGTGGCCACATGACAGGCCTTTGGCTCTTAAAACACCATCTCTGATCCTGGGAAACATGCCCCGGTGACAGAGCCAATATCCACGCTCCAGAGCCAACCCCAAAACACGCCAGGACCTCCCTCCTCCGAGCTTAAGCTGAAGCCCTCCAGGTCCCCTCCCCCCAGAGCCACCCTGCATTTTAATTAATTAATTAATTAATTTTTGCTGGGTTGGGTCTTCGTTTCTGTGCGAGGGCTTTCTCCAGTTGCGGCGAGCAGGGGCCACCCTTCATCGCGGTGCGCGGGCCTCTCACTATCGCGGCCTCTCTTGTTGCGGAGCACAGGCTCCAGACGCGCAGGCTCAGTAGTTGTGGCTCACAGGCCCAGTTGCTCCGCGGCATGTGGGATCTTCCCAGACCAGGGCTTGAACCCGCATCCCCTGCATCGGCAGGCAGACTCCCAACCACCGCGCCACCAGGGAAGCCCCACCCTGCATTTTAAATCTTTTTTTTTTCTTTTTCTCACCAGTTACCAGAAAAGAGCAGCAGGGTCACAGAGGACAATAGCAACGTTTGGCAGCAAAAGCGGACCCTGCAGAAGGAGACCCAGCTGAGCAGCTGCAAAGAGGAGGAAATCACCCAGAACATCAAGAAGCTGAAGACATCCTTAGACAGTTGCCAGGTGCCCCCTTCTCCATTCCTCAAATGTCCCCTGTGTCTCATTTTTGTGCTCCTTGTTCAGGAAATTGTCCAGCTCTGCTTTTAGTCCACCTTTTCTCTTGTTGGAGAAATCTGTTTGAGATCAGAAAACAAAGGACCTCCAGAAATGCCTCCCAGGTGAACTTGGTGTGGCCAAGGAGAAGCTGCCCGACACACTCCAAGTACTGCCTTTGGGAGGCCCCAGACCCCGGGGGAAAAAAAACAGCCCCGTGTTATTTCCAGAGAAACCAAAGAAACCTTCTGCTCTTTATTTGCAGTTTTCTTTTCTGTCCCAGCAGTGGAAGGCTGCTCTTACCCTTATTGGACCAGAGGGTCTGGCAGAGCCCCCACTTCATGGCCCCCATGCAGGGATCCAGCTTATCACATCAGGCAGCTGCTTCTGCTTTCTCTGGAAATATGCAGCTACTATTTGGGGAGTCTGGGCAAATGTTGGCTTGTCAGCACTCTTTCAAATCAGGAAACCGCACTTTATGACCAGCTTGTGTGTTGATCTCAGCAGGAATTCTGTAACCAAATTTGCTTCTCCTTTCAGCCAAATCGTCCTTGGCAATTTGGCTTTGGAATTGCCTATACCTAAACAAAGGGTCTATTTGTCCATCCAGAGTCCCAGTTAGAGTGCACGTGAAATAAAAGCTGCCTCCTTCCTTCCGCCCCCCGAAAAAGGGAAGTAAAACTGGGCCGTCACAGGGCGGCCAACATACGGCTCTGCCTGCTTCACGGGCCCGTCAAGAACACTGCTCTGTGTGGGTCACAACCGTCAGGTGGTATTTCTGGCGATAGTGCCCGGGCTCCTCACGACCTCATCTCTTTCCAGGCGTGCATGACAATGTCTTGCTCTAGCAATGAGCTGAAGAAGGAGGTCGACCTCCTACAGCACCTGCAGGTGAGCCCACCTGTCTCAGGGCTCCAGAAGGTGGCACTGGACATCTTGCGCCTGTCACTGTCCTGGCTGGAGGAAACGGAGCATCTCCTCCACGAGGTGGGGATCCAGTTCTCCAGCTCCGACAAAGGTGATTGAAACTCTTTTCTCACATAGTTACATGACTGAAATATTGCGTTGAATCTGATCACGATGGGACATCTATTGAGGGAGGCTTCTTAGGTATGTGGCCAAGTGTTCCCTTCTCCAGACTTCACTTTGCTTCACCACTTGAGAAGCAGTGTTCCTGGAAAAAAGTACACAAGTGAGACGTGATTACTGGAGAAAAATGAGACGTGACAGTGGCAAAAGGAAAAATCGAAATTATGCTAAATCTTCTCTCTCAGAAGTAACCATATATATACATATATAGAGTAGAGACGTTTTTTAGAGCAGTTTTATGTTCATGGCAAAATTGAGAGGATGATACAGAGATTTCCCAGGTACCCCCTGTCCCCACTCATACACAGCCTCCCCCATTTATCAGCATCAGCACCAGAGAGGTACAGTTGTCAGGACTGATGAACCTACATTGACACGTCCTAATCACCCAAAGTCCATGGTTTATATTAGGGTTCACTCTTTTTCATTTTAATTTTATTGGAGTGTAGTTGATTTACAGTGCTGTGTAGGGGTCACTCTTGGTGTTGTACATCCTATGGGTTTGGACTTGGACAAATGTGTGATGACATGTATCCACCATTATAATATCATACAGAATCGTTTCCCTGCCCTGGCCTTTCTCGCCTTCTGAGATGGCCCACGCTCTGTCTGTGGAGTGTGTTTCTCTCTAAATAAGTCCACGTCTTACCTATCACTTTGTCTCTCACTGAATTCTTTCTGCGATGAGACATCAACAACCTGAGCTTCATTAAGTCCTGAGACCAGCAGGTCCACCAATAATGAGGCCCACCCCGGGGAGGACCCAGAGGCCCTGTAAATCACGATGCTCCACCGGGAAGATGGTCCAGTCCTGAAGGTGCCTTTGATCCCAAATCTACTGCCCTAAGCAGAAGCCAGGGAGCACGGCGGGGGATGTGGTTCAGATCAGGCCATCTCTGAGCAGATTGGTGGATTCTGTGCACAAAGCCCTGGTATTAGGTCAACTCGATTTATGAGTTTCACTTCTCAGGTCACTCTGTAACTACACAGTAACAGAAAGTACGCAGAATTCATTAAAAGCCACCTGTGGAGTCCATAGAGGGGAAGTGGGGTGGGTGAAGTTACAGATCAGGGACGTGGTAATAAAGCAAAATGATGATAACCCATAAACCCAAATATCTAGAAACTGATATTCTAGAAACTGAGGAAAGTAAAGCTACAAGTTTAACAAAATAAAAAGAAGCAAAGGAGAAGCCAACTTCAGAGCCAGCCTATGCAATTCCTCCATGGCAGCGCATGTTTGTCTGATTGAAGCCTGGCCCTGCTGTTCTTCAGTGCCTTCCTATTAGTGCCTTAAGTAATCAACATCTCCAGTAATCCCTCTGCAGTGTTCAGGAATTCAACTCGTCATGGGGAAACCTGTGGTTTGAGGACTTAAGTTTTTAAGATAACGTCTTTTCTTTTCAAAACTGGACATTTTTATTCCAAATAAAAGAACCTATCCCCCCAAAAAAAAAGAATAGTTTCACTGCCCTGAAAATCCTCTGTGCTCCCTCCCAGCCCCCCCGCAGCCCCTGGCAACCACAGATCTTTTTACCGTCGCCATAGTTTTTGCCTTTTCCAGGATATCATGTAGTTGGAATCATACAACTTTTCAGATTAGTTTTTTTTATTTAGTAATATGCATTTTCGTTTCCTCCAAGTCTTTTCATGGCTTGATAGCTCTTTTTTTCTTTTTAAGTGCCCAATAATATTCCATTATCCATTCACCTACTGAAGGACATCCTGGTGGCTTCCAAGTTTTGGCAGTTATGAATAAAGCTGCCATAAACGTCCACATGCAGGGTTTTGTGTGGACATGTTTTCAACTTCTTTGAGTAAATACCAAGGGCGTGGTTGCTGAATCGTGTGGTTAGAGTACATTTAGTTTTTTTTTTTAATTAATTTATTTTATTTTATTTATTTTTGGCTGCATTGGGTCTTCATTGCTGCGCACGGGCTTTCTCTAGTTACGGCAAGCGGGGGCTACTCTTCCTTGTGGTGCACGGGCTTCTCATTGCAGTGGCTTCTCTTGTTGCGTTGCATGGGCTCTAGGTGCGCAGGCTTCAGTAGTTGTGGCACGTGGGCTCAGTAGTTGTGGCTCACGGGCTCTAGAGCACAGGCTCAGTAGTTGTGGCACACAGGCTTAGTTGCTCCGTGGCATGTGGGATCTTCCCAGACCAGGGCTTGAACCTGTGTCCCTTGCATTGGCAGGCGGATTCTTAACCACTAGGCCACCAGGGAAGTCCGTAGAGTACGTTTAGTTTTTAAGAAAACCACAAAACTCTTTTCCAAAGTGGCTGTTTTGCGTTCCCGCCAACAATGAATGAGAGTTCCTGTTGCTTCACATCCTCGCTAGCGTTTGGTATCGTCACTACGATCATATTTTGTGTGGAACTTCCAGGGCATTTTCCCATGGAAAGAGCTGTGTGATTCTAGGCAAGTTACTTCCCCTCTCTGTGCCTGTTTCTTTACCTGTAAAATGGGGATAATAGGGAATACTCACCCCTTAGGATTTTTGTGAGGATTAAAATGCATTGATACATGTAAAGTACTTAAAATAGTACCTGGCATAAAATAGGCACTACCTATCCACGTGTATTGATTTTTTAACTTTACAAAAGAATAATGTCATATTATACCCAATTTCCTTTAGTTTCATTCCTAACAGTACATCTGGAGCACCCTTCCATGTCAATACACACAGATCTACATCATCGCTGTCACTGATGGCAAGGAACCCCATTCTGAAGGGTGTACTGTAATTTATTTAGCCAGTCCTCTATAATGGGCATTTAAGTTGCTTCCAGTTTTTCACACTTAATAGATGAGGCTGACATAAATATTATTCACACATACCTGTTCATCTTATCTTTATCATCCTAGATGTGGAAGGATATGAACCACTTTCATTCAACAAAGATTTATCGCAGGCCTCCTAGATACCAGGCACAGTGCAGGTTGGAAATATAATGGGGTCAGAAACAGGTAGAATTCAGGTTATGGGGTATATGGATGTTGGCTGTAAAATTCCTCCCTCTTCACTGTACATTTGAAATCTTTCATAATAAAATATTGGGGAACTAACAGGCACTCTCCCTGCGCTTGTAGATCTTAGGGTCTCAGGGAGGAATAGGGGTGGGGCATTAACTGAAAAATCACTCACATGTAAAACTTTAATCATGACAGTTGCTTTGAAGGAGAAGTGCAGGGCTCTGACCTGGTCAGGGACGGCAGGGCAACTGCAGGGTGCATAGGAGTTATTTGCCAAAGAGGGGAGGGGAGGGCATTCTGGGTGGAGGGAGCAGCGTGGTGGGATCGAAGGAAGCATGGAGAACTCAAGGGGCTTAAAGAAATGGAGGCGGAGGGCAGGGACTGGTGAAGGAGGTCCACAGGGGCTGTATCATGTTGTGGCCGGGGGCTTGCAGAGCCCTGGTAAGAAGCTCTGCTTTAACCTGAGAGCAGAGAGAAGCCCACGAAAGGTTTTAAGTAAGGAACTGATGGAACAGGCTTTCATTTGGAGACAGTCATCTTGGCCACGAGTGGAAAAGGTACAGGAAGGTGGCCAGCACAGAACCCCGGGAGAGCAGTTAGGAGGCTGTCACAAGACACGATGGTGGCCCTCACTGTGGCAATGGAGGGGACGGAGCAAGAGAGAAGATTCCAGGGGCATTTAAGAGATGAATCAACAGGCCTCAGTGATGGAGTTAGATATGGCTAGAAGGGAAGTGATGGAGAGAAAGGGGGCTACAGGTCTCCAGGTTTCTGGCTTGTGTTAAAAGTACAGATGTGGTTCCTTCACTAAAATCCAGAGTAAAGAATGCCACAGGAGGACCAGGTTTGAGAGGGAAGATGAGTGTGAGGTGCCTGTTGACATCCAAAGTGAGGTGCCAAGGACGCAGCTGTCACCCTGGATATCCAACCGTATCAGTGATGTGGCCCTGGAACCCAGAAGAACATGTGCCACATAGCGGGTGCTTAGTCAGATGGGATGGATGGACGGGTGGATGGATGGATGGTGATTAAAGCCATACGTGTGAATGGTATCACTAGGAAGAAAGTATTGAATGAGAAGGGAGAGCCCAGGGCCACACCTGGGAAACTCCAACATTTATCCTTGATACTACTTGCCAAAGCGCTCTCCAGAGAGGCTGCGCAAATTTGACATTCTTACAATAATGAATGAGAATAGAGGAGTGATTTTCAACTCTGGTGATTAAGCAACCCCAGCCAGGATATGTCTAAGGTAATCCAGAAGGTGGTGTGAATTTCTTTTAAACGTGTTTAAAAAGAAAGGCAAGGCTTCCCTGGTGGCAGAGTGGTTGGGAGTCTGCCTGCTAATGCAGGGGACACGGGTTCGAGCCCTGGTCTGGGAGGATCCCACATGCTGCGGAGCAGCTAGGCCCGTGAGCCACAACTACTGAGCCTGCGTGTCTGGAGCCTGTGCTCCACAACGAGAGGCCGCGATAGTGAGAGGCCCGCGCACCGGGATGAAGAGTGGCCCCTGCTTGCCGCAGCTAGAGAAAGCCCTTGCACAGAAACGAAGACCCAAGACAGCCAAAAAAATAAATAAATAAACAAATGTGGGGTTTAAGAAAAAAAAGAGAGGCAAAATCCAGATGAACTTTTCTGTAAGTGCCTGCCCCTCCCCGATAGCGTAGAGAACAGGGGCGCTGCATTGCTCCCGGCAACCCAGCCCCTCCCCAACCCCCGTATTACTGTCGTTGTAATCACGGCAGAGTCTGAGTGTGCGTGAAACCAAGAGAGATGTGGCCCACGGTTCTAGCTGTTCTTCAAAATCAGAACTAAAACAAGGAAAGACCATGATCTCTATCCTAGTAATAGCGGGGCCAAGCAATGTGTGCACTGTCCCCTCCCCAGGCTTTAGGAGTCACTGAAGCCTCTGTCTCTAAATCTAGTCTTACATTCCCGTAAAGAAACATGGGTTGCAAAATTAAGCCATCAGGGGCTTCCCTGGTGGCGCAGTGGTTGAGAGTCCGCCTGCTCATGCAAGGGACACGGGTTCGTGCCCCAGTCCGGGAAGATCCCACATGCCGCGGAGCGGCTGGGCCCGTGAGCCATGGCCGCTGAGCCTGCGCGTCCGGAGCCTGTGCTCCGCAACAGGAGAGGCCACAACAGTGAGAGGCCCACGTACCGCAAAAAAAAAAAAAAAAAAAAAAGAAGCTGGCTCAAAAACTTTTTATGTGTTAGTCCACCATGATAAGTGATTCAAGGTACTTCCCATTACTGAGGCCAGCAGGGGATCCCCCAGTCACTCATCACCATACACAAGCAGTCCTAAGAGCCTTGTGTGTTCACAGTTCCTAAGAGGAGGGTAGGAACCATGGTTTGTTTAACTCCTCCTCGGTACTTGTCACTGTGTTAGTTGTTTTACATGTACTGTGTACTTTCATCTTCCAACAGCCCAATGAGCCAGGTACTATTGTCGTCTTTATTTTGCAAGTAAGGAAACTGAGTATCAATAACATTAAGGAACTTGCTCAAAGTCACACAGCTGGTACATGGTAGGGTCAGGACTCAAACTGAGGTCGTTGTGATCCTGGCACTTGTGCTTTTTCTGTGACCCCACACGCCCTCCGAAGATCCAGAGGGGTACCAGGTACATGCCCAGTTCCTAGAGGACAGGTTCTGTCGTTAACTTGAACAGAGACAAACCTGAGAGTTTCATTCCCTGGAGTGAAGGGTGTCTGATGCGCACCACGGGCCTCGCCCCAGCAAAGCCCCATTTGCATTAGAGGGAATAATTCTGAGTTCAGGCTTTGGAGACCAGCTGCTAAGGTGTGACTCTCAAGTGTGCGCTTACTCACTGTGTGAGCAGGTCTCGACTTCTGTGTGCCTCTGTTTACTTGGTTATAAAATGGGGTTAAGATCTCACCAGGTAGTTGTGAGGATTAAACGACGTGGTACCCAAATCAT
Organism: Mesoplodon mirus; assembly: GCF_964341445.2. Lineage (NCBI taxonomy): Eukaryota > Metazoa > Chordata > Mammalia > Artiodactyla > Ziphiidae > Mesoplodon > Mesoplodon mirus. The sequence continues at coordinate 92,162,566 of NC_138983.1, read as the reverse complement.
AGGGTCACACATAAGCCTTAGGAAACGGTAGCTGCCATCCACATCAGCCTTGAATACTTGTTGATTTAATGTGAACTAAATGTGGATGGCAAGCAGATGGGTATGCACACAGGCAGGGCAGTTTGATTTACTCACGCCGAGGGGCCTTTACCTGTGACCCCTGCCGCATCTCTATTTGACAGCTAGTCAGATTTTCTTAGCCGTGAGCACTCAGTTCTCTTCCCAGGCCTTCTTCCTCGGCTCTTGACAATGGGCTGCATTTCCTAGCTGCCGAGTGGTAAAGCTGGGACTCCATCCAGGTCCCTCTGACCTCAAAGCCCCTGCTCTGAACCACCATACTACCTGCCTTTTAAAATATTGTCCTAAGGGATAAAACACACGTAACGAGCTAGGTCTGTAAAATCCTGGAATAAATCCCTCAGGGAAATCCAGGTTGAGTAACTATTGTTGGATCATGTCATGAGCAGCCCAGGAGATTGGGGTCACTACTAAAGATCTGATTGGTTAAGATATCACCTAACACCTGTCAGAATGGCCGTCACCAAAAAGAACACAAATAACAACTGTTGGCGAGGCTATGGAGAAAAGGGAACCCTTGTACACTGTTGGTGGAAATGTAAATTGGTGTGGCCACTACGGAAAACAGTTTGAAGGTTTCTCAAAACACTAAAAATAGAACTACCACATGATCCAGCAATTCCACTCCTGGGTATTTATTCCCCTAAAATGGAAAACACTAATTCAGAAAGATACATGCACCCCAATGTTCATAGCAGCATTATATACGATAGCCAAGACATGAAAGCAACCTAAGTGCCCATCCACAGATGAGTGGATAAAGAAGATGCAGTAGGGAATTCCCTGGCGGTCCAGTGGATAGGAGTTGACGCTTTCACTGCTACGGCCCAGGTTCAGTCCCTGGTTGGGGAACTAAGATCCCAGAAGCTGCATGGTGTGGCCCCCCAAAAAAATAGATGTGATATATATATATATATATATATATATGCAGTGGAACAGTACTCAGCCATAAAAAAGAATGCAATTTTGCCATTTGCAGCAACATGGATGGACTTGGAGGGTACTATGCTTAGTGAAATAAGTCAGACAGAGAAAGACAAATACTGTATGATATGACTTTTATGTGGAATCTAAAAAATAAAACTAGTGAATATAAGAAAAAAAGAAATAGACTCACAGATATAGAAAACAAACTAGTGGTTACCAGTGGGGAGCGGGAAAGGGGGAGGGACAAGTTAGAGGTAGGGAAATAAGAGGAACAAACTACCGTGCTCACTTCAGCAGCACATATACTAAAATCGGAACAATACAGAGAAGATTAACATGGCCCCTGTGCAAGGATGACACGGAAATTCATGAAGCGTTCCACCCTTTTGTGACCAGAATGGGAAGGAAATTCAAAAAAGAGGGGCTATATGAATACATAGAGCTGATTCACGTTGCTGTACAGTTGAAACTAACACAACATCGTAAAGCAGCTATACTCCAATTTTAAAAAAAAGAGGTACAAACTACTATGTATAAAATAAATAAGCTACAATGATATATTTTACAGCACAGGGAATATAGCCAATATATTTTTTTTAATTTCACTTTTTCCTAATTTTTTTTCTTTTTTTTTTAAACCCCACATTTGTTCATTTATTTATTTTTTTGGCTGTCTTGGGTCTTCGTTTCTGTGCGAGGGCTTTCTCTAGTTGTGGCAAGCGGGGGCCACTCACTATCGCGGCCTCTCTCATTGCGGAACACAGGCTCCAGACGCGCAGGCTCAGTAGTTGTGGCTCACAGGCCTAGTGGCTCCGCGGCATTTGGGATCCTCCCAGACCAGGGCCCGAACCCGTGTCCCCTGCATTAGCAGGCAGACTCTCAACCACTGCGCCACCAGGGAAGCCCATAGCCAATATTTTATAATAACTATAAATGGAATATAACCTTTAAAAATTGTGAATCACTATGTTGTACACCTGAAACATACAATATTTTACATTGACTATATCTCAATTAAAAAATAAAAAAGCTGCGACCTAAAAAAAAAAAAATCTAATTGGTGAAGGATTACTGTGTGGTCCCACTGGAAGACAGGAAACATCTAAGGAGGACCTTAAAAGTCAGCTCCCCTCTCCTCCTGCCTGGTTTCTCAGCTTCTTTTGATAAGGGAAAGAAAGGACTTTTTACATTGATCTTTGCAAGCTCAGTTGATTGTGTCTATTTCTGCAAGACTTTGTTGCAAATAAAAGGATTCCCTGCATACATAGAAAATCGCTCTTTCTCAGATATCCAAGATACACAGTATTTTTATGTGAAAAAAAAGAAAGTTGTAATACAATATGCACAGTGTTCTCCCCTTTTTTTTCTTTTTTTTTTTTTTCAAATGCCAATATCCAACCACAGGAGAAATCTGGAGGAAAAGACATAAAAGTGTTGAGAGTATTATCCCAGCATGATAAGACTGCGTGAGCCTTGACTTTCCCTCAGTCGTTCAACAGCTATTTATTGCAGCCCTACTGTGTGTCGGCCACTGAGGATACAGCGGGGGGACACTTTCCACTTTATGGGTTTCTGCCCTGTTTGGATTTGTGTAACAGGCATGTGTAAATTTTGTAACCAGAACTATAATCAAGAATTGCTGCTTCTCCCAGAGAAGAAAATCCCTCTTTCCAACAGCCCAAGTCTGCATCACCCATCTCTGCCATCTCGGGATCCACCCAGTGCCCCTCTCCTCACGCACCCTTCACATAAGCCAGCCCAGCGCTTCAGTCTCCAGCCTCTAGTCTCTCTGAAAAGAGAATGAGAGACCTAGGTCTGAATTCTGATCCTACTGCTTACCAGCTCCATAGCTTAACCTTGCTGGGCGTCTGTGTCTCACCTATAAATGCAAACACATTTCCTTGCTAGGCTGTTTGTAATGATCAGAAAATATCACGTGGTAAACTTCTGGCATGGTGCCTGGCACATGGCAAGTGGTTAATACTGAATAGCTATTATTATAATATTATTATTCTCACTCTTCCAAGCTGGAAATTCTCAGCAAGTGGCATTGTCAGAGGTCAAGGGCCCAGGCATGAGCCTATTCAGCTCCCCTCCTGTCTCTCTCCGCACCCACCTTTCCTCCTTTCCCTCCATCTTCCCTCACTACGTTCTCTTTCCAAATGCAGCTCTTCCCTCCCTGAGTCTCCCCTTCTCTCTCCCTCCCAGACCACCTTGTGCACAAGCTCCTGAATCACGACCTCCTTCTTCAGCGTCTACAGCCTCCCACTCTATCTTTCTCCTTCGTCATCAAACATGCACTTCAAGCTGGTGCATCTTCACTGGGACCACTGCTTCTTTAGCTCCTTTTCTACTGCTTGTACTCCTGTCCCACTAAGACCTTGAAGTGCATTACACCCTGTGTGCTCACCACCAACTTCCCACATTGTCTTTGCCTCTTTGGCAACTGACGTGGCCCCCCCTGCACTGAAACCCCAGCTTCCTCCCCCCGCCATGTTCTCTCTGGCCTACCCAACCCTCTCGGTTTGCTTTCTTGAAACCCTCTCATCTTTGATAATTACAGCTTGGGTGGGTGATGCTCCTGGCAGCCAGTAGGTGGAGGCCAGGGATGCTGCTAAACGTCCTACGGTGCCCAGGACGGCTCCCACGACGAGGACTGTCCAGCCCAACACGTCGAGATGCTGCAGCTGAGAAATGCTGCTGGCTCCTTCGTCTCTGATACATCCCGGTTATTTTTCTGAAAAAAAAAATCACCCTTCATTAAGCCAACTCACTGCTCCATCAGAAGCTGAAATAGCAGTGACTCAGACCCTGGAGTCACACCACTGTGATCCCAAGCCCTGGCTCAGCCATTTGCCAGCTGTGTGGCGTCCAGCAGCCACAGGTCTCAGAGCCCGACCGCCTCATGTGTAAAAGGAGGCGATGGCGGGACAATACAGTGGGGTGATGCGTTGATTGCTTGGCAGAGGGCCGGGCACACAGGTCACACTCGTGACATTTCAGTGATGTTTAAATCAAGTTTATACTCTTTAGGCTACTGTTCTAGGCTGGCCACAAACTGAGCTCATCTTTCCATCCCGACTCTTCCCTCTACTCCTCCCCTCCCCCATCATCTGCTCTAACCCAATTAAGCTCTTCCAGAACATGCACTGCATTTCCCCACCTCTCATCCTACCTCCTGCCTTCACCCCCCATATTAGTTTCCTATGGCTGTTCTAACAAATTACCACAAACTTAGGGGCTTAACACAACTCATATTTATTCTTTTACAGTTCTGGAGGCCAAAGGTCCAAAATCAGTTTCGCTAAGGTAAAGGCAAGGGGCTGGTTCCTTCTGGAGGCTCTAGGAAAGAATCCGTTTCCTTGCCTTTTCTAGTCTCTAGACTGGAAAAGGCGAGGAAATAAAAATTCCCCGCTTTCCTTGGCTCACGGCAGAGGAGCACCTTCAACTCTCTGCTTCTGTCACATCACCGTCTCTGTCTGTCTGTAGTCAGAATCCCTGTGTCTGCTTCTTGTAAGAACCCATGCACCTATATTGGGTCCCCCCAGCTAATCCAGGATAAGCCCGCATCTCAAGATCCTTACCTTCATCACATCTGCAAAGGTCCTTCTGCCCTGTCAGGTAATGTTCATAGGCTCTAAGGATTAGGACCCAGACATCTTTGGGGGGGAGGCATCATTCACCCAACCACCTCTTCCATTCTGACACGCCATCCCCTCCAACTCTGCATACCCATGCGTGCCCACGCCCAGTGGGGCCTCAGCCAAGCAGTGATCACACCAGGTGAATGATGGCGCCTCCCCTGGGACTTTTTCATAGACGGATGCTGTGCAAGGACCAACCTTGGGGAACTTCCCAGGATAAATACCGTGTTTAGAGGGAATAGGGCTTTCAAGAAGCCAAGCTTGCTGCTGGGTGGAGCCCTGGGCTAGGACACAGAAGCCTGGGTTCAAGTCCATCCTCACACCTGTGGCCGAAGGTTCCCCCTCAGTGCCCCCGCCCTGGGAGGCTGCAGCCTCATATGAGCTGTGTGGCCTTGGACAAGTCATTTCACCTCTCTGGGCCTCGATGCCTCACCTGCCAAGGGAGGATGGTGAGCTAATTAGTACTGGCCTGTGGTAAGTGTCCAGTAAATAGCAGCTGTGACTTTTACATGCAGTAACTTCTTCCTGAGCCTTTCTTTTGAGTGTAAGTTATTTCTTTTATAGATCACAAGGACCACATGGATGGATCATTTCTAGACTTAAAGACCCTCGGGATGGAAAAAAATGTTCAGAAAATATTGGATGTAAAACCTGACTTGCCAACTTTTTCAAGAGTAGAGATCGGAACGGTAACCAAAGAAACTTTGTCTCTGCATTGACTGACACGTGGGGAGGGTGGGCATGAGGACAGACACGAGCCGTGTGCCCTGGCACCACTGTATACATCATTGGTTCGAGGCCAGGTCCTCCCTGATGGGCTGGCACCTGTATGGACTGATCAGTGCCTGGCTGTACCACCGATCCAATGTTTGAATAGAAAGGCGGCTTCCCATCATGTACAGCATGATATAGCATTGCACTGATGCTGGCCAGGTCAATCTCTGGGCCCTCCTTTTCACATCACATGTTATATTCTGCAGAAAATATCCAACAAGCTAATGTACAACAGTATGTCATGAGCTTGCCTAACATTTGCTTTTTGCTATAAACTGAAAAACATGAACACATAAAGGGCAGCAGAAGGGAGCCATGATGATTAAGAAGACACAAGTTCTAGAATCAGAGACCTGTGTCCTAATCCCAGCTCTGCAAGCTCTGTGACCTTGGGCAGCCTCCTAACCTTTCTGGGACTTCAATTTCCCAGCTGTAAAATGATGATGGAAAAATTAAAGGAGATCATTATGTAAAGTGCTTATCCCAGTGCCTAGCTCATAGCGAGCACTTTAATAGATGATAGTTATTATTGTCAAACAGTTTTTAAAGAGTATTATCCAAGAAAACCTTCCTTTCTTAGGGAGCATAGTTTGTGTTTTCCAGGATTTTCAGAAGTAATTTGATTGTTAGGTTGAAGGTGCCCTGTATCCTAAATGGATGTTTGATCGGGTGTTTGACTGACACATGACAATGGACAGCTCAGGTCAGCGTGGCTTGCTGCGGCAGCTGGTCTAAACCAGCTTTTGGAAAACATAATAAAGCCATCCTCTCTGTACCAGCATTTTCTCCTACAATTTTTCTAGACATTTGCTCACACGTCTAGAGGTGTGAGTCTTCAGAAACGTGTTGGTCTTCCTGATAAAATCGAACCTTCCTTCTCTGAGGTTGGGAGTAGAGGGACCGTCTCCAGGTGGGAAGCTCAGCTGGATCTCATGTCCTGATGGTCCTGCTTCCAAGACCTTCTCCTTGGCAACAAGCCCTCATCCCACCACTGACACCACAGAGCAGGAAACCTCCTAACTCTCAATCCTCCAAGGTTGGCAGTAATTAAATGAAAGAGCAGGAGGAAGAATAGCTGACATCTGTGAACTGCTTACTGTGTGCCAGGCGTTGAGCTCAGCCGGCTCCATGCCTTATGTCATTGAACGATCGTAGCAGCCTTGTGTCATAGTTACTATTATTGTCCCCATTTAACAGATAAGAAAAATTAAGGCTTCAGGAGGTCAAGTACCTCACCCAAGGTCACAGAATAATGATTGAAGACACACCAGGGGTGTGTCCCTGGTGGTGTGTCTGCTAGCCTGCAGAGACCGGGTGGGGACTGTGTGCTTGGATCCTGTAGCCCAGGCTCTTCCTTAGTGACCCTCCCCTCAGGAAAAGAGGGGGCGTCTGGAGAGGTACAGAGGATGCAGCTCAGGGTAGCTGAAGACACTGAGCAGCATCTCAGGTTCTTTTTGCAGCAGATCTGCCCGGTTTATTGCCATCTTCAGATACCCTCTTTTATTCTCATCTCCATAGATACATAGACAAATATGTCCACTCTTATCTATCACAGTCATTTTGGGGGCCATTATAGTTTTTTAGTTGTTTTGTTTTTAATCTCAGAGGTTTTCAGGGTAGTGCCAACAAATGCTAGGGCTAAGAGATGCTCATGGCAAGCATTAAAAGCCAATTTATTTTTTAAGGAGGCTTATTATGGTTATTTGTAGTCGTTCAGATCAGGTAACCTACTCAGACTGGTGGCCATTCCATGCAGTCATTTGGGCTTCCAGCAGCCAGCTGGCTGGTTGGGGTCTTAGGGAGATGCAGCTGCAAACACTATCTGCATTGTCTCTGGAAAGGGTCTGAAGTGATGCTCACCCACCAGGTTCCAGAACTAGGAGAAGGTTGGGCCAAATTTTGTGAGGGTATGGTTTCTGCTGCACAGAAATGAGATTCCTTTAATAAAAAGGAGGGAGGCTATTTTCCACTTAACCTTCATTCGTTCATTCCACAAACATGCCCACTATGCACCACTCGGTGCCAGGTGCCATGCTGGGCACAAGGAGGGAGATAGTGAGCAAAAGCCGCATGGTCCCCATTTTTCTGGAGCTTGTCCTCTCAACATCGGCGGTACTGATTTTTTGAGCCAGGTAACTCTTTGTTTGGGAGACTGCCCTATGCATCGTGGGGTGTTTAGCAGCATCCTTGTCCTCTACCCACTAGACGCCAGCAGCAATTATGACAACCACAAATGTGTCCAGGCATTGCTAAATGTCCTGGAGGGGGTATGGTGGACAGAGTCACCCCCGGTTGAGAACCACTGGCCTAAAGGGAAGACAGACGAGACGGTGGCCAAAGGACGGCACAAGTGATGCATCATTTCAAAGGCAGTCGTGCTCTGAAGGGGTAGGAACACAGTCATAAAGAAAGCAGTTCACAGAGTCAGACTGGATTTAAAACCAACTCTCTTGGCGTGGACATATATACACACACACGCTACCAAAGGTAAAATAGATAGCTCGTGGGAAGCAGCTGCATCACACAGGGAGAGCAGGTCGGTGCTGTGTGTCTACCTAGAGGGGTGGGATAGGGAGGGTGGGAGGGAGACGCAAGAGGCAGGGGATATGGGGATATATGGATACGTATAGCTGATTCACTTTTTGATACAGCAGAAACTAACACACCATTGTAAAGCAATTATACTCCAATAAAGATGTTAAAAAAATTAACTCTCTCAAATTATTCTTTAGTATCTTTCCAGTTCTTCCATTATTCTTTGGGTTATTCTTCTGGATGTAGAAAATCATAATGGAATGCCAAGAGAGTTTTTCTTCTTTTGTTTTATTTCAGCCTCAAAATGGCCTTTCCAGCCCAGGGTCCATCATGGTCTCTGAGAAGTTAAGGAAAATGGATGTGGCTGACGCTTTAGATCTTAGTGAAAAGCTGGTAGGTATACCCAGCATCAGTCCCCTCCTGTCCAAACCTGCGTGCCCTGCAGATAGTTTAAACATCAACTCCACATACATTTTAGTTGTTACAGTAGCTCCACGAGACCCATCTCCTATCCCAGCATGGGCTGGAAATTGCAGAGCCCAATTCCTTGCAAGACTGGGTAGTAAGAATGAATGTTTATGTCTGTTGTCATTCCCCCTCCCCACTTCCCCCCAGTTCTCAAAAAGGCATAGTGTAAATGGATGCGGGGGAAAATGAAAGTCGTACTAGAAACCCCAAATGCACTCATTTGCAAAGCATGTGTTTCTTCTCTGCAACTGCAGAAAATGAATGAAACAGAATTAGACGTTTGCCTCCTCAAAGGGGCCACCAGCGGTCTTGGGCCAGGCCTCTTACCTGCAAAATGCTTTCTCGTAGTACATGGACATGAGCAAAACCCTCGGGACTTTGATGAACATCAAAGGTATGTCAGGTCACGTGTCCATGAAACACCTCTCCCCAAAAGAGAGGGAGAGAGTCTACCAGCTTCGACAAAGAGACCTGTACCTGGTGTTTGATAAGATCACCCTACTCAAGAACCAGCTGCAGAGAAAAGAAGAGCTTTTGAGACGATACGAGAAGGACATTGAACAGGTCAAATATGGCTCATGTCTCCGGCAAAAGGCCCAGGCCTCCATTCTCCAGGCTAAACCTCGGTGCAGCTGCAGACCCGTAGGGACCAGGACAAGAGGACAGAGGCCTGGGTGTGGAGGGGGGCAGGCGGGATGGTGACTCAGGGCCTGATGGACCCAAGTCTCTGGGCAAGAAAGCAGCAGTTAAAGTACCCTACTGTTAAGGAATAAGGTGCACCTTTTATAAATGTGTCTGATGTTTCACCATGTGTGTGCTTTTCATAATTCCATCCTATTTTCAGTAGTATCCGTTCCCCCACCCTCTCTGGAAAATTGGGAGGGGCTGGTAGCATAACCGTTGCCCCCTTCATGCTGCACGTCCACAGCCAATGGGCTATTTATTCTGCCCTCTAGTCCCCACATCTTCAGCCTTCCCCCCACTTGTAAGGAAACCGCGAAGCCAGGCATATATGGAAGTGTTCTGAGGATCTCCCAGGTCGGGAGCATTGGTGGTGAGTGAGAAAGCTGAGGAGAAAAGAGACTTTGTCTCTCCTGTGTGCTCAGGCAGAGCAAAGTGTCGGTTCAGATGTACCAGTCACAGGTGGCAAAGCTGAAGGACGACATCTGCAAAGAGGCCGAAGAAAAGGCGCTGCTGAAGGAGGCCCTGGCGCACATGGAAGAGCGGCTGCACCAGGAGAAGAGGGTCACCAGGGCGATCAGGCAGCAGAAGGTGAGAGGTCCCTGCTCGGAGCAGAGCCTCTGAGGCTGCCCCTCAGCTCCCTTTAGAAACAGCCAACTGAGGTCCCAGTGGGATCCAGGCAGCACAGAATGCATTCGCTCATTGCAAAGGAAGGTGGCTGAATAGCTTTAGCATTAGGCAGACTTAGGTTTAGACTCTTGTTCTGCCATTTACTGTGTGACTTCAGGGAGCTTTTTTTTTTTTTAACATCTTTATTGGAGTATAATTGCTTTACAGTGTTGTGTTCATTTCTGCTGTGTAACAAAGTGAATCAGCTATATGCATATATATATCCTCAGATCCCTCCCTCTTGCGTCTCCCTCCCACCCTCCTTATCCCACCCCTCTAGGTGGTCGCAAAGCAATGAGCTGATCTCCCTGTGCTATGCAGCTGCTTCCCACTAGCTTTCTATTTTACATTTGGTAGTGTATATATGTCCATGCCACTCTCTCACTTCATCACAGCTTACCCTTCCCCCTCCCCATTTCCTCAAGTCCATTCTCTACATCTGTGTCTTTATTCCGGGCTGCCCCTAGGTTCATCAGAACCTTCTTTTTTTTTTTTTTTTTTTAGATTCCATATATATGTGTTAGCTTAACCTCTCTGAGACTCAGTCTAGCTTGCCTCTATTTTTTTTAACTTTCTTTTTTTTTAATTTAATTTTTATTTTATATTGGAGTATAGTTGATTTACAGAGTTGTGTTAGTTTCAGGTGTATAGCAAAGTGATTCAGTTATACATACACATATATCTATTCTTTTTCAGATTCTTTTCCCATATAAGTTATTACAGAATATTGAGTAGAGTTCCCTGTGCTATACAGTAGGTCCTTGTTGATTATATATTTTATATATAATAGTGTGTATATGTTAATCCCAAACTCTTAATTTATCCCTCCCCACCACATTTCCACTTTGGTAACCATAAGTTTGTTTTCAAAGTCTGTGAGTCTCTTTCTGTTTTGTAACTAAGCTCATTTGTATCATTTTTTTTAGATTCCACATATAAGTGATATAATATGATATTTGTCTTTGTCTGACTTACTTCACATAGTATGATAGTCTCTAGGTCCATCCATGTTGCTGCAAATGGCATTACTTCATTCTTTTTTATGGCTGAGTAGTATTCCACTGTATATTTGTACCACATCTTCTTTATCCACTCCTCCATCGACATTTACGCTGCTTCCATGTCCTGGCTGTTGTGAACAGTGCTTTCTGAGACTCATAGTCTAGCTCGTCTGTATTTTTTTAACTTTTGATAATTCGTGTATTTTATCTTGTTTTTTCTATCCAGATAACTATTTTTTCTACCAGTTTTATTGAGACATAATTGACACACAGCACTGTACTGAGCTTAAGGGTGTCCAGCATCATGATCTGACTTCCCTGCCTCCTGCAATGATGACCACAATCAGTTGAGTGAACAGCCCGAGTGTTTTTAAAGGCGGCGCTTCTGATTTTCATTGTTCTGCCAGGTGCCAGGGATACACCGAGGAATAAGCTCTCTGAGAATAAAGATTTGGGTTTGCTCTTCTGAGTAGCCAGAATAGTACTCCAGTCTTTCTGACTTGGGGCTGTGTATTTGTACACGCATGCTTGCGTGTATGTGTGTACATGTGAGTATGTGCTGTGTGTTTGCATGTGTGTGTATTTGCATGTGTGTGTTTGTTGCCTGCATGAGCTCTAAGGAGGCCAAGGTCATAGAAGGGTGCCCTTCTCCTCAACCAGGAGGTGATGGTCAGATAGTTCCTTGCAGAAGCCTGCCCTCCATCCTGAGAACCTTCTAGGCAATAGGTTTCCAGACAGCAGGCTCTCTGGCTTAGAGCCCCAGAAATGAAAAGTGGCTGTCCTGCTCTGAGGGAGCCTGGATGCGGTGTTTCCAGTGCTCACTGCTGTGAATTAAACATCACAGGCCTTAGTCTGCATGTGTCATCGAGCTGCCTCAGGCAGAGGACAGTTTCCTTTCACACCAAGCAATGCCAGGGAGAGCTGGGCCAGTGACAGAGTTGTGACTTTCCCTTTGATGTGCCCTCTGGAGAGCTCACCCCTCCCCGAAATGCCGCCCCCGCCCCCAGGGCTTGGCAGACTAGGTCCCAAAGCAGAGACACCAGACCACAGAATGGGACAGAGAAGGGCCCAAAAAAAGCCATTGTCATGTACTGAAAACCTGAGGATTTACATAATCAGGCTTCACATGCATTATTCATGGGCTGCCTCATTCATACACAGTGCAAGGGACAGGCCAGCCTGTTTGTCAGGAAGAAAACAATAATACATCTTAAAGTTTTGCTGGATCCTAAAGGGCACTTGTATATATCTGTCTTGGCATCCGTTCCTTCCAGGGAGTATATCTTCGTTGTCTTTAAGCAGAAATTAACAGAAAGTAGAATTCCTCTTTTCTAAGTTTTACACTTAGTATTTTCACAAGGAGCCTTAGTTTTTTAGCCTCCTGTATGAAACTTTGAAACTCTTCACCCGTTCACAGAGGTGGCAGTGTTGAAGCACTGAGATGAAATTACACATCTTTAGCCTCAGAATTGCCCACCCCCCCAAAAAAAATGGAGTTTGTAGTTTTAATTTTTGACCATCTCTTCACCAAGCAGACCTTTCAAGAATCAAAAGTCCTATTTCCACACTAATATCTCTGGCTGTGAAAATGAGACTTGGTATAAGATGCTGGGCCTTCACAGCGAACTGGGTCTGTGGCTCTGTCCATGTGGCAGAGGGACGGGAACCGCTGCCCAGGCCGTGCTCACTCGAATCCACTTCCCACATCACTCAAGAAGCCGGCAGTGTCTCTCAGAGTTCAGAGGCCAGATTTGGAGTCAAACAAATAGGGGTCAAGCCCCACCACTGCCCCGAATGACCCTGAGTAAGTGGCTTGACCTCTCTATCCCAGGTTCCTCAACAAAAGCAACCAAAACTGTTAGCAAGGGGCCTACTCCGTGGGGGAGTGGGAGGGTTAAATGGCAAAATGCCTGCAGTGCCTGGCACATCACAAGCCCCGTTTCTAAGGGGGAAGAATAGGCAGCTCATGGATGGGTGGGGATTCCTCTATTTCTTTCAGGGAGCTTCCTGCCAGCTGACGCCTTCCCCGGTCCTCCCAAAGCCGCCAGCTCTTATGGGACGCGCTCTTCTCTTTGGTGAATACGACTAGGCCACGGCCAAGAAAGGACCCAGATACCTTTTGTGAAAGGGCTAAGGCTGGGATTTTCAAGAGGAAATTTTTAAATGCACAGAAGTTGCCACTTGGGAAGCACGCAAGCCCTTTCTTAGGGCTTGAAGTGGAAGAAAGGCTGAAGAGCAACGGCTGCTTCTGGCAGGAGAAGCCGCTCAGCTCTCCTGCCAATCAAATCTCCAGCCAATCAAGTCCTGGCTAGGGGGCGTGACCACCGCTTTGCCTTGTGGTCTCAGCCAGGAAAAGCCACTAACCTTCCCTCTGCTTAATTAGCTCAGATCCCTCTTCTTTAAGATGAGAATAAAAATGGCACCTAGCTCGTAGCCTTCCCAATGGGAGCTTGTATACAAAAGCCTTAGCACATAGGACCACAAAGCATTCACCCTCTCCTACCATCGTCATTATCCTCACTATTCTCTTTAACTCACTATCTTCCAAGATTTCCTTGGGCCCAGGTATTCTCAAGATTCTGGCTTCCTCCGTGCCACTTGTGTGTTTTGTTTGTTTGTTTGTTTGTTTTTGCGGTACGCAGGCCTCTCACTGTTGTGGCCTCTCCCGTTGTGGAGCACAGGCTCCAGACGCGCAGGCTCAGCGGCCATGTCTCACGGGCCCAGCCGCTCCGCGGCATGTGGGATCCTCCTTGACCGGGACACGAACCCGTGTGCCCTGTGTCGGCAGGCGGACTCTCAACCTCTGCGCCACCAGGGAAGCCCCACAATTGGTAGATGTTGTGTAGGAGGAGCGTGGGATGGGAGGGGCTTGGGGTGGTACTCTTCCGCCCACAATGATGAAGTAGAACCATGTGGCCAGGCCTATGCAGCATACGGATAGAAGAAGGCTAAAGAAAAAGACCCTCCCGCACCCCCTTCATCACATCCCAGTGTGTTCAGTAAAGTTCAGGAAAAGCAGGTGCACAGGGGCCAGGCTCTGCCCTTCAGTGCCCAGTTGCCCACTGACGGAACTTAATCCAGGAAGGAATTTTGCAGCAATGTTCAAACTGGGGTTCCCTGGAGCCTTTGGGTGCCATGGAAAGGTGTGACTCTCAAAGCACACACACCTTTCTCCCGCCAGAGAAGCTCTCCATTATCTTATACCCCAAGTTCCTCATGGGATTTTGCTTGGATATACGGTTCTGCCAAAAAAAAGGCGGGGGATGGGGTGGGAGAGAAGAAGGCTGTTGGTTTAAAACTAACCCCTGCTTTATAATATCTGGGAATTTGGATAGTGATTGTCTCAACTGAGTTTGTGATAAATACTGAGTGGCTGCAGGCTCGAGGCCTTCTCCATGGAAAATGCCTGGAGGGCAACTGTCAGTTCAATACGGACCCATCAGCCTTCACAGACAGTCCTCTGAGGGTAGAGTTAGCATCCTTCTGGGAGAATGGAAGAGTCTTGTAAGCACCTATGCCCTGTCCCAAAAGACAGCCTTATTTCCTCCCTGAGTTTTGTGACTACCCGGTAGGGTTGCCAGATTTAGGGGAAAACAAACAAACCAAAAACACGATGCCCAGTTAAATTTTAATTTCAGATAAACAACAAAAGCTATTCAGTATAAATGTCCTAACTATTACACGGGGCATATTCACACTCACAAATTTGTTGGCTTCATTTTGAAATTCAGATTTAACTGGGCATCCTGTATTTTATCTGGCAACCCCTCCAACATTTACTGAGCACCAACTAGACACCAAGCAGGGAGGTTCTGAACCAGGTGTCGCAAGATGGCAGCCCACAGATATATTCCATTTGGCTCATGGGATTTTTTTTGAAGTTACATTTCAAAATAGGGCAGTTTCCTGGAATACTCTGGATTTCCAGCTTCTCTGGGAAACTTGGAAGATGTGGCGACCCTAGGCCCACAGACCCACAAGCCACCATCACAAGCCTCCATCTTCCAGGCCCCTTAGAAAGGCCCTGGGCTCGTGTGTTTGCTGCTGTCCACCACCACCCCAGCTCACTTCACCCACTTCTTTTCCTTTCCTGGCCGCTGTAGGAATCAGGTTGGCGACCCCAGTGGATGCTCAGGGCTCTAGGAGAACGTCTCCTTCCTGACACCACTGCACATTCACCTGCGGAGTGTCAGTCTGCAAGGGAGACCCCAGTTCCCTCTCACTTTTGTGTCTCCAGTGCCTAGGGGATGCTCTTTCTTTGATGAGCTGCCCCTGAGGTGCAGGGTCTTGAGCAGATCAGGGTCAGCAATAGTAATCAAACCCCAGGGGAGCAGCAAGCTCCAGGTTTTCAGTGATGCTGGCTTCCCAACAGGCCCCTGTAGTCCCTGCCAGGGAGGTTAGCCACTGGGGCTTTCAACATTTCCACTGGGTGGAAAGCCACTGGACATCTACAGCCTCTTCCACTGATCTAGGAGGCTCTGCTTCCAGCTAAAGCAGATCTGTCCTCCAAGAAGAATACAGTATCCTTCATAGCCTTCTTGGTTGACCACCTCCTTCTCTGCTGGAATCTGGAACAGAGATTCCCTAAAAGGTGCAGCAGGACAGTGTAGCGTTGCCCCAAAGCCACACCCCCTTCTGCAGACCTCTATCCTCACCTCCTCACCTAGGAAGGCTCAACATTCCATCCAAATGGGTAGCATCTGAAAGTTGAGAAAAATCCATTTTTCTCTGATGCAAAAGGCAAAGAAGAACATAAGCTAAATTTTGTCAATATTCTTTCTGTGTTAAAGAGACGAATGTTTGGAGAGCTGATGAAGAACTCAAAGATGCAGAACTCACATTTCCAGGTGAGCCAGAAGAGAGAAGAGAGAAAACCCTAGAACGTCAGCAGGAAGCCCAGTGGACAGTTATCCCACATCTATTATGTATTGAGCATTTGGCATGTGCCGGGCACAGAGCCAAACACTCGACGTGCAGTATCTCTTTTAAGCTTCACAACAACCCTATGGGGTGGGTGTTGTTATTATACCCAATTTACAGATGAGGTGTCTGAGGTTCAGAGACTTTCTTTGTCCAGAGCCACACAGCTCAGTAGGAGAGCTGGGAATCAGTGCAGATCTGACACCCAGGTGAGTGCTAGCTTTTCCTCCTTTAGGTTAGAAACCTCCAGGTAATAAACCTGATACATTTCCAGTGGTATTTCTCTTAAATTTCAAGGAAGCATCCTCTAGAATTCTCTTCAAAGTTGAGAATTAAGACTATGAAATCTTGAACATGTTGAAACATTGACATTGACAAATCAGCCCTGGAACTGGAATTAAGCCAGTCCACGTTCCCACTTTGCAGACAGTAGAGGCGAGCTCTCAGGAAGCTAGAAAGCCAAACACATTTTGGTTGAATATGAAATAGGAGACATTCAAGTTTGATAAAAGGCCACAGTCATGCTGAGGCAACCAAATTATCATGGGAAGAAACGAAGATATTCTAGGTGAGGGATATATTTGAAAAATAGAAGCTTCTCAACCAGCATCCTTGTGCAAAGACCAGAAGGTGGTTACTCCCCAGAGCAGGATGTTAAGAGGATAGAGAGCATCCTGAGGGCCCCACTTGATCTGAGACGTTTGCCACCCTGCAAAGTGGAAACGACTGGAAGTTTGTTACTTATTCACTCACATATATGACTGAGCTGGGAGGAGGCAGAAACTGCCCTACATCTAGGTTTTGTCTGAGGACCACCTGCGGATGTGAAATGGCAGAGGAGATATTGGGATGGGCCCCGGATGTTGTGGGAACATTGTGCTTCTCTGAGATGTGAGACGCCCTGGAACTTCACGCTGCCTCTGGCTTTAACAGAAGCGGGGCAGATGGTGCTTCGGCTAAGAGCAAAGAGCCAGCTTCCCATTCTCCCTGCCCTCCAGCCTGAGCTTAGAAGTTTGGTGTCTAGGATCTCCTCAGTACAGAAAGGTTTCCTCCAGGTTCCTTGCCAAGTGTACCTTGGGCGACTCCATCCCCAAGAGTGGGCCTTGGGCTTCCCTGGTGGCGCAGTGTTTGAGAGTCTGCCTGCCGATGCAGGGGACACGGGTTCATGCCCCGGTCTGGGAAGATCCCACATGCCGCGGAGCGGCTGGGCCTGTGAGCCATGGCCGCTGAGCCTGCGCATCCCGAGCCTGTGCTCCGCAACGGGAGTGGCCACAACACTGAGAGGCCCGTGTACCGCAAAAAAAAAAAAAGGGGTGGAGGGGGCTTTTTTAAGGATATAGGGGTGAGTGCCTCATAAAAACTGGGAGCTGAAAGAGAGACTGGCCTCGAAATAGAACTGGTAAGCCATCAGATCTCAGGCATCATCTCTTTTACACACACACAAGCATGCGCACACGCACACATAGGCCGTATCTCCTCTCTGTGTCTCTGTGTGGCTCCCCTGATCTCTGCTCTCTCCAGTCATGTGACAGGAAGGAATGACCTCATGGTCCCCCAGTTCAAAGGACCAGCCCAGGAAGCAAGTAGCATCTTAGAACCCATAACCCAAATCCTGGGAGTGACCATCTTAAAAGCCCAGCCCGTGCCAAGTGCCCGATCAGCTATGACCAGGGACAGAGTCACACACATGGCTGCCTGGATCCAGGAGTAGTGCTCAGAAAAGGGTTAGACAGACCCCCTAGAGTATGCTGCATTTTACCCTCCTAAGACATCAGAGACATAAGGCATTCAGTTCATTAACAGCTTTTCGAGAGAAAGTCCATCCCAATGAAATTGCCTATCATCAGAAACTCCTGGTTCAAAAAAAGATGCAAATGTCAGAAGAAAACGTTATCTGTGTATCTGGAAGAGTGTACACCAAAATGTGAATAAGGTTACCTGTGGGTAGTGTGATAATGGTGGATCATTTTACCTTCGTTTTGCTCACGTCTATGTGTATATATAAATATTTTTTACAACAAAGATTTTATTTTCAGTAAAAAAAAAAAATGCCATTTGAGAAATATTTGGGGATCTCCCTACAATTATAGAGTTTGGGCATTTGTTGCTCTTGCTTGTTGTAGGTTGGAGCCAGAAAAGGCACCCCAAAGATGGACCAAGGAAGGGAGATGCTGAAGAGAGAAATGTCCAGCAAATCCAGCCAGAGCCTTCTGTTTTCTAAACCTGGTGGAAGGAACTAGAAACGTCGTCCCGCTGGGCCTCGCGTGATCCTCCGTGACTCAGTGTAACTCTTCTGCGTCCAACTACTAAGATGCTTTTTTAGGACATTAAAGTTTGCTACCATAGTGTGTTGCTTCCTAGACTGGTATTTTGCACAATACTGTATTTTGGAGTGTGTGAGGAGAGGGGTTCTTTTCACAGATATTATGAATGTAAACATACACAGGCATATGAAGAATAAGTTTGAAATTCAGACTCCTAGGCCTGGTAGATGCAATTATGTGTTTGGGTAGTGACAAACCCAAATGTCACACCTCCAAGGAGCTCTGAGAAGCCCGCAGTGGAGAAAACCCAGGGCGTGTACTGGGGCCACAGGACAGAATGGTAACCTCAGGGCTGTTGGGGCCATGGTATAGTGCATTTATATCTGAATTGATTATAATAAATGTGAACAGCAACCAGTTTTATCGCTTCCATAACAGTGAGTCATGTTTATATGGCGCTCTGCGGTGTTCAAAACACTTCTCGTCTAATCCTCTCTCAAGCCCTGGGAGGTAAATAGCATTATGTTCCCCATTTTACAAATGAGGAAGCTGAGGCCCAGAGAGGTTAAATGGCCCGTCTAAAGTCACACAGCTAGTAAATTGAAGAATTGGGGCTGGAACCCAGGTTTCTAACTCCATCTCACGCTGCCCATTCTGCCGCACCAAGACAGCCCAGTAGGTCAAGTCCCAGGCCATCAGGACAGACCAAGTACCCAGTCATCAAAGAACACACACTGCCCAGGTGGACACACCCCTTTCCCGTGGTGTTTGAAGAGACCCTCATTTTTGCCTTCTCTCCAGCCATCTGTTCTCTCCCTGCCTTTCTTGTACGGCCAGAGACCACCAAACAAAACAGGAGGAAGAGCCAGAAGCCATGAATATCATTTATTTTTTATTTTTAAAAAGCCACAATAAAAGTATTTTGATATTTTAAAACCAAATGCATTCTTTATACTGATTAAAACTAGAAGGAAATGGGAAAAATGATTGGCATGATCTTCCACTAAAGGTACTTCTTACACAGTGAGAAGGGGGAGCATCACCTGACCTTAAAAATAATCTTGAAAATCCCAGCAGTTTTCCATAAAGAACATATTACTTATACTGTACCATATCCCCAAAATCCAAAACAGCAATCTCCAGCACCAGAAAAGATCACTTGTTCAGGCAGTAGTTAAGTAGCTGGCTCATGTTTGGAAGCCAAATTGTGTGGGAAAAAAACACTTTGGTTGAATACAAATATTTGAATTTGCATAAGTTAAATGTAATGCCTATGTGGCTCCACTGTATTTGAGGTCTTTCAAAGGACGTGTTAATCTTTATCATATCAACATTGCAACCCACAATGGCAATGTCCTTTCTTCACTCCTTGAACTAGATGGTTCTTTAGGTGTCTCCTCAGCCACACACCGCTTTCTCTGAGAATGCACATTCCCCAACCAGGTTTACCCTACCTACTGCTGCTCTCTTGGCCACACCTGACTGGCTGATCAGTAGATATTCTACCCAAGCCAGACCAATCAGGTTTCTCTTCTAACCCAAGCTGGGCCAATCAGCACCTGTGCCCTTGATATTTGGAAGTGGGACACGGAGTTACCACACAGGTCATTAATGGCCCGGAGCTGAAAGTCTTGATGCAGTTCCCAGCTGGGGTGGCCATTTCTCCCACTGTGTTTGGAGAAACAAAGCCAGTCTTAGAAAGAGATGGCCAGGATAGATAAGCAACAGGTAGAGACAAGAAACCAAGACCCAGGGAATTCCCTGGCAGTCCACCCTGCGCTTTCACTGCCAAGAGCCCGGACTCAATCCCTGGTCAGGGAGCTAGGATCCCATAAGCCACACCGTGTGGAAAAAAAAAAAAAAAAAGAAGAAGAAACCAAGACGACCCCCAGTGAGACAGTGCAGCAGACACTACAAGCCCCTTAGTCATTGCCTCCCTCTACTGTATAAGCAGCACGTGAAATGCCCTCATTTCCCAGCCTCCCTTGCAGCTAGACCTGGCTGTGTTGTTCAGTTCTGGCCAGTGACATGCAGGTGAAGGCCCTGGGCAGGGCTTCCCTTCTGGAATTAAAGGCAAGGCTTTGCTAGGAGAAAGTTTTTCTCTTTGTCCCTTTGCCTTGTCTCCTTTTCCTCTCCTGGAGCTCGGACTAGGAGCTGGAGAAGCCATGTTGGGGATCACCAGGTAACAAGCCAGAGACCAAAGCCCACCTCAAAGGACAGTGGAGTGGAAAGACATGAAAAGCCTGGGTGGGAGCCTAGTGGCATCACTGTGCTCTGCACTGTACCTGAACTGCCTACCTCTGTACATCCTGTTGTAGAAATAAATCAATCCTATCAGTTTCAGCCACTGTGGTCAGATGTACCTGTTTGTGCTGTGGAGCCAAGCACTCAAAAGTTAGTGACTTAAAATGGCGACTATTAGTTCTCATGATTCCAGGCGTCAAGCTGGCCACTTGTACTGGTCTGGTTGGTTTGGCTGGGGCTAGTTTAGGGTGGCTTCGTGTACATGCCTGCCTGGTCATTGCCAGGCAAGCTGGGTTAGGACAGTGGTTCTCAACTCGGGGCATTTTGCCACCCAGGGGGTATTGGGCAATGTCTGGACACACTTTGGTTGTTAAACTGGGGTGGGGGTGATACTATCATCTCGGGGTAGAGGCCAGGGATGCTGCTAAACATCCTGCAGTGCACAGAACAGCTGCCCACAACCAAGACTTATTTGATCCAATATGTCAATAGTACCGAGAACGAGAAACCCTGGTCTAGAAAGGCCTCATCTGGGACGTCGGATTCTGCCTGGTGTGGTCCCTCATCACCCAGCAGGCCAGACCAGGCCACGTGTGGTGGGTACAGGTTTCCAAGAGCAACAGGAGAGAGAAAGCCCCAAAGCACACTTTTCAAGTCTCCACCTGCCATGTGTTTGCCAACATCTCATCAGACAAAGCAAGCCACATGGCTAGAGTTCATTTGGGAGGGGCTCCAAACTTTTACCATCTACCCACATCCAGGTTTCTGTTATTTAAAGCTGAAGGCAGCGCGCGCCCAGAGCGTTAACGGGCGGGGGCGGGGGTGTGGAGTTGGGAGGTCAACTGGGCCTCCTGGTAGCCTCCCTGAGTTCAACCAATCCAGTGAGGAGAAGCCGTGGGCGGGGCGAGCTCCGCTGCCAGAGCGGCGTGAAAAATTTCCCAAGGCAGAGCAAAAACCTTTCCTGAGCGACTGAGCATGCCCACTGGTGAAAGGTCCAGCCCAGCTTTCACCACATTCCAGACTCCAGAGGGACTTTTCTGAAACCCAGAGAATTGACCATGTCCTCAAACAGCTTAAAAGTCTTCCATGGCTCCCCCATGCCTCCTCAGGAAAAAAAGATCACACTTCAGTGGGTTTTTTATGCTTCATCCTCAACCAATTTCTTCAGCCACGTCTCCCACTACTTTTGCAAGAACTCTTTTGCTCCACGGATGTTGCAAACTTGCAGCTTCTCATACACACCATGTTCTCTGTGCACACAGGTTCACCTACCTGCGATTCTCTGCCCAGGCCCTCTCTACCAGGATAATTGCATCTGTGCTTTCTAGGTCTATGAAGACAGTCATGCTTCATCCCTCTGGCATAGCTCTTGTTTTTTTTTTTTTTTTGCATCTTTGTTGGAGTGTAGTTGCTTTACAATGGTGTGTCGGTTTCTGCTTTGTGGCAGGGTGAATCAGTTATGCATGTGCATGTGTTCCCATGTCTCTTCCCTCTTGCGTCTCCCTCCCTCCCGCCCTCCCTGTCCCAAACCTCTAGGTGGTCGCGGGGCGCCGAGCTGATCTCCCTGTGCTGTGCGGCTGCTTCCCACTAGCTATCTATTTTAGGTTTGCTGGTGTATATGTGTCCATGGCATAGCTCTTCTTATTCTGTGTTGTGAATATACTCTATGTGCTCACATGTCTTATCTTCACTAGAATGTGAGCTACTTGAGGGCAGGGGTCTTGGCATATTTTACACCTGTATGGAACTCTAAGACCTAGCAGGGTGCCTGGCACAGGATAGACACTCAATAATTGCTTATTGAATAAATGAATGGATTATGAGCTCCATGAAGGAAAAAAAAAAAAAAAAGCTGAAGGCATTCCAACTGATGCAGAAAGTTGCCCTGATTCCTGATGACTTTCTGGTTCTTGGTTTCTTTCCTTGGAAAGGCCCATTCTAATGCCTGCCCTTGGGTTCCTCTAGGACTTTTTGTATCACTCAAGATTCTCTGGTTGCAACCAACAGAAATCTCCTGTGGCTAACTTAAACAGAAAAGGAGTTTACTGAAAGGAAATGCGGAAGGTTAGAGAATCAACGGGCAAGCAAAGCTGAGGAGTCTGGACAGGCAGGAGCCATCTTTTCTTCCCCGTAGACGTCCCCTTTTTTGCTTCAGCCGGTTTGAGTTTCTGTTATTTGCAACCAAAATGGCATTTACTAAGACGCTCTGCACAGCCCCAACTGGTATCTCTGAGAAGCTACCAGCGACCTTTCTTTCCCCTGACGTTGTACCAAGGGACAGCAAGGTACCTGCAATCCCCCCACCAGAACTCCCAATCTTCTGATCCCCCAAGAAGCTAAGCCAAACAACTTCCTTCCACCCTTGCCAATGGGGGCCCATTTGGATTCGTGGCTTTGCAGATAAGGTGCCCTTCTCCAGCAACTTGGCAGAGCCAGCAGTGCCTGCTGTTGTGGAAACCGGGGTCATGAAGTGTCTACGGAAGAAAACAGCTTCCCCTGGATCCGTGTTGCAAAGTGTGTTCCTGGTAAGTGGAGTGGTTTCCAATTTTTTAGCGTCTTAGGAATGAAAGCAATACACTAACAATGAGAGGAAACCCAAAATCTGCTAATGCATTTATTTTATTATTATTATTATTATTTTTTTAATTTATGGCTGCATTGGGTCTTCGTTGCTGCGCCCGGGCTTTCTCTAGTTGTGTCGAGCAGGGGCTACTGTTTGTTGCGTTGCGCGGGCTTCTCATTCCATGGCCTTCTCTTGTTGCGGAGCACAGGCTCTAGGCATGGAGGCTTCAGTAGTTGTGGCTCGCAGGCTCAAGAACGCAGGCTCAGTAGTTGTGGCGCACGGGCTTAGTTGCTCCGCGGCATGTGGGATCTTCCTGGACCAGGGCTCGAGCCTGTGTCCCCTGCATTGGCAGGCGGATTCTTAACCACTGCACCACCAGGGAAGCCCCTCATTTACTCTTAATGCTTCCCCCTGTTGAGGACAAACAGGAGGAAAAAAGAAAGGGCAGGGCTTCCTTGGTGGCGCAGTGGTTGAGAGTCTGCCTGCCAGTGCAGGGGACACGGGTTCGTGCTCCGGTCCGGGAGGATCCCACATGCCACCGAGCGGCTGGGCCCGTGAGCCATGGCTGCTGAGCCTGTGCGTCCAGAGCCTGTGCTCCGCAGCGGTAGAGGCCGCAACAGTGAGAGACCCACGTACCGAAAAGAAAAGAGAAAAAAAAAAGGGCAATAGCAAGGTTCCAAATGAGCTGAGAAATGACCTTCTAAAAGGGCTCTCAATCTGGCCTCTGGTAGATGTCTGTCGGGGTTACTGCCCAGCCTAGACCTTCCTCAGGAGAGAAGACGTTTAGGGCTTACAGTGGGCTGACTGGTGGCCCCAAAGATCTCAGGCTCTAATCCCTGGGACCTGAGAATGTTACCTTACAAGGTAAAGTTTTGCGGATATAAGGATTTTGAGTTGAGACTATCCTCGCCCTAAGTGCCATCTGTAAGTGTACTTATAAGTGAGAGACAGGAGGAGATTATATACAAAGAAGAGGCGGAGGCAGTGACCACAGAGGCAGGACTAGAGTGCTGCACCTACAAGTCAAGGGATGCCAGCAGCTTCTGTGGTTAGAGTCTTTTGAACTCCTTGGCTTTTCAGCTCCTAGGCTGTAAGATTTGAATCTGCAAATGCCCCAAGGAGAAAAGCTGCACCAAATGTCAAGCTTGCGTCTGTGTTTCCCTTCTCTCCAGAACTTGGCCCACATGTCTTGGTGTCTCTCTAACATTCAGATGCCAGCGAACAGATGTTTTCTTACTTTATCCAGGTTTTCTAAAATTTCTTTAGACATCACCTGATCTTATGTTATTATTGAACTACCATCTCAATTACACCTAGGAAGAAAATTTACAATTTTTAGAGAAAATGGAACCCTGGTACAGTGTTGGTAGGAATGTAAACTGGCACAGCCACTGTGGAAAACAGTATGGAGGGTTCTCAGAAAACTAAAAATAGAACTACCATATGACCTCGAAACTCAACTCCTGGGTATAAATCCGAAAAAAACAAAAACACGTGTTTTCAAAAACATGTATTTGAAAAGATACATGCACCCCAATGTTCAGAGCGTCATTATTTACAATTACCAAGATATGGAAGCAACCTAAGTGTCATCAAGAGATGAATGGATAGGGGCTTCCCTGGTGGCGCAGTGGTTGAGAGTCTGCCTGCCGATGCAGGGGACACGGGTTCGTGCCCCGGTCCAGGAAGATCCCACATGCCACGGAGCGGCTAGGCCAGTGAGCCATGGCAACTGAGCCTGCATGTCCGGAGCCTGTGCTCCACAGCGGGAGAGGCCACAACACTGAGAGGCCCACGTACCACAAAAAAAAAAACTGAGTGACAACTTAAATGATATAAGAAATATTTTGCTGACTTACAAGAACATGCAGAATTAAATATGACCCAGGTGAAATGTTAATTTTATTTTAATGTGTATGTTGGGGTGGAGTCTTCAAGGTGCCAGAAAACAAGCATTCACCCATCCTGTTTGGAACTGCAGCACACAGACACCTTCAGTTACCAGTTCTGTTCATTCTACAGAATCATCTTGAGAAAACATACTGTTTTTTATGGACCTGGTATATATCTTAATTAGTTTGAAGAATTTCCCAAATACCTGTTAATATATAGTTCTCCAATTCCAATCTTGTCACGTCCTGTACCAGTGACACAGCACATAGGAGTTTTATTTCTCTTTCTTTCTCTGGGTTGTTCAGAACCCAGCGAAAGAACAATGGAATGTCATCAAAGAGATCAGGGTTCTTGACTCAGATTTACCGTAAAATAATAGTGTCCTCTTGGGAAAATTATAGTTATTCTAGGCCCCTTTTCCTTTTCTTTCCTTTGACAGAGCTGCACTAGATGACCCCAAGGAACACTGCACTCTTTGCAGTCGTAGCTTAGATGTTACTGGTTTTTCTGAAACAAATGAGGACAATGACACGTGAAACTGTGCAACATCTGTGTAACTATGTGTTCTTAGAGTTGCCTCCATTTTACAGGTGATAAGATGGCTGAGCACAGAAGTAGATGTCTTGACCAGAGGTTCCAGAGTAGATGGAACTGAACCTCAAGTTTCCTTCTTTCCTGAAGCTCACTTAGCCAAAACATAGGCTTCTGAATATTAAGCTGTAAAGCATATTATCAGTATGCTTTAAAAGAAGCGGTTCTTCTAGGATTTCCAATTAATAGCAGGAGGTTTTGAAATTCTTCAAAGATCATCTAATTTTGTGAGATTTACAGCTCTATTTTCCTGTCAAGCAAGTTGTATTACTGCCAGATAATCACGTGAGCTTCCGGATGCTTCTCTGAACCTCTTGAAGTTTTCTTCTTGCTATCTGAAATTCATGCCAGATAAGCCTGTTTCTAGAGCATATGTACAGACTTGTGTGTTTTTATACAGAAAAGCGATGCAGTGAGTCAGGACGGGGGTTAAGCCCTCATTCTCAGAGTGGTGTTGAGCTCCTGGTGAAATATAATCATCATTTCCTCAGAATCGAAAAGCAGTTATCTCTAGTTTTCAATCCCATTAACTATTTATACATTTATGTATGATACGTGTATTTATTGTACCTACTAGGTGTGTTCTCTTTGGGAAGTACAAAGCTCTTTGAGACATAGGTTGTTCATTTTTTTGTTTTCCCACAAATACTGTGACCTTTTGAGCAGGAAGGTCTATATTTTACTAACATCTAGAACCAGCAGTTAACACGGTGTCTAAGATGTAGTCAATAAATATGAAATACATAAATGAACAGATTTTTAAGGAAGGGCCAGGACATGAACAAATAGAACTTTTTCATTTTCAGTCACAAAGCAACCAGAGACATAAAACTGATACAGACAACAAGTGCTACGGTCATTCAAAGAAGGCGTAGAATAGATACAACAAGGATCTCCTCTATGGCACAGGGAACTCTACTCAATATTTTGTGATAACTTATAAGGGAAAAGAATGTGAAAAAGGAATCACTGTGCTGTACACCTGAAAGTAACACAACATTGTAAATCAACTATACTTAAATTAAAAAACAAACAAACAGACAACAACAACAAAAAAACCCCGAAAGAGGTCATAGAAGTTTTTATGAGATTCCATAAGAGAAGCCAAATGAGGACGGGAGAGACGGCTTTTGAACCAATTCGGAGGAGAAGTCACAGAGAAACTTGTCTTTGACCTGAACTTGAGTTTCCATTAAAATTGCATCGCAGAGATATTACAGATGAAGGTAATCACATAAACTTACTACACTGAGACTTGCAGAGGTTATGAGTGTTGTTCAAGATCCCAAAGCAAACGCACTGTGGAATCAGAATTTTAAGTGAGGCCTAATGAACTAAAAACAAACAAACAAAAAAACAAACCCTTTCTGTGATACCATGTTGCCTTTGAAGTCGTTATTTTGGTGGGTTGGTAGAAACTGGTTCCAGTGTTTCTTTCAGGAATGACTAGCTCTGTCCCCACCGCGGGCCCCCACCCCCGAGTTGATCCTCAAAGTTTCCTTTAGAATGGACTTGCTAAAATGCAGACCTGCAAGTATTCATGACGCCTGTGTCCAATCATTTCTCCTGCCATTGCCTACTTCACTTCTGGATTATATGAACAATTCACTGTCTTCTTTTATGCTTTTCCCTCCTCCAAGAATTCCTTTCTCCCTATGGGGTACCTGGGCAACCCACTTCATTTTTCAAACCTCAGTTTACATATTATGTCTTTTGTGCAGTCTTCTTTTGAGTGTTGTGATCACACGCTCCTTTTTGCTACCCTTGCACTTCTTCATTCCTGGTTGTTGCACTCGCTACACTGTATTGTGATTGTATTTTTTACATATATCTGTGTTCTCCTGGGCAACATTCCTTGGGGCCAGGGACTACCTTTTTTCATCTATTGATGTTGCCTTAGCGTGTTACTTGTTGCGAAGTAGTTAGTTATAAAAATAAGATTTGATTAAATTGAAAATTGTTATGCACATATTAGTTATTATCATTTACAGATATAACAGGAAAAAATATTAATGTTGGTGCTGAAAGTTCACTTCTAGTAAATGGTGGTGGTACATGACTTCACTTATATTATTTTCCCCACTATTTTATATCTTTCTACCTAATATCTCTTCTTTATTTCCATCTCTTTCTTTATTACTAAACCAAGAAAAACAGGGATGAGGGTAGGGCTAGGCCATACTTGGCTGGAATAGTAAAGCAATTGTGTGGGGTTTTGGTGAGAAAATCCTGAAGCATACAGGTCTGCATCTTCCCTTTTTTGTTTTTTTTTTTTGCGGTACGCGGGCCTCTCACTGTTGTGGCCTCTTCCATTGTGGAGCACAAGCTCCGGACGTGCAGGCTCAGCGGCCATGGCTCACGGGCCTAGCCGCTACGCGGCATGTGGCATCTTCCCGGACCAGGGCACGAAACCGTGTCCCCTGCATCGGCAGGTGGACTTTCAACCACTGCGCCACCAGGGAAGCCCCTGTTTGAAGTTTTTTGATAAATAAGATTTGATAACACCGTTTTATAGAAACTTAGTTTGGACATTTCTGAACCTCTTTTCTTGTTTCCTTATGGAAGAAAGCTGCTTGTTTAGCGTTAATACTAATTCAATGGGGGTAAGATTTACACAGGACCAACCCTAGCATTCATAGTGTGTGGCACAGGAAACAACTTTGAATGGCCATTTCAAGGAACAATATACTTAAGTGTATACAATGAATAAAATGGATGAACTACACAAATTTATGAGTTGAAAACCATAGAATCATAGAATTTTCTCACTGTAAAGGCTCTTCCTTTTCCAACTGCTTAACTTCATCCTCTGTTAAAGCACTTCAATAACAGGGAGTTCTTGAGTTTAAAATGCAGTCGGTCCATTTTATAGTTGAAAGGTTCTACTTGTCAAAATATTCATCCTTTTATCAACCTAAACCTGTCTACTTGGTCTAAAATCTTCAGTGTGGGACAGTCTAAACCTTTTTTCATAGGACAACTCCTAAAATAGTTTAGAGCGACCACCTACTTCTCTCCTGGTCTTGCTTCATGTCATCTATTCCCAGTTCCTTCAATTACTTCTTCTATAACAATATTTTAGATTGCAGACACTTTACTGAATTCATCACTTTCTTCAGTATAATAACTCATTTGCTGAATGTGATATTTTGATCCTAAAGGGATTTGTTTACTGTTTTCTGAAAAGAATTAAAACATAAAATGTCCAATCAACCAATAATTCTTCACCTAGCATGATTCATATACACCAATTGATAAGGAAAAGTTAAAAATTCAAATTACTTCATTCTTAAAGAGTGATCATAGTATGTCCTTATTTATAATGTGCAGGAAATATGAATTTTCTTTCTGTGCATCTGTAACAGTGCCCTCTTGCAGGGTACAGAGGATACTCCATTGATGCTGCCTAATGATGTGTATGTGATATCCTGATATTTACTAAGAAGTTAGACATTCAGGAGGATTTTTTGTTCCCAACAGACATACATATATGAATTTTTATTCTCTATGTTTTGTGTGTTTCTAACTTTTATTATTCATCTATTGGCACTTAAGTGCATTCACCAAACTGCATCATAAACATCAAAGCAGATTACTTCACTTTACCTTTTATGAGATTATTATACTTATCAACCAATATCTGAGCCCTTAATATGGGCAAATCATCCTAGCCTGTTAAGCACAGAGGTACAGAGCATGGAGTTGAAAGGGCACACACCAAGATTTGAACAAATTACTTAATCGCTCTAAGTCTTCATTTTTGTATGTGAAAAATGAGAATAATTACAATGATTGAACTCATAAGATGGATCATAGAAAACATCTAGGTGCTACATGTAAAGAGCTTGTTTGACTACCTGACAAAAATATCCATTCTTTATTAACATGATGGTGATGATGATGATGATGAAGCTACCAGCAGGTGTCCTTCTTAGGTCGGTAAGAATGGTGAATAAGCCACAAGATCATGTCTGTGAACATTTGCATTCTAAGGCTACACTGCCTTTGCCTTCCCAACTCCGGCTCCACTCCTCATCTGTCTAAACATCTCCCAAGATAGCTCAGGTCTTCTCCTCTATGAAGCTATTCTGAACTCCTCCTCTAGAATGAACTTAAAATACATTGTTTGCACTTCTATTAATTTATATCAAGTACAAACTTCTGCAGTGGAATTGATTACACTTTATTGCAATTTTTGGCTCTATATCAACTTGCAACTCTTTTGAGGAAAGAAACTGGGTCTTATTCCTAGAAACGGAAACAGTGACAAGCAAATAAGTCATAAATGTCTAAATCAGCACATTGAAGTTATTTTTTCTAGAATGTTAGGGAAAACACTTAAGGGAAAGTCAGATTCATTGTTGTTCCCACAGTCCTAAGAATGGACTTTCTCATAACTTGTATAATTCTATATGTAGCAAGTGAAGATTAATCAATGGCAGGTTTTCCTTCATTTATATTTATATAATCTTAAACTAATTGAAGAAAAGCCATCTCATCCTTCTGAGTTAAGTTACAAACATTAAGCATTTTAATATTTAAATAAGAGTGAGACTAGCTTTCTTCACAATTCTGTGTTCTCATATTTTAAAAGGATGTCAAAATTTAAACTTTTTTGTCTATCATCTTCTTCCAGATTCACTTAAAGTGTGGTTCTTAACATAATCCCAAGTTCTGAAACTAATTGAAGGTTAAACATCTAGTGATTTCAACCTCTTTTGGTCAGCCTCAACATTTCCTTCAAAAATAATTCCCATTGGGCTTCCCTGGTGGCGCAGTGGTTGGGAGTCCGCCTGCCGATGCAGGGGACACGTGTTCGTGCCCCAATCCGGGAAGATCCCGCATGCCGCGGAGCGGCTGGGCCCGTGAGCTATAGCCGCTGAGCCTGCGTGTCCAGAGCCTGTGCTCCAGCAACGGGAGAGGCCACAACAGTGAGAGGCCCGTGTACCGCAAAAAAAAAAAAAAAAAAAATAATAATAATAGTAATTCCCATTGACCACAATATCTATACTTCCAGTCTATTTTTCCCTATAAAAACAAGAAAAAGTTCATGGTGACAGTTCCAGATTCATCCATGAGGGGGCAAACATGTCTCATACACACAATGAAGGGAAAACTAGTAATCAACTAGTTACACTGGGAAAAAAATGGACATGGTGTCAATAGCAAGATTTGGCCCATATTAGAAAGAAAACAGTGATCCATATCTGTTTGAAGATAATATGTTTGTTTAATTGTTACATTTTACTCCTATTTTCAATGCCAGAGGAAGAACACCTGAAGGATGGTGCTCGGTGTAATAGTCAAATAAATGTCTCTTTAGAGAAAAGAAAAGCACTTGAAAACATTGCAAGCTCTGTTAAACTTATTTCTAGTCTAACAACGTTAAAATTAAAAGTAGTCATGTAAAATGCATTTCTGAAAGACTTTATCAAAAATGCATACTTCCCCTCAGATAATGTCACTGAATTAAGGATCAAGAAATGAGAGACAGGAATTTAGCTGAAAGAAACATGGAGAATTCCTGTGTAACAGAGTGAAATGTGGAGG
Source organism: Mesoplodon mirus (assembly GCF_964341445.2). Taxonomy (NCBI): domain Eukaryota; kingdom Metazoa; phylum Chordata; class Mammalia; order Artiodactyla; family Ziphiidae; genus Mesoplodon; species Mesoplodon mirus. The sequence continues at coordinate 92,131,764 of NC_138983.1, read as the reverse complement.
TTCTAGCTGTGTTTGCCCTTACCATACCATTATCAGTCAAGATTTTCAGTTTTGTGTTCCAACCTGCAGTTAAAATCAAGTGTAGCGCTCAAGGCGTAATTCCTCAGTTCTCTGCTTACCCTGATTAGAGCCCATGGTCTGTCATTAGAATCACTCTTTTGCAGAGACACTGTGAAGTCCCTTGGCCCTCACTCTTAGTCATATTGGCAGTGCAAAATGCCAGCCCTAGTGAAATAGAACTTATGCCAATTCAGCATCTGGGCCAAACCACTAAACATGGCTGGAAAAAAAAACGAGCAACCTTTCTAATTTGCCTCATTTAAATTCATAATCATTTTACCCCATGTGAACTCTTAGTACTTACTAGAAAACTGATTGCTGAATCAATTCTCTTTTCTTCTGTCCTAGAGAACAATTTCATAACTCCTCTTTCTTTACGTCTATAACATGTCTTCCTCTAAATTCTCAGCTGCTTCCTAATTCACTGAGAATACAGGAGGGATCAAAATAGAATATCCGTGAACGCCAAACACCAAGTCTACCATCCTACCTGGATCTATCTGAAACCACGTGTTCTGCCTTCCTTCTTCCTTTGGCAGAAGAAATGTTTGTCCTCTGTTCTAAGGCCGAACCCTCTACTTTGCACTGGATCCCTCCCTTCTGGCCGAATCAGGGATTTCTCTTCTACTATGTCTCCTCTTCCCTGTATCTTCCATTATTTGCTCTCTACCAGATGCTTTCATTAGCATGCAAAGGTCTAATACCTCTCATCTTAAAGGGAAAAAATTCTTTCTCTCTTCCCATGTCCAATTCGAACCATTGCCCCATTGCTCTGCTCCTCTTTAGAGCAAAACGACTCAAACAACACAGCTCTACTTAACGTTTCATTTCCTTATCTCCCACTTACCTATTTTTGTCCTCTCCACTACACAGAAACTATTCTTCTTAAGGTTATTCGTGATATCTATTATATGTTGCCAAGTCCTAGATTAAATGATCAGTTCTCATCTTCATCTACCAGCAGGATTAACAATAACTCCCTCTTCCTTCTAACACCTACCAGTTGGCTCATGAGACAGTTCGTCTTATCTCCCTGCTCACTTCTTATATCCTTTGCCGAATCCTCTAGAGGATGGAGTGTCTCCTGGCTCAGTCCTTCAACATCATGTATTCTCTGCCTACACCTACTTATAAAGTGATTTCATCTTTAAATCTAGAGACTTTAAATACCACGATGATTTACCGATTTTCATCTACAGCCATGATAATCTCTTGCTGCTGAAATTCAGACTAGTATATCCAGTTGTCTACTTCACATGTCCACACATGCCATCGCAAATTTAGTATGTCCAAAAACAAATTCTTAATCCTCTAAAGTTCTCTCTTGACCATCGCCTAAAAGACCCTAAGTGATTTTTCGCTAACCTAGCTTTCTAACCTTATCTTCTAACAATTTCCCCTTTGATCATTTCACTACAAACCAACTAACCTCCTAGTCTTTGGAACACATAAAGTATAAGCCCACCCACCTGCATACACCAAGCCTCTCTTTCAGTGTATTCATACGGTTTGCTCCCATACTTCTTTCAAATCTCTGCTCAAATGTTCCCTGACCACCCTATTTACTTGCCTTAAACCTTGCATCATTACGCTGCTCCTTCATGGTCCTTCCACTAACTAACATGCTATATTTATGTAGTTATGGTGGTCTCCTTCCACTGGAACATAAGATCCATAAAGACGAGATTTATTTGTTCACTCCTAGAGCCTACTGCTCTAGTGCCTAGAACAGCGGCACATATTAGACACTCCATCAATATCTGCTGAATGGATGAACATCCACTTGCCTGATGACCAAACACAGTTCATTGAAACTTACTTTTTAATCAAATTTCAATTTCCTCTTCTTATAAGCTTAAATTTGATTTGAAAAGTTGAATATTCATTTTTATTAAAAAATGAATAATTATAGAGACATAATTCTTTATAAATACTATTTAATAATCTATTCATTACAATGCAAAAGTTTTATTCGAAGTATACCTTTCTCCAGAAGGGATTTTTTGGTTTTCTTAGATTCCTTAAAAACTTAAGGTTAAAAAATTTAAAGAGCAATGCCTAAGTACATTGTTTTATTTCATGACTTCTACATGATGATTTATTTTTAAAAGGGTTTATTTGAGAATTACTTACACCACACTATTGAATGTATCATATGCCATTTACCAAGCATCTCACTTAAGTACACATACATTTCTCAATTAAATCTAGGCTTCCAATTATAGAATACTACCTGTATTCTATAGGTCTGGTATTATATGTGAACTCCTTACCAGTAAAAACAAGGTGAATTCTTAGCGATGTCTAAAGAAACAGTTACTGTTCTGTTTGTAGTCATTTCCCTTCTTCCATTTTCCTATTTCTGTTACAGATATTCAATATGAAATATCAATCTTCATATGAATGATCATTTTCTTGTACTCTTGTATCCGTGCTTTCATATTAATGCAGGAAATTTTTAGTCCAGCTATAATTACTTGAACGCAATTCTATTTCTATTACTATAGCTTTGCCATCCCTAGACTACATTTGTGCATATTTTACATGATATAATTTCTGGCCTCATTGAAAGGGTAGATGATTATCATAAAATTTTAAGATTTCTGTAGAGTATGATTAATCAACCTAAGCTGAGCAGCTACCACACACACACACACACACACAAAGGTACTATTATTATAGAAATTCTCCTCCTACCCTTTCTCATAAGTCAAAATTATGTAAAACAATATTGATTGTCATGCGGTGAGTGCCCAATTCTTTCCTAGTAAACTAAATTCCCAGCTTTAGGCAGATCCCTATGTAGTGAAGAGGGCAGGAGACCTGGCAGTCAGTGGATGACAGATGCCTGGGCCAAATCACCCTGACAACTCCTCTCCATAATAAATCTGAGAAGCTAATCTCTGCTAAATTGTTAATGGCTGCTAATCAGATACTGGATACATGGTTACCCCTCTTGATAGTATATTTGCATTTAAATGAGTCCTTTCTGGAAGGACTCCTTAAACCAAAGGAGTGGTTCTAATGCTGACAGCTTCAGGCACCCAGGGCCTCTGGCTCAGGTTTTCATATTGTCCTTTGCGGAGACGCATGATATCATGAGGCCATTTGATCTGTAATTCCAGAATATCAGAAAGGAATTACTGCAGACCTCAAAGTCATGATCCGAAGATTGTTTTTTCAAAAAGGGTTCTTCAATGAAAAGTCATAGATTAAAAAACTGATCTATTTCACCTCACCCTAGCCACTATTCATTAAATTAAAATATCTGGCATACTGGTGTATGCCAAGTTCCAAGCAGATAGATTCAAACCGTACATGTTGACGTAAGACATTTCTCATTTCATTTCTTTTCTTTCTCTTTCCCCTATGTCTCTCGCCATGGTATAGCATCTGAAGCAGTTAATTCCTGCCATTTAATATCTTTAATTTTTGTTTTATCCCAAGCACCATCAACATTGATTGTCTTCTATGAGTAAAAAGCACCTGGCAAGAGTACTTTCATGGCTGAAGGAGCCTGAATTATCATGAGAAACTATCTATACCTCCAGTGAGTCTGGCTTCACAGAGTGAAAACTATACAAGGAAGGACAATCCAATATGTTATGTAACTGTCCCAAATCGCCACACTTAATCCCCACTGTCTCAAACAAATTGAAAGAAAAGATTAAACGTCTACTTTCACTCTTAAGGACAAGCCTATGTAATAGCCATTGTTCTCCTTATTTCAAAAATGAGACAAAGTCAGGCTGTGAATGGAAGCATCCAATCCCCAGTCTGTTCAACTACAAAACCCCTGACCTTCAGGGTCATCCTTGTCTTCTTCTCATCCTCTGTCAACCTTATATGGACCTTTACCTCTAACACTGATACCTAGCAAATCCTTCCACTACATTATAAATTATTAACCATAAGGTTTAGCATGTTCTCTCTTCCAAGGTATTTAGAACTTTAAAGGAGAAAGAAGCCTGCCCAAGTGGACAAAGCTAACACTTATGACGCATGAGCTCCCAACATTTGCACCAGACAATTTCACATCATCTCCTTATAAACTGACAATAATCTTTGTGAGGTTGAGATCCTCACCTTCTTTTTACTGTGGATCCTTTGACAATATGGAGTAGCCCATTTAAATCGTCTTAAAATAACACTTTTAAATTCATAAAATATAATACATAGAATCTCAAAAGAAACTAGTTACTATGTTTTAAATGCAGTCATTAGAATATTTTAAAAAGCAAATTTGTGATATAGAAACGAATGGGTATTTAAACTCATTAAATAGCAAGCTATAACAGAGACTCTACTAACTACTATACTTAAAAATAGTGATGTTGGGGTGATGGGTTAACAATTCTGATACATGTGTACTGAAATTGAACAATTAAATAAATAGATGGTGGATGGTGGTAGCCACATTTCTCAATATTGAAGTATGAATTTACAGATAAACGAGGAGAAAGCTAAACTAATCTCAGCATTAATGGATTATAGTTGCAGACATCAGTATACACTCAGCTCAATATAGATATAGATAGTTATATATAGAAATGTTTACTGATATGTGTATATACATGGGTTACTATACGTATCTATTTCTTTGTTCTCTCAGTTAAGAGAGCCTAATCAAATAATACCCCATTAGCAACAGCACATCTAGAGCCCAGCTCTTGGTTTCTATTACTACTCTCCAATAGAAGGAATCAGGGCTCCTCAGAGAAATGACTGATTCTAGGACTGGGGCAGGAAATACACAAAATGAGCCTGGAGCACCTTGTGGTACCAGAAAGTCAGGAAGTGTTAAACACACACACAAACATGCATGCTAAACACATATACACACAGATACACAGACACACACAAACTCACACACCCCAAAGGGAGTATGTCAAAGGAGCACAGGCGCCAAAAGCAAAAGCTCCCAATGGCCAGAGCTGGAACAATTCAAACAACAAAATAAAGTAGTATTGGATTATAACCCAAAGGATAAAATAGATATCCACGAGTCTATACTGATATAAATAAATATCAATAATTGAATAAATTAATATTTGGGGGGAAATAGACAACTCTGTGTGGAAGAATTCCAAATATTTTATGTACATACTCTGTCCTCAAGGAGGTGGATCATAACTCTCCACTCTTTGGGTTTGTGCTTCACATAGTGACTTCCTTCCAACAAGTGTAGTGTGGAAGGGGTGGAGGAGTGACTTTCCAGTGGAGAAATCTGAGACACGACCTCAGCCAGGTTATCAAGGTCAACATCAACAGTCAAATCATGTGGATAGCATGTACCCTTGATAAGATGTTATAAAAAAGGCACTTTATCTGGTTGTCCTCCCAATAAACCATAATCCCAGCCTTACCATGAGAAAAGCATTGGACAGTTTACATTAGTGAGGTATGCTACAAAACACTTGATCACTGCTCCTCAAAACCGTCAAGGTTGGGGCTTCCCTGGTGGCGCAGTGGTTGAGAGCCCACCTGCCAATGCAGGGGACATGGGTTCGAGCACTGGCCTGGGAAGATCCCACATGCCAGGGAGCAACTAAACCCGTGAGCCACAACTACTGAGCCCATGTGCTGCAACTACGGAGGCCCAGGCGCCTACAGCCCGTGCTCCACAACAAGAGAGGCCACTTCAATGAGAGGCCGGCGCACTGCAACAAAGAGTAACCCCCGCTCTCTGCAACTAGAGAAAGCCCGCGCGCAGCAACGAACACCCAACACAGCCATAAATAAATAAATAACTGTCAAGGTTATCAAAAACAAGAAAAGCCTGAGAAACTACCACAGCCCAGAGGAGCCTAAGAGGGCTTGATAACTAAATGTAATGTGGTGTCCTGGATGGAAGCCTGAAATGGAATTAAGGACACTAGGCAAAAGCCAAGGAAATCTGAATAAAGTACAGACTCTGGTTAATATTATTTTATTAATATTGGCTCATTAAGTGTAAAAAAGGTACCACACTAGTGTACGGTGTCAATAATAGAGCAAATTGGGAATGAGATATATAAGAACTCTGTATTATCCCCTTAATTTTTCTGTATATCTAAAACCATTCTAAAATAGATATAGTCTATTAGATAAAACAAAAAAGGTAATGATTTGATTGTGACATCAGAGTAGTGATACTTTGAGATATCTATAAAACTGCCTTAGGAAATTGTCTGTGATATCTGCTGGGGATATAGGCACAGGTACTCCTAATATTATTGTGGTTTGTTGTCTGCATTTAGATTTAAAGGACATGCTAAATACTAAATTGCAGTTAGAGGTTAGTGAAATGAAAGATGTAATATTCCCATCCAGATTCCACATACACTTTGATACATATTAAGAATCCCCTGCTCTTTGGTGAGGTCTAATTTTATGAAAGTGAAACACAGAGAGATGAATTAGGTTGTTCCAGCTTTTAAAAAGCCCGCATTCTAGGGTCAAGAATTCTTACTGAGCCTTGTTGAAACTGTTTGCTACACTACCTCCTAATTTTGGAACTGCTAAACAGAGAGTTGGGAAGGCTTCCTAGAGTAAAAGTACTGCCTTGGCCTTGTGCAATTATACTGTTTAGGTTGCTGGACAAATCCAAGGATAAAACTGGCCTGGACCTAGTGATGGGCAATTCCCAAAGCAAGCTGAATGTGAGAAGTTCACTCACAGAGAACCCTAGTGTCAAAGAGCCTCTCTACTTGGGAATGGCTCAACACTGGGAAAATAAACCCTGGTTCAGCTGTAAAGAGAGCACATCCTTGGCCTTTTTTCCCCCTTAAATCCGGAAACTGATGATCTGGTCAGCTTAGGAGAGGGAGGGAGGGAAGGAGGGAGGGAGGAAGATGAGAGAGAGAGAGAAACCTGTTAATAGCTGGTGCCAATTTAAAGAGAGAAGGGGGCCTCCCTGGTGGCGCAGTGGTTGAGAGTCCGCCTGCCGATGCAGGGGATACGGGTTCGTGCCCCGGTCTGGGAGGATCCCATATGCCGCGGAGCGGCTGGGCCCGTGAGCCATGGCCGCTGAGCCTGTGCGTCCGGAGCCTGTGCTCCGCAACGGGAGAGGCCACAAAAGTGAGAGGCCCGCGTACAGCAAAAAAAATAAATAAATAAATAAATAAATAAATAAATAAAGAGAGAAGGAAAGGGCTTATTATATACGTATATGCTAATATGATTCTTAAAGCCAATTCTGATCAATCCTTCGGGAAAGAAAGAGATGCAGCCATCTGTTAATGTGGCTTCAGCTTCTTTGTTTTCAGATGTTACAGCTGTCACCAGACCAGCCATTCCACTTGGGGCGAGGCCAGGGGGTTAGAGGGGGACCATCTGTCCACTAAGGACACCACTAAACAGCAACAAAATCTTGGGGCGACCCCTCTCTCTTTCCTCGAGTGCTTTCGCTAGCCGGTCCTACTTCCCCACTCCTTTGGGAGTTTCCTGTTCCATTACGTAAGCAAGAGGGCGAGAGGTCCCAGCTTTCCTAATTGTGAGTGGTTTGGCTGGGTGTGTACGTGCGAGTAACTGTGTGTGTGTGGGGGGGGAAGTGGAGCTCGGCTACAAGGGGCTTAGAAAAACTAGTCGCCAATTTAAAATATTTTCGGAGTGTTTGAATATCTTAAGAGCTAATCCCACTCTCGAATTCAGCGAAATGAACAATACAGATAAGGAAGATGAAGAGGGTGGAAAACCCACACAGCGGAATGGAGCCGTCCATGCCGCGGGAGTGACAGGGGAGCGCTCAGAGGAAAGGCGCTCTGCAGGGAAAGTCACTCTGGCTCTTCTCTCTCGGTCCACCAGCCGGCGACGCTTCTTCTGTAAAAGCATTCCTAGAAAATAACCCTACAACCGGGAAGGGTAGCGATCGTTGAGCGCAGTTTCCAGGAGCCGGTGCCCGCAGCCGGGAGAGGCCCCTCTCCCCCCGCGGCTGGCGCGGAATGTGGCGATCCGGCCAGGGGCGGGGGATGACTTCCGGCGGCCGGAGCTCAGCGCCGGGAGCAGGTGCTGCAGCTGGCAGGTGGGGTGGGGGCCGGCCGAGCTGGCCACACACAGACGCGGCGCGGCGGCACTGCGGCCCCGGGGCAGCCGGCGCCGGGGACATGCGCTGATTCGATCCCTCCGGAGAAGGTAAGCAGCCCGGCTATTATTAGCCTCGGCCACACTGCGCGGTGCTTTCTGCTTGGTTAGTAATGGGGTTTGTAATACAGAGGGAAGAAGGAGAATATCCCTGCCGCCTTCTGCAATGGGAAAAGGAGCAACAACTGAAATTGAAATGTTAATCAGCCAAGTGCTTGAGATTATTGGAGGAGCAGTGTTACTGGGCAAACAAAGAAGGCGGTCAGCCTCTGTAATCTTAAGATAATCAACTATTGCTGTGCTACACTCGCTTAGATATTGAAGAGGATTCCGAATGTAAAATAATTTGAGTTGCACTTTTACGTTGCTACCTTCAACCTTCGCTTGGTTAATTTGTGGTTTGCGAGCAGCAGGTTCTTGTCAGCAGCCTGGAGAAGTAATCGGAAATCTTCCTTCTCCTTTTGCGTTCCTCAGCCTCCTCCCTTTCCAGTTATCAGAATGGGTCTGCACATTTCAACGTCAAACATCCACTTCAATACTGAACCTTTAGAAAGAATCTCAAATTAGAGGAGAAATTTACCTCCTGGAGTTCAGCTTGGGTTGAGCAGCACTTGTCCCCACTTCTCCCTTCATTTACCATCTTCTCTTGTCAATCATTTCATTGATTCCCCCCCCCCGCCGGGGATGCTGTGCTCATTAACAAACCAGCTCTTGTCAGCTCCTGTCCACCACCTGTGTTCCGTGACTGATTTTTCAAGGACCCAGAAAGGGCATTGCCTTATACCACGTTTGGACTGTTATCTGTGTCCTTCCCCAAAATGCATGGCATGAAAAATCCTTTAAGCCCAGTACCAATATGGTTTCCGATAACTCCCTTCATTGTAGTCACTGCAGCTACCAGATGGGTTTCAAGGACAGCAGAATCTATTGGGGTGTGAGAAAGAGGGCTCTACCTACATATTTTGTGCATAAGAATAGGTGGAAGTAGAAATGCAAATGTCAGTCTATCCCGTTTTTCTTGAAGGTTTTTTAGTCCAGCTAGGTTGTGAGACAGCTAGCTGGGTAGGGTATGGGGCAAGTCCTCCTGCAAAAGCAAGCAGTGTGTTTGTCCTAGGATTCCCCCAATAACCTCAAAAGAGTTTCCAGAGAGACTTTTCCCCCAGGCAGTCAGAAAGCCAGGGGAGGTGGCCAAGGTAAACCTCAGGTTATTTGGGCATCCTCAAGTTAGTCTCCCCTTTTAGGGGTTCTGACCTAGGATTTCCCCACAAACGCTTTGCTCCTGAGCTCAAGTGCCCATTCTTGTTGCTCACCTAGGGATGTACAATTGAATGATATTCTGTGAAATGGTGAAGATTGCTATGGTGGGGATTGCAAATGTGCCACTTCACCAACACAGAACAGTTGTAATAAGCCAGACTGTGTGGTGTCTGTGTGCCAATATTCCATTTAAAAAGAGGCTTGTTATCTTTAAATCTGAAATTAAAGAGACGGTTTGACTCAAAAGGCCATGGATTTTATTTTAACAAATTAAAATAGGAGATCAATAAAAAAGAGGGCCAGGGTTTATAGCTAACCTTCTTAGGTTTTTTTTTTTTTTTTTTTTTTTTTTTGCAGTATGCGGGCCTCTCCCTGTTGTGGCCTCTCCCGTTGCGGAGCACAGGCTCCGGACGCGCAGGCTCAGCGGCCATGGCTCACGGGCCCAGTCGCTCCGCGGCATGTGGGATTTCCCCGGACTGGGGCACGAACCCGTGTCCCCTGCATCGGCAGACGGACTCTCAACCACTACGCCACCAGGGAAGCCCCTTACCTTCTTTTTTAAATATTGCTTTAGAACAAGATACTGGTTCTGAAGAATCATGTTACTTCTATTATATATCGTTATTGTTTTTCTGATTACAAATTCTCTATTTATAAATACACTTTGGAAAGACTTGAGTTGGTTTCTTTGTCTCTATCTTCAGTATATGAGGCAGAAGGAGTGGAGGCGGGTGGGCAAATCCCACTCCAAATGGCCCACTCAGAGAACTGTTCCCCGGACCATGCAAAGCTCTGGACCGAAATTGTTTTGGCTGGTTGTTATTATTACCTTTAAATTTGGTTTGGGTTTGAAAGATTAAATTTTCAATATTCTAAAATTTTGACTCAGGCACACCAAGTAGAAGAGAGAACAAAGAACAAGAATAGCAAAACTATTTTCCACCTTTCTTACCTAATTGTAAAATATTTAATTATATGAATAATTATTCTGAATAATAAGTGAAAAACATATTAAAATAATAATTCATTTTTAAGAAAGTAGCCCAAGGTTTATGAAATACAGGTTAGTGCAATTGATCTTAAGTACAGTAAAAATTTCTGTAATTTTAAAAGGTGTTTTTATGTTGAGTATTAGTACATGAAAATACGCTAATGATGGTTAGAAATTGAAATGTCTGTTACTTGGTTTCTGAAGAAACTGAATTCTTTGGCAAGAAATGGGTCAGGATTAGGGGACTGGAGCCGCCAAAGCCGGCATCATACCTGCCAGTGATTTTATAGGTGAGATGAATGCATTAAGTTATGGATTAGGGTTGGAGAAGCCTTCTGGGGAAGAAAGAAAACAAGACAGAAAATAGAATTTGTTATTTTAGTGCAACTAAGATAAGTAAATTTAAGTTATTTCTGAGTTTGGACTTTGTTATATTTCAACAATTTCTGAGGAAAGTTTCTAAATTCAAAGCCCTAGGTAGAAATAGTTGTATGATTTCCTATCCGAAACTGATTTATGACTCTATTTCCTTTGTTAAAAACGTTTCCCAGAGAAAGGCAAAATTAATTGCCCGGTGTTAAGGAGGAGGAGTAATACCAAATAGAAGGATGTACGCTATTAGTTGCTAAATGAACTGTGGGAACTTTTTTGTAGATTTGACAAGATAGAATTGAAATCAATCTGTTGCTTTCCAATCACGTAAAAAAAAAACATTTAGTCTGGTGGGTGGTCAGTGTTATCAGTAATTTAAGACTTGAGTACCGATTTAGGATTCAAAGTTGCTTCTCCTTACAAAAGGCATTTTCTGGTGCTGCATTACTGCCATTAGCTACAATTGAAATAGACTTATCCTGAGATTTTGAAAAACAGAAAAAGAAATAGTAGGATTAATAAGGCTTTGCCTCCACTGAGAATGGGTAGAAAAAGTGCTATTTTGAAAGTTATCAATGGCCTCTTAATTGCCAGATTTCTGTGCTGTTTCAACCTGCTCTTTATGTCTTTATTTTTAAGTTCTCTTCTAAGTTCTTCTTTAAAAATTTTACTGCTTAGTGTTTTATTCACTAAAATAGCATTTTTAATTGAAGTAGAGTTGATGTGTAATATTATATAAGTTACAGGTGTAAAATATAGTGACTCACAATGTTTAAAGGTTATACTCCATTTATAGTTATTCTAAAATATTGGCTATATTTTCTGTGCTATGCAATATATCCTTATAGCTCATTTTATAATAATAGTTTGTACCTCCTAATCTCCTATCCCTATATTGTTCTTTTTTTAAAATTAAATACTTGTGTTCAAAAGTATTGTTAATAAGTAATATATAAAGAGATATCTCTTTATCTAGTTTCTCAGTAATCCCCTTAAATTACCTCATGACCAGCCTAAAACAAGTGCTGTTTATTTCTAGTTTGTGCCTCATGATATCACGACTATATGTCTTCATTTGTTCCTTTCACTCACCCTGCTACACGTTGCAACCTTGCTCACAGCATACACTGCCTCTTCCATGAACCCTTCCCCATACCCACCTTCCTTCTCATTTCAGATGTGTTTCTCCCTTGTCTAAATTCCTATGGCACTTCCTATTTTGGTCTATTCTTTAGTTTGAACATGATTTGCTGTTGTAAAATAACCCTAGAGAGCAGAGTCTTTGACTAACGACTTTTTATTACCTGCAACTCATAATACAGTGCCTAGCTATGTATATGCAAAGTAGATGTTCAGCAGTTTGATGTTAGTGAAGAAATTAGCTATTATTTTCCAGGGGTGTATATCCACCTACTCTGATATCCAAGTTAGGCTCTAAATAATGTGTGCAAGTACATTTTAGTTTAAAATCCCTATATAATAATATAGTGAAAGTACATTCAAACAGTTATATTCAACAAAAGTTATTGTGAGCTTACATGCCCTTAAGTGGATATTGGCTCATCCGTATCAAAAAGCATAGTAAGCATTACAAAAGAAAACTTCAAAGAAGACATTGTACCAGCTTTCAGTATGCTTTCATTCTACTGAAAACCAGTAAGCAGGGGAAGATGTCTTGCATAAGTAAGTACTAGTCTTAAAGCGCTCTGCTAGGTACTTTCATCTATGGTGTATAATTTCATCCTGCTACTATATGCTAATTTTACGCTGAGACTCAGAGATCTTACCTAAATGGCAGAGATTCTTTCCACATTCACGTGCTGTTCTTTGAAGTGTTAACGAGTGAAGGAAAACTATAAAACATAATCAGAGTAGTTTAAAATGGTTTTGTGATCAGGCTTTCCAGTGCTTTTTAAACTTTTGGGTCTTAACATCCCCTTTAATAATTCAATAAAGGCTATGCCTCCACTCCCCAAGTACATACACAACACACACACACAGAATTTTGCCTGTAATTGCAGGTGTTTGCGGACCTAATAAAGCCCTCCTTTGCAAATGCTTTAAGGACATCTACGCTGGGCTCAGTTTTTCTTTTTGCTTGTTCTATGCTTAACATTTATTTTTGTACCTATTAAAATTAAACAAATTATTATCTGTTATAGTTGAGGTATAAACCTAAGCAGCTTCGTACTTTACAACTTTTCTTTTTGCATTTTTGTATTCTGTCCTCTCTCACACAAACACACACATTTATATAAATGAGATCAAATAATACTTTTCTGTGAAGAGAATGCTTAGAATTTATTCTTAATGATTTTTCTATATATCACACGTCAGTGTTAGCTATAGTCATCATGTTGTACATTATGTCCATAGTATGTATTTATCTTACAATTGGAAGCTTGTACCTTTGACCGTCTTCCTCCAACTTCCCCTCCCCTGACCCTCTGTCTCCTGTAACCACAGGTCTGATCTCTTTTTCTATGATTGTTTTCTTTTTTTTTAGGTTCCACACATAAGTGAGATCATATAGTGTTTGCCTTTCTTTCTCTGACTTATTTAACTTAGCATAAAGCCTTCAAGGTCCATTTCTGTTGTCTCAAATGGTAGCATTTCTTTGTTTTCTTACAGATGAATAATATTTCAGTGTGTGTGTGTGTGTGTATACCTATAATATGTATATACCTATAAATATATAAAACAACCTCTTTACCCATTTGTCCATCAATGGGCACTTAGATTGTTTCCATGTCTTGGCTATTATAAATAATGCTGCTATGAACATGGGGGTGCAGATATCTTTTTGAGTTAGTGTTTTCATTTTCTTTGGATATATTCCTAGAAGTGGAGTTGCTAGATATATGTAGTTCTAGTGTTAATTTTTGAGGCTCCTCCATACTGTTTTCCATACTGGCTTTACCAATCTACAATCCCACCAACAGCACAAGGCTTCCCTTTTCTCCACATCCTCACGAGCATTTGTTATCTCTTGACATTTTTGAGGATGACTGTTCTAACAGGTGTGAAGTAATATCTCAATGTGGTTTTAATGTGCATTTCCCTAATGACTAGTGGTATTGAGCATCTTTTCATGTACCTGTTGGCTTTTCGTGTGTCTTCTTTGGAGGAATGTCTATTCGGGTCCTTTGCTCATTTTTTTTTTTTTTTAAATATTTTTCCATGTTACTAAATATTGAAGTACATCATTTTATTTTATTTTATTTATTTATTTTTTTTCTTTTTGCTGTATGCGGGCCTCTCACTGTTGTGGCCTCTCCCGTTGCGGAGCACAGGCTCCGGATGTGCAGGCCCAGCGGCCATGGCTCACGGGCCCAGCCGCTCCGCGGCATATGGGATCCTCCCAGACCGGGACACGAACCCGTATCCCCTGCATCGGCAGGCGGACTCTCAACCACTGCGCCACCAGGGAGGCCCCTTTGCTCATTTTTTTAATTGGGTAATTTTTTTTTTTTTTGCTATTGATTTGTATGAATTTTTAATTTATTTTGGATATTAACCATTATCAGATATATGGTTTACAAATACGTTTATTCCCATTCTATAGGTTGTCTTTTCAATCAGTTTGTTGATTTGTTTTTGTTTGCTGTGCAGAAGCTTTTTAGTTTGATGTAGTTCCATTTGTTTATTTTTTATTTTGTCGTTTGTGTTTTCAGTGTCATATCCAAAAAGTCATTACCAAACCCATGTAATGAGCTTTATTCCTATGTTTTCTTCTGGCAGTTGCATAGTTTCAGGTCTTACATTTGAGTCTTTAATCCAATTCAAGTTAGTTTTGTGAGTGGTATAAGATATTGGTCCAATTTCATTCTTTTACATGTGAATATCCAATTATCCCAGGGTTCCCTCGTATGTAACTTCTCTCTTTTCTCTTGCTGGTCTTAAAATTCTTTCTTTGTTTTTGACTTTTGGTGATTTAATTGCAAGGTGTCTCAGAGTAGCCCTATTTGAGTTCAACCTGTTTGGGCTTGTTTGGGCTTCATGGATATGGATGTCCATTTCTCATCCTAGGTTTGGGAAGGTTTCATCCATTATTGCTTTAAATATACTTTTTTTCCCTTTCTCTCTCTCTTTTCTTTTTCTGGAATTCCCATAACATGAACATTGTTTACTTTGTTGTGTCCCATAATTTCCATAGGCTTTCTTCACTCTTTTTATTCTTTTCCTTTTTGTTCCTTTCACTGGGTAATTTCTAAAGTTCTATCCTCCAGTTTGCTGATTCTTTCTTCTGCATGGTCGAATCTACCTTTGAAACTTTTTATTGAATTCTTCAGTTATTGTATTTTTAAAATCTAGTGCTCCTGTTTTTTTGATGTTGCTATTTCCTTGTCAAACTTCTTGTCTTGTTCATGCATTGTTTTCCTAATTTCACTTAGCTGTCTGTGCTTTCTTGTAGTTCACTAAACTTCCTTAGGAGGATTATTCTGAATTCTTTGACAGTTCATAGATACTCTTTTTTTTTTTTTTTTGCGGTGTGTGGGCCTCTCACTGTTGTGGCCTCTCCCGTTGCGGAGCACAGGCTCCGGACGTGCAGGCTCAGCGGCCATGGCTCACGGGTCCAGCCCGCTCTGTGGCATGTGGGATCCTCCCGGACCGGGGCACGAACCCGCGTCCCCTGCATCGGCAAGCAGACTCTCAACCACTGCGCCACCAGGGAAGCCCAGATCTTTATTTTTTTAAGGTCAGTTATTGGAGTTTTATTAGTTTCCTTTGGTGGTGTCATATTTGCCTAATTTTTGTGATCCTTGATTCCTTACTTTGGTATCTGCATATCTGAGTAATTGGGCTCTTCCTCCAGACTTTACTGGGTATTATATTCAGTAGTAGTAGTAGATGGGGCTATGAATTAGTTTCCTGGCAGAGAATCAGAGCTTGTATAGGACCTGGCTCTGGACAGGACCCAGAGCCTGTATAGTTCATTGTTTGGGAACCCAAATCAGGCCAGAGTGTGCACTTAATTCCCTGGTCAGGTGAGGGCACTGGTTTTGCCCTGCAGATGGGGGAGGCCACAGGCTGTGCTGTGTGTTCAAGTGCCACTGTATCTAGGGCTGTTTAATGGGCTGTACAGCTTCCCATGTTCTCTGGTTAGGTTCCCCAGTTGGACATGCTGAAGGCTGTATTCAGTGATGAGTAGGGCTATGAATTAGATTTCCTGCCTGGGTGCAGCAGGAGAAGCAGCTCTAAAGGCAGTAAAGCTCTTTGTTGTCTTAACTCAAGCTGATCCACACTCCACGTTCTGTGGCTGAACAAGGCCACTGGCTTGGCTTTGCAGACTATCAGCTCTGCCTACCCTTCTCTAGGCTTGAGCACTGCTGGGCCGCACAGTTTCTAGGAGTTGTCACCAATCCTTCTAGTCAGATGGGCCAGGAAGACACTCTCCACAGCAGACGGGATGGGGCTAGTCCCAGTTCCTTTGCCTGGGTGGGATGAGGAGGGGCCGCTCTAGGCTACTCTTAATTTCTCAAACAGGCTCCCCACTTGGGAGGAGCTGGGAGCTCCTCTCAGCCTTGGATAAGAATTAATCTCCGTGCCTGTGCATGGTACCGGATCCCTCCACACCTGATACTGGCTCTGCTTTGTACCAGAGCCAGTGATGAGCTCTGGCTGCCTGCCTCTTGGCTGGAGCACGACTGGGCCAAATAGCTTCCAGGATTTATTGCCAGCCCTTTTGGTCAGATGGCCAGAAGACACTGTCCACAGTGGGTGGGCTGTGACTCTGCTCTTTCCCTGGCTATGGGCAAACCAGGTTCAAGGGCCAGATGCGTATCAGGTGGATCTGTAGCCTGAGTTCCCTGGTTGTAGTGCCCCGCCAACCTGGCTCTGTAGATAAGCAAAGGTGCCCGTTGTGATCCCTACTTGGGCACTGCAGGTATGAATTCCATCGGTCACAATCCACGTGCTGGCTGCTGCATGCCCCTTCCCCCTTCATCACAGCCCGACTTGTAGTGGTCAAGCCCTGCAGATTCCCCTGCAGTCCCAGTGGAGCAGGTTAGAGCAGTGGCTCCCACAAAGCAACCCCGATTCTAGTGGTGGTGCTTGCTGTCCCCCAGTTCTCTTCTCCTACTGGAGGAACCAGAGGTTCACGGGAGGCCTCACCCATGGTGCTCCACTGGCCTGGGGGAGGGGCAGCGTGGTCAACGCGTAGCTCCTTCTCTCACCCTTCGAATGCAGTCTGTCTTGGTCTCTGTGGTGCACGGGGGTGCTTCAGCCTCACCTCCATGTTCTAGGATTCTCTCAACTAGTGTCCTGTTTCCAAATAATTGTTAGTTGTTCCTCCTGGGGGGGGGGACGCGGAGCCAGGAATGACCTTGGTGATGTCACCCCACTCTGGGCTTACCTTGACAATATGTGTGTTCTTTATAGCCCAGACATTTCTGGTACTTGAAATGAGGTTCTCCTTTTATTGTTCTCCCTGCTTTAGGACCTAAAATGGGAGCTCTTCCTTAGTACTGGCACAAAGGCTGCTGAGATGACTAGGAAGCAAGTGCCAAGGAGGATAGTGAATCAAAGAACCTTGATTCATGGAAAAGGAATCCCAGAAGGAGCTCTAAACGTTACACATTCCAAAGGATTTATTCAGGGTTTTCCAATCAAAATCATTTTTACAAAAAAGAAACAGTTCTCAGACTTAGAGTAGTATACTGCCAAGTATGTGGAAGAACATTGCCAGCAGTTGAGTGGTGTGGTCTGCTTTGAAATATATTCAGTTTTCTTAGGATGGACATATGTCTACTTCAAAGTTACTATTTCTTTCTAGTAATGCTGTCTACAGTAATATATTTGCTCTTGCCAAGTTAAGAAAACAATGACATCCCTCCCAGGTTCTAAAACAATTACCAGCATAAAAATACATTAAAATTTTTAGCTGATACTTAAGGAAACCAGTACTAGCTAGCATTCCTACTGATTCTGGTATTCAAAGAGAGGCGTGACAAAACCATTAATCTGGAAAACACCGGGTTGGAAAGATGGAGAGAAAGCACTCAAGAGGACTACTTAAGCTGTTGCTTTCTTTACATGTCCCCAAATATGATAATAACCGTATAAGCTCCTAAAATAAGTGCGATTTTATGCAAACTTCATAGTATGCCTAGTAGGAGGTAAATTTTGACTTTACTTTATAGTATATTTTTATTTTGGTAAAATGTCCCATAATGTAAAATTTACCATTTTAACCATTTTTAAGTGTATCATTTATTGGTATTAAGTACATTCACAATGTTGAGCAACCATGACCATTATCCATTTTAAGACCTTTCTTATTATCCCCAACAGAAACTGTACTCACTAAACAATAACCCCTTATTTCTCCCCTCCCCTTAGCCTCTGGTTAACTCTATTCTATTTTCTGGGTTTATAATTTGCCTATTCTAACTACCTCATATAAGTGGAATCATACAATAGTTGTCCTTTTGTGTCTGGCTTCTTTCATTTAACATAGTGTTTTCAAAGTGTATCCATGTTATAGCATGTAGCAGCATTTCATTCCTTTTTAAAGCCATACAATGTATAGTGATTTTTAGTTGCAAAACACTTTTAGTACATTGTGTTTCTATTATATTAATGATATCTAGCCTATATCACTACCATATTACCTTTAGTAGATGCCCAGTAATGTGTACTATGAGTGAGCCATAATTTCATTCAGTCAAAACCCATTGATAAACATTTATTAAGTTCCAAACAGTTTTATGATTTCAAGAAATGTGGTAATGGACAGAGAGGTTCATGTCTTTATGTGCTGGAGCTTTTACTTTTGATGGAAGAATTCTTGGAGTGGCATGGAATGGTATTGTTAGGTCAGAGATTATGCAGAAACATTTATCATTTGAATACATACATTTACTATAAAAACCATCAACTTCTTCAACAGATAATATTCCTGTAATTTATGTAACCATTTATGACCATCTTAAAAATGAATGCAAGTAATATAAGGGAATCCACTTAATGTGATTTGAGCAAGGAAACATTCTCACTTTTTTCATTTCTAGTTCATGGAAGAAAATTCCTATACACAAGTATTGAAATATTTCAAGTCTCTGGATCACACATTTCATCATTTCAAAAATATTACAGAGTACATCACGGATGTCAGTCAAGTCTTGTAACAACAGTGTAGAAAACTAGTAACATTTATAGCTAGTTTTTTTTTAAGCTTCAGCAATGGATCATTTCTATCCAGCCTAATCTGTAATTTTAATTAGATTAATTTTTAAAATAAAAAAGATTAATTTTTAATCTAAAACTATTTTTAGTTCATATTTATGTACCTGCATTATGGTAAATCTTTTATCTTGTTTTTTTTTTCTTAGTTTCTCTTTGGAGTATCTTTTAAAATTTATTTTTAAACAGAATAATTAAAGCCCAAAGATGAGAATGTCTCATTTAAGCTAAACTAAAGAATGTTGGAATAGCTGAAGTATGGACACAATTGGCACAACTTTTCACTACCCTCCATAGAAGAAGACTGTTTTGATTTGCATGGTCCAAGAAAGGAGAATAACTTGCTGGGGATTGCATCCTGCTTTACTTAAATTAGACATTAACAGGCTAAAAGGGCAAGGATGAAGCAACATGTTTATAACATAGTTTTGCAAAGCTACTTAAAGGTGAAGGGTTGCAAGAACACAGACAGACACACCCTCGACATTTCACTACAATATTTTAAGGTATGCCTTTTCTTTGGTTGATAGGGATGGAGGGACCTATTAATAAACATTTCTCCTATTTACTTTTGTCTTTATTACTGTCTCATCAAACCCTCATTAAAAAACAGACATAAAACAAATAAGCATTCTGACTTTTGCCTGACTAAGCAACAACAAGCTCACATCTTAAACAATGGACTGCAATGGCTGTGAGACTGAGGATGCTTGGTCATTGCAACAGTGGCAGCAACACGACCTGCTTTGTTCCCTCTGTTGTGCACTGCAGAGTCTGAGTATAGAGAGAAGCCAGTGATACCTTTAGGCCATTCCTTACACTCCTCTCCATGCTCTTTCACACTCAGGTTCTCTGGTCATCTCAGGGTAGTGAAAAACCGCCAGGATGCTAAGACCCTCTATCCACTCACACAACTTAATGCTTCTGACACTTGCAGAAATAATGTCGAATCTGAATTGGTGGTACCCAATAGAGTCACTAAGAATAATCCGTCAGACTCACCAAATCCAAATTCAGATTTAAAGGCCATCAAATTTCAAAGATAACGAAGATTTTAAGATTTCAATATTTATTATATATGGTCATATGTAAAAATTTAGAAATGTAAAATTATATGTTTAGCTTTTTAATTATAAGCTATATTCACTGGAAAATTAATGCATTTTTAAAAGAATTCATTCTGAAAAGATTACATTAGCACTTTTTTTTTTTTTTTTTTTTTTTTGGCTGTACGTGGGCCTCTCACTGTTGTGGCCTCTCCCGTTGCGGAGCACAGGCTCCGGACGCGCAGGCTCAGCGGCCACGGCTCACGGGCCCAGCCGCTCCGCGGCATGTGGGATCTTCCCGGACCAGGGCACGAACCCACGTCCCCTGCATCGGCAGGCGGAGTCTCAACCACTGCGCCACCAGGGAAGCCCCACATTAGCACTTTTTTTAAACCACTACCCTCAAAAATAAATTGTGACAAATCATTGTTCACCCAAGTTTATCTATCTCTCATCTCAAGGAAGTGAGTTGTTCTTGGGGAAATTGCTTTCATCTAATTTGTGCTTTTCTGCAGTGGATCAAGCTGAAATGAAATGGGGCTGACATTCTTAACTATTATTACGTGCCCACATTTACCAGAATTACCTAATGATCAGTACCGAAGAGTTTTATAATAAATAAATATGTAGGTACTGAGAGTCTCCACTGATAAAAGTTAGTTGAGACATGGCTGGTGATCCCGTAGAAGAGATATCTAGCTTATATTTCTTACATCATCTCCCTAGGAGAAAGCACTCCAGGATTGCAAAGCAAGGCATGAGACAGTAGCATTTGGTGTATTCTATAAACGTTTAGATTTCTCAGGAGCTCATTGGTATTATATATTGTGGTGAGCACTCAAATGTAAACTGTTACTTTAAAATAGTAAAATATCAAGACCGTAAAAATTCCTGCAACTTAAATGGTCAGTTTGGTATTTGGCTTTATTATAGGCATTTGCAAGATATTTATTAAACAACGAAATGAACCAATACCATTTAATTTTGAAAACTGCCTTCCTAATACAAAAGAATTGCTATTCTGCACAAGTTCCTTGTGACTATTTTTGTAAGTGTGGTGGGAATGAATTATGGATGGCACTACCCTTTCTCCTGTTTCTTGTCTGAGGTTTTGGTAAGGTGCAAATTAGAGGTGATGGACCTTAAAGTTTGAGCAGTTCAAGACACTCAACCAGCAAGTCAGAAAGAGAAAGACAAATACCATATGCTAACACATATATATGGAATCTAAGAAAAAAAAATGTCATGAAGAACTTAGGGGTAAGACGGGAATAAAGACACAGACCTACTAGAGAATGGCCTTGAGGATATGGAGAGGGAGAAGTGTAAGCTGTGACAAAGTGAGAGAGTGGCATGGACATATATACCAAACGTAAAATAGAAGCTAGTGGGAAGCAGCCTCATAGCACAGGGAGATCAGCTCAGTGCTTTGGGACCACCTAGAGGCGTCGGAAAAGGAGAGTGGGAGGGAGGGAGATGCAAGAGGGAAGAGATATGGGAACATATGTATAACTGATTCATTTTGTTATAAACCAGAAACTAACACACCATTGTAAAGCAATTGTATTCCAACAAAGATGAAAAAAAAAAAAAAAACAGTGAGTAGAATTCAAATAAGTACTAGTAGATATAAAAATAATAAAAAATAAATTTTGGCAATAAAATAAATAAATAAATAAACACTCAAACAAGCACAGTCCATTTTCCCAGGACAAGAAAACATATGACATTACTCTTCTTTTTTCAACCACAATGGATTTGAACTTTTAGAAAATTGAAAATGCAAGATACAGATTTTATTGTTTTTAAGTAATTTATTTATTTATTTATTTCTGGTGGTGCTGGTTCTTCGTTGCTGTGCATGGGCTTTGTCTAGTTGTGGGGAGCTGGGGCTACTCTTCATTGCGGCGCGGGCTTCACATTGCGGTGGCTTCTCTTGTTGCAGAGCACGGGCTCTAGGGCACACCGGCTGCAGTAGTTGCGACGCACGGTCTCAGTAGTTGTGGCTTGCGGGCTCTAGAGCACAGGGTCAGTAGTTGTGGCACATGGGCTTAGTTGCTTTGCGGCATGTGGGATCTTCCCAGACCAGGGTTCGAACCCATGTCTCCTGCATTGGCAGGTAGATTCTTAACCACTGCGCCACCAGGGAAGCCCAAGATACAGATTTTCATAAGAAAATATTAGTCAACAGTTCTCTTATCTCTATGTCTTTTTCTATCTCATTGATTGTGAAGAATACACTCATAGAGAAAGCAAAATCTACATCAGTTGAAAATTTTTTCCACCTGCATGCATGTTATAGTGGATGTGTAACATCTTCACAGGGTTTGTGAAATCACTATTTCACCACAAAAATTAAATATGACCTTAAAATGATCTGACACTAATTAGTCCATTGAATAAGGGGAGGAGGATTGGCATCTTGGTCATTGTTTAGAAGAAAAAAAAATCATTAACCTGTTAGGCAAAATACTTGTCTTTAAAATATCCCTTAATAAATATAATAGAAAATGAAATAAAATGGCAGTACAGTGTTATGAAAGGAAAGCAATTGGGTTGATCTCAAAGTGAGTATAAAAATCAATGTTTTTTGTTTAGTTTGTTAATAATTTTATTCTTAGAGCTCTCAGGCAGCTAGCTTTTGGTCATTTTTAAGATCAATCGAAAAGTCTAAACATTATTTTTAAGGTATGCAGCTCACAAGGCCCTCCTCCCCTCCTTTCTCTCTTTCTTTTAATCTTTTAGTTTATTTTGGGGAGTTTTGGCTACCATTTATGTTCTAATCATGTTTTTCAGGAAGTGAATTTGAACTTTGAACCTCACCTAGTTTGAATCCTACCTCTATTGTTTTCTATCTCTATGACTTAGGGTAAGTTACTTAACCACTGTGAATTGTTTCTGGATATTTAAAACAGGAAAATCACAGGGTTGTTGCAAAGATTAAAGAAGATAACATAAAAGGGAACTTATTGCAGTGTTTGAGACATAGTAAGGGTTAGTAAACATTTCCAGTTTTTATCTTTCTAATTCTCGTGAGCAGTTTACAATGAGATCTCATTACCACAGATTTTCCCTAAAATTATGAACCTTTTCCCACCCCTCTCCATTTTAAAGCAAACCTTGAAATGACTGAACCTCATAGGAAGATGTCTCAATGCAGGTAATCCCAGTAGCAGGAGAGGTTGAAGCTACCACAATGCAAAGTTGTCAGGCTCTGATCTGGCAGTAGCTGTGGGAATTAGTCTTAGCTTCTATTTTTAACTCTGCAAGGAGTTGATTGGATGACCTGGGAGAACTCACGTGGCATCTTATTTTCTTTCTGAATTTCTTTCTGCATCTTATTTTCTTTCTGAATTGTACCATTTGTCTAATCACTCTTTTCACTGACTCATTATCAGAAATGATATCAAGGTTGTTGAATAAGGGTGTTGATTTCAGAAGTAATGTTATAGAAAATGGGAATTGTTCCCTTTCTTCAAAGCAATAGTTGACAATTTTATTTTTTTCTGATACAGTATTGAAGTTCCTGGGAGAGGGCAACTTTAATTTATAAAGAGTTGTTAACATTCACTTCCTCTAACAAAAGCCTTTAAAGGTAATACTACTAATTATCTGCCTTGTACCCCAGTCTTTTTTTTAAAATATGTAACTGTTGAAGTTTTTTAATGTTAATCAGTATCATTAAGTTGTCCAGAAAGGAAAATTAATCTGTTACTCCATTGTACGTCATATACAAAGGAATCTTCTTGGTATATGATATCTTTCTATTTGACTGAATCTCAATGAATTTAGAGAGTACATGTAAGAATTTTAATATTCAGAGTCTTATTCATAACCGTGCACTACTGAGTAGATTCAATCACTAGCAACACCTTTAAACTGAAATCAGAAATAGAGCCTCAGTTAACGTGAAAACTTTAGTACCAGGAACACCTGCCTATGGAAACTGCACTGTTAGCACACGGATGAGCTTTAGTATGAGAACAGTTTTGGGGCCTCCCTGGTGGCGCAGTGGTTGAGAGTCCGCCTGCCGATGCAGGGGACGCGGGTTCGTGCCCCTGTCCGGGAGGATCCCACATGCCGCGGAGCGGCTGGGCCCGTGAGCCATGGCCGCTGGGCCTGCGCGTCCAGAGCCTGTGCTCCGCAACGGGAGAGGCCACAGCAGTGAGAGGCCCGCGTACCACAAAAAAAAAAAACAATTTTGTTGGGCTTGAAAAGCACATCATTTTACATTTTTTTTCTTATTTGACTTTTTATCATTATGTGGACCATTTAGGTCTAAGGAAACAAGTACAAAAACTGCCTAAAGCCTTCCATTTAATATGTAAGCCATAGTTGTCCACAAGAGAGAATTTTGTGGTGATCAACAACTCTAGCCAAATCGGCAATAATTTATTTCAGTTGGTAGAGTCTAATCATGTGTACCTAACTATGTTCTTTTAAGTAAAAAGTGTAAAACATTTTTAGTAGTAAGTTTGTCCTGAATTTCCAAGTCAATATTTTTAATCCCTGTTTGAATACTGAATTCACTAGGTATTCACCAAAGGCTTGAGGCATAGATTTTGGGCATAGTCTGCTTCTAAGAAGAGATGTAGCAAACAGTCTAAATTCCTGTTTGAAATATACATGTGCATACACATATATTATACAAAAATTTATAGACAGACATTTCCCGAATTACAATGGTTCGACTTAGCGATTTTTCAACTTTACCATGGTGTGAAAGTGATACTCGTTTAGTAGAAACTATAGTTTGAATTTTTTCATTTTTTCAAAGTCTACTTTGAATTTAGAGTAGAAACTATACTTTTCCCAGACTACTGATATGCAGCATGATGTTCTCTTGTGATGCTGGGCAGCAGCAGCAAGCCACTCCTCCCACTCAGCGACTCGATCACAACTGACACACTTACAACCGTTCTGGTTTTCACCTTCAGTACAGTATTCAATAAAACAAATGAGATATTCAACAGATTATTATAAAATAGGCTTTGTGTTAGATGATTTTGCCCAACTTTAGGCTAATGTGAGTGTTCTGAGCACATTTAAGGTAGACTAGGCTAAACTATGACGGTTGGTAGATTGGGTGTACTATAAGCATTTACAATTTATGATATTTTCAATTGATGATGGGTTTATCAGGACGCAATGCCATAGTAAGTTCAGGAAGATGTGTGTTTTATGTGTATTATATAGATTAATTATATTATCCAATTATGTGTATAAATATATATATGCATATATGTGCATGTATATATGTCTGCTTTCATGAACATTTGCCTTCTGTTTCAAATATTTGATTATATTTTTTATTTTTTTATTTGGTTATATTTAAAATAAAGAGACAAGTTCTTGGAGAAGCATTTGAAGAATCTTTGTTTCCAGAGTCAAGTTTTGCAAAGAAAACTTATTTTTTCACTAGCTGTTTATTTTTCAATAGTTAAAAAAATATTTTTAAATTTCAAAGTGATTCTTTAATATATGAATACGAATATGTATTTACTTCAGGTGCTATATATGTTATTTATACATATGTGTATTTATATATATTTAAATGTTTTTAAACCTGATCTTACTGGGTTATGTCTACTATCCAATTATGTGAGAAGAGTGATATTGTTGCCTTTCAGCTTGGAACACGCTTCTGTTTCATTTGATTATATTTTATCCATTAAGTGCTCTGGCCTTCCATTAGCTCTTTTGCTTTGAGGAATACATTTTATAGTGCATTAGAAATATTCTTCTATTTTTCATGCCATAATTTTCCAGTGTCTCGCAAAATCGTAATTTGGAATGTTCTGACTTGAATAGTGTTTCAGAATAGAGACTTGTCCCTTTTGGAATCATCAGATCTGTTGGTTAGGTACAGTATTTCTTATTTTTTCTGTTGGGGAAAGGGAGGAATTAAACTGCACTATGGAATGTTCCAGTTTTTTTTTTTTTTTTCTTACGCTTATACCAAAAAAATGCACTCTTCTAGTAAAACTAGAAACATGAGAGTGGCAGTTACATAGTTCCAAATTAGGACAACCTAATATACTGTAAGTTTTTCAAGTAAGAGAATAACCCAGGTAGTATACTATTAACTAGATTTTAAAAAATAGCCATTTGTTGATGAATAATTCTATTCTTTTTCCATTCTTAGTTTCATAACATTTTTACACAAAGGTTTATATTAACAAATGCCATCAGTTGTATTGTTGGTTTCCTCCTGCTTTCTGATTAGTTCTATAATTTAAAAATGCTTAAGGTCCAGACTTCTCAACTAGAAAACATAAGCACAGTAAAAGCAGTGTTTTTAAAATTAATTCTGGAATATATTTCTCTTGATGGTAAAGACATATAAGATTACAGATGTGTATGTTTGGATGCTTTATAAATAAAAGTAATATGATTAATAATAATAATCATGTATTAATTTATACTACCAGAAATTCCCTCTAAATACTTTCTAGGACACAAACATTTATGACATTTCTATATTGTTCTCATTTTATTATTTTAATGAAATATTATACAGGTAGTATTTCATAGAAACATTGCATCAATTGTAAAACAAGTTTAGGAATTTTAATTTGTATGTAAATATACTAACTTCTGTTGAAATTGCTATAGCTTAGGGTCAAAATTAATTTGAAGGTTATTACTGTTATTATTCTGGTTTTTCTTAGCTGCTGTCTCAAATTAATTATAAAGACAAAAATATCCCTGGCTTTGAGTTTCTGCACTATTAATGACATACCGAGATGTCTCTTGGGTATCAGTAAATGATATATTTTAGAGCATAACTTACTAAATGACTTGCCAGTTGGCAGACCACCTTTGACAATAAAATATATTTGATAGTCTACCTTTGCAAATTCATTGTACCACACAAATGTGATCTTGGTAATTGACATATGACTATTAAGCTTCAATCATTCTCCATAATATTCCTATTACCAATTATTAACAGAATAAAGGGGAGATAACAATTCTATAGTATTTATTCAGATTTTTATTTAAAGTCAAGTATAATCTATATTTCTATAGTGCTTTTTTAATCTAACACCTCACTTAAGTAGAAGGAAGTGTTCTAGAGGTTTGTTATTAGCTTTTAAATGAAGTAATCTTTAACTGTCTTTTATTTAAAAATACTAAAAAAAAGTTTCATGGTCTTTAATTAAATATAAATATTGGAATTGTCTATGAAACTTTTGAAATGGTCAATCACATAAAAACATAGGGATATCCTTTAAAGCAGGGGTCCCCAACCCCCTGGCTGTGTTAGGAACTGGGCCGCACAGCAGGAGGCGAGCGAGCGAAGTTTCATCTGCTGCTCCCCATGGCTCGCCATCGCTCCCATTACAGCTTGAACCAACTATCCTCCCCCGCCCACCCTGTTGGTGGAAAAATTGTCTTCCGGGAAACCGGTCCCTAGCTCCAAAACAGTTGGGGATCACTGCTTTAAAGTATATGAATTTCTAATATATTTATTTAGGTTATATATGCTGAACTTTTTTTTACATAATAGCTCATAGGTAACCTTCACTATTAAGTATTTTATGATGCTTAGAATCGGAAACAATACAGAAACTAACAAATTAAAGTTGTTTTTTGTAAAATATCAAGTGAGAAGAGAAGAATGTTAAATAATAAATATAGCATATTCACAACTTGGTTTTGAATATCACACACATAGAGAAAAAAGACCCAAAGAAAATTTAAAAATTATTTATCAATGGTTAACTCAAGAAATAAGAGAGTCAGGGTGACCTTTACTTCCTCCCGTTCTCATTCTGTAGTTCCAAATTCATTGCAATATATATGTATTACTTTTAGAACCGTTTAAGAAGAAATGTCCCAGTTTGGATAATTTTTTTTTAACATCTAAACATTGCCGAGTATTGTTAAAATGTTCAGTTTTTATGTAGCTTTCTGGACGATCTAGCTGGCCATAAAAAACTGAATATATTAGCGGAGGGGGAGTTTTCCCTCATCTTGAAATAATAATGATAAATAATATTTTTAAAGCATTAAATAATTTTCAAAGCACTTTTATGTACATTTTCTCCTCAGACCATACTAACTCTCTAGAGTTGGTAGAAAAAGGATTATACTCATTTTGCCCAGGGTGGGGGTTGGAGGGTGGGAATTGAAATTCATGAAGTTTAGCAAATTGCCCATTTAAGCCGTACACAGTTATTAAGTGGCAGGGCCAGAATTCTAACCTGTTTCATGCCATGGTCAATCTAGTGCTTTCCTCTATGCTCTAGGAACTGGACATATTTAAGACGTACGCACAAAAATGGAAATAGGTCTGAATCTTGCTCTAGTTGCAAATTTGCCTATAGACCTCACTGGAGCCTGAACCAGGAAAATCTATATGAATTTCTTTCTTCAACCCAAAGAAATGGCCATGTTAAATAATTCCTAGGTTTAATTTAAAAAAATCTATACTGTGTGTTTTTTCACCATATTCCAGTTTGTGTATCTTGTGTCTATCAACTTCTCCAAAGAACCATGCTTCCTACCTAAAGGATTGCATTGCTTAATAAACAAACATTGACAGTTCTGATGCTAACCTGAATTAAATAATATACCAATCATTTATGAGATCCGCCTTAGTATTTTTACACTCCTGAAATATCATCTCTATAACCTGCTTTTTAAAATAGTCTGACACCTACCAAGTACTCTTTCACTTCCTACAAGAAATCAAGAAAAAGAAAGCATTTGTGTTTTTAATTTTAGTGAAGGGTTCTTGATTTAAGACTTAGTCATTTAGTGTCATTTGAATTTCAAGTGTGCCTCAAGTACTTGAGGTTCTCTCTGTATGACTTCTCCAGAGTTTCCACATATATATCATCATTAATTTCATCTTTCACTTGGGATTAGCACAAGAAAAGTTTTATTTACTACTATTTCTTAGTTTTCTTCATTTCAAATATTCAGTGCCTTGTCAAAAATAATATTATAGTCTTATACTGTTCATTGATAACAGATAATAACAAGAAATTGTGATTCTGGTTTTCAGTTAAAAAAACAAAACGAGAAACTAAAGAAATAATTACTATAACAATGTTTTTCTCCATTTAGCTAATCAGATATTCACATCAGTGAGTGTTAGATTTTGAGACTATGAATCCCAATACTAAATGTTATATATTCAGAGAAGTGAAAAATAATAATTATTATGCTTCCTCTGTGCTAAATACTATTTTAAAACCGGTTGGAATCCCCCCTCACAACAATCCTAAGAGGTAGGTACTGTTTGCACCTATTTTACAGCCAGACAAACTGAGGCACAGAATGATTAAATTATTCATGGTCACACAGCTAGTAAGGCACAGATACAGTATTTAAAATCAAGTCTGTTTTTGTGAGAGTCCACATTCCCAAGCCCTGTGATGAAAGCGTGTGATCCCTACTATTTGCTATATACCCATTTCCTTGCTTTGTGGAAAGAAAGGGAGTGAGGGAAGAGGAGGGAAAGGGAGGGAGGGAAAGAGGAAAAGCAGGCAGAATGGAGGGAGGCAGGAGAATTGTCAAAATTCTGCCAGCTTGTTGATACTGTGTGTTATTTCTTATAATAAGGTTGAAATTAAGGACTTGCAGAGATTTACATAGAATAAATAATTTTAAATTTCCTTAAGGGAAGTCTCTGGTAATATTATCAGATGGTGACAGCAAGTGAATTTCTGTTTAATTCTATTCATAATTAAAATGCTACAGCAGGCTCGTATTTGGAACAAACACAGTTCTGGTAATTCTCATAGTAATAATTCTACATTTTCTTAAATTTGTTATCGTTTTTTTCACCCTCAACACTCTCAGCTTATTTAATTTTAGTACCTACTTTTTTTCAAAAGTCCATACATTTTAGTTAGGCTTAAATCATAGGAAAATTGAAGAAAGTTTAGAGCTTGTAACAGAAGGAAACCACCCCCTTCCCACCCCGAGCCCAGCTCTGTCCATTTCTATCAGAGCTACTCCGCCACGAATGGAGGAATTATTCTAATTGGTCAGATTTAGGACACATTCTATTACATAGGGTGACTGTATTTGTTTAGAGGTACACAGCAACAGTTGCACATTTCTTCTTGTCCGTTGCCTGGTCCTGTGAAAGCAGGTAAGTGGAGTGAAGATCCTCAAAACCTAGACCTCAGTCTCTCATTTCTGTTCCATTCCGTTCCACCAGGGTGAGCTTAATCCAGCAGAAGAGTGAGCTCTTCTGTGTTTCGCCGGATGGTTCCATGCAGATGAGTCAAGTTCCATTTTGAGCCTGGAAAATCTTGCATGCTCTCTCATCAACTTCTTCCTTTTCTGAGTGTGTACTCAGAAAATGGTAACATGCCCCCAGTAAGCCCTTACCACAGCTCTGACTCAGGGTTATTAGGAAGTAATTCCAAATCTCAGACATGTTCTGTATTTTAATCAACAGATAATTTGTACTTATAGTTAACATTTTCTCTGGATTATTCACGTGTTCTTATGCAGTTGGAACCTATTTCTGTCTTCATGTGCTTAAAGCTAGGATGAGTATGGATTTTAATCAAGATAATTTAGAAATTTTATGAAGTGTTTCTTATTGGCAGGCACTGTTCTAGGTACTGGTGATAGAGTGTTAAACAGAGTGGTTACAATCCACACTCTAAGCAAGGGTACTTAACATGAAAATTCCAATAGGAAAGATGTACAGAAATCATACGCAAAAAACAAGAGTCAGTTTAATATGCATGGTTGGCATCTTGGGGATAGAAGAAATCTAACACAAGGAGTTTTACAAGACTGATGATATTATAGTCACTTCAGTTGAACTTTGTTTTATTTAAAACAAGCAACTTTTTTTCAAACCAAGTAAAAAAATGGACAGTAATTGTGCGACTTTATAGCTCCTTATTTAGTAAAGAGAGGGTGCTTTGACTTGTGATATGAGGCAATTTCAGTATTTTGATAAACTAACCTTCAGCATTTTAGAAATTAAGCTTTTTCATTGATGGAAATTCTAATATTTGCCCATCAGTTTTTATTTCATGCCTCCGAAACTAGATTAAATTTTCCAATTTTAAGTGGAAAACTGGCATATTATCTGTTGACACTACAGTTCCAAGTTTTATCCTAAGAAAAGGTGGGTGAGAGGAATCCCCAGCTCAAAATCCTATCCAATTTTGAATTCTGAAAGTCTTTTTTTTGATTGATTAGTAGATGTTGGTATCACATTATTTGCAATGACAGAGGACATTGTCAAGTTGTTATTAGCATTCATTGCAGCACCGGCTTCTGAGAATGTAGTAGTTTTTTTGTTTTTTGTGTTTATTTTTGCGGTACGCGAGCCTCTCACTGTTGTGGCCCCTCCCGTTGCGGAGCACAGGTTCCGGACGCGCAGGCCCAGCGGCCATGGCTCACGGGCCCAGCCACTCGGCGGCACGTGGGATCCTCCCGTACCGGGGCACGAACCCGCGTCCCCTGCATCGACAGGCGGACTCTCAACCACTGTGCCACCAGGGAAGCCCTGTAGTAGTTTCTTTTAAACCACGTTTTCTCCTCTTGATCCATGACTCCAACTCTAAAAATATCTTGACTCCTTCCTACATCATACATTCAAGAAATAATTACTGATCGCATATACTATTCCACATACCAGGCTGGTCACTAGGGAGTCAAAATGACTAAGGCACAGGCTTGGCTGTCAAGGAGACCCCAATGTAGTGAACCTTTGCTTCTTACTCTTCAAGAGGCACTGATCCTGTGTAATCAGAAGTAATAGGGAATTAAGTAGCATTCATATTGTAATTCAATGTAGATTGAGCCAGATGATTTTCCCAAATCAGGTTTAATCAGAGATAGGGCAAGAGTGTTCTTAGGGATTTTTCCTTGATGAGCATTGTTAACTATCCTTGAGATGCAATAATAGAAGTCAGTGAGTAATTTATCAATTTGGTTTCCTGTGGGAACCAAGATGAAGGACGTTTTCTCCTTTAGTGATTGACTTTCTACAGAGATAACAAAGGCGCTTCAACTTTCCCAGACAAGCAATCACCAGTAAACAGCAGTGATGGTAGATGTGGGTTATTTACTACCATGGGGTTGAGAATATTAGTGAGCTGCATTTTGCCCACTTGTCAAACATTTTGACATCTTGGAACAGAAAGTGTTATTTAAATATAAAAAGCATTTTCTGATGAATTGCTGTTAGTCATCCCTATGAGGAAATGACCTAGTAAGTAATAGATCAGGAATAAGATTGATTTCTGCTAAAGAGTGCTTAAAGTAGCTACATGTTTCAATTTGTGGGGTTTTTTCAACCATTTGTGAGTTACCACAGTAAAAAGCCCCTATAAAAAGCTCTCTGAATTTACTTTCCAGCATTCTTTCCTGGGCTTTCTCTCTCTTTCCCCCTCTCCCTCTCTCTCAGATCAGAAGGAGAGCAAGGGGTCTAAAGCTTTAGTGAGAATCAGAAGGCTTGTCAAAACAATGATTTCCAGAGCCTCAGCTGGGAATTTGCATTTCTAACAAGTTTCTAGGAGAAACTTCTGCTGCTGTTACATATTTGATGAACCACTGCTCAAGTAAAAGGAATGGGAATTTAGGAAGTAGAAAGATGGAGAGCTATGAAAAGCTGAAGTCAGCTTCTGATCTTCTTCACCAAGCTGCCCACGCTATTGGGAAGATAATCACTACTGCCCCAGGGAAGCGTATTGAAAGTCACACCAATTAGAATGGGCATCATCAGAAAATCTACAAGCAACAAATGCTGGAGAGGGTGTGGAGAAAAGGGAATCCTCTTGCACTGTTGGTGGGAATGTAAATTGATACAACCACTATGGAGAACAGTATGGAGGTTCCTTAAAAAACTAGAAATAGAACTACCATATGACCCAGCAATCCCACTACTGCTGGCACATACCCAGAGAAAACCATAATTCAAAAAGACACATGCACCCCAATGTTCACTGCAGCACTATTTACAATAGCCAGGTCATGGAAGCAACCTAAATGCCCATTGACAGACGAATGGATAAAAAAGACATAGTACATATATAAAATGGAATGAACTTGGGTCATTTGTAGAGATGTGGATGGACCTAGAGACTGTCATACAGAGTGAAGTAAGTCAGAAAGAGAAAAACAAATATCGTAAATTAACACATATATGTAGAATCTAGAAAACTGGTACAGATGAACCGGTTTGCAAGGCAGAAATAGAGACATAGATGTAGAGAAAAAACGTATGGACACCACGGGGGGAAAGCGGGGCAAGGGTGGTGGTGGTGGGATGAATTGGGAGATTGGGATTGACATGTATACACTAATATGTAGAAAATAGATAACTAATAAGAACTTGCTGTATAAATAAATAAATTTAATTTAATTAAAAAAATAATAATTGGGCTTCCTCTGAGTAAGTGATTGGCCGAGGGCATCATGTAGAATACTCTTGACTGTCCTACTCTTAAGCCCAGGTTTGCCGTGAATGAGCCATTTAACCTCTCTTTACCCCAGTCTTTCTCAGATTCAAACTAGTAATGGTGATTTCCCTTCCCTCTTGTTAAAAAACAAGACAAAACAAAAACTATGCAAATCCTGATGGTGCTTTTCCTTTGTGGAAAATTCTTTGGATTTATCCATCTATTACTCTGATGTAGTAAAGAAGAAATTTAGCAAAATTTCTCTCTGTCCATAAAGATTTTAGGCTTTTAAGCTTAACTCTTTAGCAAAAACTACCAAATGCCTATTCTCCACTGCCTGGGGCTAGACATTTCCTTGATTCTGTCTAAGAGGTGGGGAGCCACACGGGAACAAGTACTTAAAGAGACTCTAAAAAGCCCTATCTTTTCTGCACCCCCTTCGCCACCACCAGCTCTCCAGTTTATCCACTGCTCTTCTCACTCTTGCCACACCAGGAACACCAGCCTCTTAGTTTGTACTTTCAACACTCAACGTTCTCCCATCCAAAGGCCCTTGCATTTACGATTTCATCTTCTGGAAATGTTCTAGAAAAGTAATCCATACACATATAAATAGAATATGATACTAGAGGTTATGATAATAGATAGGATATGACTACCTTCAAGTCTCTGGTCAGATGTCACCACATCAGGGAGACCTTGATCATCCTATAAAAAACAGCTGTTGTGCATCCCCATGCAGGTGCACACATTAACCTACACATGCTCCATGCCATCTCTGATATCGTTTTCTCCATATGTTTGTTCCCGTCTGCCAAACAATATATCAATATTTTGGTATTGGTTTATTTTCGGTCTCTTCCCTAGGTAGAATGCAAATTCTGTGCAGGTAGAGTCATGATTTTTTTCACTGCAGAACCTACAACAATCATTGGCACATAAGAGTCACTCAGTAAATATTTCTAGAGTGAAAAAAAGAAAGGTGATATATCCTGACCTTAGATTATCCACTGCCAATTTTGGTATCTTTTGCATTACTTGCTCAAATGATCTTATACTCCAGTCATACGTACCTATTGGCAGTTGTTTAGGACCACCATTGCTCTGTATGCCCTCGTGTCTTTTTTAAAATTTTATTTTATTTTTTAACATCTTTATTGGAGTATAATTGCTTTACAATGGTGTGTTAGTTTCTGCTTTATAACAAAGTGAATCAGCCATACATATACATATATCCCCATATCTCTTCCCTCTTGCGTCTCCCTCCCACCCTCCTTATCCCACCCCTCTAGGTGGTCACAGGACATATATACACTCACTACCAAATGTGAAATAGATAGCTAGTGGGAAGCAGCCGCATAGCACAGGGAGATCAGCTCTGTGGTTTGTGCCCTCTTGCTTTTTAAATCTTGCTGTAGCCTCTGCCTAGGCTGTTCATTTCTGAAACTTTTTTGTTGTCTTTCACACTTCTACATTTCCTTCAAAACACAAATCAGGTGTCCTGTTCTTCAAAAATATTTCATGATAAACTTGTTCTTTCTCTGTGTCCTCCTTCCCACCCTGGCACCCTGTCCTGGCACTTACCTACTCATTATGTTATACTATTCTCTCCAGTTGAAACTCCTTCCAGCTTTACCAGAGACCACTTGAAAGCAGGGACTGCTTCTGACATCAAAAGCACAATGCGCCAATGCCTGGCATATGACAGCTACTCATAAATGATCAATAAATGAACAACAATCCACCTTATTCTTTTTCTTATCATAAGAAGCTACTCTTCCTTGCTTTAAACTTCTAGAATTGCCCCGAGGGATATAATAGTAATGAGTGTTCCTGAAAATCAAGAGAATGGACACTTGTGATAAGTAGCTTGAAGGTCAGCCAAGTGAAAAGTGGAATAGCTCTCAAACAAGGAAGAGGAGTGAGGCATTCAAGCTCCTTTAGGAGTAGCAAGTAGCAGTGATGCTGGTGTTCACACTGCCATGGAGAAAACCACTGCCATGTGAAGCTCCTAACACGAGTAAATATGTAGTATCTCTGAGGTATGTGATAGTGTGTGAGAGTAGATCATGACAGAACTCTTCAGCAACCTTGTTTCTGGATTTTACCTCATCCAGCATCACTTGGTGTATGCTGAGGTAATGCACAAATTTTACTAGGTAATTAGTCTAGGAATTATTCCTCTAGGGTAGAAAGATGCGACCTTACTCCAGTCGTGTTGCTATAACAAAATACCACCAACTGGTAGATTATAACAACAGCAACTATTGCTCACAGTCCTGGAGGCTGGGAAGTCCAAGACTAGCATGTTTGCCTTCTGGTGAGGACCTTCCTCCTGGTTCATAAGCTGACACCACCTCCCTGTGTCCTCACATGGTAGGAAGGGCAGGGGATCTCTCTGGAGCCTCTTGTAAGGCATTAATTTCATTCATGATGGTTCCACTGTTACGACTCAAGCACTTCCCAAAGGTCCACCTACTAATACTATCACATTGGGCATTAGGGTTTCAACATAGGAATTTCAACATAGGAATTCAATGTATAAAACATTCAGACCATAGCAGATACTTGGGAGTCGAAGCTTGTTCTAAACTTTATAGCTGGGAAGACTCTGTGAAGCTAGTATGTGTGGCTGAGTCATGCATGTTTGAAGATGATAAAAGACCCATCCCAGCAGAAAAATCCTACACACAACTGAGAAACCACTGGGCATTGTGAATGAGTGTATGCCTTGGCAGAAAGATGTTCCAGCTGTTCCTCCTCACATCTGTGAGTGAATTATGCATGATATTGCAAGAGGACTTTTTAAATATGAGCAATTTGGAGCAAAAATGACAAAAGAGAAGTGCAAAGAAACAAGGTGAGTGAGTATTGAAAGGCAGAAGTGGTATATTGGTAGGCCTGGAAATCAACTGTCAGTAATTTAAATTGATTAAATGTAGCATAGAAAATGTACAAGAAAAGGTTGAGGGGATCAAATTAACAGGCAAAAGAAACCATTTTCTCAACAGTAACATTTTTGCTGTATCAAAGTGAAAGCAATCCGTAAGAGATTGAGAAAATGAGTATATTTTCTCATTCCTTTGTCATGTGACAAAGGAATAAAATAATTCCTTTGTCACATGACTAGATCTAAGGTGAAAATTAGAACTTTATCTCAATATAAGGAGGCAGTCATTCTTAGGAAATAACATTTAAATTGAACAAGTAAAAGGAGATCAGAGGCATGAACCAAGAGATAAGAACTTGTCTCACTTGTTCGTAAACTATGGGGCCCAACTGTCGAACAATAATCAGTATGGAGGCTGCAGAGAACAAAGTTTTATTTAGGGTCTTGATAATTGCAATCCTGGAGACACAGATTCAGGTAAAACCCAGAGATGCTCTGTGGAAGAGAAAGAGTCAGGGACTTATAAAGATAAAAGGTACAAGGTTGTTAAAGCTGTCTGTCAGGGATTATGATTGACTGTGACGCAGGAAAGGAAATATTTGTCCTTAAGGGATTCTCTGTCACAAGTTATTTTAGGGTAAGAGTCCGGTAAGTATCTTGAGTTTCTGGAACGTGGACAGATGCTCTGGATGCCTGTGTCAAAGCAATAGGTAGTCAAAGTTCAGATTCCATCTCGGCTGAGATGTGCCTAAGTCACACTTCCTCAGTGGCTTCCTCAGAGGCTCCATGTGAGAGAGCTCTCCCTACCAGTAATGACTCCATTTCTATTTTCCTTTCACACAACTTACCTTCACTCCTCAGATGTGTTGGGAACTGATAAGCATATTCTCACCGTAGTACTTGTTGTCGCTCACTTGCATTAAAGTGGACCATAGCCAACATCAATAACTGATTATTGAGTTTTGTTGTATTTTTCTCAAATTCAGAGTTATTTATTTTAAAGCATCAGTAAGCAAACTATGGCCTAAAGGTGAAATCTCTTCTTGAGCTAAGAATGGTTATTACATTTTGAAAAGGTTGTAAGAAAAGAAAAAGAAAAAAGGAAAAAAAGAAAGAATATGTGTTACAGACCTATGTAGCTCATAAAGACAAAAATATTTATTACCTGGAGGGCTTAAATTTAAGGGGATATTGATGTTCACATTCATTATATATATATATATGAATATAATAAATATATTATGAATAACAACTGAATATAATAAATGTATATAATGAATGCGAAGGTTTATATATACACAGTTAAGTATAAGAGAACAATTTTGTCTTACACATTGTAGGATTTCACGCCCTAAAGGGTGGATTTCTCGATAAGAGAAAGAGAAGATATATATTTACCAGTTCATAGTTTATTGAGGACAAGAAGGAAGAGGACTGAGGCAAGTTCACTTCATTTTTGCAATGACAACATTACAGAGGAAAATGAAGTAAAAAATGTGAAACAGAAGCCTGATTGTGGAAGATGCATGAAGGGAATGAATAAGGCAATGAAAGGGGATAAACTACTTTGAGAGCTCTGATGCCAGGAGGAAAGTGGCAAGTAGTCATGTATGTCCCTGCAGGTATTTGTAGGTTGTCTTCCACTCTGAGATTTCTCTGCTGCTGACCCTCCCCTAAACAAGTGTCAGAGAGGATTGGAGCTCTGTCTTCACAGCGCTTGCTGACTTTTCAAGAGAAACATTGTACAGATAGACCCACAGACATACTGAAATAGATATCCGCAGCTCTGTTGCATGTGTAGTATTTAGCTTCTTCAGTCTGTGTGTGAAACACTTCTAACCTGTTTCCCCTACTCCAGTGCCCACAGGGCCACCAGTTTTCAACCTGTTTTCTCTGTCCTGTTAAACACACCTCTTTTTCTAGCAGCTGAATAGGAAGGAGGACCCCCGTTTCAGTTGTTGTCTTCCTCGAAACTGTTCATTCTAAACGAATTCTCACATTTCCCTTCAGAATCTATCTACCATCTCCCTCTATGTCCAAACTCCTCCTGATAGACAAATTTATTGAGCGCTTAAATGTATACCAATTACCGTTTGTCAGTGGCATTTAACCCTCACAAATATTATCCACATTACACAGTTAAATACTGAGACTTAGAGAAAGTTAGAAACTTGCCAAAAGTTGCAAACTTAACAAGTGACATGTCTAGGATTCAGGCACAAAAGATTTGAGCCCAGAGGCCATGCTCTTAACCATGAAGTTAAACCCTCTAGGAAGAAGTTAACACCTGTTCAAGGGAAATGGAGGGTCCATACTAGCTCCCTTATTTATACCAGCCTCCAGAGGGGAAAGTTTAACAGAAAAGTGCTCCCATTTAATTTTTCTATTTCTTTAACCACTGAATTAAACAATAACACATCCTCCTTAAATGTAATCTCTCTTTGATTCAAGCTTTCTGATTATTTCAGAAGCTTCAGTGAATAGTTGATATCTTCATAATTTTTTTCTTTAATTTCAGAACTTTGTGAGAAGGATAATGCTATTTTCTTTTAAGTGATTAGATAATTTTGTAATTTTCTATGCTAAAAAGTATACTTACAGTATATATAAAATTCGATGTATTTAACGTGTACTTTTGTTAAAGCATTGTAAAATAACAACTGAATTGTACTCAAATAAATACATCGTTTTCCTCAACATTGACTTAATGTGCACTATAGTTCATATTTTTTTCTGATTAGTTCAGAATTATCAAATTAGAGAATTATCATTTTGAGACTGGTTTTTACTAACTCTAACTTCCATGTTCCTAATGAATAAACTAAGCTTTATTTATCCTTAATATTTTCTGACCTCTTCACTTCAATTGAAATCTGGATTGTTTCAAATGATTCCCCTACCATCTCCACCACAAATTTACCTCTCTGTTTCTCTAGTATAAGAAGAGCCAGGCTGCTTCTTACATTTCTGCCACTTTCTGATTATTATTGTATGATCTCTGCATTCCCCTAATTTTAACTTACTGTTAGGAAGTAAAGTTGGCCCTCTCTCTATGCAAACCACTCCTGTATCCTCCAGAACCAGTGCCCACTTCTACTTTCCTGAACGAGGTCAACTACAGTTCACCAAGCTTACCATTTTTAAATTTTAATTAATTAATTAAAATAAATTAATTTTATTGAAGTATAGTTGATTTACAGTGTGTTAGTTTTAGGTGTACAGCAAAGTGATTCAGTTATACATATACATATATCTATTCTTTTTCAGATTCTTTGCTCATATAGGTTCTCATAGACCAAGCTTACCAATTTTATAGTTGCCTGTCTGCATCTATGCCATGACCTCATTTCTCATTCACGTCTCAAAATTAAACTTTCAGAACTCTACTGCAACAACGATCAGTGGTCTAATGAACTTGTATAAGATGACCAGAAGTTGAAGTATTGTAAGCATTAGTAATATAAAAGTCCAACTACTGTCTGTTCTGCAAATGAATATATGTTTAATACTAAAAGTTTCACCATGGTAGTGTGAGTCTTTCCAAAATTTATTACATTCCTATTATATGCCAAGCACTGACTTACTCTTTGATTTCATTTTTCCCCCAATTTTGTTTTCCAAACACAGAATGACAACTTGGTGAAAAAAACCCTGCGGCATATACCAAATACCAAGATGTGCATCCTCTGCCCATCCTCATTTCTGTATTCCCACTCATCCCATCGTAATTAGATTCTGCCACTTTTCTCCTGAGCCCTATAATAGTCTCATGTCTACTCACTTCCCATCTCTTCCCCGTCTTTTAATCTCAAATGCCGTTCATACATACAGAACGTCACCTGAATGATGTTCATAACTGATGGCTGCTTGCTTTCTTAAGAATGCTTAAAAGATGCAGTGTTGGAAGAGAAAGCTGTCACCACCTGCTGACTTGTGCCCAAAGTCTCCGAGGCTGAAACTTCTGCTTTCATAAATGGGGAGGCCCAGCCCAGAAGTGAAATGAAGAAGTGCCATAAAAGAGCTTATGAGCCTTTTAAAGACTTCCCAGGAGATATACACACACACATACATGTACACAAGATGTTCAGTGTGATTTCAGAGAAATTCTCAGAGACCTCATATGTCTCAAACACTGGGTAAGACCTCTGCTTCCAGACATTCTAAAATTTACTCTTGAATAATGCAACCCAGAGAGCGG
Source organism: Mesoplodon mirus (assembly GCF_964341445.2). Taxonomy (NCBI): domain Eukaryota; kingdom Metazoa; phylum Chordata; class Mammalia; order Artiodactyla; family Ziphiidae; genus Mesoplodon; species Mesoplodon mirus. Next base: position 92,091,314 of record NC_138983.1, on the reverse strand, counting down.
TGTACTTGGACCAAATTACTTATATCCCTTATAGTATTATTTCTGGCAAATTACCCCATCTGCTTTTGGCTTGCATAACAGACAATGGCAAGAATTTCTTTTCTATCTATTGGTAGAGGTCCTCTTCCATGACATCCTTTATACAAAGACTATATAAATGCACATAATGTCTTACATATTATTTCATAGGTTTAAGAGATACTTGGTGTCCAGTGTAGAATAACATGGACTATGGGCTAACAATGTTCTCTAAAGAATAAAGTAGTTCTTTGTAAACTAGACTGTTTATATATTTCATACACCCTCTGTTTCCCAGTTATTCTCTCTTATCACTTAATAAATTCTTTTGATGTCTTTTCTATATCATTTGTACTAAAGTGAAACAAAGCGAGATGTTTTTGATTGCTCCATACCTGGACAAAAGTGTTAGAATGGAAGCCTAGAGGCTGCTATGGTGGTAGCAGTCATAATGAAAATGAGAGAACGCCTAAATGGATGTGGTTTTCCTGCTTCAATTACCTGGAGATTGTTTTCCAGTGCTGACACCAGGATGTTCTGAATTTTGCTTTAGTGAAACGAATTAGTGTTTCCTCTACAGTTTTAATTATAGTTTTGTTTCTCTAAAATTGCTATGTAATTTCATTGACCATTGAGTTAATACAAAGTGAACTCCTTGGCCTGGCCCTCCAGGCACTCCAACTGTTCTAACCTATCCCTGCTGCTCCATCACCTCCCCTTCTCCTACACATGGGCCTGTGCTGCCATCAAACTGCACAAACCTCTCTTCTCTCAAGTGCTGGGGAGTTTTCTAATCTCTGTCACTTTTCATTCTGCTGATTATGTCAGGAATTGGATTTTCTTAGATGTGATGCATATTAAATCTACTTTACATGTATAACATGTTTATATAGTTAATAAATTTGACAAAAAATTATTAAGTGATGCCTAATGATGACTACGTTACAAAATCATATATATATATGCCTTTTCATATATATCCATGTCTTTCAACACTAACCTCACCCTCTACATTCTCATAATACTTAAAATATGCTTGCCTTATGTTTTCCAGGCCATTGCATGTGGTGCTCTCTTTGCCTGGAGTTCTCTCCTTCCTCCGTTCTTCTACTTGCCACCACTTCCCCATGTAATGACCCGATTTGGAGAAGACTTGTTTCTGCCCCTCTTATGGGTTCCCTTAGTACCCTATTCTAAGTTCTATTAATTCAGACTGCATTGTAACTCCCTGTTCATTGTCTTCATCATTGTGTCCCCAATGCGTATACAGCACCTAAGGTTTGGAAAGTACTCAAATAAATGAAAGTTGGTGACATTGAAATACATGTATAACTGGTTTAGAAGAGTTAAATGATCATTGTTATTGAAAGTCATAAAGACACTTACGCCTTTGACCCAGTAATCCAGGAGTCAAAAATTCACATGCTTTCAGGGTCAAGCAAGTAATCTAAATGTGCCATGTTGGCCTGGGGGGGAAGGCAATAGGAATACAGGTTACTGTACTTGCCTCACCTAAACACATTCAGATTTACACTTTTATAAATACTGTCGATACAAGCCAAACAACCATAACCCCTGTCTCATTCAAAGAAACAATTCTGTAGAGGAAAAAAATATTAATAATAATGTTATTTGTGAATCTATCTGTAATAAGGAAAAAATGAAGACAAATGGCTAGTAATAGGAATCTGATTAAATTAAATATAGATTGTATCCATTAAATATCATATATTCTTTAACGTTAAAATAATCCCCCAATTGTAATATATGAAAAATGCTTTAGTTATTGGAAATAGTGAAGGAATAACACAAAACCCTGTGTTTGCTGTAATTGCAACCATGTAAAAATGTACATCCTTGTTTAAAAAAAAGGATTAATCAAAATGAAGATAACTATGTTAGGGTGCTCAAAATAGAAATGATTTTTGTAAAGTGCAGCATTTAATAATGCCGTCATTTTTCCAATCCCAGTCTCTGGAGAAAACTTTGGCAATATCTCTTGGAGACTTAGAAGATGATACCTAGCAAGCAGAACCAGGTTACTTTGGGTAAAAGCTGAAGAATATGAATTGTGGGCTGAGCTACAAATAACATTGTCATAGCAACCTCCAAAGATTTCATAGAAAAGGCATGACTTGGATTTCTCTTTTTTTTTTTTAAGGAAAATGACTAACAAGATCCCTTTTGAAACAGTTCTGATACAGTGAGGGATAAGATACAATAAGTTTGATAAAGAGTTTTGTTGAGAACTTGGGATAAACTGGCATAACCTTGAGATCAGAAGTGAGACTCCCTAGTGTAGCCTTAGCACATTATTTTGTGTGTGTGTATTGATTAGTTTTCAGTGCCGTAACACGTATGTGATGCCAATCTGCCTTCCATGCAGATAATATTTATTTAATAATAAAATATTAAGAACAATATAATAACTCTATAATGATAATAATGGTTATTATAAGTAAAAAAGTTCAATTCTCCTTGTTAAGAGACATTTAATATATTTCTCTGATTCTTTATAATGAAGGCTTGATTATCTGTTCTCAGGGTTCTTCTGTGATACTATATATAACCTCCTGGAAACAGGACTGTGGAAATACTGATAGTATCAACGGAAATCATTGTAACTTCTTCCTTGGAAAGGGCGTATTCCATCAGTCTCATTGCCTCATTTGTTAAGCTGAATCGCCATCCTCAGTGAGAGATCATTTCAGTGTCCAAACTTCCTGCAAGGATTTATGTATTAAGCCCATTCTGTTTGAGTTTAGACCAGGAGTGTCCCTTAGGTTATTTTATGAACCCAGGTTTCCTGTAGTTTGCAAAAGCTGGCCCAGCCCACTGGCAGAAAATCTGCTTCTGATAGCATAGTCCTGTGGTAACAACTTTGGTATCTTGCACAGATAAGCAGCCTTGATGTAGGTCCATGTGGTTAAGGAGGAAGACATTGTCAGTAATTACCTTTACGGGGGATATTCTAGTTAGCAATTTTTTTCCAGTTCGAGGTAAACATGTCAGTCTGGGCTTATCATAAATAGCAATATATCCAAAGTATCATTCTCAGACTACACACACATTTTTGACTCTAGCTTTCTGTGTAACGTTAGAAAAACAAACAAACAAAAAAGCGTAGTCAGATCACCTGTGACCTCAAAATAAGGAGCTGTGTGGCAGCATCAGGAGGCATAATGAGTGAAGCCAGAATTCACAAGCAGCGGGCGGAGTGGGAAACCCCTGCGGTTCAGGCCTGATCACTGAAACTGGCACCTGATCACCCTTACAAGTGATACCTGTTCGCTCAGTTCTTGAAACAATCAAATATGTACCGTAAATATCATGGTTCTGCTAACACCTTTTGTATGTTTTCTGAAGCCACTGGTAGAACTAACCTTTCTAACCATCTGCTGAGAACAGAAGTCACGTTATAAGTCAAGTGGAACTTTGAGTTCTATTTCCATTTCTAAACATTTGACCACAAAATTAAACCTCAGATTCTTAAAGAAGAATTCAGTCTTCTGGGTAAGTGGGATCTGTCCACTCGTTCATTCAACATTTACTGAGCTGCTGCTTCATGTAGAATGTACAAGTGGGTTAAAAGATGTTTGAGGAGATTACTGTCTCGTTAGCCATCCAACTAATCATCACTCATGCTGAAGTTTTGAATCAGAAAAAAAAAAGAGTTGAACCAATATTTGTTAAATTTTGCACACAAATAGCCCTAGGGAGCACAGAAGGGAAGAGTTTTTCCATTGAAAAAATGTATGACTTTTCTGAATAAATTAATATGTATCTTAATCATGTATGTTTCAAATGAGGAAAAGATTAATTTAATAGAATCATTCTGTAAAACCCCTACTGCTTTGAATCCTATGAAAACTTGTTGCTAATTTGAGGCTTTCAAATTTAAAGTCATAAGATAAGTTGAGCAATCGATAACCTTGAAATTTAGGAAAGTGACTGACATGGACTAGCCAGAACGTTTTTTGCAGTAATTTGATATATAACTCTGCCCTAATCACTCTTAAAAATCAGCTAGACAGTAAAAAGTTCTCTACCTTCAAACCTCTTGATGAAGTTTTGCAGATTAATCTGAATGGGTTTAAAATTTGATGAAAGGATGGAGAGCATCTAAATTTAGTTTTTCTGGATAGCCACGTGCAAAAGAATGAGACTAGACTACTATCTTATACCATACATAGATATCAACTCAAAATGGATTAGAGACTCCAATGTAAGATCTGAAACAATAAAACTCCTAGAAGAAAACATAGGCAGTATTCGCTTTGACTTTGGTTTTAGCAATATCTTTCTGCATAGGCCTCCTCAGGCAAGGAGACAAAAGCATAACTAAACAAATGGGGCTATTATCAAACTAAAAAGCTTCTGTACAACAAAGGAAACATCAACAAAATGAAAACCTACCAAATGGGAGAAGATATTTGCAAATCATGTATCTAATATCCAAAATAGATAAAGAATTCATGCAACTCAACAACAAAAAAGCTAACAATCCAATTAAAAAATGAGCAGAGAAACTGAATAGATATTTTTCCAAAGAAGGTATATAGATGGGCAACAAGCATGTGAAAAATGTTCAACATCACTAATTATCAGGGAAATGTAAATCAAAACCACAGGGAGATATCACTTCACACCCATTAGAATGGCTATTATCAAAAAGACAAGAAATAAGTGCTGGAGAGGAAGTGAAGAAAAGGGAACCCTTGTGCACTTTTGGTGGGAATGTAAATTAGTGCAGCCACTATGGTAAATCACATGGGGATTCCTCAAAAAATTAAGAATAGAACTATCATGTGATGTAGCTATTCCACTTGTGGGTGTTTATCCAAGGAATACAAAAACACTAATCTGAAAAGATATATGCACCCCTGTGTTCATCACAGCATTATTTAGAATAGACAAGATATGGAGACAACCTAAGTGTCCACTGATGGATGAATGGATAAAGAAGATACACACACACTTACAATGGAATAATAGCCATAAAAAGATGAAATCTTGGCATTTGGGACAACATGGATGGACCATGTGGGTATTACGTTAAGTGAAATAAACCAGATGGAGAAAGACCAATACTATATGATTTAACTCATATGTGGCATATAAAAACAAGCAAAACAAAATGAATGAAGAAACCAAACTGAAACAAGTAGATACAGAGAACAGAGTAGTGGTTAGCAGAGGAGAAGGGGGTGGAGGGAGGGCAAGATGGGTAAAGGGGGTCAACAATATGATGACAGTTGACAACCTTTTGGTGGTGAGCACACTGTAGTTTATATAAATGTCAAAATATAATATTATACACATGAACCTTATGTGTTATAAACCCATGAAAATATAAATAAATAAAAATTTAATAAATAAATTTACTTTCATTAACTTATGAAACAGTAACATACTTTGCCCAATTTACTTAGCTTCAGAATTTTCATTTGTACAGTTTGAACCAGAAGAAGTACCTTTATTGGTTTATTTTTTTTTCTAAAATTCTAAGACTAAATTGTTATTACAATGTCTTCAAAAATTATTAATAGAATGCTTTCATAATTATCTCACGTGAATATTTAGGTAAATAGCTATGTAATAGCTGAATTTTCTCAAACTGTTAAAATATTATTTCTAAAGGTATATTTCAGGTTAAGAAGGATTAAGCTGCAGAGATATAACGTTTAATGATATTTCTCAAGTGATAAGAACTTACTATCAGAAGCAGGTAATATATTAGTACCCTCATTATGAAGTTCAGATTCTCCAGCAGAAAATGCTCAGGGCATATGTGAGTGATGATAATTTTTTTTCTATGCCTATATTCCTATAGCATTTCTTATCATGATGTCATTGTGTAACTGCATTTAAAGTGGGCTCTTAGGGACTTCCCTGGTGGCGCAGTGGTTAAGAATCCGCCTGTCAATGCAGGGGACACAGGTTCGAGCCCTGGTCCGGGAGGATCCCACATGCCGTGGAGCAACTAAGCCCATGCGCCACAACTACTGATGCCCACGTGCCTAGAGCCCGTGCTCTGCAACAAGAGAAGGCACCGCAATGAGAAGCCCGCGCACCGCAACGAAGAGTAGCCCCCACTCCCCGCAACTAGAGAAAGTCCACGTGCAGCAACGAAGATCCAACACAGCCAAAAATAAATAAATTTAAAAAAAAGATGATTCTTTAATCAATCAATCAATCAATAAATAAAGTGTGCTCTTAAGCATTTGCCAATTAAAGAAACTCAACATAAAGACCCAAAGACCCCATCTGAGTTTGCTAAGGGATGCAGTGTTAATAAAACTGTGGCTCATTGGAATCTAGTGTGTTACAGGATTTTTTGCACACTTAGCTCTTCAACTGATTTGGTTTGGATTCTAGTCAAATTACTTGGTACCTTGGTTAAGTGGGCTTGTGAAAAATACTGATGTATACAACCAGTTCCTATGGAGCTAATAGCTATGTGTTTGCTAAGTATTTTGTGAGAAGAAAAGATCAGAGAGCAAAGAAAGCTGGATTTCCGTAAAAGCACTGAACTAACTGTAACATGTATGTAAAGACTGGGTAATTACTGGGCAGAAAGAGGCCTGCCAGTAAAAGCCAACTATATGCAGCTCCCTTCTTTTGCTGAAAATCTGTCCTAGTTTCATGTTAAATTATATATTAAAAGAATACTACATTTTTCTATAATGATGTTTTTATACTATAGAGGGTATGTTTCTGACCAAAGACTCTACATCCACAATATATGATAAAAGCAAAGGTATAATGATAAAATATCATACTCAACTCATTTAAGTAGTAAAGTATATTCTAAACCTCATAATGGACAAATATAGTCACTGTGAGGTGGTTCTATAAGTCTCTAATATATTTTAAAAAGGTATATATCATATTCAAACGAATATCTACTATATCTTAAATTATAACTATATAAAATGAACACATTAACTTTAATGACCACTTATTTACACTAATATAAGTCTGTTCCCCAACAAGAAAGATGTACATATGTATATGGGTGTTTGTATGAGTTAGGTAACTGGCATCTTTTAAAAAAACTGTTCAAGAAAGTTTGAAGTAATGAATTTTCATGTAGCATGAGGAGGTAATCAAAATCATTCTCCCATATTTCCTTAATTCTAAGGTACCGTATGTTGTATATGTCCTTAAGTTAGGGAAACTTTTTTTGGAAATAAAAAGCAAGTACACCAAATGTGCACATTAGAAGGAAAATTCTGGTTTTATAAATTTTATAATGAAAAAAGAAAATGGAATACATATTTTTATTTACCTTAGAATTAAATTTGAATTTAAGCTTAATTTCTACAGTAACCTTTAGAAATTTTTATTATGCAGTCTTTCTTGATGATAATTTGTAATTTGCTATGACTGATTTAGAATTTCCAAATTTCCATCCATTTTTAGAATTCAAAATTTTGGCTAAAACCATCAATTATTTGAAATCCTCTCTCAATCTAGACTGTGCCTGAGGCCAGTACCTGAGCTGATCCTCTAGAGAGCTTCATGGAGACTATAATAAGGGGAGCCCTTGTTGAGTAATTTATACTTGATTAACATCCTCACGAATTGCTCCCAACTTTATTCATGATTCTGAACACTTGAGATAATTGAAATACCAAAAGAATGAGTATAAAGCTATTAGGACGAGTGGATACTTGAGCCTGCTCAGAGTCTCTTTGAGGCAGAGACTCATTTTGTGCATAAGTGTAAAGAAATATATTTTTGGAAAAATAATTCTAGTTCCAGTTAGAAGATAGTGAACTCAGAGATTTCATTTATCACTGCTCAAAGTGTTTAGAGCCATTGAAAACATTTCCCCCTAGACATTGACATGATGGACTTATTTTAATCAGCAATTACAAAAGTTGACCAAGTGCCAGGCATCAGTGAGTAGATTATTGGGCAAAAATCCGTTTTTTCCCCTTGTACACAACCTGGATGCATCCTGTCCAAGGACAGACTTAAACAGGCAAGGGAAAGTTGATTGCAAACGATTGCAGTTGGAGAGAGAGATTGGACTAAACTCTGCTGAAACAAAAGGTGGGACAGTTTATCAATTCTGGAGTGAGCTAGTGGACTGGTACTGGAGGACATTAGGAGGAGACTGGTTAATGTGATTAGGCCATCTGTGTTTGCTAATCAGCACTTATTGAAGTTAGACTCTTGCCCTCCCACAGAGAATGTGGTGCTATCTTTCTTGATGATTACATTTCGAAAAATGGCTCCCATGTCCGTGAGAAAGACATTCCTGGGTTGTAAATCTGGCAAGATTACTAGAAGAAGATTTACGTGTCAAAGGGGTGAAAAAAGAATTTGCATGTTTTTTAGAGTAAATGTTCTCAATAAGGGGAGGTCAAGGGCCTATAAGTCAGGAAGAAACCTGTCTAAAGTTTTATTAAGCTGAAAGGAATGTTAAGGCTGTCTTGGTCAATCTAAACCTTGAACACAGGTGCAGATGTTTGCCAACTCTAGAGAAAAGCCTACAAGTACGACCAGCTCCTTTACCTTTAATTTCCCATCCTCCCTAATCTGATTTAGGTCTTTCACTTGTGTTGTCACAGGCTTACCAATATCACAGAATTTATCGGGTCAAATTGCAATTTTTTGTCTGTTTACTACTCTTGACACTAGACTGTAAGGTACCTGAGAACAGGGATCCTGTTTACATTTGTAACCATAGGACCTACTGTAATTCCCCTTACCTCAATTAATGCCTGCTAAAATAAACTGAATTCTATAAAATTAACAGAAAAGTAACTGAGATAGGAAATAAGAATGTGGGAATTACAAAAAAATTAAGAGCCTTTAGTTTAGTAAAATGAAGATGGTAAGGGAATATGATCAGAAGCCATATATTCCTAGAAGGTATGAAATTTTCTAGTAAATCCTAGAAAACTAGAAGTTGGCCACACCCAGTGGAGATAGGAAAGAGGGCTCACATTTAATGTACACTATATGGTAGACACTATGTTAGCATATCAAATTGAATCGTTTATCTGTGAAGAAAGCACTGCAAACCCTATTTTATAAGTAAGAAAACTGATTCCTGGAGTGGCCATATACCACCTACAGAACAGTGAACCAAGATTGAAACACTCACCTTTATGGCCCCAAGTCATAAAGCTATTAAACGTGGCTGCCTTAAACGTAAATTATAATAGTTTAAGTTTAGGAGAGAAAAATGATCAATACTTTTAACTTTGCATATGAGATGATATCCCTAAGAAGGGATCACCCTCAAAATATAAATAGAATCAATAAGTATCAGATGTATCTTTAAATACTAGAGACAAGCAAGGGTGTAAAGAAAACGGGTGATGTTTGGGGGTACCTTCCAAAACTTTTGAAGGTGGTGTCACCACAAGGAGACTCTGTCTCTTGGTGGCACCATCAGCTCTGCTTCTGGATTGGATGGATATTGAGATGACGTTAGAAGTGCTCTTCTCTTAGAGTTAGGACATTCTCTGATTCTTTAGTAATGAAATACCTTTGATTCTTTGCTTTATCACCAAAAAAGATTGTTTAAAGGAACAACCTTTTTGTTTTTCCAGATACACACTGGGAATGCTATTTACCAACTCTCACTACATGCTAGAGATATGATGGTAGTCCCCTTATATATCCCAGTATACCGTACAGAAAATATTAAGGCTACTGGCATCAGTCCCGTATGGTTAAATAAGCTATTTAAAGGAGGATATTCCTGAACTGGAGAGGGATGTCTGGGACAAGAGCAAGCAGGATGGAGAGGATTTAATCAACAATTTAGTTTTATCTGGAAGCCTGATAAAATTCAAATACCCATGTCTCGCTTACATGGGACTTATTTTTCAACATAATATGGCTTGACAATTTTTCTTAAGAATTTGGGATGAGAAGGAAAAACAATAATTTAATCTAGTCAATAAAAGGAATATTGATGTTCCTCTTATTTCTTTGAAATCCTTTGCTAAATTTCTTGACATCACCTGACTGACTTTTACCCTTTTCTAGAAAAAAAGCATAACAGGAGGAAGTAAGAGCTAGTGCTTTTTAGTGTACTCTTGGCATTCTTCCAACTCTTCTGGAAAACATCATTCTATCACTTATATTCCTGTAGAACTGTAAGTTGAAATGAAGAACCCTCTTACCCAGCCTCTTACACAAAAGTATCACGATATTCTTTAAAAGACCCTATCCAAACACACATTTTAAATAATTATTAGTTCACCATCATGACCCAATAAGACTGCAAGGTTGCTTAGCAACAGAATCAGGCACTCTTAACAGGAACATGCATGGGAACAATGGTGAAAAGTGATGGAGATCTTACAAAGGCAAATTCTTTGAATTAAATCTTTGTGAAACGACATCATAGGGAAAATGAGTTTTTTAACCTAAGAATTGTTTCCTGAGATTGATACATTATTTCATAGCTAAACATCAACCACTTTCCATAGGATAGATAGAACAATGGAACTTTTAGTCTTTACATAATTTAGGGCACTTACAAAACATTATTTATCAGTGTTAGCTTGAAAATGAATAATATTTCTGTGTCGTCCCATTATCTTTAAAACTGTATAGATATATAAAGAAAGGAAGTTACTTACAAAAATAAATACTGCAAATGTATTTGATTAACGATGTTCTATTTTTATGTCATACATAAGTAGACTATAAAAATTGTATTCTTTTAAATTTGAACAAGATATAAGTGTATATATATATATGTATACATACATACACACAAACATGCATTATCTATCTAATTCCCATTTCCAGTGGAAAAAAAAAAGAAAAGAAAAGAAAAGAAAAAGCCTGCAAAGCATTGTCTCTTTGGGACTCCTAGATTGACTAATTTTTGGCTGAATGGGCTGATTTTATACAACAATACCTGTAAAGGCACTAACTTCCTTCTATTAGTAAATGGAAGAAAATCCAGTACATTTGGGCTCTGTTGATGCAATATGTAAACACCCAGCAAGTTCAAAGAGTAAGCTCAACATCCTGGCAGAAGACCTCAACTTTGACCCTAGTCCCATCTCTGGCTTGGACAATTATTCACTTAACCACCATAGACCTCATATTCCTCATCTCTAAAAGGAGGCCTCCAAGATTATTTTCAGCTCTAAAATTCCTAAAGTTCATGTCCATCAACTCTTAAGTAGCATCATTCTTTTTTCTCACAGAAGAATTGTTTGTTTTACTGCATTGGTTATTTGACTACTGTCTTTATGTAAATACTAGAAGTAGCAGGCTTGTTCGCCAATACATTCAAGTATCAGGCAGAAGATTTTCAATACTGGGTTTTTGTTTGTTTCTTTCTTTCTTCATGGCTGATTGCATGTTGCAGAGGTGATTTTTAGTTTCTGGAAGTTAAAAACATGCAGGTGTAGATATAATATGCTGCAGGCATTTATATCACCAGCCATAATGTTTTAAAACAACTGGCTTTTTTTGCATAGTCTTTAGAAGAGGGTTAGATGAGCACTTCTGTTTTCCTTTCCTTGAGAAGTTTTATAACAACACCGAAAAGTCATCTTTAAAATGTCAGACGATATTAACAACAAAATCTTGGAAGACAGCCAGTCCACCAAGGAAACAAACCCAAAGGACTCTTTACAGATGCAAATCTTAAATAAGCAACAGAACCTGAGAGTGGGGTGAGGGCAGGGGAGAGAAATACTTTGTAGCAAAGAAATACATTCAAGAGATGCCTCATGGCCTTGAACTGTTGGAAAGGAGTAGCAGTAAACAAACCTGGCCCCCAGCCATTGCTAAAGGGCACATTCATTAGGAAGTTGGAAGCAAGAAGTCTAAGATCATGAGTCAGAGAAGCAGAATCATGAGCCACACCCACACTGGGTTCTATATGCTATTGTTAAAACCAAGAGAAGTTGATGTAAATATTTTAATTGCAAGGAATTTGAAAAAGTGGTTTTTAATCTCACTAGTTGATGCCAGGCCAGGTTTTTGATTATACAACTGAGGATGTAGCTCTATAGTCCTGACAGCTGAGTAGTAGAGAAGATGCAGTTTTCTTCCCACAAAAATACCACTTCTACTAACAATTCTAAAGGGAGAGAAAGCCTTTAACAGAGAACACATTAAGGGAGAGTCACAGTTATTTAAAACCAGAAACTTAAATATTGATGGAAGAAGCAAGTAGGTTTAGGAAGAGAGCAAGCTACAGAAATTGATAAAAGCTTTGCACTTTTAGTTGAAATTTTTAAAATTATAAACAAAAATGGAGAATTCTCTGCAATTTGTATTTTATCCAGTATTCAACTAAGTGGCCTATTAGTTTAGTAGGATGAAAAGTATCTTGCTGGCAAATGTGGAAACTAATACTGAAACAGAAATAGAAGGCAGAGACATATTTTCGTAGCAGAGGATTTCACCAGCTTTGTCAAGGTTGACACAAGAATCATATTATAGTTATACTTAATATAAACGTTAGATTATGTAATACATAAATGTATATTCAGTAGAAATAGTCAATAAATTGTACATAATGTACTACAGTAGTAAATGTTAGGTTCTTTTCACTGAATACTTTATAGTGTTTTTGCGATCTTTATAAAGAGCCTAGTTTTTAAATAAATACTATTTCAAATTTGGGGAATGAGAAGTTTAAAATAAGATGAACCAGATTTCTACAATCCATTTTCTGATGCTCAAAGTGGGCAGACTACAAAATGGAGCATGGCTGAGGCCATGTGGTAATCTGTGTGTTCCTTGCACTGTTTGAATTATATTATACATCTGTAATATGCAGGGGCACAAATCACTCATAGGTTCTGCCTTTTTTTTTTTTTTTTCTTTTTTTTTCTTTTTGCGGTATGCGGGCCTCTCACTGTTGTGGCCTCTCCCGTTGCGGAGCACAGGCTCCGGATGCGCAGGCCCAGCGGCCATGGCTCACGGGCCCAGCCGCTCCGCGGCATATGGGATCCTCCCAGACCGGGGCACGAACCCGTATCCCCTGCATCGGCAGGCGGACTCTCAACCACTGCGCCACCAGGGAGGCCCCATAGGTTCTGCCTTTTAGGCAAACTTTTACACACGAATAACAACTAATTAGAATAGACCTTAGCAAAACCGTGATGTTTGCTTGTTTCATCAAGCTCCACTTTCTGAGTTTCCCCTGTGAGTCTATTTATTGCTCTGTCTTCTCTATTCCCTGATACCCTCTGCAGAACACTTATGCCCTCAAGTTCTCTTCCCTCTTGCACATCATCAAAACTTGCTTTTGGATCATTCAGGCTGAGGTAAAAATGACTACGATCTTAAAGCACAACCAGTATTTGAATTTTAATGGGAAAAAAAGATTTAAGCTAAAGGGATGAGATTCCGAGATAAAGGGATGAGAGTTGAGTGCCAACCATCAGTTAGTAGATGAGAAGACATTTTTAGGCATCAAAACTTTTCTGCATCTCTAGTCATAATACTAATTCTGCAAGCTATATAGTTGGAGAGATGCAACCATACGAAAGGCTCAAGATATCAGAAAATAGAAACCAAAACTACTTCCTCTTAGTTCATGAATAGGGTGTAGGTTTACTAAAGAGGACATTAAAATTACCCCCTGTTTCCTGAACCCAATCCAACCAGCAAGGGAAAGGAGTTGAATAATGTGGCATTTGAGTTGGTTAATGGCAGGGAGGATTCAGAGTGGAATTACAGATGTAAAATGGATATGAGGATGTTATTTGTGTGTATGTGTCCGTTGTGTATGTGTATAGAAGCCACCTCTGTCATCTAGGAAAAGACATTTAAATCTTCCAGAGTTATAAATTCACTGAGAAGAAACGATAAACTTCAGCATCATTTTGTTGCTCAATTGGGTCCTATTTGAGGGATGAATCAATAACAATGATTTCCTTGAATGGTCTCTCAAGGCTATTGTTTTTTTGTTTTTTTGTTTTTTTTTTTTTGTGGTACGCGGGCCTCTCACTGTTGTGGCCTCTCCCGTTGCGGAGCACAGGCTCCGGACGCGCAGGCTCAGCGGCCATGGCTCACGGGCCCAGCCGCTCCGCGGCATGTGGGATCTTCCCAGACCGGGGCACGAACCCGTGTCCCCTGCATCGGCAGGCGGACTGTCAACCACTGTGCCACCAGGGAAGCCCAAGGCTATTGTTTTTTTATGGCCCTGGTATGCAAGGGGGTTGTTCTGAAAGGACACAAACAGGTAATTCTCTCTTTCAAGGATTTTGGTCGTAGTAGTTGAGCAAAAACTACAGTATGATAGAAAGCAGTTCGTTTTCTTTGTCTCATATACAGAGTTAAAATTAAAAAGTGAAAAGACCCTACGTTTTATCATTTTATATTCAACACTTATCTACATAAGTGTTAAAACAAATTGATCTTACTACCCATTATGATTATTAAGGTACCAAAACAAATTCACTTTGAAAACGATTCCTGAATATGGATACATTTTGTATTCAGAATCACATGGAAAAAGAAGCCTCTTAATTTACATGGGCCAGTGTCCCATAGTTATTGATCATTGTTCATGGGAAATAAATTAATTTTCTAACATTCCATCATTTGCTATTTTTTTTAACAAAAGAGGGATTTTATTGTTCAGCACAGGGAAATATAGCCATCATTTTATAATAATTAAATGTAGTATAATCTATAAAAATATTGAATCACTATGTTGTACACCTGAAACTAATATAATATCATAAATCATCTATACATCAATAAAAAGAGGTATTTTAGTTTTCTTATCAGCTGTTCTGTTCTTTGTTAAGAAGTGAGGGAAAAAACACTTACTGATTCTAAGGAAGTCAGATCCTTGATTTGCCTGATGATTATGAATATGGAAAAAGTGTTCTCTACAGAACAGTAGCTCTTAATCAAGAAAAGGCCGGCTCTAACATATTCTACAAAGAAGAGTGTGCCAAGATATAGCAATCCTTTTTGATTTCTTTTGAAGTTTAAACAAATAGTGTACTCCGCATGAATTTTATCTTTCAACTAAATCATTCTACTGTGGAATTTATGATGCTATACTACTAGTTTACGAAGCAAGTGTAGTAGGCTTCACGTATCTCCATATCTTATATTGATGGCATTTAAATTCTAATACCAAACTGTTATTGTTTCATAAACTAGGAGAAAATTACGCTTATAACAAGCAGGAGAAGCTGGCAGAAACAACAGATTTTCCATTCTTTGCTTTCTATTGTTTGTAAGCCTAATTACCCTAGTTGACCAATTAATGACAACACATGATGAAATTTTCCTGACTGCTAATTAATTAGCTCTAATTTCACTAGCTTTGTTACTGCTAAGGCTTCCACTAATTCTATGTGTGAATGTCTTCTTACCCTACTCCTCCTACTTTCCTCTTTGAACTTCCTCATATGTAGAGAACCCATTTGATTGACTTAAGCGTCAGAAGATACTTATAATCAGAGAAAAAGCAAAAAAGAATGACTATAATGCCAATTAGTATAACTATTAATAAGAAATTATGTTTTGAGGATTTTCAGACAGAAGAGGAGTAGAAATGATAATAGTTTAGTTTTAGGAAAGCTGTAGTACACAAATAGAACCCCAAATCACACCACAGAGAATTTTGCAGGAATTTAATATATCTGATATACACTCAATTTGTGCCCATGAATGGTGAGCAACTAGAAGTAAAGGAGAATCACATAGTTACATTTCTGGACAAATCAGGTTATCAGAATGATGTAATAATGGCAGTTTACCTCAATCACTCCTTAGGCTTTCTTATTTACTATGCTAAATGTTAAGTGAGGTTTCTGAGTAAAAGCATTACAATGACTTCAGCATTGTGGGACATGAAACACAGTGAGAACTCAGAGCAAGGAAGGAAATAGGTAAGAAGGAAAAAGAATTGAAAGAGCTGAAAGGTGTATTACTTAGCTGTCAGGTGTTAGGAGAGTTTATTTGTGCTTTTTCTTAATCTTCATAACGCTCTTGTCAGAATGGTAGTAACATACCCATTTTTTTTTTTAGATGAGCGACCTTTAACTGTAGGTTGCACTTGATTGTCTGCCAGGTTTTCAAGTCTGTGATGGGGACAGTAATGTCAGAAATTTCAATCCCAGTCAAATCAAGACCTGGTAGAAACACCATGGAAGTGCATAGTTTTGACCCAAATTTGACCACATTAAAATGTTGTTCTTTCTTCTCCAGGATGATAGTCTGTATTTCAAGAAGAATTCTAATTCTTGCCCCATAACAATTTCTCTGAGTTCTTTGTGCCAACTAAAGCCTTTGATTGATTTTCATATTAGCAAAGCCCTGGAATTATATGCAAAATGCTATGAATAGTTAGCAAATAGCAAAAGGATGCAGAGCCGTTATCAGATTCTCAAAACTCAATCAGATTATCTAAGAGTTTACATTAAATGAGGTAATGAATGCCCTTTCTGGATCCAAACATTATAATATTTTTAATCCTTACCTTGGTCCCTGAAATGTCTATTATCTCTAATTATCAGTAAGGGAACTGAAGCGTCATAAAGTCTAAGTAAGTGAGAGGTCTGGAATTCAAATCCAGGTCAGTTTCAGTCTTGAACACCACTAATTCTATAGCCTACACTGCATTCTATACTCTCACTGTAGATAATCAATAAATGTTCATTTATTTCCTTTACCCCAGTTGGGGACAAAGAACATGGGTGTGTGAAAGAAAGTACAGGTTAGTTTTAATGTAAATGATATAATAATAATGCTAGTCAGCAGTTATGGAATATTCATATTGTTCTAGGAGTTGAGCATTAAGTACTTTACAGGCATTCTTTTATATAAAATCTCATATATATAATACCTACCTTAGGAAGTAGGTAATATAAATGTGCCAAGGTGATTGAAATAACGTGGTCACGTACAGGCAATGAAACTGGGAAGGAGTTTTCTGGGCTGATGGTTGAATTTTGGCCAAGACATTAAGGGGAGAAGGGATGAGCACTGGTGGGGAGACTGAAAACTTATTCATCATAGGGAGAAAGCACTGGTGGAAGCATTGTGCTGCTTGCTTAAGAACTGTTACCCTCATAACCCAAAAACTGAGGTTTTGCTGAAAGCTGAAGGCAGATTTCTTGCAGTGTGAAAAAGAACTTACTGATATCTCTTCATGTTTGAACATGACTGTTTTGCAGATTTGTTGAAATGACTCAAGTTCTCTTTCAGATCTGGACTAAATGTCTGTATCATAGCATTAGGGCCCATGAAGCAGCATTTGCAAGCCCATACTCACCTCCCCCCTTTTTAGTGTTTTGCACTCTGGAAAAGCAAACAACAGCAACAACAATATCTTATTTCCTTTTATCTATAGTTATTATTAATCTTGTCAAGAAACCCATTTGATATATTTATGCTAAACTATAAATGAGATTTTTCCAGTTTTATTGAGATTGAATTGATATATAATATTGCATCTGTCCAAGGTGTACAATGTGATGATTGATATATATATATATAGTGTGAAATGACTACCACAATAAGTTTAGTTAACCTTAATTCACATAATTACAAATTTTATTTTTGTGATGAGAACTTTCAAGATCTACTCTCTTAGCAACTTTCAAACATAAAATACGGTATTGTTAACTGTAGCAACCAAGCTGTACATGACATCACGATTACTCACTTATCTTATAACTAGAAGTTTTTATCTTTTGATCATCTTCACTCATTTTCCTCACCTCCAACCCCCAGCTCTGGCAACCATCATTCCATTCTTTCTATCATGAGTTCAGTATTTTAGATTTCACATATGAGATCCTAAAGTATTTCTCTTTCTCTGTCTGACATTTCATTTAGCATAATGCCCCCCAAATCCACCCATGTGGTCACAAATAGCCAGATTTCCTTCTTTATCATGGCTGAATAATAGTAGGTTGTATGCACCCCATTTTCTTCATCCATTCATCCACAAAAATCACTGAGGTTGTTTCCATGTCTTGGCTACTGTATTGGGTTGGCCAGAAAGTTCATACAGTTAATGAATACACTGTTCAATAAAACTTGGTGAAAATGAAAAATGTGTCTTTCATTTTTACTTAAAATAAATCTTTGACAAAGCCAGCTAGGCATCCCTTTGAGTAATGACTTATATCGCATTGAAATATTTTAAACATATGAAGAGTAATAGCTTAAATGACAAATGTTACTAATATTGACACAATTGATCAAGGAGAATATGTTAGAATATGTTAAAATGCAGATGGACAGTGAAAGAACAAATATAACTTTTAACTAAATATTGTCTTGATATTTAGACCATTGGTTAAGAACATGATCACAGGTTTCATCCATTTCAAGAAAGCAGAATATTTGCAGATCACTTAACATTTACTAGGTATGTTCTCAGTCTGGAAGGATATATTTCATTTACATGTGTCATTTAATTTAACCACATCCCTCTGTAATAGATAGTGTTATCCCTATTTGCAGATAGGAAACAGGTTCAGAAAGATTAAGAATGTTACCTAATTCTAGTAAGTAGCCAAACCTAAACTGATCTAATTCCAGGGCAAAGCTCTTTCTGACACATCAGTGTGGGTCTTTATCTCTTTGAGAATTGTTGAACATTAAAAGCCTTCTTCCAGGTAAATGCATAAAGAAACAACATGAGCAATGATATAACAATACAAGTCTCACTAAATAATTGGTGTGTTTGGCCTTGCTTTTGCCGATAGATCTTTTGCAAAATTGCTTTTCTCTGAGATAGTGGACTTTAAATATTTTCTTTGAAGACTTTCCTAAATTATACCTATCAGAAAGCTACTTTGCTTTAAGGCTAAAGAAAAATGAAAGCTTACTTAACTACACTTAGGTGCCAGGGTCATACTAGGAACTCTACACCTGCCAGGATTCACGCTAAGATAGGGTGGCTCTGCAAACTGTCCATAGTACTGTGATTTCTTTCTGATATTTTGAAGTAGAAATAATTTAATAACTATTCACAAAAGAGAGAAACACTGTTTCTTGGTCCTCAATATCATACTGCTGTAGGCTAATTCTTTTTCTCTTCTGTTGCCCCTTAGTATAGAGAGTGTGTTTTGGGGACCCTCCTTCACGATCTTCTCCATTCCAAGAGCATCTTACATAAATCCAGGACTTCTCAAGCAGCCAGTTTTGCCAGATGGTCTTAGGGTTGGTTGTACCCATATATGTATAATCCTGAACTTCTCAAGTAAGGTCCTTATAGAGCATAATGGCTAAGAGAATTGGTGCTGATACCAGACCTGAGTTCAAATCCTGCCTATGCCCCTAAATAGCTGTGTAACCTTGGAGAAGTAACTTAATCCTTAAAGGGATTAGATTTCTCACCCGGAAAATGGTATAATAAATGCATCTACCCCATATGGTTAGTGTGTAAATTAATGTAACTTGAGATGGTGCATGTTAAGCATTAGCACAGTGCCTGTCTCTTGTTAGTAATACCTGCTTTTATTATTAATTATTCTCTTTATATTCCCAGTTTCAGCTAGGTGCCTAACATATAATAGTTGTTCAGCAAATATTTACTGGATTGAACTAGCTCTGAAATTTAAGCATTGGGTCAACAGCAAAGTAGTCACCCCATCAATATTTCTCCCACAGAAAGGGAGAATAGATGGAAGCCAGCCATCATACTTTCTTTTCTTATTCTAAACTTCCCATCCAGGCCCAGCAATAAAATAATCTTCCTGAACCCCAACAATTTCGAGAATTTTTCAAATCACACTATTTGAAAATAGTTGGGTTTCCCTAATCTAATATGTCCCAGGGCCCCAAGGTCACCAAGCTTATATTAATGAAGTCTAGTTAAGATAAATGATTACACTTAGTAAACCAACTGCTTATGAGCTCATTGGGCTTTTTAAATTTTACAATCTGCACTTCATAGAGACACAAGTATTTTGCTTTTGTAGGACACTCAACGGTCAAAGTAGTCTTTTAAAAAGCACAAATCAGATGGTATTATTGCACTGCTTCTGACCTCTAAAGGCTGTCTACTGTAAAGAGATTAAATTTTCAGCTACTTAGCCAGGCTCACAGGGACCATGGGCTCTGGTCACTTACTACATCTTTCCCTGACCTTCATGGCGTTCGAGGCACAGTTGTCTTTTTCAGTCCCTCAGATGCAACAAGCTCTACTTCTTGCTCTCCCGGCTTCAGATTGGCTAATCCTTCTACCCAGACCAATTTCCCTCTGATCATTAAGGTCTCGGTTCAAACGCCACCACTACTATCTTGACCAGAGAGACCTGCCTCCTCACTGCCTTTCCGTCCCATTGTCCAGTCGTATTTCTGTCGCTGTACAAAATTTATTTACATGTTTACTCTGTCTTCCTCCACCACTGGACATTTGCTTAAGAGCAAGGACTTTGTAATTTTTTGCTCACCGCTGAATCTTCCAAGGCTTGCAGCAGACACTGGCACATAGAAGGTGTGTAGGAAATGTGTGTCTAATAAATGAATAAATATGTGAATGAAAAAAAACTGAAACACTAACACAAGAATATTCTCCTTTCAAAAGAATAATGAAAAATAATTTCATTCAATAAGAGTCCTTCTTAGTTACTGATACATGACTTAGTAGTTCCCAATCAATTTAAAATGTTCCATTATTTTCTGATACTTCACAAGTCATTAATTAAATGTTGCTCACATTTAAGGCCAATCTGTGAGACATTGTTAACTTGTCTACTCTAAAGTTCCAGCATTAACTCAGGCGGGGCTTCACCAAGTACTGATCCTGTGACCTTGGCCTCTCATTGCCTCAGTTTTCTCATTTGTAACATGGGTATAATAATAGGCTTATTTCATAGGCCTATGAGGAAACCCTCATATATGTGTGTGTGTGTGTGTGTCTATATATATGTATTTAAACGGTGTCTTAGAATAGTGTCTGGCACGTGATAAGCATCACAGAGTGTTGACTGCTGCTACTAGAACCGTTATTATGAGAACTACCTGTTGAGAATAATCCTTCATATACTGGTTTATTCCACTGGAGATAAAGGAAATTAATAGAATGTTAGAAATCAGATGAAACACAGAAAGCCAATAAAATATACCAAGACAGAAGATGATGAGAGTGTAAAAGCATAGAAGAAAAAAATGGTTTTTGTGTTTCTTATTCTTTTTCCTTTTTAGGAAAGAGCCTAGAAATAGGACAAAAACTATTCATTGGCTATACTGACATGGGGATCGCTGGTGACCTTCATAAGTAAAATTTCAGGACAGTGGGCAGTGAGATTACGGTGAGAGACGTCAGATGGATGGAAATTATAGAGTACATGGGACGTGAGGACATGGAAACAATATATGAAGATAACAATTTTGAAAAGTTCAGACATGAATTGGCTAAAGAAGATATGCAGGGATTAGGGGAGGAGGGAGGCTTTCATGTTACACGTATAGTTTTTAACATTTTAAGGTGGAGTTACTAGTCTAGAATGAGGTTGAACTTTGGCAAGAACCCTTCATAAGGAGTAGATGGGCTGTAGAAGATGCAGGGCTGTGAAGTACTTGAGAAGATGAGGGAGAATGAAATGCTCTCTGTAGTGCACACGGCCTTGTAACTTTCACTCCTGTAGTAAAAGGGAACACAAAGGTCAACGCAAATGCTAATGAATTAATGGATTTGGCAGTGGACTATTTACTGACCTCTGTGTTCTTAATGAGTTATGAAGCACCTCACCGGCTCAGAGTGAAGGAAGTAGAGAGGATGGAGGTTAAGTAAAGCTTCTAAGAAAATAGTCCTTAAGGAGAATTAGAAAGAGCTTACTGTAAGTCAGAGCAATATTTCCAGTCTTGAAAATCCATTTGAAGCTGGTGATTATTAATTTATTGGAATACCAATTTGCCCCGCCACATGATTTTTCTCCAGCTACCTGGATATAAGTTACACAGAGGCAGAAGAGAGTGAGAGATAACAATGGAGGGAAAATACAATTCGTATTTTTTTTTGACCTTTTTCCACTTCCCCGCTCCAACTCTGGGGAGCCTTCACGGACATGGCTGCCCTCCCAGTCTCCAGCAGCACTCTGTTATCAAAGAATTCAAAGAAATGGAACATAGGTTTCCAACTTATTAATTTAGCAAAATCAAAAATTATATATAGTGTCTTCCATTGGCAAAGATTTTTGCAATATAATTTGGTTCCATCTTTTGACAAGTAATTTGGCAATGTCTAGCAAGATAAAAATGTTAATAGCTTTTTACACATTAATTCTAATTCTGGAAGCTTATGCCAATAAATAATTTATAATCCAGAAAATTATTATATAAAGATGCTCATTGTCATGTCATTTGTAATAACAAAAAATTGGAAACACCTTTAATTGTTAACAATAGGAAAACAGTTTAGGAAATATCCACTTAGTAGAAAGTTACACAGTTACTCTATTATAATTACAAGATGATGGAGCAAAATAGAATAATGCTTAATAAAGAAAGAATGAAGAAAGTTGACCTACAGTTGTGTCTTCCTTATGACAGTAATTATGTAAACATATAAATATTTATTAAAACTTAAAACCAAAATAAAGTTTTAAAAGCTCTGTACCAGTAATGGGGATTTTATGTTTGTTTCAAAATATTATTTAACATAACTCTTATAATTTTGTTTTTTCTACTCCTTTTCTTAAGAATTTCTGATTATTACCTCATTTTTCATTCCATAGTTTCAAATAAAGTCAGCAATTTTATCATCAGAGAAGATTAGACTTATTTGACAGTTCATAATTCCAAGTTATTTGGTATAAAAAGACCATATACACTTGTAGGTGCTTTCAAAATAATATTTCGAGAATTTTTTTTTTTGCTTAGTCTTTCCTAGTATGGAGATTCAGCAAACTACCTAAAATTGCTAGCCATTCTTTTTACATTTTTCTCATTTTATTCTTTTATCTTGCCCTTCACAGAAATGATAACAAATGAGTCTGCAGTTGCATCTGCCAATTTCTTAAATCCTCTATATCCACATTATGAAATCATACTTATATGAATGCTTCCAGTATTTTCAGAGCTCTTTAGTTATTATACTTTAGCATTCTGTATGAAGTATCTTATGTAAGTGTAAAATTTAGACTCAACTTCTGGAAGTTTTTGATTTCTTAGTTCAAAAGTGAGAGATCCTTAGTTCAACCATATGATTAACAATTACTTGTATAGTAAGAAGCTCCTAAATTATTATTTTATGGATACCTGGCAGTTTTCTTGCCATTTCTCAGAGGTTCTCTATTAAACACATTCTCTCTCTTTCTCTCTCTCTCTCTCTCTCTCTCTCTCACACACACACACACATTGTGATTAAAAGCACAGACTTTGGCATTATGAAGTCTAAGGTTCAATTTCCAGTTCTGTAGTTTCTGGGCCACTTCACTTTAGGCAAGTAACCTAATGTCTCTGAACCTTGTTATTTTCATCTGTAAAATGGAGATTACAATTATATCAGACAATCATCAGAACATCCGTAATGATTTTAGAGTTTCAGAGTCAGGTACAAGCAGGCACTCAGTAAATGGCTAGTGCTTTTATTACTTTATTATTATTTAGGTCTTGGTTTTCCTTGAGTCTGTGAGTCCCCATAATGAAATGTAATTTCCAGTAGATTGAGTAATACCTATTTTCACCAAAAATTTTAACTGAGTTCATTACTTTCTATGCAACCCAGATTAGTTTTCTGCCTTTTTTTCTGTGCCGTCTGTAGGTGTTCAATAGATTTATTTAATAAATGTATGAATGCATGAACGCGTAGAGGAATTTTTAAATGCTTCTTTTTGAGAAGGTAGAACAAATGTGCCACAGTAGAACAGATAAGAAAATAGCCCATGGAAAAAATGGCAAAGTCACATATGTGCCCAGGGCCAGCCTAAGGAGAATTGCTTTTTTTTTTTTTTTTTTTAAGGAAAAATGTGTTGAATAGCTTATTTTAATTATTTTTAAAAGTTAAGTACAGGGACTTCCCTGGCGGTCCAGTGGTTAAGACTTCACCTTCCAATGCAGGGGGTGTGGGTTCAATCCCTAGTCGGGGAGCTATGGTCCCACATGCCTCACAGCCAAGAAACCAAAACATAAAACAGAAGCAGTATTGTAACAAATTCAATAAAGACTTTAAAAAGTGGTCCACATCCAAAAAAAAAAAAGTTAAGTACAAAAATTTGCTGATGATTTACATATTTAGCACCACTAAAATAACGTGAGATTAGCTGTACTAAAACAGAATGTTGAGCTACATTCACTTTAAGTGACATTATATAGTCTAAATTTATGGAAAACTTCTGAAATGGCTGATAAAAAGTAAGATGGTGAGTGACCTTTGAGCAGAAAAAGACAGAAAGAGAAATGGCCTTTTCTACATTCTATTGTGCCTCTAAGTAAAATGCTTGGTAATCTAGCTACAAAGCAATATGTCATTTGGCTTTAGGCACCTACTGTGATTTACCTTGTGAGGATCAGATTTTGCCATGGAGAGGATTTGTAAAAGTATCACACATTCCAGTACCATTGGCAACCACAGCTACCAAAAACTCCAATTTAAATTGATGAACCTAATGTCAGATGATAGTATCATTTCCTTGTGGGTGTCTTGGGAAAAGACGGGTAGGAAATGTATAAAAGTGAATACTTTATTGACTGAAATAACAATTCATCATTTTGAAAACATAAAATACATTAAAGTTGTTATAGCATCATGCATTAATATTTCACTGTACTTTAGACATCGCCTACAATCAATGTTTTCTGCCCTTTGAAACAGAATCTTGCTTGTGGTATGCATTAATCATATAAAAGATTAAACACTGAAAAGAAATTCAGCCTTTAAGGACAATTTGCTTTGATTTATTCAGTGGGTTCTTCCAAAAAGTTAATACAAGAATTATTGCTTGTTGAACTGGAGTTACAAATTCTTTCAGAGTTACTTAGTATTTTCTGTAATATCAGTATCAAGGAAGGTAAAGCAAATTTACATATTCATTAGGAAATACAGGCACATAATCATAAAACAAGACAACACAGCGTTTTTATAGACTTTATTTTTTAGAAGTGTTTTAATTTCACAGAAAACTTGAGAAGATAGTGTAAAGTGTTTCCATATACACTAGACCCATTTCCCTCTATGATGATCCACTTATATTAGTATGTTACATTGTTACAATCAATTAACAAATATTGATACATTATCATTTACTATAGTCCATACATTAGTCCAGTTCCTTAGTTTTTACCTAATGTCCTTTTTCTATTCCAGGATTTCATCCAAAACATCACATTACATTTAGTTGCCATGTTTCCTTAGGCTCCTCTTGGGTTTGATAGCTTCTCAGATTTTCCTTGGATGACCTTGACAATTTTGAGTAGTTAGGGTTTTGTAGGATGCCCACTACTAGAATTTGTTTGATGCATTTTTCATGATAATATTGGGATTATGTGTTTTGGGGAGGAAGACCACAGAGTAGAAGGGTTATTTTGTCAGATCACATCAAGTGTACAAAGTATGAATATGCATTATGAATGCTGAGGTTGACTTTGATCACTAGGCTGAGGTAGTGTTTTTCAGGTTTCTCCATCGTAAGATAACTGTCTTCCCTTTTTCATACTGTACTTTTTTGGAAGGAAGTCAATATGCTCAGCCCACAACTAAGGAATAGGGAGTTATGCTTAAGATGGAGTACTACATAAACTATTTGGAATTCCTTTGCACTGGAGATTTATCTATTCTCCTGCATTTATGTATCCAATTATTTATTTATATCAGAAGAACTCATGGATTTTTATTTTATACTTTGGGTTATAATCTAATTCTACTTTAGTTACTTTATTCCTCAAATTGCTCTAGTCCTGACCCTTGTGAACTCTTTTCAGTTGGCTCTTGTGCCACTCTGAGGTATCCCCATCCTGTATTTTTTTTTGGAACTTCCTTACTTTCTGACACTATAAGATGGTCTTGTATATAAATCTTGTATATTTACTGCCCTAGTCCTAGAATCAGCTATTTCTTCAAAGATAACTAGGTCTTTTTAGTGGAGAACGGTATTAGACAGCAGGATCTGGGTGTGGGGTGTGCTAATTGCTGCTCGGATGTCATTGCTTCTAGATCTTCTCAGCTGACAGAGCAAAGAGATAATATGTGTGCACATTACCCATGTATATGCACATATCTATAAGTATCTCTCTACATAGCCATGTGTATTAAGGTAATATGAAGCAATATTAAGCTAAACATGAATGTATATTGATGTTTCCAACTTTAATCTGTTACCACATAGATCACCTTAGCCTCATCTCTTGCTTATCTTTAAATTTCAACTCCAGCAAAACACTTGGCTTTTAGAAGTATGAAAAGCAAATTGTAGCAACTTTGGGAAGCCACATCATCTAGTAGAATAATTCTTAAAGGGCAAGGTGTATATCATCAAATTTTAATTTACAGTCAGCAGTACTTTTTAACATCAAAAGGCCTCCAGACCTCTGCTTCCAAGAAGATGAAGTAGCCCATTTCTCCCAGGTTCTCCCACTTAAAACTAAAACCCTGAACATAACAACAAACAAACATAGGAAGACGCTGAAAGGTGGAAATGAGAAGGCAGACTTAACTAGGGACTTTGGGACTTGAGGAATAACATGGTGATGAGTTCCCTGTGTTTCCTGTTGCTTCCCATACATCCTGGAGAGGGTATTACAGGCACCCCCAATCAATAACCACCAACAGAACAACAGACAAAAAAGCTTCAAAAAACCCCACAAAACCCTATTCCCCCTAGCCAAAGTATGAGGAAAGGGGTTGCTAAAGACAGAAGACCATTTGGGCAATAATAAACACACTACTCGAGCCAAGTGCCAGCGGAATATTGCACCCATCCCCTATGTCCTGTCGTTTCAGTTGGGCCAAGGTAGGATTTGATCCTCCACACCACCCCACTCCTGCCCTCCAGAAGAGGCAGCGCTCTGATTCCCCACCAGGGTTGTTTCAGTGTGGTCCAGTGGTGAGCTGAGCCTCCACCCCTTTCCATTAGCAAACAGACTTTAAAAGGTGGTGCCTGGGCTTCCCTGGTGGCGCAGTGGTTGAGAATCTGCATGCCAATGCAGAGGACACAGGTTCGAGCCCTGGTCTGGGAAGATCCCACATGCCGCGGAGCAGCTGGGCCCGTGAGCCACAGCTACTGAGCCTGCACTCTGCAACAAGAGAGGCCGCAACAGTGAGAGGCCCGCGCACCACGATGAACAGTGGCACCCGCTCGCCGCAACTAGAGAAAGCCCTTGCACAGAAAGGAAGACCCAACACAGCCAAATAAATAAATAAATTTACTTATTTAAAAAAAAAAAAAAAAAGGTGGTGCCTGACAGGCTTGTTAACACTGGGCTGCCCTCACACAGTCGTGGGGTCCAATGGTGGGACTTAGCGTCCATCTCTCCCGGACATCAATAAGAATAGGATGTTACAGGTTGGCGGGAGTAGGCACCCCACTAACCCCCAACACATGGTGTCAGTGAGACCCACTGGGGTGCTGAATCCCCAGAACCATCCTGAGGCAACAAGACAGAACGAGACGGCACGAGCAGGGCGAGTCGTCAGTCCTCTTCCTCTCACCCTGGCGTCAGTGGGGCCAGCAGGGAGCTGACCCTCTACCCACACCCGGCATCAACAAGAAGGAATGAAGTGGGAGGAAGGACAGCAAACACTTCACTTCTCCCCTCCCCTGTGTCAAGAAATCTACTGGGGAGATGAACTTCCACTCCTACTAAAAGGCAACACAATGATATTAATGTTCCCACTTTTGGGGGGAAGGTGTCAGAAGGGCCAGTAGGATAGCTGAACTTCTACTTGATCTGTCTGCAGTGAGACAATGTAAGTGCCCACTTTTGCTGGGGTATTGTCAGTAGGGCCCAATGGAAATCTGTACGTAACCCCCCAGTCCTCATACTACGCCTCAAATAGGATGACTTCCTTCTAAAAAGTAATAATAAAATTAAATGGGTTACAGAATCATATAATAACTCAGAATGTTTAGAATACAATGGAAAAATACTCATGACACCAAGAACCAGGAAATCACAGAATAAATGAGAAAAGACAATAAACATACACCAACACTGAGATAAAACATCTATTGAAATGATCAGACAAGGATTTTAAATAAGCTGTCACATAAATGCTTCAATTAGCAATTATGTGTTCCTTGACAGAAATGGGAAAAATAGAAAATGTAAACAAAGAACTAGAAGCTATAACAATAAAAACAAATGAGAACAGTAGAACTGAAAAAATACAACAATCAAAAAACATTGCTCAAGAATAGAGTGGAGGGCTTCCCTGGTGGCGCTGTGGTTGAGAGTCTGCCTGCGGATGCAGGGGACACGGGTTCGTGCCCCGGTCCGGGAGGATCCCACATGCCGCGGAGCGGCTGGGCTTGTGAGCCATGGCCGCTGAGCCTGCGTGTCCGGAGCCTGTGCTCCGCAATGGGAGAGGCCACAACAGTGAGAGGCCTGCGTACCGCAAAAAAAAAAAAAAAAAAAAAGAATAGAGTGGAGATTACAAAGCATAGAATCATGAACTTAGAAGAGATCAATACAATGTACCAAATGTACAGAGAAAAATAGACTGAGGGGTAAAGATGGGAGAAAGAACAGGATCTCAAGAACCTGTGAACAGTAACAAAAGCACTAACATTCATATCATCAAAGTTCCAGAATGAAAAAAGAGAGCAAGTAGGACTGACAAAGTATTCAAAGAAATCATGGCTAAAAAGTTCCCAATTTTTTAGAAGACATAAACACAAATTCAAGAATCTGAACAAACCCAAAGAGGAAAAACGCAAAGATATCCTTGCCAAGACGTGTCATAAATAAACTTCTGAAAAGTAGAGACTAAAAAAATCTCAAAAGTGGACAGGAAGAAACGATGCATTGCTTACTGAGAAACACCAATTCCAATGACAGCATATTTCTTGTCTAAAACTCTGGAGTCAGAAGCATTGACGTAACATTTTTCAAGTGCTAAAAGAAAAGAACTCTCAGCCACAAATTCACACTTTTTATCTCCACTTTCTTGTTTGACTTACGTTAATGGACTACTAACTCATCTTTCTATATCCGGGACTGCCATCACCCTTCTCCAAAAATCTAGTCACAGTATTTCCAGAGTGATCTTTCTGAAAATGAAACAAATGTTTCTTATAAAAATACCTGATTGTGTTATGAAACTTGTCTCTCTTCTAAGTTACCAGTTAAAATCCTTCAATGGATTCCCATCTTTCTTGGAGTAAAATCTCACATCCCAACTCTCTTTGTCCTTTTGGGCTGCTGTAAGATTATACTGCAGGTTGGGTGGCTCATAAACAACAGGATTTTTTTTCTCACAGTTCTGGAGGCTGCAAGTTCAAGAATAGGGTGCCAGTATGGTCAGATGAGAGCCCTCTTCTGAGTCACAGACTTCTCATTGTAACCTCACATGGCAGAAGAGCTTAGGGAGCTCTGTGGGGTCTCTTTTATAAGAGCACTAATACCTTTATCATTTCCCAAAGGCCCCACCTACTACTACGATCACCTCCGGAAATTAAGATTTCAACATATAAATTTGGAGGGGAACACAAAGACTAGACCATAGCACTTAGTATACATACATGGACCATTCATGGTCTGGCTTCTACCACCCTCTCCATTGTCTTCTTTTCTTACACTCCAGTGAGCATTTCTTTCTTTTTTTTTTTTTTTTTTTTTTTTGCGGTACGCGGGCCTCTCCCTGTTGTGGCCTCTCCCGTTGCAGAGCACAGGCTCTGGACGCACAGGCTCAGCGGCCATGGCTCACGGGCCCAGCCGCTCCGCAGCATGTGGGATCTTCCCGGACCGGGGCACGAACCCATGTCCCCAGCATCAGCAGGCAGACTCTCAACCACTGTGCCACCAGGGAAGCCCCAGTGACATTTCTTTTACTGATTATGAATGGAACTCCTTTCTGGACTGATGCTTAACCATTCATTTTCTGGCAAACATGAATTTATCTTCTCTTTTCCTCAAAAATTCACCCTTCCTTCATGTTACATATCCATTTCAATTGCCTTCTACAGGAAGCCCTTCTGATATCCCCCATATACTACTGTCCACAGCATGAATTAAGGTCTTACTGTGTCTTCCTATATCACTCTGTAATAATTTTTACGGTAACTATGGATTTTCTTATTTGAGTGTCACAATACATTGACTTCTAGGTGGCACAATAATGATTTTAGTAACGGTAACACTGGTGCCTAGTTTAACCCATGGCATACTTTAGGTGTTCAATAAATGTTTGTTGAATGAGTGAATGAATGAATGAATGGATGGTCAGTTTGAAATCTTAATCATGTTACTTTTCAAAAATCTGTTAAAAAGATACCCACAGTTTTCCAGAAGATTAGGGACTTAGGATCTTCAACTTGATTTAATAGAGGAAATTTTTACTCATACATCATGCTTAAATACCTCAAAGTAAAACCATTAACCCAGGAATTTAAGGTTACCCATTTGGACTTGCAAGCCAATAATTAATACCTCCTGCCCCGACTGTATTAGATGGTTTCAATGCTCCACTCATATCTCCCCAGCACTCATCATTCCAGTATATGCTGTTAGACTCATGTTACCACCTGCAATTATCCACCTTAGGGCAGGCCAGAAATGTACAGGAGTTAATGTATCTGGGTGTAGCTTTCAACCAAGGACAGAGGGGACTGGAAGATAAGTACTTTAAGTTTCTCACCAATTCTTGGGATAACTCTGAGACATGTTCTATAGAGTTTCACAGAACTCCCCTGAAGTACTGGCAGCAGTTCCCTGCAGGAGTAATTTATTCAGTAATGCACCTCTGTTGGCTTCCTTCCGTGCCTCCATTCTCAATTCCCACTCCACTTCTGAGTCTTCTGGAAGCACCTCCCAAATGAACAGTTTGCATTCAAATTATTGCCTCAGGTTCTGCTTCTAGGGGAATTCAATTTATAGCCTCCTAACAATCCAGTGCTCCTTACAGAGCCATCACTGGTACAAGTACCAAGGCATGGCACATTATGTATCACTCCTCCTAAATCCTAATATTTTTAAACAGATAGGAAAGAGCACGACCTTGAAGAGAAAAATCATTTATATGAGAATAGCCAATGGATAAAGGGAAGGAGAGACAGTGCCATTTGTTTTCCATTAATGATAGTGTGAAATTTATGGGCAGATGGTCTAACAGGTGTGACTATAATTTGAGGAGCCTGCTCCCTTGGTTACAGAAGACTGCTATTGTTATTATTATGGAGGCACAACCTCATGACTTTATTGCTTTACTTGATGTAGCCTTTTCCTTTACCCTTAAATCTTTCTACATCGCTGAATTGCAGCCAATAGATTTATTTTCTCCCTATGGCTCCATCACAAAAAAAGACACACATGTGTGCTCACACACACACACACACACACACAGAGTTTTGTGTATGCCAGTGCTAGAAAAGACAAGCTCATGGTGCATGTATGCAATGGGTATTGTACATTACAGGTCTCTGTGAAATAGTCTTCTGCAGGTTCCTATGTTTATTTTATGAATAATTAACTTTAGTAAAGTTAATTTCCTGAAGATCTTGATGAAGGCTGAAGAAAGGAAGTAAATTTTAAAGAAAAAGACTTAGAAACTTGCCCTTTTTGCCCTTTCTTTGTGTCTTAATGAACAAAGGATAACTGGGACTTTTTTGAAGTCTTTGCTTGAGTTGAAGACACAAAATGCAACCTGTACTCTTATCATAATATGTTCAGTTTATGAGTACACAAACTTATAAACTGTGAATTTCCCTCAAGTTATTATACCATTTAGAAGATGTTTGCTGGGACGTTTACTTAAAACCAAACAATTGAGGTCTATATGTCCAAATAATTTCCTTCTCTCTTTCTGTCTCCATTTCAGTTTCCTGAGTTTCTGGGAAGGCCTGGTTTCCCCAAAGGAACGATTTCTGGTAGAAGTCTGAAGGTCTGACCCAAGAAAAATAATCCAGTATAGCCAATGAATTGAGGACAAGAAGTTTTCCAATCAGGTAGGAACATTTAATCTCATACATTACAATCACCTTAAGTAAGGTGTGCTGATAGCTGGATATGATTTAACTTCTTGGAAAAAGATGCCCCACAAGGAAGCTGTTCTCAATTCCCTTAGTGGTTGTGGTGTTTATCAGAGAGTGCCTTGGGGGAAGATGAATACAATAACAGTATGATGCTTTTCTTTTCATTTTTAGCTCATTGTTGCCAAGTACCCTTGGTGACCTTGGTGCCTGTGGTTTAATCCCAGGAGGTTAGACATGTGGAACAGCACATTAACCCTTTTTAGTATTTTCTCCCAAGACAAATCATTTTTATAGGTTGTCTCCATGGTCTTCTAGTTGCTTATCAAACTTAAGCATCAAGTCTTCTAAGTGAGCAATAGCCCCTGTCAGTGTGAGGAAATCAGCTTGGTTCTTATTGGGGCACATCTTGGTCTTGGCACAAACTGAGTTCACATGGGGAGTTAGAAGGAGGAGAATGGGGCATGCGAAAGGGGAGTTCTGTGTTCTCATTTACCTATGCATGTTGAAACTCCACTAACAGTTTTATTTTCATTAGCAATTTGTGATAAAAACTTAGGGTAGGGCTTCCCTGGTGGCGCAGTGGTTGAGAGTCTGCCTGCCGATGCAGGGGACACGGGTCCGTGCCCCCGTCTGGGAAGATCCCACATACCACGGAGCGGCTGGGCCCATGAGCCATGGCCGCTGAGCCTGCGCGTCCAGAGCCTGTGCTCCGCAACGGGAGAGGCCACAACAGTGAGAGGCCCGCGTAGCGCAAAAAAACCAAAACTTACGGTAAAGGGAATAATGAAGCTGTCCCACTATATGACACAACAAAAGATAGTAGTGACATCAAAATCAGGGCCTGTCCATCTCATTTGCAGTTATATACTCAGTGTTTAGCATAGCATTTGATCCCTCATCAGTATTCAATAAGAAGATGCGTGTTGAATGACTTAAGGATGAGTTAATGAATGAAAAAAGTTAATATGGTAGAAAATGTGTTTTATCCTTGTATTTTCGTGTGTTGACTTCTGTATTTCAAGACCCAGCGCTGTAACTGACACATAGAATATAAGCAGTAAAATTTGCTGAAAGAATGAATGAGTCCCCACAATTCTAAGAATAATTTTAAGACCAACACAGACCCCATATCTGCCAAGGTCTATGACAGAAGTATCCAGAGAAGAAAGCCTGATCTCAGCTAGTGGTAGAGCTGACAGAATTTATCTAGTTTTAATAATTTACAGCTCATCCCATTACATGTAGGCATAGTACCTACATGAGCCATACAATTAAATGTTGACTGAAAAAAAATGCACAGCCTAAAAGTTGAGAATTATGTTTTATTTGGAGGACATACTGAGGACTTAAGTCAGGAGACAGCCTCTCAGATAGCTCTGAGGGACTGTTCTGAAGAGGTAAGGGAGGGCACAGGATATTTAGGGGTTTTTGCCAAAAAAAAAAAAAAACCCGGTAGTTGGAACATCAACATCTAGCTCCCCCAAGGTAGACTGCAGTGTGTTACCCTTCCCTCGGCCTACCCTGGGGCACCCTGAAGGGCCTACGGGTCTGAGTGTGGCCCAGCAAGCCCAGGGGAGCCGGCGGGTCCTCAGAGTTCTTGTCCTGAAACTGGTGCTGACGCGACGGGGCCACGAGTCTCTAGACACTTACTGCTGTTAAACGAATGCAGAACTGCGACTAAGGCCTCAGGGAACCTGCTTCACGCCTACCCTTCTGGATGCCAAATCAAGACCTTACGGTGAGGTTAGGGCCCCCGTTGAGATTCCCCTTAGCTCTAGAGCAGGGCAGGAAGAGCTGCCACCCAGGACCTGGAAGCACCCTCTTTCTTTCGAGAAAACTCTTTTTTTTCTCAGAGCCATGCCTGCAGGGTCTAGAAACACGGCAACAACAGTGTTTTTCAGGTTTTTTCCGGCTGCAAGAATGGAGCTTTCAAAATGGGAAAACCAGGCTTTTCGCTATAGACGCCATGTGTAGATTGACACGCAGCCTAAATACGTGTGTTTTCTAACAAGTAAAAGAGACACAAGCTACCCACTGTGCCCTAAACTGAATCAACTTTTTAAAGCAGGGTGTTCTGCGACTAGCGAACGGCCTCAATGAAGGAATGCCTTCGGTCGGCCGAGGGGCCAGTGTATCTTCCAGTATCCGGCAGTGTTACACGAAGAACTGTTCTTTAGTTGAAGTTGCAGTGCAAGCTGAATTTCCCCTTGAGGTATGGTGACCTCATGTATGAGGTCCGGGGAAGAATTGCCTTCCTCCCCTTTGAAGTCCCAAACCACTACACCCAACATGTTTGTCTTTAGTTGAAAGTGGTATTTAAGGTGAGGATTTCAGCCATTTGGGAGATTTACTGAGTTCTCCTGGGTCTCTTCCATGTATACATATTATTAAATTTTGTTTGATTTTCTCCTGTTAATCTTAATCTGTCTCATGTCAATTTAATTCCTAGACTAACCAGAAAAATCTAGAAGGGTACAGGAAACTTTCTTCCTGCCCAACAGGCATTATAGTGCAGGGCACATTACCTGCCTTTGAAAGCATCTGAACTTCTACACATTGAGAACCCTCTCCTTTCCATGCCCCTTTACCATAGGCATAAAGATTTCTGTGCACATCGAGGCTGAGAAGAACTCCTGAGTCCATCATTGTTTCTCCAGGCAGTCATGAAGACTGTCAGAGAGGAAGAACTTTTCCTCTGCCCTTCTGTAGGCAAATGGAGTAGGGGGTCCCCAAAGAAAAAGAATCAAATATAACTTTTTGACATAAGAGAATCCATTTTAAGCCTAAATCATTTGTGATCTCAGCCTGGTCATGATGCTTGCTCTTGAACGGGTCTCAGTAATTAATGATCTTGTGAAATAAAATTGTCCCTTACCATCTGGTTCTATAAGAATGAAGTCACTAGCCACTGTAGTCTCTGACCTTGACAAAAAAGTTATCACTTGATCTAAAAGAGAACTGGAAATTTTTCTTTGAGCCAAATTTGAGGATTATAACCTGGGAAGAGCATCTCAGAAAACTCTGAAAACTGTTCTGCCCATTAGAAACCCAGGGAGGTGTATAAGTTTTTTTGGAGACAGAGGGCTGTACATCAAATGACATGTTATTGAACGTTTACATAATTCAGATCTAAGTGCCATCCTGCTGGTCATGTAACCCCTTACAAGGTCAAGAAGAAATGTTATCTCTTAAGGAGGGAGTTGTCTTGTTGATGTTAGGAGAATGTTGCTCTTTATGGTTGAGCAAGTGTCCCCGCCTATGGGGGAGGTTTGGTCAATGTATAATGCAGATGCACAATGCACAGTGTGGGGAGAGAGGAGACCAAAGGGCAGAGAAGAGTTTATGTTTAAATTTCTCTTGTCTTGCCATAAAATATAAATTTTGTTTCACAACCTTCAACACACCCTGAATGGAATTCAGGACAGAGATCAGGAATGAGGCAGTCTATGCTCTGGGAAAACCCGGCAGAACAGGCCTTCAGATAGTTAGATATTTTCAGAAGATTTTATGAGCCCAGTTTCTTTTATCTTCTCATATCTAGAAAAGCACTAAAATCATTAATGGAGACATCTGCTCCTTGTGACTAGCAGCCACCATTTCGTGACTAGCAGCAAATTTCTGCCAAAATGTGTCCCTGATTCCATGTGTCCCCCTTCACCAAAATCACATACATGCTGACCTTCCCCCTAACTCTTTCGAGCAGTTCCTCAGAGCTATCTGAGAGGCTGTTTCCTTGGCTATAGTCCTCATTTTGCCCCAAATAAAACTTAACTCACGACTCTCAGTTTGTGCTTTTTTTTTTTCAGTTGACAGTTTAAAACTTTCCCAATTTGTCTGTTCAAGGAGCCACCGTTTTGGGAAAATCCCTGGTGTTCTCCTTACTTGCTGCAAGTAATAAAGCCTTCCTTCTCCTGCCCTTTGGCTTGGTTGTGTCTTTTGGCTCAACAAAAGAAGTGTTTCAGGTAACACTTTTAGCTGGTCTAAGAATTAAATTGACGTGAGACTGATTAACAGGAGAAAATAAAACAAAAGTTTAATAATATGTATATCTAGGAGTCATTTTTGGCCTAAGCCATTTTGCAATGTAAGCCTGGCCAGGATGCTTGCCGTTGAAAGGGTCTCAGTAATTAATGACCTTAAGGGAACAAAATAATGCAGAATCAAAGGACTGTTTTCAGGTAAAAGAAGTAACAATAACAAAGATAATTGTAAAGACTCCCAGTTCTCTTTCAATGGTAAAGATTAGCCTGATCAACTGGGAACATAAGGAATGATGATATTGACCTTTTCTGACCCTCATGACTTCAGTCCACTAAAGCTTGGACTCTGTGGACCACCCAAACCCCTTCATGAATATGCATATACCCTTAGCTTAAAAATTCCCCAATTTTGCTGTTCAGGAAGACACTGCTTTGGGAAAGACCCCCGGTGTTCTCTTTACTTGCTGCAAGTAACAAATCCTTTCTTCTCCCAATCTTTGTTTTTGTTGTGCCTTTCAGCTTGACACCCACCAAGAGGCAAACCCAGGTTTTTGGGTAACATTAGCTCTTTGGCTGGCAATGAAAATGACATAAGGCAGATTAACAAGAGACAATTAAATTATTATGTGCACATGGGGAATTCACATAAGTATGAAGAATTCCAAAGACAGCAAGACAAGGTGACATATATATATTCTTGACTAAAGAGAAGTGAAACTGAGCAGGACCCTGTGGGGCTCCTGGGCACTAAAGTCTTTCTGTGTCCCCCATTTCTTGTTTGCAGGGACTAGGCTTCAGCCTCCACAACCTTCCCTGAATTCCAAAGGGTAGGGTCAAATAGTTGCTAATCAGGGAAGGGAGGGGCTGCAGAGACAAGGGAGGAACTGTCAAGAAACAATAGTGCAGCTTTGGGACAAGATCCTGGTTCTGCCTCAAGGGAAACATAGAACAATAACTGAGCTCTTCTACAGAACTAAAACCCCCAACAAATGGAAGATGTTAACTACTTGATGAAGCATCCTTCATTCTAGAGAGAAGGTCACAGTTTGATAACCTTGAGAAGCATAGAAGCTCATCAGGAGACCACTTGAGGCCAGATTAAAGGATTGCAGGCCCTGAACACACCATAATCCTTATCAGCAACCCTGACTTTGAACCATTGCTATAAAACTCCTCACCAAATCCCCCCAGGTTGGGACACACAGTTTTGAGGGCATTAGCCTGCTGTGTCCCCCTTTGCCTGGCAACACAATAAACCTATTCTTTTCTACTTCACCCAAACTCTGCCCCCGAATTCGATTCCATACCAGTGCACAGAAGCCAAATTTCGGCATCAGAAGGAGGTATGGGTCTGAAATTTCAAGGGGAAGTAAGGTAATTCACAGGAAGTTAAAAAGAGTCAATGTTTGGTAAACAAATGTTTGCTGATCCATCCAAAGACAATGAGACACAGAGAGAATTTTTTTTTTTGTGGTACGCGTGCCTCTCACTGTTGTGGCCTCTCCCCTTGTGGAGCACAGGCTCCGGACGCACAGGCCCAGCAGCCATGGCTCATGGGCCCAGCCGCTCCGCGGCACGTGGGATCTTCCTGGACCGGGGCACGAACCCATGTCCCCAGCATCGGCAGGCGGGCTCTCAACCACTGTGCCACCAGGGAAGCCCCACAGAGAGGATTTTGATCAAATGGGCTTTTCAATGTTCCTCCTGTTCTACCACACCTAATATTATACTACATTTATCTCTAGTGATAGCTTCTTCCTGGGACAGGCCTCCTGTCTTAAATTATTTTAGGCAGTAAGGGGGAAGTTCAAAGGCTCTTCCTGAGTCTTTTGGGCCTGATTGTTTTCAGCTCAAAATAATCCACATGCCATAGTGGCACATCTTGTGGTGGCCTGCACTTAGACCCATTGGCTCCCACGTGCAAATGAGAACCATGCAATGACTCAGGGAGAGCCCTGAGCACATTATTCAGATAGACACCAACATGATGCAATTTTTCTTTGGTGTGTTCAGTGAGAGAAAGCAATCCAAGAGGCACTGCCCTTTTACTTTGGGGGAGGTTGAAAGTCCCTTCTTGGAAAGGAAAAAGAAGTACTTTTAGAGCATTGAGAAAACCTAAAACCTGTGAGTCAATTTTTTTTAAGTGCAGAGTTAATTTTACCCAAATGTGTTTTCTTAAAAATTGCAACCAGGGCTTCCCTGGTGGCGCAGTGGTTGAGAGTCCGCCTGCCGATGCAGGGGACACGGGTTCGTGCCCCGATCCCGGAAGATCCCACATGCCGCGGAGCGGCTGGGCCCGCGAGCCATGGCCGCGGAGCCTGTGTGTCCGGAGCCTGTGCTCCGCAACGGGAGAGGCCACAGCAGTGAGAGGCCCGCGTACAGCAAAAAAAAAAAAAAAAAAAAAAAAAAAAAAAAAAATTGCAGCCAGTCCAGATCAGTCTCTTCGAGGGGTGTACCAGCTGTGATATTTGCTGACTTTACACTGTTCTGAAGTTGAGGACACCTGCCCTCTACTCAGTTAATGTTTATTTTTATTAACTTTCAAAACTGTTTTAAGTAGGAGATCTTTTACTGGAGCCTGAGGATTGATAACGTTAACCCCTGTGACACTGCTCTGTTACCTCACATCAACCAAAGAATTGTGCAGGAGCTGATCACATACCCTGTGATTCCCCTCCCTCACCTGGTATTTAAAAATGCTTTCATGAAACCCATCAGGAAAGGGGGTTCAGGTGTTTTGAGCACTAGCTGACCTGAACTCCCTGCCTGGCACCTGCAATAAACGCTGCACTTTCCTTCGCCATAACCTGGTGTCAGTAGATTTGCTTTACTGCACGTGGGAGAGCAGACCCACGTTTTTGTCATCAGCATATTTAAATATATTATTATATATTGTAGGCAATGGAGATATTTTACTTCTTTCCTATTGTGCTGTTTTATTTTTTAACTGAGTTAACCATGAAAGTCAATTTTTGTTGATAGAGGAGAAAAGGTACAAATTCATGAGCTATAGTTAAAAATTTAAAGCTTTTAAAATGCTTGTTATTTATAATGAGATTTATATAATAGAGAATTAGGAAATAATTCTGTATTTAAATGGTTCGATTGTGATTGTGGAACATGAAATTGGTAGTCCACAGGACATATACTAAATTTTCACCCTTAGTGATACTGTATTTGTACTGTCCATGTCAAGCTAAAATGTTGTTTTTCAACAATCTTTAGCAAACATATCTTAGTTTTATTATTCAGAGGGAATATAGGAGCTCAATTTGATATAGGGAACTTGAGCATTCCATCAACATGAATTTGAAGAATACACTAAGAATATCTTCTACATTACATTGGAGTAGTGAATTCCTGGTAATTATTTAGGGAATTCTTTTGAAAACTATAGTCACCAGGGGCCAATAATTGAATTCTATTGAAATATAGAGATAGATATTAATAAGAATGGAAAATCATATTTTCATTTTATATTGCCCATATCTTCATTTTATTTGTAGGTTTTGAAAGTTTGCAAGAGAAAGATATCAGAATTTATACTTCATTCAGCAGAATCCCTTGGACCAAATGATCACACACTCAGAATACATAAGTGGAGACATTACTGACTGTGGCCCAGGAGACAAGGACAAGACCTAGAAAAGACACAGTAAATAATGGAGGGAAAGAAAGATTGGAATAGACAGGCATTTCTCTTAATGAAAAATGTTAACAGTAGAATCCTTGAGGGAGAATCTTTGAAAACATTGGATTTCTATAACAATAAAAAATTGAGTCCCAAAGTACAATGAGAAATAACAATAATGAATAAATAGGATAAAGAAATTATATGTTAACTGACATACATTCCAGGCGATTATCAGACTCCTGCAGAAACCCGGGCTTTCTGGCCTTTAATTCCCCTTGGGCAGAACCGCAGCGCCCCTGTCCCCAGCCCTCAGCCATCACCTCCAGGACTACAGAGGCAGAGTCCTGGCCCTCAAGTCAGGCTGCCTCACTGACTTGAATGCCCATGGAAAAGGGAACATTGATCCTGACCTGAGACACAGCCCTCAGATGTTTGTAAGCTGGAAAGTCTGCATCAGACTTCCTCCTTGCATCTCTCTAGGGTGAACTAGGGAAAACAAAACGTCCCAAAACCCTTTCCCACAGAAGAAGTCTGGGAAAAAACACATGACGATCTTGGCCTTGGTGCCAGGTGAGGCTGATATAACTAGAGCACACCTTCTCCTGGGTTTGGTACCAGAATCCAGGGCCCTGGTGGGAGGACCTGGGCTCTGCCCTGGGTTCCATGGACACAGACAAGCAAGTGTGATCTCAGCAACCTTCAAGGACCCAGATGTGAGAAAGAGGCAATGAAGACACGATGGCTGCTTCAGGGTGGCTTGGTGTCAGCCTAGAACAGCTGGACTTCATAAGGAATAACACACTGTGGAGGGAAATAATAAAGAATTTATAATAGGAACAGAAAATAGTTTTATTTGAGCCAAGCTGAGGGCTATAATCTGGGAGGCAGCCCCTCAAAAGGCTCTAAGGAGCTTCTCCACTGAAGCATGGTAGTCTTGTACTTTATCAGAACAAAGAACATACATCCAACATGACAGGGGTCTATTCCTTGAAGATTTCAAAAGAGACAGATTGAGGACATGTCTAGTGAGACAGTGGGATCCTGGCACGTGGGAAAGGAGCCTCGTCTTCGAGAGGGTGTGAACATGGGCATCGTAAGAAGGGAGTCACTTATCCTTCTTTTTGAATCAGGCATTTCTTTTCCTTAATGGTTAAAGCAGATGTGCTCTGTGTGCTTGACAGGCTCTTTCAGTTCACACAAAGTTTACACTGAACCATGTATAAGCCTAAATGACTTCCCCATACCTCATTACGTGAAAAATTTCTCCCTCAACACTATAATTTGGGGCTTGACTGATCTTGGCGATAAACCAGACACATAATACCCTCAGCTATCTAGGCCTCTCCACCTGCTGATCCTGCTGTATCCTCCCCCCAGGGCACAGCAACACAAGAGGGTGTCAGGTGAGGGGTTTGGGACTCAGAGAACTGACTCCCGAAAGTGTTTCTGTTTTCCAAGATAAATAACAATACAGTTTGGATTCTAAAAATCATCCAAATAAGTGAAAAAAAAAAAGCTAGACCAACAGTGAATCACAGCGTTTTTCATAAGATAAATGAATGTTATATAATGAAAGAGTAAATAGAGCCCAGAGACTTTACTATGTAAAATTAAAATGGAGTTCAGTAGTGTTTAAAACACATGCAAAGGTCACATTTATGAGCTGCAAGTCCAGCTGTATTCCACAAGAATTTAGGCAAATGCATGAAAGATGAGTTATGAGTAAACACTATCCCCAAACTGTGGGTGTGGGGAAACTCATCCTAGCACTTTGTGCAGAACTAATACATTGCAACCATATCTGGTTTCAAAACTGATATTTTCTGCAACTAAAAAGGCAGAAATAAGCTAAATAAGCTACCTATCCCCCCTTTGTCCTTCAGTTATTAATTAAGACTCCTATTTCTTCCTCTCTTATCTATTTTTTAAATTCCAATTTCAAATGCCAAAATATTCAGCTATTATATATGATATTGTTCTCTTAATTTAGTCTCTACACAGCCTGAAATTTCTTTTTAATTTCCCTATTATATAATTAGTTTTATATTTATCAATTATGTGATATTTCCAGCAGGTACTGAGCTTTTATGCTCCAAATGTATGCCCTTCCATACTTTAATGCACATAAATATACTTTATACTTTTACATCAATTTAAAAGGTAATCTATTGAGCGCAAATTCTGTCTTCAGCATTTTGTTGGGGTCAGCAGTGGGGAGAGAAAATGTAGAAGAAGGAAAAGACATGGCTTATTGTTCTCAAAAGAAGTTACAGAGAAACCTCTGACTTCCTTATCAAAAGGAGGCCCATTTCTTTTTCAATGTCTTTTCTTTTTTTTTTAATTTATTATTTATTTATTTATTTATTTATGGCTGCATTGGGTTTTCGTTGCTGCGCGTGGGCTTTCTCTAGTTGCGGCAAGCAGGGGATTCTGTTCGTTGCGGTGTGAGGGCTTCTCATTGTGGTGGCTCCTCTTGTTGCGCAGCACGGGCTCTAGGCTCATGGGCTTCAGTAGTTGCAACATGCGGGCTCAGTAGTTGTGGCTCGCGGACTTAGTTGCTCCACGACATGTGGGATCTTCCTGGACCAGGGCTTGAACCCGTGTCCCCTGCACTGGCAGGCGGATTCTTAACCACTGTGCCACCAGGGAGACCCTCAATGTCTTTTCTATTGACTTCAAATCTATCGGGCTTTAAAATTATTTGTGTGTGTGTGTGCTCATATTCTGACTGTCTCTCACAGCAGATTGTGAGTTCTGTGAAAGTGAGGCAGGGGATAGATGGGCCCCAGGGTAAGCAGCAGGAGTTCATTCCCTCTGGACAGAAACTCCAAAATATCAATAACAGGGCAATCGAGAAAGGAGGCTGTGCCCTGCCCAGATAAGAGATAAAAGACTAGATGTTCCTCATTCTCGTAGTCAAGGAGACCTTCCCAGCGACACATGTGCAGAAGGGTTCCTTGGAGGTCAAAAAGGGAGAGGGCACCACCCCATAGTAAGTGATGTCAACTACCCATAGGCCTCTTCGCTAGCATCCATCTTGGCTAAGAGATGCA
This sequence comes from Mesoplodon mirus, assembly GCF_964341445.2. NCBI lineage: Eukaryota > Metazoa > Chordata > Mammalia > Artiodactyla > Ziphiidae > Mesoplodon > Mesoplodon mirus. The sequence goes on along the minus strand of NC_138983.1, from coordinate 92,048,572 downwards.
CATGAACACGGGAGGACCCTGAGGTATACCAAATATGGACTCAGAACCAGGCAAAGCAAGATGATTGGTCAAAGGAAACCTGGAAGAAATTCCCCATAAAAGTGATTCAAACTACCCTGCGAGCGCAACTCTCTCTCTGAGCCCGCCCATGTGTCTATCCACATGTATTCTTTGTCCTCCTAATAAACACTTTACTTGTTTCACTACTTTCCATCTCTGTGGAAATTCATTTCTACACAGCAGACAGGCCAGGACCTTGTCACTGGCCACTAGTCCCTGGTGGTCTAGTGGCTAGGATTTAGTGCTTTCACTGCCCCGGCCTGACTTCAATCTCTGGCCAGGAACCCAAATCCTGCTTCAAGCAGCTGCAGGCTGAGGCCACCTGAGATGAAAACAGGGGCAATGTTTATCTTGTTTAAGGTCATGTCTTGTTAAAAAACAAAATTCAACTGAGTAAATTTGAAAATCTGATTGGCCTTATTTGATGCTTTATGAATTGGGCAGCATCTCATCTAGTAAATAGAAGAGCACTTTGAGAAGTTACACAGAGTGGAAGGTTTTTATAGAAAGGAGGGTGGGCAAGAAAGTCATTAGCAAAAGAAAAAAAGGTTATTTGGGACCAGTACTATCTTCTCTTTGTAGGGAAGGGAAGCCTTGAGTTTTATCTTGCAGATTGCCTCTTCTTCTTGGGTTGGGGGAGATGGAGAGGGCCCCTGTGATAGATTACCACATTGGTGCTGACCAGAAGATTCCAGATTTCAGAATTAAGATAACATTTCTGGTGAAGGTCGAAATTGCAAGTAGGTTAGGTATTAAATATATGCGTGGTATCGTGGGCTTCAGCACAAATGAAACCATTTTGTGTCAGTGGTTTTCCTCCTTAATAGTCCCTAATGCAGAACTAGCAGAAACACAACAAAGATTTGTGAAAAAGTAAATGAGTGCCTAACTCAGTTGGTCAACTGGTGTAAAGAATGTGGTATAAGAATAAAAAGATCTAGAGAGCAGATGAAAGAAGCTTTTGTTTATATTTTTAAAAGGAATGTCTTCTGTGTTTTCAAATTACTGCAAATCTAATCAGCAATGTTGATGTGACTATTAAAAATGATGCTTTTTGAAAGGTTAGAGAAAGGAAAAACAAGAAAAAAATAAGGATGTTTGGCATTCTGGATGTTGGCTAAATGGCAATTTAATCACTAAGAACATATTTTATTCTATTGTCATGATATAGATGTAATATATGTAAACATATATTATTTATATGTCATACATAATATATATTTCCTTTTAATCACCCCTACTGGGGTACAATTTACATACAACTGATAGCACTCATGTTAAGTGTACAGCACAGTTAGATAAATTTTGACAAGTATATACAGTTGTGTAATCACTACCACAATCATGATACAGAAAATTTCCATTACCCAGAAAGTTTCCTTAGGCTCCTTTGTGGTCAATCCTCACCTTCCTACAAAAGTGATATGATTTGCTTTCAGTGACTATAGTTTTCCCATTCTCAAATTTACATAAATAGAATCTAACAGTGTATATTTGGTTCCTGTTTTCTTTCACTCAGCATGTTTTGAGATTCATCCATGTATGTATATTAATATTTCATTCCCCTTTATTGCTGATGTGAATTACTCATTCACTTGATGATGAACATTTGAGCTGTTTACAGTTTGCAGCCTTAACCTTTATGAAACCATCGGGATTTCCATTAGAATTCTTTAATTTCTTACCCAATTCAATGGTATGATTTGAAAGTTATCAGAAACCTGCACTTGTCAGAAAGTCTTTAGTATGAATCTTCCTGAAGATGAAGCATTTTTGCAAAAGCATCTATGAATGATAAAAAGACTTAAAAAGACACAGTTAAAGAGCTGGTTAAAATGCAATTGACAAAAAAATTTTTGTTTACTTCTGTAACATACAAATTTGACATATTCAAATTTTAGAAATTTTATTTAATTTCATATAACATAAGAATATCTATATTAATGATATTTAGTATAATCTAAATGTATAACCTAAGAAGGTTGGAGATACATTTATCCCTAATCAATTGACAGTGCCTCCCATAACATACCAAATAATCCTAATTAGTTTAATATCTCTCTTTGAGATGACTTAGGGGTCCTCTGAAACATCCCAAAGCTATCTAGAGGTCAAAATATCTTTAATTAGGATTCTATCCTTGAGAAATTTATCCAAAATGTTAAAAAGTTTCAAGACACTTGGTCAAATAGGATTACAGATCACTGTGAAACAATGCTTATCCATTTAACTAAAGTTACAATGAAAGATTTTAAAAGCAAGTACAGAAAGTTATAACAGATTATTTAAAAGGTAAAGAAAATTTACCATCTGTAATCAAAAGCAAATCAATATTCCAAGAAAACTTTTTTCTCTTAACAGAGAGAGAAAAAAAATTTAAGTTTTTGTACCACTTTACTTTTAATCTTAAAATTCATTTACTCAATTAAATTCATTCTAATCTTAGTGAGTCCTGACAACACATAGAATTTCTTTCTAAAGATTACTTTTTCCCCAGAAATCTACAACTTTCTATATTCATATTAACTTGCCCTTTATTTTATTTCCTATTTAGAAATAACCAACTTTAAGAGAAAATTACTTCCTTTTTCTTTAACAAAATAAATTCCTATTCTTCATACCTTCTTTTAATGAAAACACACATCCTATTACCCTGTATACTAAAATGTTCTCCTTATTTCTAGTGGCTTTAATTACATATTTAATTAGAATTCTCAAGTCTTAAAAACCTAAATTCCTAGTGAAAATTAAGAAGTAAGCAATTATGAGCTGTTCTTTACATTAGCATTCTGTAGATTGGCAAATTTATAAATAAATGCTATTTATAATTTCTAAAAATATGTGCTTTCTTATGGAAAATGTCTCAGTGTGACACCAAACATATTTATTAATAGTCTTAAATATCTTTACTTTCTCTGTAAAAGGAAGCCAATGTTTAGTAATTAATATTTCAGTATATTATTTTATTTGAAAAAGACCTCGATATTCAATGAATTCTCATCATTTAGCTTAATTTAGTTAAACTCTAAAATTTCAAGTTACTAAAACGTCCAGAAAAGCTATTTTTAAGTAGGCATTCCTAAAACATAATTATTCCCAGAGTTCACCTAAAAACTCTTGTCTCATTTACCTCTATTTTATTCACTTGTTCTCAAAAATTATGTTTAGATTACCCAAGAAAACTTTATGAGACATTAGACCAAGTCAGCCATTATCCCAAATTTAATATTGAATATTTTTCAGATCACATGAATCTGAAATTCATTCAAGTTAGTTTCTTTTATATTTCTGAGAATTTCTGTAAGTGCTTGATTTCCTTTAAGTCAATTAAATAGAGCTCATTTACAAACTAACTTTGATAATACCATCCAAAGGAAAAGAGATATATTTATAATGTACACATGGACATACATACATTCCAGACAAACAGAGATCTCACAGTTTTCCTGCCTGAGTTTAAAAAGGACTCTTCTCCCTTTTTTTCCCCCCCTCAGTCTCAGGAATTGGCGATGGTATAGACAAGAGTGAGTGAGAGTACATTAGAGCCCAGGGTAGAACATTTATATTTCAAAGGCACAGGGGGAAAAATGTAAGTTCCTCCTAGTAAGATTTGTTTCCTTCTGGTCAGAATAGTGAAGAGATACTTTTAACAAGCCAGCTTTTTCATTCGCAAAAACAAGTTTTAGAATGTCAAAAAGTGCCCCATCTGGGTCATTATTCTCCAGAGCCTAAAGAATACTGTGACCACATGATTTTAGAAAAATATCACCTTCTCCTTTTCATGGGTACGAGCCCATGAAACTAAGAGCTAAGAATTTCCCGATTCTGCAAAATACACCGTAGGGAATATAAGATGAAACAGAGCTCTGATTACCCATTCTCAGTTGTTTATGGCTGGTAATCTTAAAATCTCAAACAAACAAACAAATGTAGTCTCTCAGGGTTTCAAACTCCTCAGCCCAAAAGGGAAAATCCCAACAAATGGTTAGCCACTGACAGACCCAAATGGCTAAGAGAATGAATACCCTGGTATTATCACACACAAGTTCCACTACTTACTAGAGAAATCTCAACCAGCAAAGCATGTGTCTTTTTCCCTTTACCAGAGAAATCAAAAGTGCCATGGGCCAATGATGCCTGGTCAGTGGCAAGTGTTCAGGGCCATCTCTGAGACAAAGGTGCTCAAGCAGCTGCTGAGTAGTATCCATGAGCTGCCACTGGTCAGGGGCCAGTGTGCTATGGTTGAGATGCCCACTAGGGATGGTGGCCCCTTCATGGTTGCCTAAATTATTGCCAAACCAAACACAGATTCACTCACCCAATGCAGAGCAAAGCCAATCTACTGATACCAGTTGTGGTGAAGGAAAGTACAGTGTTTATTTGCAGGATGTGAAGCAAGGATAACAAGCAGCTAATGCTCAAAAGACCCAAACTCCCTGAAGACTTTTGGGCAAGTGTTTCTAAAGACAACATTAGGAGTGAGGGTCTCAGGGTGAATTATCAGTTCATGGACATTCTTTTGATTAGTTGGTGGAGAGGTGACAGGGTGATATTTTGGGAACCTTAATCATCAGCCTTCTTGTTCCAACCAGTCTGGGACCTACATGCTTGTGATCAGCATGTAGTCAAATCCTCCATCAGGTGGAGAGCCTTAGTGTCTACAAAAAACTCTCAAGTGTCGTGGTCCATACGTGGGTTGGAAAAGAATTTCCAGACACAAGGCAGAATGTAAAGAAGATAGACTTTATTAGAGGAAAGTGTCTCTGCCAGAACAGCAGGCTGACTTCCTAGTAGTCTGGGGGAGTGGACGCCAAACATGTGCTATTGATCAGTTTTTATAGCCAGAAAACAAAGGAATGCTCCAAGGTGAAAATTTCGTTTACTAATTGGTCGAGGCACATATACTTTCCTTCTATAGGGTGGCAGTGGGACAGGGAAGATGCCTTTTCTTATTTGGGACAGGTCTCATGGCCCAGCTGGGCTCAGGAATTTCATAACCATCACAACATGGTGGGGAGGGCAATTAAGGGTCTGATAAGGGGTGTAACGCTGACACTTTTTCAGAGAGGGTTGTCCTTTGTCCTTGAAGCACCATTGTCCTTGGAGCACCACATCAAGGATATGTGTCAGACTGTTATCTATATCCCTTGAGGAGAAAGGGATATAGACAACACTGTTTTTCAATCTATTGTTACTTTTCTTGCTTGACTGCTTTTCCTTTGTTTCTGAATTTTGTCAGTTCTGTAATCATTAACTGCTCTCTGGAAATCAAGGGAGGCCTAGGAGACTAAAGCTTTGTTCTACAAACAAGAAGCAGGGAACACTGGGAGTCTGTCACTGGGAAGGCCCCACAGGATCCTACTCAGTTTCACAATCATGAATAAAGTTGTTTCTATGAACGTTCATGTACAAATTTTGTGTGGACATATTTTTCTAATTTAAATTCCTAGGGGGTGAAATTAGGGGGTTGTATTAATGCCGAACTGTTTTCCAAAGTAGTACATCATTTCACATTTTCTTCAGGAATGTATGAGACTTCTGGTTGTTCTCCATCCTTACTAACATTTGATGCTATCAATCTTTTTAATTTTAGTCATTCTAGTAGATGTGAAGTTATTTGCATTGTGGTTTTAATTTTTCTTTGATGACTGATAATGCTGAACATTTTAAAATGTTGCTTATTTACCATTCCTGTATCTTCTTTGGTTAAGTGTCTTATTAAATTTTTTGCCCAATTTAAATTAAATTGTTTGTCCACTAAGTAGTGTTTTAGTAAAAGCTGGAGAAGAAGCAAGTTTGGCTGGATTACAGAAAACAAGGGGGAGAGTGGTAGGAATGAGGCCAAGAGAGACATGGGAGAAGGGGAGAACAGATCAAAAAGGACTCTGAGGCCTTGGTGAGAACTTTGGATTTATTGTAATTAAATTGAATTCACTGGATGATTTTGAGTATAGAGTGGCACAATCAGGCTTAAATTTTAAGGGACCACTTTGGCAGCTCTGTGAACGGGCCGGAGAAATGGGAGTAAACACAGGATAGACCAGGAGGTTATTGCAGCAGTCAGAAAGAGAGAAACTGGTTAGTTGCAGTTCTGAATGACCTTTCCCCTCACTCTTGTTCCTGACATTCCAAACTGCATAATTTCAGATGTGGAAGACTGAGAAATTTCCTGGATTTTCTCAACAGAATAGTGACTTACTCAAGGCCTTTAAGTGGAACACACTCTACTGAGGGTTGAGAGAAAGCTGACAATAGTGGCTTGCTTAGCTTAACTCAGTGGTTATGGTTGTTCGTTGTGGTTGCAATATTATGGTTGTGTGACTCTTTGGTTAGTATTCACTTTCTCCATCTTGGAATATACGTTTGATGAGGATGGAAAAATTATCTCTGTTTTTAACTCACCACTGTAGCCTCAGTTTGAGCACAGTGTCTGCCAATTAGCATTTAGTCAATGGGTTTTTTTGTAGGGGAGTGAATGTGTGTATGTGTGTGAGAGAGAGAGAAGAGGGGCAGAAACAGAGAGGGGAAGAGACAGACATAGGGACAGGGGAACAAGTCCATATTGCAAAAGAACAGGACAATATTTTCTGTGAGTAGAATGCTCAGAGCCTGTGTACTGTGTTCTTTTCTACTTTCTCAGGTTAGATTTATCACTTCATAAATTTTCTTTATCTTATCCAAAATGAATCTACATTTTTTTCCTTATAAGTATAAAGAAAAAGATTTTTTTGGGGGGGGGAATTTTTAATGTCTCACTACAATTCAAGTACCATACATGTCTCTTTCTATTATTTGTATATCTTGAAAATATACCAGCATTATTGTCTAACACAAAGGAGGCACTAAATAAAATTTTTTCTTTGAAACATTGGTACTATAAATTATAAGAGACAGGAGCCATGTTTTCACAGCTCTGTTTCTTGAGCACCCAGCCCAATGGTATTGTGGAGATGGAATAACAATCACCATGAGCACAGGTCAGTGCTGACAAAGGGACTTGCTTTCTCTCTAAACCATTTGACTTTGTTGGTGCCCAGGGCAGGATGCTCCAAAATATGCCTCAGTGGAATATTACTTTGAATTAAAGTTACTGAAGAAATGACTGATGCAAGAGAGACACACTGACCTTCCTATCTGTCTCCATGAAAGCAGGAAATTAATATCTCATGTGAATGGTGCCCTTCCTGTACCAGGAGGTAGAAAGACATCATTAGCACCAGAGATAGGGAATGCAGGGTCAAGAAGGCTGTATAAACCTTGTTACTTCTTTAACTCAAGAAGGTTGGCAGGGACATTTCTTCCTCCTCAACAGCTGACAAGACAACCAGGAGGCTGGCTAAACCCTGCTTCCCACCACAAGACTGCTGCAGCTGAGAGATCCTAGGACACATGACAAAGGCCAGCAGAAGGTAAAGTTTCTTCTCTCCTCAACTTCCCAGGCCTGTAAGGTCTGGTGGGAGGGAAAGTGCTTAAGAGTCTCCTTTTCTCTATCTCTAAATTTAGATTAGCAGAAGAAAATACTTATGGAGCAAGATCCTTGTGACATAGAAAATCTGGTTTTTGGAAATGAGTAATCTCATCTCAGTTTTTCTTAATCCTTTCCTCCCAGAGACAGTCACTGTTTTTCTTTGTCTCTGTCTCCTGAGTCATGTTTCATAAGAAGAAAGAACCATAGGGCAGAATACAGGCATAGGCCCTATAAGCCTGCTGTTTGAGACAGCCTCACAGACTGGTGAGTTACCAGTTCTCTCTAGTCCAGTGCCTATTAAGACAAACTTTGCTGTCAGTCCTCTATATAAAAACTGGATGAGATTTTTCCTTCTGTATTTTTCTGTGTCCTGAGAGTTTGGCTTTTTGTCCAGTGAGAATATTCTCTCTGGTCTCCACCATCTGGATGGTGTATTTACTGGGGTGCATCTGGTAACCAGTTGAATTGACTGGGGTTCTGAGACACAAAGTCATAAACAGCACACTCTAGTCTTGTTGTGCCAGCTGTCAGAGGAGTTTGTCCTAAGGGGACCCAGTCCATAAGGGGCCTTTGTTGTTTCAACCTTCATTGCCTTGTTAGTGTTGGAAAAGTCCCATTCCAGCAGCATATGCCTGATGTCACAGATTAGTAGGTTTGGGATCAGAGGTGCCTCAACTTCCCAGGAGAGACCAGGGACACAGTTTGCATTATACCACCCTTACTGCCTGTGCAATGAAGGCCTTTGCTTTCTTAGGTTATCCTTGGAAATGAATTTTCACATTATAGGGGCTATATCATCCGTGCCCTCTCCATCTGAAAGTATGCTTATTTCATCCATGGTAAGGATTTATTCTAAGCCTGAAAAGTTACCTCTGGGTCGTTCCATAAAAAGGCTTACTGATTTGAGTCACTATTTGAAATTAATGAAAGGTCTTACTCCTCAATGGCCAGATGATGGATCCTTTAAATTTGCTGTATTTAAAAGATTCCCTTTTTGAGAGCTCTCATCATAAACAGCTGTCATATTGGTATTTATGGAAGGATCAAATTGAAAGGAAAAATCATGTATAACAGCTAGCCTTAGGGAATCGTTATTAAGATGAAATAACAGAAATTAAAGATCCAACATGAATTCCCCTTTTTAAGAAAAATTTTAAAAATTGACCCATCTCCTCAGCAATTCCTTAGGCCCTCCTACAAATAATTAGGAAAAGATCAGTTGGAAGCCAATATTCAAGAGCTAATAGAAACAATTATCTTTGTCTTCCAAATCTCTACAAAACCAGAAATGCAACTTAGGAACAAGTCAAGGCCCATTTATCTTCACCAACCCTGAAACCTATTCCTCTCAAATTCTTGTAGATATTATAAAAGTTGAGGATAATTGGAGCAAAATTGTCCTGTACTTAAGAAGAAAAAGTTTTTAAAATAATAATTACCCTGAAACTTATGATAATAGAAAAATACACTCCAAAACTCACAGAAGAAAATTTACACTTTTTTCTCTGTCCCTTAAACTTATAAATCTTACCATGTCTTTGAAATGTAAACACAGCCACATTGCCTGAGACTGAGCCCAGATTATCTCAATTGTTAGAACCTGAAACTAAAATTTAAAGAAAAAAAAGGAAAGAGGTTTTTTTTTTAAACAAAAACCACCAGAAAAACCCTCTCTTGCTCAAACTCTAAATCACAGTCTCCTTAAAATTGTTTATCAAGGGCAAGTACACTTAAAGGGCAAGAAGACTTAAAAGTCTTCTCCGTAAATAATAAAAGACTGTAGCTATCTGAGTGAGTAAACTTAATTTATTCCAACAAGCAATATAAAAATTCTCAAAAATATAACAAAAACGAATACAAATATTTTTCAAATTCACATGATCTAGGATAATTTTTGGTAAGTAAAATCTAGTTCAGGTTTAATGGTTTAATTAATACAGACATATCTTAAGAGTTATCAGCATTAAGTATAATAGCTTTATGCTATGTAGTTTTACTAAAAGTCAAATAAGCCCATGTTATCTCTTTTACAAAATTTCTCAGAAAAAAAGTAATAATAATAATTTAAGATGATGGCTAACACTACTTTAACAACTTATGAAATTGTCATGAGTAATCTGAGTGATTGTTAAGAACAAATTAATTAAATAGACATGAGATAAGAATTCTTTTAGGTAAACTTTTTTTAGCAATAATTGTTTTTGCTATGTCAACTTAAATAGTTTTCTAAATGTCTTTGATAAATTGTACCCTTAGAGTTTTGCTAAGTTAAATTAAATGAATTGAATGTCTAGATCATTTCCAACTAAGACAAAATACTGAAATATTAATTGCTGAACGAGTCTAAGTTTACCTACTTTTGACCTCTTATTACACACTAAATATGTTTGGTTCTATTAGTAAACATGTCTTGTGCTTCATTAAAAGCTTGTACTATGAAGTAGAATATGTTTCTAGAAATTATGAAATGTATTTATAAGTTTGCCAAGCCACAAAATACTTACACAGTTCATAATTTTTAACTTTATCTTTACAAAAAAATTAAAGCTTCAAAGGATTAAGAATTGTCAATAATAGATGTGGTTAAAGCTACTAGGAATTATAAGGAAATTAGAATATATTTTGGGGTAAGAAAAAGTGTACGGTATGGAGATGTTTTTGTTAATGTAAAAACTTTGTTAAGTGAGTTTTGTCCTAAAGCTGGTAACTTCTAAATGGGAAAGAGAACAAGGGACAAATCAAAATGGACAGAGAAAGTTGTAAGAGGTTTGTTAAAGAGGAATCTTTAGAAAGGAATTTTATGTGTAGTCAGGTCTAAGATTGGAATGAATTTAATAAAGTGATTGAGTTTTAATATCCAAAGTAAGCTGGTAGAAAATTAAAATTTGTTTTTTCTCTCTTTTTGCAAAATTTTCTTAATTATTGGTCTGCTCTTAATGAGAAATTGTAAACAAAGACTTTTTTTTACATTTAATGTAATCTGTCTGGCAAAACAAATATTGTACATTTTGTCTTTATGAGTCTTTGATAATTTTGAAGAAAAACTGAGTGCTTTCAATATTAAAAGAGCTAAGTCTTTTTACACTATTTAACTATCTGTATTTACATGTGAATCTTTGTCACTTTGATTAAATTGATAACTAAATATTAATTCACAGTGACATATGATCATATTTGACAAAGTGTTTTAAAACATTTTTATTTTTGAAAAAGTAGATTTTCCCCCAAGTCAAATTCTAAATGAAGTCTTATTGACCTGGAAATAACGTTCAGGTTTTCCAGAGGCCCCTTGGAACACCTTAGAAGATTTGTTTTATCTTATTAGAAAAGAGAGCTATGAAACTCATTAGGCTTATTTGGTATGTTACTTACATGGGAAGCATTGCTAAATAAATGATCATAAACCCTAGGTTATATCATAAGGGTGAATGTTATTAATATAAATGTTCTCGAAAGTATATGAAATTCCTAAAATTGGATATGTCCTAGTATAATGTTATCAGTCATAATTCTAGTTATTATCTTAAATGTTTTGTGTCACAGAGATAAGTTTTCTTGTCAATTCCATTAGAATGAATCAAATTTTTAGTAATGGATATTTGTCTTTTATTACTTAGACAATGGTTTTACTCAGATGCTTTTACAAAAGCTTCCTGAAAATGTGTTTCATGTTCAGAGAAATTCATGGAAAAGGATCTAACAAGTATTCTAGAACACAAGTTTCTGATGAATTTCAAATCATTACACTGAACTGAGTAAGAATTTACAAAACCCTAATGGAGAAATTGATGGTTTCATAAAACTTCTAACAAAAGATCAAACAAAACAAGAATTAATTACATGGGACTAAGTAAACTGAAGAAGATGGTTATAATATTTTATGATTTTAAAAATAAATTTATTTATTTTATTTATTTTTGGCTGCATTGGGTCTTTGTTGCTGTGTGTGGGCTTTCTCTAGTTGCAGCGAATGGCAGCTACTCTTTGTTGTGGTGCATGGGCTTCTCATTGCAGTGGCTTCTCTTGTTGTAGAGCATGGGCTCTAGGTGCATGGGCTTCAGTAGTTGTGGCGTGTGGGCTTAGTTGCTCTGCGGCATGTGGGATCTTCCTGGACCAGGGCTTGAACCCATGTCCCCTGCACTGGCAGGCAGATTCTTAAACACTGTGCCACCAGGAAAGCCCCATTTTATGATTTTTTTTCATGGTACGCGGGCCTCTCACTGTTGTGGCCTCTCCCGTTGCGGAGCACAGGCTCCGGACGCGCAGGCGCAGCGGCCATGGCTCACAGGCTCATATCAATCAGTGTGATACACCACATCAATGAATTCAGTAAAGTCACAGAATACAAAATTAATACACAGAAATCTCTTTCGTTCCTATACACTAAAAACAAAAGATCAGAAAGAGAAATTATGGAAGGAATCCCATTTACCATCACATCAAAAAGAAAAAATACCTATGAATAAATCTACCTAAGGAGACAAAAGACCTGTACTCTGAAAACTCTAAGATGCTGATGAAAGAAATCGAAAGTGACACAAACAGATGGAGAGATAGACCATGTGCTTGGATTGGAAGAATCAATACTGTCAAAATGACTATACTACTTAAGGCAATCTACAGATTCAATGCAATCCCTATTAAATTACCAGTGGAATTTTTTTTTTAAGATTTTTTTCATGTGGACCATTTTTAAAGTCTTTATTGAATTTGTTACAATATTGCTTCTGTTTTATGTTTTTGTTTTTGTTTTTTTTTTGGTTGCATTGCATGTGGGATCCCAACTCCCTGACCAGGGATCGAACCTGCATCCTCCTCATTGGAAGGTGAAGTCCCAGCCACCGGACCACCAGGGAAGCCCCCACCAATGGCATTTTTCACAGAACTGGAACAGAAAAATTTAAAATTTGTATAGAAACACAAACCCCCAAATAGCCAAAGCATACTATGAAAGCAAAAATGGAGTTGGAGGAATCAGGCTCACTGTCTTCAGACTATATTACAAAGCTACAGTAATCAGTATGGTACTTGCACAAAAACAGAAATATAGATCAATGGAACAGAATAGAAAGCCCAGAAATAAACCCACACAACTATGGTCAATTAATCTATGACAAAGGAGGCAGGACTGTACAATGGAGAAAAGACAGTCTCTCCAATAAGTGGTACTGGGAAAACTGGACAGCTACATGTAAAAAAATGAAATTAGAACAATTTTCTAACACCACAGACAAAAATAAACTCAAAATGCATTAAAGACCTAAATGTAAGACTGGATATTATAAAACTCTTAGAGGAAAATCCAGGCAGAACACTCTTTCACAGCAGCAATATCTTTTTGGATCCACCTCCTAGAGGAAAGAAAACAAAAACTAAAATAAACAAATGGGACCTAATAAAACTTAAAAGCTTTTGCACAGCAAAGAAAACCATAAACAAAACAAAAAGACAACCTACAGAATGGGAGAAAATATTTGCAAATGATGAGACTGACAATGGAATAATCTCCAAAGTATACAAATAGCTCATGCAGCTCAATATCAAAAAAGCAAACAACCCAATCAAAAAATGGACAGAAGATCTAAACAGACATTTCTCCAAAGAAGACATACTGATGGGCAAAAAGCACATGAAAATCTGCTCAACATCGCTAATTATTAGAGAAATGCAAATCAAAACTACAATGAGGTATCACCTCACACCAGTCAGAGTAACCATCATCAAAACGTCTACAAACTGTAGACTACAAAAATGTTGGAGAGGGTGTGGAGAAAAGGAGTCCTCCTACACTGTTGGTGGGAATGTAAATTGGTTCAACCACTACGGAGAATATTATGGGATTCCTTAAAAAACTAAAAATAGAACTACCATATGATCCAGCAGTCCTACTCTTAGGCATGTATCTGGAGAAAATTATACTTCCAAAAGATACATGCACCCCAGTGTTCAGTGCAGCACTATTCACAATAACCAGGATATGAAAGCAATTTAAATGTCCATTGACAGATGAATGGATAAAGAAGATGTGGTACATATATACAATGGAATATTACTCAGCCATAAAAATGAATGAAATAATGCCATTTGCAGTAACATGAATTGACATAGAGATTATCATACTAAGTGAAGTCATTCAGAGAAAGACAAATATCATATGATATCACTTATCTGTGGAATCTGAAAAAATGATACAAATGAACTTAATTACAAAAGAGAAACAGACTCACAGACTTAAAAAACAAACTTATGGGGCCTCCCTGGTGGCGCAGTGGTTGAGAGTCCGCCTGCCGATGCAGGGGACGCGGGTTCGTGCCCCGGTCCGGGAAGATCCCACATGCCACGGAGCGGCTGGGCCCGTGAGCCATGGCCGCTGGGCCTGCGCGTCCGGAGCCTGTGCTCCGCAACGGGAGAGGCCACAACAGTGAGAGGCCCGCATACCGCGAAAAAAAAAAAAAAAAAAAAAACAAACTTATGGTTACTAAAGGGAAAAGGTATGGGGAGGGATAAATTAGGAGTTTGGATTCACATATACACACTACTATATATAAAATAGATAATCAACAAGACCCTACTGTATAGCAAAGGGAACTCTACTCAATATTCTGTAATAACCTATATGGCAAAAGAATCTGAAAAAGAATGGATATGTGTATATATATAACTGAATCATTTTGCTGTACACCTGAAACTAATTCAACATTGTAAATCAACTATACTTCAATATAAAATTTAAATTTAAATTTAAAAAAAAAGAGATTAAAAAAGAAGTGTCTTCCAATGCAAGGATCAGATCAAAGAACATGAATGGAATATTCCTACTGGGATGATTAGGAGGATAACACATCCTTGGTAGGTGCAGAGCCTGTTCACTTATCCTCTGACTTTCCTTGTTCCCTTTCTCTACTACATCCAATTAAGCAGATAAAAACTTTGAGAAAGCTGCCTCTTCCTTCACCAATGCCAAGCAGGACAAACTCAAAGAGTCATTTATCTGTCTTCCTCTGATGTTGCTTCTTCATGTTTGAGCTATTGGGAGGAGAGAGAGGCAATAAATTCTCTTAATAAAAGCAAAAAATAAAAATAAAAAATAAGCCTATATGGTCAGTCACAATCCTTGCTATACTTATATAAATAAGACCAAGTTTATTGAATCTAGACTTATTTTGCAAACAAATTTGTCTTAATTTGGCTATCTTTGATAGAAATGAGGGTGATTTTAGAGAGAAAAATTATCTTTCGATAGAAACCAAAATACATATTGTGGATATTAGATTCTAGTGCTATTAATTTTCCTTGAAGTTTTGTTAATTACCTGAAAACTGGGCTGTATCCTGAATTTTTCTAGTTTCCTCCACTACCTGACTACAACTCTCCAAACTAATGTTTCCAAATTTTCTCCCACCCTTTTGACTTGGAATAATTGAAACTAAAACTGCCTTTTTTTCTGAAGTCCTGCATACTGAAGGTAGATATCTTAATATAAACTTCAGAGAAATCTCCACAGCAGCTCATGTTTAGACAGTCTTCTTCGTTCCTGTTGCTATATGGACCACTCAGAAAGTTTACCTGAACATCTGATGGACATTCAAACTACAAAAGATGCTTTAACCCTGACATTTAGAGATCTTCTCAACTGTCTACCCTCAGAACTCAAAAACTGATATGAAATTTGCCTCAATTATTAACCTTTGTTTTTTTGTCTCCATAGCAATGCCTCTTATTAAATACCTGATTGCTTGTCCAGTAAGCTTAACTTCTACTTGGAAATACTGCTTTGGAAGAGAAAATTAAGGTAAAATGATCATATGGATGGACTCTAATCCAATATGACTTGTATCTTTATAAGGGGGGAATATTAGAACACAGACATGCACAGACTGAGGGGCAACCATGTGAGGACACAGCGAGAAGGTAGCCATCAAAGGACAGAGACCTCAAAGAAACTAAACTTGATACTTTGATCTTGGACTTCTAGCCTCTAGATCTATGAGAAAATATATTTTTGTTGTTTAAGCCACCGAGTAGCCAGTGTGGTCTTTTGTTATGGCAGCCCTAGCAAACAAATACAATCACTATTAGGGAAAAAAAATCATGTGCTTTGTTATTCCAGTAGAATGATTTTAACACTGATTACTTCTTACCTTGAGATTATAAAAGACAGTGATAAACATTACTGTAGAGTATATATGAGTTGTGTCCTATGAAACAAAGGTAGTTAACAAACACCTCTCAGCTGTAGATGATGCCATGTGTTCATCTGATCAGCAAGAGGACATGAGTGGAAGGGAGAACCTTTTCTGCTTCAGACAAGCAACTTCCTGGGTTACCCTGAGTATGACAAAGAGGGCCATTGCTTGGGGACCAGGTCTCCAAGCAGTCACAACAGGCCTCAGGAACCCACAAGAAAATTGTGAAGGAAGAATATTACTAGGCAGGCCCATATGAATCTTTTCCTCCCATCACTGCTCTTTTGTGAAAAATTCTTCCAAATACACATTTTTGTCCCAAAATATCATGTTGGACGTTCGCTACTAGGAGCAAATTTTTCTAGCATCTCTGTTGGATGAATTTTCACACTTGCAAAATCACTCAGAAAAGAGTTCATCCTCCCAACACCTCCCCTGCACCAGTGTCCCCCTAAACAGCATCTGACCACAATATGAAGGAACTTACCTCCCAGGTAAACAGGTGCTTGAATGTGATTTAATTATCTCTGCATCCTCTCCCTGGTCTCCCTGTGAAATCCAGTCACCTCTTTGCATTAAAGCATTTCTGTGAGAAGCCCTGTAAGGTGCTGGCTATTCTCAATTCTGTCCTGCTGGTTTCTCTGAAGTGCCTAGAAGCTGTCCTCTCCACACACAAACTGTTCTGACAAACTTCATTTGAATGATTTGGATTTTAATTCTCAATTTGCTTCTGTTCCTAAGCCTTAAGGCTTTTTTTTTTTTTTTTTAACCAATTCAGAAAAAAGCATCATTAAAAAAAAGACAAGGTTGGGCGTCCCTGGTGACGCAGTGGTTGAGAGTCCGCCTGCCGATGCAGGGGACACGGGTTCGTGCCCTGGTCCGGGAAGATCCCACATGCCGCGGAGCGGCTGGAGCCGTGAGCCATGACCGCTGAGCCTGCGTGTCCGGAGCCTGTGTTCTGCAACGGGAGAGGCCACAACAGTGAGAGGTCTGCGTACCGAAAAAAAAAAAAAAAAAAAAAAAAGACAAGGCTACTCGCAGATCTAACATGCTAAGCTTTAACTTAGTACGTTCTTAGGACTGATGTTTTCCAGGGAACAAACTTTCTTGTTTCCTGTGTACAAAAAGTGAGAAAAAATAAAAATAGTGGTATCTTCACAGTTGAGTTCTTAACATATTTTCTGATATATGTAAAAAGAGAAAAATTGGCAAAATGAGTACCAACATTTTTAAAAATAATAATTAAGCCTAAATCCCTGGATTTACCAATTTTATAAAATAAGAAAGTAACATTTTATAAAATACAATTTTATGAAATATGATTTTATAAAATTTGTTTAGCTAAGTAACAAATGATTTGCCCACAAAACAGATTTAGCAGGTGGAGTCCAGGGGGCACATTCTACAAAATAAGTTTATTGACACGGTAAAGGGTTACTAGCATAAAATTGTGGTGGGAATGAAAAGGGCAGTGACCTTCGTCCTGAAGTTTAGGAGTGATCCCTGAATTGAGAGATATCTGAGTTGAAGTGGTCACTGGAAACAAATGGTAGAGACAAATCACAGAGAGCAGACTGTATCAGTTCCAGCTTCTGGACTCAGAGAAGGAAGGAAGAGCTTCAGATTTCATTGCAGAGAATGAGGCTGAGAAACTTTAAAATCAGATGCTTTTTCCCAGATCCAGGGGGCCAGCTCATGCACAAAGATGCTTAAAGCCACATAGGTATGTCACCTTTATTTCCTAGAGAAGATGTTAGCATTTTCTGAATCCTCATGTACCGTGCCTGGCATGCATTATTTTATAGCTTTCTGGAAGTTTCATCAGCACCACTGGTATATCTGTGGTACGATGTGTGTGTGGAGAGTACAGAATGCAGGTCCGGGCTGGGGGCAACGGACTCTTCTAGCTACCACAGTGAGTGGTGCCCCTGCAAACCTGAGTAAGGAAGACAACTTGCCTTTGGGTGGGTAGTGTTACAATCTGCATGTCTCGGGGCACAAATGTAAAGACCGACCCTGTTCTGGGAATGATTATGATTCTGACTGACCTCAAAGGGGTAATTATGAAACCCCTGGATCATCAGGATCTGGATGTTCCCTACTTTTTCCATGGTGTGATCATGACCGAAAGTGTGGCTGTAGATATCTGGGAACATTTCCAGAAATGTCCTCCTGTAGGAGTTAATTATAAAGTAAATGTGTATAAAAGAGAAAATAATATTGAAACCTATCAAGGGGAGTAGATCTTAAGGGTTAATATTGTAGATGGACTACTTTGGAAAAAATCTTTTTCCCTTGGAGTATTAAGAAGTCATCGCATAATTGCCATCTCTCCACATTTTGTTCTAGAGTGCCTGGTTTATTGATATCAGTGTGAGACCTGTTTTAAGTAAAAATCTATTTGTAAAAATCCGGATCTGTAATATGTTCTAAATATCATTATAGTGTCTTTTAACTATAGATTAAAAATCACTTCATTTTCAACAAAATATTTTGATGTAAACATCAAATGTTTTGAAAACAAAGGGGATCTGTTTTTGTTGTTTTCTCTTTTATCTAATTTTTGTATCCATTTTGTCTGGGCATATTAAATGGTAAAAATATTTATAAGATTTGCACTAGGTGAATCTTCTTAAAAAAAAAATACTGAAGGCCACAGAGTCTGGGAATATTAATATCTTTTTAATAGATTGATCCCCCTTGATTTCTTATTCTGGAGTAAAGGTACAAGTTTTTCCATGAAAATTAGACACACAAATCATCTGACAGAATGTATGACAGATGGAAAATGATTGATGGGAATTTTGCTTTAATGCACATTGTTCGTTGTAATTTTGCCCAGCTTAATGAACTGTGAATTAATAATGAGGAGCAACACATTCAATGTATTATAGTAATAAAGTGCTTTTATGGACATTTTTCATGTTTCCAGACTTTCTTGGCCACCCTGAACAATTTTAACTCAAAGGATTAAAAAATAATCGCTTATTTAACTGTGTTAAAATAGTCAACTTTGAAAAGGATATTTTCCTGTATGAACTTTTTCCTAATTGATTCCATTTTGTTCTGATCAGTAAACTTACCTGAGTAAGCTGCACTATTTTAAAAAAAGTGATCTGATAGAGTATTAGATGACATATATGACCATAGTCCATTGTTTTCTGATTCAACGACATAAGAAAGTGAAAAATTAATAATTATCCATTTTTTAATTAGGAGAATAGAAAAACTAAATTTCTTGTAGAAATAAGCCCAAAGAGTCCTCGTGTCAGCCCTGCTCCTCTTAAAAGACCGTGGCGCTGTAATACCAATGGATAATCTGGGAGAGAACCAGCTGTCATTAAAATAGATTTTACCAAGGCAAGGACAATAGGTTGCTTATTAGCAATGAGAAATCAGTAGTCTTTTAGAAGTGTACCCTTTGGAAAATGTGAGCTATATAATAAATGAAAGCCTTTCATTATTCATTGTTATAAGCCAAATGTAGATTAAATGTACACTACCTTCAATTCAGATATTAAGATATCCTTCCCTCAGTAATTTTATGAGGTAACATGTATAATGTCAAGCATAGGCTAAGTCATATATTTTATAATCTTTCAAAACTTTTTAAAGCAATGTGTTAACCCTATAATGAATATAAAATGGATCCTAACTGCATGTCTTAGAAAATGTGCATTTCATAGAATTATTGAAGAATGAATCCTTAATAGCCCATCTTTTTAAGTATGTTAGCTGAACGTTATGATTGTGTAATATCATTTTAGGGCATTACCACATTTTAAGAAATAAAATAATATTCAGAAGCATAATTTTGCCAGAATGTAAAATTTAAAACCAGAAATTTGACTTGTGAAAAATCCTCACATGATTATTGGCCTGTTAAAAACTAAAGCAAACCCCACAAACCTGATGCAAGCTATTATGTGCAAAATAACGTGCTAGTTACACAGCCCTCTGGGAAGTGAATGTGAGTCCGGATGCTTCTTTCTTGGTTTATTTCATTCCTAGAGTACCTTTGTTGCAGGTTTTTCTTATGTTTCCAAAGGAAACAAGTAAGCCATCTCAAGTTTAAGTTCTGTCCTCAATAAAGTAAAAAATGTGCCAGATACCATTTGACTGGATGATAACTAAACTGGACAAATATTTTCTCTCACTGGAGACTGACAGTGTTTTAGCTGTGCTTAAAATTTGTGATTCTCCTAAAAAAAGAGTACAAATGAAAACTTATGGTTACCAGGAGATGATAAGGGGGGAAGGATAAATTGGGAGATTGGGATTGACATATACACACTACTATATACAAAATAGGTAATAATAACCTACTGTATAGCACGGGGAACTCTACTCAATACTCTGTAATGGCCTCTGTGGGAAAAGAATCTTTAAAAAAAGTGGACATATGTATATGTATAACTGGCTCCCTTTGCTGTACACCTGAAACTAACACAAATTTGTAACTCAACTATACTCCAATAAAAATCTTTTAAAATAAAAAAATAGAGTACTACATGCATTTCTAAGAAATAAACATTATTTTCTTCATTCCTCTAAAATAAATAAAAATAAAATAATGTAATATGTGATCTTCAAGCTAATGAACACCTAAGAATGAAATTTGAAAATCTACATTTGGAATGTATAATTCTTTTGTTCAGAGGCAGTGACATTCCAAAAGAACAAAACTTCTCCAACATTTCCCCATTTAGAGTAATGCTGACAGTGAGTGTCTGGTGGATCTCAGAGGGGCACAACTGATAATATATTTATCATGCTGCCAGTTTGCTAAGTGGTTTCATATTCACTAAGAAAGACTTGTCAATGGATACTGAAGAATAGATGTGAGGTCTCTGTGTGTTGTCTCTGGGTGAGATCTCTGTGTGAAGTCTCTGTATGAGGTCCCTTTGGAAGGTATCTCTGGGAAATCTGTTAAATCTGTGCTAGGTTTCTGTCTGAGGGTCTGTGAAGCAACATGAGGTCCCTGTGTGAGGCCTCAGTATGTGATCTCTGAGAAAGGCGTTTGTGTGAGAAGTCTCTCTTGAGAGGTGTGTCCGTGAAGTCTTTGTGTATTGTCTCTGGGTCTCTCCATTTCTTTTTTTCTTTTGGTCTCTCAATTTCTTGTCTTACTGTACCTTATGGAAGACGGAGCAGCAAGAGAAGGGCAAAGGGACTTGCTTCTTTCTGTTTTCTTGCTGTTCCAACAGCATCACCTGTCTGTGGCACTCTCCCAGCAGGAGCCAGGGGGGTCCAAGTCCAGCTTCCCCATATTCCCAGAACTCACTTCTGGGTGCCCCTGAGAGGACCCAGCAGCAGCCAGGCTCAGGTCCCAGCCCTGTCAACTCTTTCCTCTGGGTACTGACCCCTCCCACAAGTCCTGGCTCCACTCTCACTGTTCTGCCCATTCTGGAGGCTGCCTTGGGAATCGGGGCCCAGAGGTAGGGCCTGGCTCCAGGGAGAAACCAGGGGCGTGAGCAGTCCTGTGCTCACTCTGCCCCCTCCACCCCAGGTCACAGCATTTCCACGTGTTGAGGGGCCTGACAGGGATGGGGGATGGGGTCCATTTCTGTTGTCATCTGGATCAGGGGCATCAGCTGGAACAGAAATCTCCACAATGAGAAAGACACCACCTGGAGCTGTGTCCACCATGCGCCCTGCACATGGCAGAAAGCACCAAATCACTCTAGAGAAATTCTTCCTCATCTCCCTGCTTTTCCATATGGATGGGGGTCAGGAGACAAGAAAAGCTGTGCCAGAAGCAGATCAGTGGAACACTCCTGGATTGCACCCTGCCCCATCCACTTTGCACAGGTCACCTCCACACCACCACGAATCCTGTCTGATTGCTTCTTCACCTGCCAGGCTCTGGGGTGATCAAGGACTGGGAGACAGGCAAGGCTTACTACACAATCACAAGCCAGTCCCCACCTCTCCCCTGGAGCAGTCCTTGGGCCATGTGTTTATGTGAAGGTCACCAGACTAGGAGTCACATCCCAAGTTCCCTAGTCCTGGCTTTTACACCTATTGTTAGGTTATCCTTTCTAAAAGTCAAGAGGTGATGATGTGTAAGCTTATTAAATATAGTATTAAGAGATTCACCTTCCCTGATTTGCTTTACTTCTATAAGTTTGACCTTCTGTTTTGACCTAAAGGTGGTTTCTCTAGGTCTGTGATCTTAGAGTTGGAATAGGGTAGAGACCCTGGCGTGGGGCCATGGTGAGCTACTGGACCCTTAACTTTTCCTCCCCTTTAGGCCTTTAGATGGTGGTTGTATGTCAGGGGGCTGTTCTTTCAGAACTGCAATTTATGGGAATCTGGTACCACTTTGCCTCCTTCCTTGGATCCAATGATTTTTCTACACCTACATCCCACCCTAAATTCACAGTGTTTGACCATCAGATAGTTACTATCCACAGTCACACCCCTATTCCATTCATCCAAAACTCCTTCTCTAGGGTTAACATAGAGTGGAAGGTAGGTGACCCATGAACGCAGCCGTTCATTTATATGGGACTGGACTCAACACAGCCCTCAGCAGCCTCCCTGATACTCCCCCCACCTACACACACAGAACTGGAAATGCCATCCTTGCTGCTGCTCTAAAGTGTAGGAAAAACAGAGGTGGGGGAGGGTGATGCTGTACATTTTATTATGGCTAAGCTAAAAGGGGTTCATAGGGCATACCTCAATCCCAACCTTCATCAGAGAGAGAAGGAACTCTTAAGAGCAGATGTTGTATATTCCCTACCAAGAGATCCAGGGGCAAGATTTCTCCTGTTTCTGAACTCAGAGCCCATACTCTATTCCCCCCAAACTTCCATCCACTTGGCTCTGACACTTCCTGGAGCCTGAATTGGAATGTCCGGCCCTATCGTGTAAACCTATCCACTACAGTTGCATAAAGTTCAAAGTAGCATAGAAGGAGGAGAAAGACTGGTTGAACCAGATCCTTGGGTGTGGGTTTCATAGGTTTTTCCCATCTCATTGCTAGAGTAATTTTGGTCTGTGTAATGACAGTATCATAAGGTGCAATGAAGGGACACGAGACAAGGAGCAAGCTTGTGATGCTACTGTCCACCTCCCTCCATGCCCCTCCCTTCTAGAAGACAAAGTGCACGGCACAGACAGCAGCCATTACACTATGCTTTTATTAGGAAAAAAAAAAAAATATATATATATATATATATATACATGTATTGGGGAACATTAAATACCTTGGACGTGCTAAGGAGAAAATCATTCTCTCTACATGGACTGAATGTTTACTTGGAGACATGTCTTCCTACTAAAGGGAAGACTAAAGAAGGATTTTACTGTCGACCAGGCAAGACACCTCCCCAAAGATGACAATGCCTTGGACAGTGTTGATGGCGGGCTGGGGCACCTGGAATCCTTGGCCCATACTGGCAGGTACTAACTGGAAACAAACTCTTCTTGGGGGGCAAGGATGGGAGGCACCTTAGGCCCAGCTGCTCATCGTCGAACCTTACACTTTTCAAACTATGTTGGTGTCTGACTTCCCTTTCCCTGATAGAACAACTCTGGCCCTTGGAGGTGGCTTTATGACTGCAGGCTGTATAACCCATCATTCTCCGTTGCTCTGGGTAGGAGGTAAGCCTATGGCAGCAGAAACACCCACATACTGGGACTTGGAATTCCAGTTTGTGTTCATTTAACTTTGTGGCATGAAGTCCATGGTGAATTGCTCTTTTTTCTTCTGGGATCTGTCCAACAGCTGTCATGAGTGCCTGACCCTCAGCAGTCTCACTCTTCAAGATTGATCTGCTTTTGACTGATCCGTGACTCTGGGCAGTGGCTGATATGGGCTTGCATTTTTGCAGAGCATCTCGACCATTGACTTTTTTATTGGGGAAAATCCACTTTAAAAATAGCCTCATCCTTTTTCTGAAGAGGCTTTCTGGAGGGCTATGTTTCTTCTCTGGCATGAGCTGGAGACATCTGCTCCCAATAGAGTCTGTTATTCCCCTGACCTGGGCAGGGTGGCTCATACTTCCAGCTTGAGAGGTCCCTAATTCTTTAAACCTTTCTTCATGCTCGCCTGGTTTATGCCTCCTACAGTCCTCTCTTTTGTAAGTAGGGGCAATCATCTTGCTCTGGCTCTTCCATGAGTCTTGGAGTTTTGAAGTTTTGGGCTCCTGCTGCCCTAGGTTGCTCCTTTGGGCTTCCATAAGGCCACTTGGCTCCTGGGAAGCTAACCTGTCTCTGGTGGGGACTCTCTGGGGATGGCACTGAGGCACCTGAGAAGCCAAGTTGTCTGCAGCAAGGAACATGTGTTTGGGAAAGTCCTGAAGCTGGTTGTCTGACTGTACCTTTACTTTGGAGTTAAACTCACTGGCAACCCCCATGTTAAGGCATGGCTCACCTGGATGTTGGAAAACAGACATTCTAGGTAGTAGGAAACGTTTACTGGCCCCTGGCACCTCTAAACTCCTCATATGTACATTTGTGGTTTGGGATTTTGTCAACACTTTGGTTTCCAAGATAACACTAGACTGTGGTTGAAGAGCAGGAGACTCCTTGGCCTCCACAGCCTCCCTGGCCTCTTCACCTCTCAAAGATTGGGATCCTAAGTTCACCTCCATCACTGTTACCCTATGGCAGGGGTCTCCTGAGGCCTGACCACCACTCTCCTCCGTTGGCTCATTCCTGACCATTGCTGAACTTGGACCTGGCTCTAGGCTGTCCCTCTTGACCCATTCCACAGTCTCACTCTTCCAGGTTCTGCCCACAAGGCTGAGTGTGAGGGACTGAGAAGGTGGCCTGCCCTCCTGTCCAGTCAGAGAAGCCTTTGAGGGCCCATGGTAGTCAGCAGATGGAATCGCTCCCAGGGCACTCTGGATTTCCTTACACACAGTTGAGGGGACAAGGAGAGGCCTCTTCAGGGTAGGAACTGACTCTTCTGTTATCACCTTCTCTCCTGAATGAGCCTGAGGAGGTTTCTCCAGGAACTCAGCACACTTGACTGTTGAGTGGGACCCAGACACACAGGTGGCTGAAGGGGAAGAGGCAAACTGCAGAACGGTGGAGGGTTGGAGCTTTTTCCGCTTCAAGAGATTTATGGGCTTGAGGACCTTGAGGGGGAGGGTCCACCTGTGCTTTACCCAAAACCTTCTAATGTGTGCTTCCAGCACCTCTCGAGTGTCTGGATCAAGGAAGGAAACCCTACAGGAGGTGTTCATGCAGGGTTCCCAACCCTTCAAGCAGTATCTTCCACAGGCTCCAGCAGGCACTGCTTTGCACGTCTCACTAGGAGGGTCTTGACATGAGAGCTGATGAAAGTTGCCCTTGCCAGGAAGCCTCCCCAGGCAGCTATAGGAGAGCAGATGGGGCCAGGATGGCTGGACAGGACAGGCAGGGGTGGGCACCTGCAGCCCAAGAACCCTCCTCTGCCCCCACACTGACTTCATAATGCTCCTGCTCTCCCTCACCCTAGGGCTTTAGCCACGCCCTCCCATGGCTCCCCCTCCCAGGGCTGGGGTCACATTATAGGCTCTGGGAGGAAGGACGACCCAGGAGAGAAGGGGAAAGATTCTTTACCTTTGCAGAAGTGAAACCAGGTTGTGAGTCCCCTCCAGTTCTTCCAGGCAATCTCTGCAAGCTGGAAATCAGGAGACTGGGTCATGGTGGTGAAGGCAGAGGCCTAAGAGTCTTTCAGGAGGCTGAGTGCAATGGCCCTTTAGGGAAATCTTTGGAGGATTAGACTCTGGAGCCCAAGTATCAGTGTCCAAGGCCACATGTCCCTGACAGTGATGGTAAGTCTCACTTGAAAAGGGTTTGTCCTTTGCAAAGTGCCTTCACGTTAATTAACCCCTGTAGCCCTTACAACTGCCGTGTAGGGGAGAAAGGTCAGTGGTCATCACACAGAGGAATCTGAGCAAAGTTAAACAACTTGTCCACAGTTGGACTTGGAGGTCCCACTTCCCAACCCAGGCACCAATGGTCCACCACAGTCCACACACCCCATTTCTAGGTCCTCATGGCTTCATTCTAAGCACAAATTTCTGGGAAGTATCTGGGCTCTGATCTCCTTCCAACGAGCCTTCCCAAGGCTCTGTTTCCTGAAGAATAAGCTCTGCCACTGGCATCCTCAGAGACCGTGAAGCTGGGCCCTCAGGATTAGGAGAGATGGAAGCTAACTCTCGGGGGCACGCAGGACTGAATGGCAAAGGCTTACCTTTCAAAGATCCACTTTTCTTCCTACTCCTGCTCCTCCCCTTCAGCTCTACTTGATGCTGAGAGAGAAGAAGAAATGAGGGGCTAACACCCAACTCTCACTGTCATCTATCTAGGCAAGCTGTGTTCATGAACAACATGACTTTCTACATTTAACTAAAACTCTGTGGGGTTTTTTCCCCTTTTACTTATTTTTAAAGTGGATAAAAATATTTTCAGTTTTTCTTCTTTGAAGAGTGCAAAGAAGGATTTTTTTTTTTTTTTTTTTTTTTTTTTGCGGTACGCGGGCCTCTCACTGTTGTGGCCTCTCCCGTTGCGGAGCACAGGCTCCGGACGCACAGGCCCAGCGGCCATGGCTCATGGGCCCAGCCGCGCCGCGGCATGTGGGATCCTCCCGGACCGGGGCACGAACCCACGTCCCCTGCATTGGCAGGTGGACTCTCAACCACTGCACCACCAGGGTAGCCCAAGAAGGATTTTTTAAGTTTTAATCACCATAGATTTCTTCTGTCACTGTTCCTCTGATCAAGAAACACACACATTCTCAGACCTAAATGCCCACGTGAGCTTTGTCAGATAGGATTCTGCTTCCCAAGGCCAGACCTCCACTCCAGCCTCTTCTCTCAGGCTCTCAGGGGCTCAGCATTGCCCTTAGATCAGCCCCAACACAGAGGAAGGTCTCACTTGAGACACCCGCTGTGGGAAGGTGGCTGGTGAACCAGGGCTCAGGGGTCAGCCTTCCTGCAGAGATTGAACTCTTAGTAATCCAGTCCTTAACCATTAGTCACTGCATTGGGGACTTGCCCTGGAGCCCTCTACCATACCTGAACTCCTGGTCTACGATCTTAGGCTAGAAATCCTCATGCCCACTCTAACCCCTCTCTGGCCTGGCTTTTCCCTAGAAGGATGATGTTCTCTACTTTTCTGAGAGTTCCCATCTCAGGAGTCTCTCTAGGTGGTTTAGAAAAGTGGAAATAAGAATAAGAAAAAAAGAGATAATCTCTGCTGGGATTAAGCCAAAGGTTTCTTACCTTCCTGATGTTTCTATGTTTCCTAGGTGGTGCTAAGAATGGATTACTCTGGAAGCAGGGGAGTAACATTAGGAAGAGCCCCAGTCCACACAGGAACCCAAGGATGATATCAATCACCCAGGAAGTTGGGCTGGATCTCAGCCAGATAGCAACCGTGTTTTTCAAAGAAAAGAGATTCTCCATCTTCTGAACTGCATTGCTGCCCTCAGGCAACAGAGCACTGGGAGTTCACTTGATGGCAGAACCCCAGGCCTGCATCACAGAGCTGTGGCCTTGTCACAAAGGGCTCCTGAGTGTGGGGGAGGGGCAATAAGAGAAAGAGGCTGAATCACTGCCCTTCCTTCCCATCCAGACCCACAGACACCTGCACCCTCCTGGGGCTTCCAGATCCCTCCTTCCAACTACTCTCATCCTGTCAGAGAGACCTTAGTCAATTTTCTGTTCATTCCATCTGGAACCTGGTTCCTTCATCCATTAGAGACCTTTACTTGAGGCCCACCAACTTGATAACTCTTGAACATCTTAAGCTGACCCTGGAAGACTGGCTGTTTCACAGACATTTTTACTCAGGATTTCCTTTGTCCTCAGCTCCAACTTTCCCACGTCATGTTTGTGTCTTGTGTAAACCCAGGGATAGAACTTGAATTTCTTTTACACTTATTTAGTTTTGTGAATTTTGAATAGTGTATGTTTTGCCTCATTTTCTATCAGAGGGAACTACACACAAAAATTAAAATAATTTATTTTTCAAAATTCATAAGTATGAAAGAATTATAAATAGTTATGTAATAGGGAAGAACAAATCTGACTCCACATCAGATCTTTTTTACTTTAATCTTTATGCTTTGTTGCCTGAGCTAACTCTGTCCATCCCTGTGACCCAGGCTGGCTCTGCACTTTTTGTAAAACAATGTTGCCTAGAGCCTGAAATATACAGGATAGCCTATTTCTAAGGCTCTGACTTTTAAGAGCCCATTCATGGAGATAAAAAGTTGCAGAACAGAGAAGAATAATTGTTTTGTTGGCGGTTTACAGGAACACGTGACCTGACCAGGATCTGACCCATCTGGCCAGCTGCTAGAGCAAAGGATCCAACACCAAGATATTTGCAACAATTAGCCATGCCCCTCCCTCACCTTGCCTTTAAAAAGGCTTTGCTGAAAGCCTTCAGGGAGTTTGGGGTTTTTCCTGGGCATGAGCCACGTGTCTTCTTGCATGGCACTGTGTAAACCTTTCTCTGCTCCAAACTCTGATGTTTCAGTATTTAGCCTCACTGTGCATCAGGCACACAGACTTGCATCTGGTAACAGTTAAACCTTCAAATGATATTTTTGTAAGTTTGTAGTGTTTATAATTCTGGAGTTAGTAAACCTTTAAACTGCACAAAAACTTTTGGGACACACTGCAAACACGCACACACACACGTACTCATTTTCCTTAACCAATCTAGTACTTTCAAATCCAATAATCCATAATTTTCTACTTAAAAAAAAATCGTTCATATGTTGTCTCAACCCAACTTCTTAGTTTGCAACGATAAGACAGTCCCCACTCTCCAGATAAATTTTGAATCCATTAGGGCTGCTATAACAATATACCATAGACTGGGTAGATTAAAGACAAGAGACATTTATTATCACAGTTCTGGAGGCTGGGAAGCCCAAGATCAAGTCACCAGTATGGCCACCTCGTAGTGAGAGCTCTCTTCTTGGTTCACAGCTGGAGCCTTCTCTCTGTATCCTCATATGATGGGAGGAGGCTAGAGATATCTCTGGAGTCTCTTTTATAAGGCACTAATCCCATTCATGAAAGCTCATAAGCACTTTTGCATGGCCCGGCCTCCTATCTTTAAGAGGTAGGATTTCAACATGTAAATTTTGAGAGAACATTAACATTCAGACATGTGCACGCATTCTATACCCGGAAGCTAGGAATGGGTTAGGGTGAGCCAAGGTCCTGACCCTAAAGGGCTGTAGGGTGAAGAGTAGGACTAGGGGTCAAACCCTTGGGGCTGAGCCAGGTCTTGAGCAGCCTCTTCAGCTATCCCTAGTGTGTTATGTATGTATTCTCTTTTCTGAGTGTGCCTTGCCTTTCCTGCCCCATCCTCCCAGGCCCCTGAAGCTTCAAGTCCAGCCTGAACCATATAGAAAGGGAGCTTTGAGTCTTACACAAAATTCCCTTATGACACCACTTCCTATCCCTTAGCAGTAACACAAGATTCACTGAAGGATTCACATGGTAAATATGTCTTAATGCCCCATGAGGGCTTTAAAATAATGTGTATTCTCTGCTTGTTGGTCATAATTTTATACAGTTTTAGTGGGAACGTGGGCATGTGAGTTTATTTGGCTATATTGCCATGAATGTGCACTTTCACAAACATATCTCCTACATCTACTATTGTTCCTACAGTCTTTTCCTCCCATGTGATATTCTCACCTTAATTCAACCTTTTATCAAAATTTAGACTTAGGTCTGTCACCATGTGGACATGCTTTGTAACAAAATAGCTTCAACCGAGGAGGTCAGTGGAAGGCCTGGACCAGCTATCTTGGTTCCATGATAGTAAGCAAAGGATCGCAAACTCCCATGTTAAGCTTAAGCAGAAAGCAAAGTTTAGTTAAGCATAGGTACACTCTCAGAGAGGGAGAGAGAGAAGGAGAGAGAAAGAGCAGGCTGTTTCTGAGAACAGGCTATTTCAGCGAAGTGAAGCAAGCCCAAAGCAAAGTATATCGAAGCAAAGGTACACTCTCGGGGTGGGGGGGGATGGGTGTACTGTTTCTGCAAATTGAAAGCAGCATTCCTATAAAGGCTTACGAGCGCTTTTAAGGAGCATTTTGCAGAGAGGTGGGGGTGAGTGACAAGGATCATTATTTGATTGACAGTCCTGAGCTATGGAACAAGTTTTCTGCTGCGCATGCTCTCATCCTTGAATCCCCAAGAAATGCCTACTGGGTGGGGGGAGGGGCAAAACCACATGTAGTTTATTGTAATTATGGTATAATGAGTTTGGATTTACTATAGGTTATACGCCTGTCTGGTCTGGGCATGCACAGCCTGGAGAAGTCCCCTTGTGTTACTGTGCCTCTCTTTATCAGGATAAGCTGCCCACCACCCGACCATAGTTTCTCCCTTTCTGGGTGGAGTCAAGGGAGAGTCCCCAGATGGCTGGGTGTGACTCAATTTCTTCTTCTTGTCTTTCTCACCACTGTCACCTCCTTGCTGCTAATGTCTGACTAACTACCTAACAGGTCTTCCTTGCATTCATATTTGCTCTCTAAATTTTCTCTATTACTTTATTTTCAATATGTTTTGTTTGATGGGGGTTTTTTTTGAAATTTAAAAATCTTATGATAACATTTACCTTGATTTATTTAATTATTGTTCTACTGTTATTGATTTCTGCCATCTTATTTTATGCTTTATTTTCTACATTTTCTTTATTGTTTCTTTTTTTCCCTTCTTTGGCATCTTCCATTTTACAGGTCAAGGGTACTTATGTTTGTTTGACATTTGGGAATTTTTAGTATTGTAATGGT
This sequence comes from Mesoplodon mirus, assembly GCF_964341445.2. NCBI lineage: Eukaryota > Metazoa > Chordata > Mammalia > Artiodactyla > Ziphiidae > Mesoplodon > Mesoplodon mirus. Next base: position 92,018,097 of record NC_138983.1, on the reverse strand, counting down.
TTTATATCTTGAATTATGTTAATTTTCTCCTCAATTTCTTACCCGTGGATGAAAAATGTTCCCTGCCATATCAGTAGACAAAGGATGTTGCAGTCATCAAGTCAGATGTCAAAGCAGGAACCCTCAACTGTGCACCTTGAGGGGATTCGGGATGGAGAAAAACAGGGTACTGGTTCTAGAGTTAAGGTGCATATCAAAGGAATGATTTCACGGAGCCCAGATTCTTTCATCTTCTCATACATAGAAAAGTGCTAAAGTCCTTAACTTGAGAGGTCTAGTTTTCTTTAATTAATAGTAATCTTTTGATGTTCTGACTACCTGGTTTTTGTTGACTCCTCCCTTAGGTCTTCTGAGCAGTTCCTCAGAGTGATCTGACAGGCTGTGTTCTGGGCTTAAGTCCTCAGAAAATCTGCCAAATAAAACATAATTCTCCTTTTGGGTTGTGCATATTTTTCAGTCAGCAGTCTTGGCAACCAATGAAGGGGCCCAGAGCAGACTTTTCTTCTTTGCCTGAACTCTATGAGGATCCAGAGTCCTGGCACCAGCAGAGGCTTCTTGGGCCTGTCCGCTTTCTCCGAGAGTCCAGACGAATTTGGGTGAGTATCTCCTGGTTCTTGGATCTCCAGTTTTGGTTGATGATCCTAAGTTTTATTCAGTGGTGTTAAACTCTTCTCTTGAGTAGTAGGTTATCCTTGAAACTTGGTTTCAAGAAGAAGTACCTGGGTCATCCTCAGTGAAAGACACTGGGAAGATTTTTACTCAGTTTAAACACTGAGAGTTTAACCTCGGTAGAAAAACACTGGGAAGACTTTTGCTCAAGTGGGTTAGCCTCACTTAAAAGACACTGGGAAGATCTTGCTCAGTTTAGACACTGCGTGGTTTATCCTCAGTTGAAAGACTGGGGAGACTTTGCTCAGGTGAAAGACACTGAGTAAAAGTTGGACTGGGTAATTAGGTGGAAGACTAACCTGTCTTCCTTGAATTGGCTACTTTAATAGAGTTTGTCAAAATAAAAGTGATCTTCACAAATTGAACTCAGAATGGGGAACTTAGCTTTCAATACAAAAGGAAAAGGAACAACAACAGATTTCCAGCCTCCAACGGATATCCTGGCCAGGTTTATGTACATACAAAATTTACATTTACAAGTGCTTATTTTCTTGGGACTTAAAGAAAATCTTGCCCTAAAAATGACTAAGATAGGACTCTTTTATTGCATATGCAGTTAAGTTAGAAAAAGCTGGCTTGATAAAAACATCTTTTCAGAATTCTGACTTCAAAAAAACAAAAGGCTTTCTAGGGGAAACTTGCATTTCTCTTCCTGTGTCTTTGAAACGTTAAGTGTTCTGATATTCTTCAGTGTGTGTGTGTGTGTGTGTGTGTGTGTGTGTCTTGAGAACTTGGTCACTACCATCCAAAAGTACTTATATGGTGTACATTTGCCAATTTCCTCACGTCCATTGTGAAAGGAGTTCCCTATTCCTAAGAAAACGGACCTATGTCCGACTGACACAGAAGATGGAGATTTATCCCAGTGCATTTATATATGTATATCTATTAAATTTATGTATATATATATAATGCCTAATGGAAACATCTCAGATGTTCTATTTGGTATTTTTCTTTAATTTTACTTATAAAATTGTGACCATTTTTAACTCAAAAGAGGAGAATTTTAAAAATTAATTAAGGGCTTCCCTGGTGGCACAGTGGTTGGGAGTCCGCCTGCCGATGCAGGGGACACGGGTTCGTGCCCCGGTCTGGGAAGAGCCCACATGCCGCGGAGCGGCTAGGCCCGTGAGCCATGGCCACTGAGCCTGCGCGTCAGGAGCCTGTGCTCTGCAACAGGAGAGGCCACAACAGTGGGAGGCCCGCGTACCGCAAAAAAACAAAACAAAACAAAACAAAAAAAATTAATTAAGAAGACATCCTCAGTAGTCTAAGGTTCAGAGTGACTTGGCAGAGAAAATTGCTGAATGGTTAGATAATAGTGCTGGTGTGCTTGGCTATTGTAACACTTTACATTTGAGTTTCTCTTCCTTGAAATTACAAGAACTATATGACTCAAGACAAAGATTGATAATTAGGAATATTCTGCTTGCTTTATTTTATTTATTTTTTTTGTTGTTGCGGTACGCGGGCCTCTCACTGTTGCGGCCTCTCCCGTTGCGGAGCACAGGCTCCGAACGCGCGGGCCCAGCGGCCATGGCCCACGGGCCCAGCCGCTCCGCGGCATGTGGGATCCTCCCGGACCGGGGCACGAACCCGTGTCCCCTGCATCGGCAGGCGGACTCCCAACCACTGTGCCACCAGGGAAGCCCCTCTGCTTGCTTTTCATAGAGCCTGTTGAAGAACATTTTCATTATTTGCAGGTCATAGGAAGGAACCTTCATGATCTAAGTTTTGAACAAGTAGTGTGGCAACACAAAGCTATGACTTAAAAAGGAAATGTGAAATGACCTATTTCTTTTGGCCTCTCAATCCAGATATCTGTCAGTAAAATGAGTCACTTTTCAGTCAAATGGGTGGTCAGCAATATAATTTTTTATTGGGAAGCTGAAAGACACCATTGCCAAGCAGAGCACCTGCCGTGTTCACATCTATATTTGAGCATCTTTCGTTTTCCCAAGGGGTGCAAGTGAAGAGAAGGCAGGCAGAGAAATGCACTTGAATAAAGCTTTTCAAGATGGATAGAACAGAGAGCATTCCCAGAGGCGGGTCAAGTTCAACCCAAGAACAACTCTCTCAGTGCTTTCACAACTAGGTAAAATACAAGACCAGTAGTAACTCAGCTCTCGAATCAGTGCTGAAATCCAGCAGAAGGTTGTTAATATTGATACGGTAAACATACATCAAATAGGATTACTGAATTTTTCTGAATCCAACTGAACTCCCAGGATTGTTTGGTTTCAAAGGCTGTTGGGCTCAAGATGCATTTGGTTTTAAATAATCCTTCCTAAAATGTTCAGCTTTCAGTCTAATATGATTGAAACCCAGCTTGAGTGTGTCTTATAATACACTGGACTGGAAAGACTATGGGCATTGAATTATTCAAAACATGGCAGGCGAAGGAGTGATATGTGGGGAGGATGTGATCATAGAAATGAGTGAGACTTGATATGTCTTGTTATCTCATTTGATTTACCTGTTAGAACTCTTCCAAATATTAGAGGAAAGAATTCAATATCAATTTTCACCCGTCACGTTCCACACTTCCATGATGAATGAATGTCAAATTTGACCACAGTTTTCTGTACCACCTGCTCTGAAATAATATTTCTGGGCCTTTATTAAAAAGGTAAAATTTTCATTGAATTTCCAAATATGATTCTGCAGTGGCTAATTCAGCTTGTTTTATTAGTAAGCAAGTTCTGATGAGTAATACTAATTTAATAAGCCTGCATGTGAGGTTAAAGTGTCAACTATTCCCGCCGAAGGTGATGAGATATGACTGTGATGTGGTGGTAGGGCACTCACCTTCCTGAACGAACCCTGCGAGCACACAGTTCTTGGGAGAAACCAGTACAAATCTGATATCATTGTGCATGTCTCCTGTAGCAGTGGAATGCACACACATACAAACATGATCATGGGTGAAAAAACACACATGCGCACCTTAGAGGCTTACATTAATTTCTGAATATAGTTCTCCGGAAAGAAAAAGCTTCACTGATGATTTGTATTTTTATAGTTTATTGTTTTATCCATACTAAAACACTTCATGAAATCACTTCCTGCTTTGTTGTCCATGGAATCCTTTCCATTTTGAGATGCTAAATATAAATCGAAATAATGATTATAGTCCTTGGCCATGAAAGACTAAGTTACAGAGAACCCGGTGACTGGAGGTCAGAGCTGCCACGGAATTATTCTCTGCTCCAGAGACCATCAGAATATCACTGTGTACCCACTTAAGGATAGAATGCTGCTATTGAGAAACGAGCTCTCTTTTATTTCTACTAAAAGGAGAGAACAGTAGGGGACCTTGGCTGCGCGAGTGTATGAGACGTTCTCTGTTTTGTACAATAAGCCAAAAACAATACATGAAATAGCCTCACGCCTTTTGTCTTTTGTACCCAGCTCCTTCCTGTATTGCTCCTGATCAATTACACTTACATCAACAAGAGTTGCTTGAACATTTTGACAGTTATGTTCCCCATACCCTGAAGCATTTTTAAAGGGTTACTGAGATAAAGCTATTTCAAAAATACTCCCTCCAAATTTTTTCAGGGTGGCATCAATGAAAGTAACTTAGAGGAAAAAAACTTGAGTTCCTGGCCTACCACTCTAAGGCCAGGCAAGCATAAACCTTCAGAGCAAAACCTAAGTTTGCTCCCAGTTGAGAATTTGGTTTCCATGGTCTTATATAAAAAGTATATGGAGACTTTAATTCCCTATAAGCCCTTTCCAAAGAGTGAATACAGTTCATCATTCGTAAGAGATGATGAAAGTTACAATTTTGTTGAATAGGTGGAATATATATTACATATAATATACATATTTATTTTTAATATATATATATATAATATATATATAAAGTTACTATTCAGAGTCCTAAAACGTGGATTTTTCTTACTTACCAAGAATGAACAGTAACTTGATCTCTAAACAATAAAGCACCTGGTCATAACAGAATCATAACAAATATTTGATATCAGAATGAATTCACTGTTCAGGTGTAAAGAGGGAATAGCTTCAGTTTTCCTCTTTCGTGCACCCCATTATTGCATCCTGGACAGAGGGGATTTTCTTGATTTTAATCTAAAGGAGAAATGGTCACTTTTGTTGAGATGGAAATTGACCACCTCAGTAGGCAGAGGCACTGTTTTTATTTGGCTGAATTCATGTTTCTAGTGATAATTCAAGGTGTAATAGGGTTTTCTCAGCCACTCCAAAATCTGAAAATGATAAGCATCTCACCAGAGTTTCAGGATGGCCCATTACCTATGCTGTGGAAAGGATATTCAAAATACCATGCTTCATCAATGTCTTCTTTGACTTATTAATGAATGGACAACTACTGAGTTAAGACAGTGTCTTATCCTTGCTTCAAAAAATAAAAACAAAAAACCCCCACAAACACAAAAAAAACTGTTAACAATGAAAACTTATTATGCCAGGCCTTAGTATGGCCTGACTTGGAAATTTAGTTTCAGAGGCTTTTGTGAATATACCAAGGAAAGAGGGCCTAGGTGTATCTTATTCCCACAGGCCGCCAATAAATATTTGCTTAACGGACAAAAAATTAATATATAGTATAGGAGAGAACCTGACAGATGCTTAACATTATTGAGTGATAGCAACGCCCAAACTCATCTGTGATCAAACACTATGAAAGTATCCTCCTAAGGATAAACTTATTACAAATAAGAAGTGAAAATTCAATTATGCAGATACTTTCAATGTCAGCTCTGATATGCAAAAAGCATGGAAGTTGTCACTGTATCTTGTCCTTACAAGATAATGCTGTACAAAATGAAAATCAGTGACTTTTCTCAGACGTGATTAATAAAACATGTAACTATGAAAGAATTTTCAAACGGTAATTATGTATGTGTATATATGTGTCTCTGAAAAATCTGTGTCAAAGAAAACTGAGGCTATCAGTATAAACTTACTTAACTTCTATCTCTTCTTACCTTTATTTCCTCCCAAACTTACCAGTATCCATCCAGCTCGAAGGATACAAGTGATTTTTATATACTGTGCAAGGTTTTTTTTCTTATTCATATGTCCATGTTTCCCCAATTCTCTAAATTGTTATCTACATCTTCAGGATCTCCTTTATTGGTTCCTTCATTTCAACATATAAAATATGTCCTTCTCATTCTAAAAAAATTCTTTTTTGCTAATTATTTTCTCTTTTCATCCAAACTCCTTGAGAGTAGCCTATTCCCACTGTCCTCACTAGCCCCGCCTGGCCCCGACAGGCAGCCCTACACCCTCAGTTTATTGCCATCTGGCTTTTTGTCCACCACTTCACTGAACTGCTCTAAGGTCACTGGGGACCTAACTGCCCAAATCCAATGGACACTCACATTCTCTGAAGGATGACACTGTCATCTACTTCCTCCTTCTTGAAACTCTATCACCTCTCTCTTTCCCAGAATTCTTTCTCTGCTTATTACTTAAACGTTGTCAGTACTCACAATTCTCTGAAATCTCATCCATTTTCATGATTTTAATGACTGCTGATATGTGCTGATGACATTCAAATTTTTATCTTTCCATGTCTTCACGTGCATGTCCAGTTATCTACCAGTTTGTCTTCGGAATTCTACAGGTGCTTTCAAATTCTACATGTCCAGAACTAAAGTCTTTTCCCCACTTCAGTTCTTTATCCCCTATATCCAAACTCAATGATACCACCACCCAACCTTAGTCACACAGATGGGGGCTCAGCCTCCGCCTCCTACTTCTTCCTTACTTCCCAAGGTCAAGTCTTGCTGGTAATTTCCTAAATACAATTAGAACTTACTTCCTCCCTTCATCTATACCTTATTTCAGACCCCTTTCTTCTTGCCATAACCTGGTCTAGAAGTTACGAAATTGCTGTTTGGTGGAACCAGTTGTTAAGACATTCTATTAAAAAAGGACTCTAGGGTCAAATAGCTTTGAGGATGGCTGTGTACCATACGCCTGCTGTGACGATCCAGAATGAACATTAGCCTACAGCAGCCCCGAGAAGCTGTACAGTAAAGGAACCTGATTAACTTTCCTTAAGCCAGGTTCTCCCTTCTGCCGGTCTATAAACCTTTCAGTAGGGACAGGAGAGGAGGTGGCAGCGTGAAAATCCCACTTGAAAATATAAAGCACTGCTCCTCAGAAGAGTGGGGCATAATTATCTCCAGGCTTCTTCAGATTCCTCATCCATACTGACGTCAGTGGTCTAAAATGCCACCTGAACTTGTCCTTTCCATTCTTAGCTATTTTCTGAGGAAACCAGCTCCACGCACATGGATGGTTAAGACCCGCTCTCCTCCTCCTCGCTGCCTCCTTTAGGGGCACTTGCCGCTGCCTGGGGACACTGCACTGATCCTCCAGAGCCTGTGCCTGTGGCTCTGTGACACACCCCTCGCACACTCACGGCTCTGGACTTCCGCTGTCCACTCTGCCTTGAGTATCCTTGCCTTTCACCGGCTGACTCACCAGTTTCTCACGAGTCCTTTAAGACTTAGCTTAGGGACTGCCTCTTTTGATGACTTTTCTTTGCCTCATGGCTCCCCCTCTTCTTCCACAAACACTGACTAAACGCCCTGAATATGCCCGTCACGGCAGGTCACGTGCAGGATGAGACATCTGTGCGTCTTCCCCTCTCACTCCACTGCTAAAGGGCCAACACTACATCTTGCTCGTTGTTTCACTCCTCTAACACTCAACCCATGACTAAGGAACTAACTAGTACTGTAGTAGCCCTCTTAGTAACAATCAGGCAGGACCTTCTACCAGAAATCTGACACTCCAGCTTTTCTCTGATCTCACCTTTCACTCTGATTGAACTAAAGACTTATCTGTACATGTTTTACCAGGGAGACATCATTTAATCCAGAGATGTGTCATCACATACTCTTACATACTCTGCCATTTAAAAGTTCTGCTCAGATGGGGGAAGGAGACAGGTGTGCTTTCTGACAGCCCCACTGTTTTTGCACTTTTACTGGTCACTGGCTTCTCTCAGTGCCTTCCTTAAACCCTTCTTCTCTTAACAAGGAAACAGGATAACAAAGTAATTAAGAGCCTGGTTACAGCCTATGTGTGAACAGAAACATAACCGAGGACATAGAGAATAGACTGGCGGTTGCCAAGGAGGAGGGGGTGGGAGAGGGTTGGATTGGGAGTTTGGGATTAGCAGATGCAAACTGGTGTATATACAGGATGGATAAACAAAAAGGTCCTACATGCGACTTCCCTGGTGGCGCAGTGGTTAAGCATATGCCTGCCAATGCAGGGGACATGGGTTCAAGCCCTGGTCCGGGAAGATCCCACATGCCAGAGAGCAACTAAGCCGGATGTCACAACTACTGAAGTCCAGGCACCTAGAGCCCGTGCTCTGCAACAAGAGAAGCCACCACAATGAGAAGCATGTGCCCCTCAACTAGAGGAAGCCCGCGTGAAGCAACAAAGGCCAAACACAGCCAAAAATAAATACATACATACATTTATTTTTAAAAAGTGCATGTATTTAAAAAAAACCCAAAAAGGTCCTACTGTAGAGCACAGGGAACTATATTCTATATCCTGTGATAAACCGTAATGGAAAAGAATATGAAAAAGAATGTACATAAATGTGTAACTGAGTCACTTTCCTGTACAGCAGTAATTAACACAACACTGTAATTCAAGTGTATGTCAATAAAAAATAAAATTTAAAAAAAATGCCAGAAAAATGATCACATAAGGGGAACTTCCCTGGTGGTCCAGTGGTTAAGACTTCGCCTTCCAATGGAGGGGGTGAGGGTTCAATCCCTGGTCGGGGAGCTAAGATCCCACATGCCTTGAGGCCAAAAAACCAAAATATAAAACAGAAGCAATACTGTAACAAATGCAATAAACACTTTAAAAATGGTTGACATCAGAAAAAATCTTTAAAGAAAAAATTCACATAAATCAGAAACAAATGAAAGATAATAAAGTCCATACATTAAAAAAAAAAAAGAGCATGGGTTCGGGTCACATTGCAACTTCCCACTTACTTATAGCTGTGTAATTCTGGGCAACTCACATAATGTCTCCTCAGACTGTTCATCTATAAAATGGGGATGGTAAGAGTTCCCTACCTCAGAGCGTTGCTGTAATCCATAAACACGGTTAAGTGCCTTGGTAAATGTTTGAGGCTCTCTGGTTATTATGAATTAAAATATGTCAATGGCTTCTGGCCGTGTGATTTATATAATAGTTTGATGTTTAACCAAATGGTAAAACTATTCCATTTATTATTCCCATCTCTTTTTAACCCTTAGCCTGCTTTGTTGTTTATGTTTTCTCCCACCACAGAGTGCTAGTTCCAGGAGAGTAAAGGCTTTATTTTGTTCACTGCTGAAAGCAACAGCACCCAGAAAAGTACTGTACATATGAAGCCCTCAGTAAACACTAGCTGAATGAATGGTGCAAAGTGTTACAAGGAAAAGTACACCAAAACTTTCATTATAATAAAAAAGTATAGATAAAAAAATCTTTCTCTAATGGCTTCCAGTCAAGTAACTGAAAACACCATATGCTATAATAAAAACATAAGTAATTTATGAAAATTTGAAGGCAAAAACATAATTTTAAAAGATTTAGACCTATGTTAGGCGTGATAGAGTATGGATGCTTTCTTGAAATTCACAATCAGATCCAAGAGTATCACTTTCAGACTGTTCTAGTAGACTGAGTTTACTTTTAGTTGTCTTTGATGAAACAGTCACTATTCTACTCTCTTTCTTAACAGAAATGTGTTTTTTCGAAGACTCACTTTTAATTGGTTTATTAACCAAAGAATTATTTTGCCCAATTCCTTTGCTTTTCTGCTTTACAGGTGAGTCAGAGCAGGAATGCAGGTCCTTCCCAGGTTGTTTCTTAGCAGAGTAGTTTTTGGTCTATTCACCTGCTTTGCTCATTTTCTCTGAAGAAGACCTGCTATTTCTAGATAATTCCTCTTCTTTTCTTTGACTTCCAGTTCCAGAAATGACATCTGCTGAAGGAGAACATGTTCTAGCAATGAAATCTTCAAAAGACTCCTGCCGCTGCTCTGTGACTGGCACCCCCAGGTTGTCTTTGGAAGTTTCTAAGGCCTCCTGAGTAGACGCTGGGACACGGAAGGAGTCGAGAGGCAAAGGAATCCTAGCATCACCTGTAATTTTCGGAAAGTGGAGGGGAAGACAAAAGACAAGACAAAAATTCAGTGATGAACAAAGCCAACCATTAAAAAGTAGAGTTCAAAACTTCAATGTTACTCTGTAATCTTATTATTAACACAGTCAATTGATTAATCAGAAGATTTCAGAGCCAGTTTTTTTTGTAATTATATCTTGCCAAGTGATTCTCAGCTTAACCTAGCTACATCCAAGGCTATGTCCGCTACGTTTTCAGACTTTGGTGATTGGGGTAGTTATTACCCATTTCCTTTCCCTCACTAAAAATAAAACCCTATTCTGTAAGATAATTAATTTCTTTGCTATCCTCCAGGCACATGTAAACCGTATATAGTTTGTGACCAGACTGTGTTCTCAAGCTGTCAGTTCCCAAGGCCACTCTGAGATTGGCTGATGGGGGCTCCAAGTAAGGCTAGAGGAAAAGCTGACAGGTTTTCCCCTCCCATTCCCATAACCAGGTGATTCACTCTAATATGTTACCTATTAGCTATGTCTGGATTACTTATTTTAAAAATTATATCAGTATGTGTACCTTCATTAGTGTTCCTTCATTGTAAGCTGACTGAATACAAATAGAAACCTAGATAAAATATGAACAGAACAGACATTTATACAATTTAAAATCTGGAATATTTTCTCTAATGTCTTCTTTCTTCATTAAGGATAGTTTGCTTTAACTCATAAATTTTCTAAAGAACTTCCAGTCTCCTTATTTACAAAAGTACAGTATCATGAAATGGGCACACATTTACTAATCTCAGATTTGGAAAGGACTCCAGAGTCTTCTAGCTCCCGAGCATGTGAACTATTCGAGACTGATCATTATTGTTTTCTCCCTGACTTGGTCATTTCCTTTTTGCTAATCACTCTTAGAATCATTAAGTGCTGTTCTGTCCATTTACTTGGCTATTTTGCATTTGTTATGGGGCACTCTGTTTTGATTCTGATTTTCCTTCTTCAAGTGCCTTCTTTTCTTCTTTAGGTGGACTACTAACAGTAGAATTCACCTGGGGACGACCTAGTAAATGAAAATCTGACTGATCTATACCAGCCATTTTGGCCAACTGCCCAAGCCTAGACGAGAGGAGGAAAGGAGAAAAGACAAAGGTTATTATAATCACAGAAGAGCAGTTTAGATTTCCCCAGACCTACAATCATGAAATACTTCTAAAATCTTTTTTTTTTTTTTTTTTGCGGTACGCGGGCCTCTCACTCCTGTGGCCTCTCCCGTTGCAGAGCACAGGCTCCGGACGCGCAGGCTCAGCGGCCATGGCTCACGGGCCCAGCCGCTCCGCGCCATGCGGGATCCTCCCAGACCGGGGCACGAACCCTTAGCCCCTGCATCGGCAGGCGGACTCTCAACCACCCCGCCACCAGGGAAGCCTTACTTCTAAAATCTTAAAAGCCAACATCCTACTCCAGACTACAAGCCTCTCTCTCCCCCAAATCCTCAGCCCTTTCCAGATTCATCCTCTAGGAGACATCCCACTGTCTCACTAGCAGCTTCAATATGTACCGTGCACCCTGTCCACTGCCTGTCACACCTCCATTCCCACACTTCTTTACCACCTTTCCTCCAGTTTCCAAGAATGTGTTTGTTCCTTCCTTCCCAACACCAACACCAATTCATTCACTGACAAAACACCGCTCCATCAACTATCAATCTCCACTTCCCTCTTTCAGCAAAATTGCTCCCGGTTGAGAACCACTGACCTATATCTCCCCTGCAGATTAATAATCATTTTTATGTCTAAGGCAAAGATAACTTTAATTCAAACTTATCAAACAAGCAAAAGAAGTGAAAGATAGGAAAATTCTTATGCATTCCCGACTATTTTCAATGAAAACTGCCTTTAATTTAGTCTTTACAAAACAACTATACCTACTAATTACTCTGTCTACAGGTTACTCTTTTATAATGGGCTCCCCACTCTACCAAAGCAGGCTTCCCTATTTGCATTTCTTAAAAAATTTAATTCCTCATTTTAAAACGTCAACTATATTACCTATAATTACACTAAATTTGGCTAAATATAGCCACGTAAGTGATGAAAATTGCTCCAGTTCCTCAGCAAACTACCATTAGAGTCGCAAAGAGAAGAATGCCAGGAAGAGAAATGAACTAACCCAGCATCTTTAAGGAGAACCAGGAAAGCATGGAACTTCTGAAGAGAATTCTCAGTGCTGCCCAAAACACCTTCATCATCCAGGATCATGCTTGTCAATGAGTGGGCATGAAGGGCTTCAGACAAAGAGAAAGTTGTGTTTCTTAACTGGGCATTTTCATGTTCCAGCTATACAAGAAGACTGAAAACGTCTGACATGATTTTTTCTCATTGTCATCAAAAGTAGTCTTGCCTTGGGCTTCCCTGGTGGCGCAGTGGTTGCGAGTCCGCCTGCCGATGCAGGGGACACGGGTTCGTGCCCCAGTCCGGGAAGATCCCACATGCTGCGTAGCGGCTGGGCCCGTGAGCCATGGCCGCTGAGCCTGTGCGTCCGGAGTCTGTGCTCCGCAACGGGAGAGGCCACAACAGTGAGAGGCTCACATACCGCAAAAAAAAACCCAAAAAAACAACAAACAAACAAACAAAAAGTAGTCTTGCCTAGTTTCAAGGAACAAAACTAAAACACTCAAAATGTAATTAATTTATAATTAATGTAACCCTCCGCCAGTAAAGACAGAGACCTTATCACATAATAACCAAAACTCACAGGCACCCAACAAAGTTTCCTATATAACACTTAGGTGGTATATAAATAAACCCAAGCTACCGTTTTATTAATGATCTTTCACAAAAGATCACATTTCTAACTGGTTCAATTCATAATGGAGCCTCATTCCACATTAGAAAATGACCTGCTTTAAGTTTCCCTTAAATTAGAAAGTGAGTTATAGAATCTGATTTGAACAAAACATATTACAACTCTGCTGAATGTTAAGAATTAACTTTAGTGAGTAAAATATCTAATGCTTACGTTTAAAAGTCCTAAATCATACCCAACCCAATTTATTAAATGTACGATCACCAATATTTTCTTTGGCTTCTTCAACATATTCACCCCCGTGCACTCTTCCCCTTCTGCTCATCATCTACGCACTTAAAACCCCCTGTAAGCTCAACTCTCGTATTTCTCAGAAAGGCCGTTAATGTTCATGATGCCCCTTTTGCCTTACATGAGCAGGTGCTCAACATTTATTGAATGAGTGTCTGCCAATCCAATGGATGCACTTTCAAAAATTCCTCCATACACTCACCCTGTGATAAATTATATTTAGATAGAACTTTTTAGATTATGCCCTGCTTTCATGCACATTACCTAATGTAATTCTCATAGTATATATTTTTATCTTTCATTGCATTCTTAGAAGTTTTCCAATATCTTAAATTTATTTCAATGATTCACTTTCCTAATTCATTGCCAGGAGAGTCTCATCATGTCTTTTATGTTACTGTATATACAATACATGCACAGAAGGTGCCTTCTTGAATCAAAGAATCATGAACAGGAAATAAGCTAATGTCATATAAAAGCACACACACATACACAAAACCAGATTTTCACATCTTTAAAAACATGCTTTCTGGAATATAGATCATATGATCACTAAATACCAGTAAATGCAAAAGTCCATATGATACCACCAATTTGCAACATATTACAGTTCTAAAGCTTACAAAATATGTGTATATGGCTTAAAATCAAATCAAAATAAAACCAAAACACTCTCAAAAGCAGATGAAACGTGTTTACCTCACTGACTCGTCTATCAGCCTTCAGTCTTATTACTCTTTCCTCCTTTAACTGCTTTAGGCACTCCTCCAGGGTTTCCTAAGCAAACAGAGTCAATATTATAACTAATTCATAGTATAATATCCAAAAGCCTTTCCAGCTATTGGTCTCATCAGGATTTAGGGGCAGAGGCAGAAGTGAACTCAGATTTTAGTCTGCTACTGGTCATATCATACCATGCCAGTGAAATGAATGATCAAAATCTATCAAATTTGCAAAGATTTATTTAAATTCCACTCTTTCCAACATAAATTTGTGGCAGCCCACCATAAAAGGCATATGCATATAACATAGTAAGTCAGAAATAAGAAGTTACGACCAAGAAAGAAAAATTCTATTTTTATTTGTGGGTCTCTTTATAGCAGGAAGTCCTATTAACGAACCTGCTTAGCATACCTGAATTGCATAATTGCAGATTCAAAAGCATGTTTTAAAAAAGTGATCACTTTTAAAGCAATTTACAGTTCCTGGAGTTCCCTGGGTATTAAATAATCGAATCATCAAAACCCTAAGAGGGGGCTTCCCTACTGGCACAGTGGTTAAGAATCCGCCTGCCAGTGCAGGGGACACGGGTTCGAGCCCTAGTCCAGGAAGAACCCACATGCCGCAGAGCAACTAAGCCTGTGCGTCACGACTACTGAGCCTACGCTCTAGAACCCACGTGCCACAACTCCTGAAGCCTGCGCGCCTAGAGCCTGTGCTCCGCAATAAGAGAAGCCACCGCACCGCAACGAAGAGTAGCCCCCCGCTCGACGCAACTGGAGAAAGCTGGCGAGCAGCAACGAAGACCCAATGCGGCCAAAAATAAATTTATAAAACAAAAAACCCTACGAGGAAAGAACGATCACTAACTCCATGTTATTTTACAGATGAGGGAAACAGAGGCAGAGAAGTAGAGTAAGTAGAGCAGCACAGCCGAGGTCACACCACTAAGTAGCAGAGCCACACTGTGGACTCAGGAAGCTGGCTGCCATTCCTGCTCACGGAGGTGGTAGTCTTCCCTTCACCAAGGTCACTGAAATAAAATGAACACTGATAAACTATCTTAGGAGTTTTAGGAACTAAGACACTTCGGTCCTTGAAGTGGGGACACTGCTTGCAATAGGCAGAATTCTGACAGAGCCCCCAAGATGACCACTTACTGAAGTACACAAACCTTCCACTTATCCAATCAAACTCTAAATGTAGGTGCTGTAGTGAAGGGATTTTGCACATGGAATTAAGGTTCAACATCAGTTGATCTTTTAAGATAGGGAGATTATTTTAGGTGGATGTGGCCTACTCAGGCACCCCATGAAAAGGACCTGAACTCTTCCTGAATTGAAGTACAAAAGGGACAAGAGGGAGACTCTCCATTGCTGGCTCTGAAGAGGTCCAATGCTGTGGCAGGGAAGGCAAGCGAGAGGCCTCTAGGAGCTGAAACTCTCCCCCGACTGACAGCCAGCAAGGAAATGGGGCCCTCTGTCCTGCAACTGCAGAATCTGAATTATGCCAACAAGCCGGAAGAAGCCTGTAGGCATTCTTTCCCAGAGCCTCTGGACGCTAACACAGCCAGACTGACATCTTGATTTCAGCTCTGTGGCCCACACAAACTATGGTGAACATCCAACGTTTGGGGCTCAATATCTTACACTTAAATTTCACGTGCTTTAACACTCTCAGGAGGGAACCCACATGTTCCCATGTGTATCTGAGCAGGAAGACCAGTCACGCTGTGCCTGGACTTCTGACCTACAGAACTCTGAGCTAGTCATATAGGTATTGTTTTCAGTCAGTAAGAGTGTAGTAAAAGAATTAATATTCTACTCAACCTCCAGGTTCGTGAGCAAAATAAATGATTGTCATTGTTTTAGGCCACTGTTTAGGGGTGGTTTCTTATGCAGTGATAAACAATCATAATACCTATACTTATGAAAACAGTAAGGTATATTTATACATGTTAACTGCTTTGAACAATCACTTAAAGAATGAGGAACTCTATTACCTGCCATCATTGGGAGAGGAGCTGGTATCACTTTCTGGACAGTAGCTTTTGGTACCTAACAACAATCCTACATCAGGAGTTTACCCTAAGGAAATCAAAGATGTGGGCAAAGATTTATCTACCAACATGATTTCATAAGATTGTTTATAACCAAACCCTAGAAGAAAGCTAAGAGCCTCCGAATTGGGACTGGTTTAAATAAAAACAGCTCATCGTCTGAAGGAATGCGCTATGAAGCCACTAAGAATGACAAGAGGTCTCAACCAGAGTTCATGAATGGGCTTCAGGAGTGCTACATTCAAAATATATCTGTGCGTTTTTCCTGGGAGATGATGCATAAGCTTAATCAAATTCTCTGATGTAGAAGAGTAGTTAGTGACATGGCAAAATATTTCGGATACTTTTTTAAGACAAAAGAGCAGATTAGGTGTGTGTACATGCAGAGGTGGCTTTTATTTCCTTCAAGAAGTTCATTGTTTTCAAACATTTGCTCAATGAACATATATTTTTATATTCAGAACATGTTTAAAAAATTGAGAGTCTAAGAACTTCAAATTCTTTAATGGTTCATTACTAAAGCCAGTCAAGTTTTCAATGGGGAAAAAGGGAAAAAATTGCAAAATTCCTCTACTTTTAATATAATGGTTTAATCAATCTTCTAAAACTGATTTCAAAGAAATTCTAAACAAATAAACAAAAAAACAAAAAACCCTCAGCACGGTCAGAGGAAGGTAGATTAAAATTCCTGACTGGTTCTAAATAGCACATCAAAGTGCAATTACATGCAACAGTTTCTCCCTCTAATGGAGGGAATTAGAACACAGTGTTCAATTTTTGTGAAAAAGTGTACCCTCCTCCTACAAAGTATTCAGAATTCATGTCCCTTACATGGAAATATGGAACCAAAAAAGTTAGAAAGTAAAATTGCTTGATATTCTATTACTTAAGTAAGACTAATGATAAGGCTTTGGAATAATTTTCCTTCCTGCCATCTGCTCTCCATTCCACCCTTCTGTACACTGGCTAGGGTGATTTTTCTGGGACAAAGCTCCCATCATATTGGATATCAAATTTTATGTTCAACTTTTCTCCATTTAACATTGAAATCAAGCATTTCTCATATAATCAGGGGATTCATAACCTTGATTTTTTTGTGTGGGCTACAAAATATTCCACTGAGTGGGTTTACTGGTTAACCATTTTACACATTTAAATTCTTTCCAACTTTTCAGTATTATCAGACAAAATAACCGTTTTTATGCATGAAGGCCTTTTTCCATATTGAGAATAACATTCTTAAAATAAATCCATAAAAATGAGTTTGAGATCAAAGCAAATGAACATTTTTAAGGCTCTGAGGTACCTACCTCCAGACTTCTTTCCAAAAGATTTCTGAGATTTACACTGCCATCAGCGATGTATCACTTGGTATATAACCTCTACTATAACTGTTGGCTTACTTCCTCACTTAGAGTGCAAGTTATTTGAAGATAGGGGGTGTATTTTATTAAGTGTTTATCCCCAGCACCTGTGCCTAGCACAACGTAGACGGTCAATAAATAATTGCTTAATAAGGAAAATCCCTGCCACACACGTACATATAAGATGTACGAGTGTGAAAGACAGACTGTGTGTTTTTCTCTAACTGGATAGATGAAAACTTGTCATCTTCTTTAGTGTGCAATTTTTTTGCTTATAATTAGTCATTAAATTTCTCTTTTAGATTATATTGTAAATATTCAGATTCTCTGAGGCAAATGGGCCTGGCACTACCCATTAGCTACATAACCTTGGACAAGTTCTGTAACTCTAGGCCTCAACTTCCTCATCTATAAAATGGAGATAAGCTCCCATATTACAGAGCTCTTGTGAGAATTACATGAGTTAAAACACATATAAAATTAGAAGAGTGCTTGGTACATAGAATATGTGCAATTAATGCTGAATGAATGAACATGCGAATGCAAACAGTAGTGAAGGGCTTAAAATGAAACGGTCTCATCCCACTCCCACATCCAGCACTCAAGAAGCGACCGATTCTTTACGCAGTTTTTAATTGTAAAATACGATATGTGCACTGAGAAGTGCACAGAACAAAACTGTCAATGTGACAAATAAAAAGAGAATACTTACATAAGCACTACTCGAATCTGAAAGTATTGATACTTGTCAGCATCGCAAAAACCCCCCATATCCTTTTCTCATCACAAGCTCCTTCCCTCTTCCCGGTTAAACACCAACCTCACTTCTTGACAGTCATTTCCTTTAACCTGCATGCATCCCTAACAAAAGAGTTTAGTTGTGTCAACATCTAACTTTATGTACAGGATCATAGTATATGAAGTCTTTTCTATCTTATTTCTTTCTCTCAACGTTGGTTTAAAAAATTCATCCACATTGCTGCCTGTAGCTCTAGTTCATTCAATTTTATTGCTGGATAGTTTTCCCACTGTACAAATACACATCATTTATTTTTGACTGTTAATGGACATTTGGTTTGTTTTCAGTTTGTGCTAATGCAAATCATGGACAGGAATCCTGCTGTGCCCGTTATTCTGGTGCATTTACACAGGGCGGGGGTGAGGGCTGCTGGCTCACAGGCTATTTATATACCTTCAGTTGATGGAGAGGGCTAAATGCTTTCCAAAGTAGTTGTGTCGATTTATACTCCAGTATAAACAGGGTAGATGATTCCCATAGTACTTCAGGCCTACAATACCTGATACTACCAGACTTTTTATTTATGTATTTGTCAATCTGATTGACATGTAGTTTCCTTGGTTTTGACTCACTTTTCACTTATTACTTAATGAAGTTGTACACTTTTCTCTGTTTACTGGCTGTATGGATTTCCTTTTTTATGAGGTTTACGTCAAATATTGTTATTTTTTATTATTTTATTATTATTATTTACTTTTGGCTGTATTGGGTCTTCGTTGCTGCGTGCAGGTTTTCTCTAGTTGCGGCGAGTGGGGGCTACTCTTCATTGCGGTGGCTTCTCTTGTTATGAAGCACAGGATCTAGGTGCGCAGGCTTCAGTAGTTGTGGCACATGGGCTCAGTAGTTGTGGCTCACGGGCTCTAGAGCACAGGCTCCGTAGTTCTGGTGCACGGGCTTCGCTGCTCCGTGGCATGTGGGATCTTCCCAGACCAGGGCTCGAACCCATGTCCCCTGCCTTGGCAGGCAGTTTCTTTTTTTTTTTTTTTTTTTTTTTCCGTACGCGGGCCTCTCACTGTTGTGGCCTCTCCCGTTGCGGAGCACAGGCTCCGGATGCGCAGGCTCAGCGGCCATGGCTCACGGGCCCAGCCGCTCCGCGGCATATGGGATCCTCCCAGACCGGGGCACGAACCCGTATCCCCTGCATCGGCAGGCGGACCCTCAACCACTGCGCCACCAGGGAGGCCCTGGCAGGCAGTTTCTTAACCACTGCGCCACCTGGGAGATCCAACTATTGTCATTTTGAATTCTTCTGCATTTCCAAGTAATACTCTCACATGACTATTTTCTCACTAAATTGGAGGCATTATCTGTTCACTTTCTGAATTACTAACAAGTAAGGGTTTAGTTCCTCTACATTCTTTCCTATGTCCACACTGCTCAGTAAAGTTATGTCATCATGAGTTATTCCACTGCTCATGATCTCTTTGACATGTAGTGATATACTTAAAAACCTACATTGTTGATCAACTAGAAACTCTCTCAACGTCACGCTTTGTAAAATAAGGACATTCATACCATCTTCCCTTTTTTCAACCTCCTGTCTACCTTCCAAACCTAGCTCTTACATTGTCAAAGTTGAAATTTATATTCTATTCTATGTGCAGTTAATTCTTCTGTTATTTGAGAGTCAGTACGGAGTAAGGTTTAAGAGAACAGGCAGAGAGCCTAAACTCAAAGCCTCGATCCAACCTTAAATTAGGTACAGCCTGGGCAAGTTCCTTCCCTGTCTTAGCTTCCTGTTCTCAAAAGTAGGAATGATATTAGCACCAACCTCATAAGGCTATTCAGAGGATTAAATGAGTTAATATATGCAAAAACACTTAGAGCCTAATATATACTAAGTACATACTACTACACAATACATTTCAGTACATACCAAGTTAATACTCATACATACTAAGTATTGTTTACTTTAGTTATTTGTGATTACATGCACGTTGACAATAAAAGCTGCAAACCAAGACAGTATTGCCATTATTACAATGAAATTAATATTGCCCACTGCAGATGTACTGTGTCTCTGTGTATAGACTACACCTCGTTCCATACTGTGCCAGTGTCACTGCCCTTGTGCAGGGTGACCACATACCCCAAGCCACCTTGGGCTGTTCCAGTTTATACCTGTTGTCCTGATGTTACAGCATTAGAGTGCCTCCTTACACTGTTGAAGTGTAAGGAGTTTGGACAAGTTCCGGTTTAGACAACAAATTAGATAGGTGGTCATTACCCCTGTGTGTCACTGAAAAGGGGGACATCTATAGTGTCAAGCTGAAGTGGATTCTTCCCTTCCTCACCAATAGTAGGTTAAAAATCAACCATAGTTTAGTGTGCTTCAGGTTTATGTCCGTAGAGCCTTTTCTCCTCTGGAGTTCAAGTTCCTTCTCCTCTTCCTCTCCCTCCTCCCTTCCAACAGTGCCTAACACCTAGTAAGTACGATATGCCTCAAGGTGTTTCGAAGCTCTCAATCACACAATCAATAGAAGCCTCTCCATTCTAGACTAGCTGCAATCTGCACTGAATGCCCTATTACCTTCCTTCTTGGTTTATTGCCTCATTTTGCTGGATTATTTCTATAAATAGCTTAAGGTATAGCACAGGAAGTCAATTTTTCAAATTTCTTTGGGTACAAAATATCTTCTTCAGCCTCCACGTATGACTGATAGTTTGGCTGGATACAAACCCCTAGGGTGAAAATTATGTGCCTGAAAAACTTTGGAGGTATCTTTCTAATGCCTTCCAGGATCCATGGTGCTCATGACAAGTATGATAAAGTCAGATTTTAACCTTTTTTTTTAGGTGACCAGTATTTTTCTCTCTGGAATGGATGTATCCTCTCAGTATTTTATTCTATTTTAATTTATTTTTTCAGTATTTGAAAGTTTCACAAGGAAGGGTGCCTAGGTATGAGTCTATTCTTGCTCATCTTGCATAACTATTTTCAATCTGAGGCCTGATGTCTACTTTCAGCTGTGGGGAATTTTGTTGCCCTTTGACAGCTTCCCTCCATTTTTTTTCTGGGTCTGGAGTTTCTAATAGTAACATGTGGGATCTCCCAGATGCAGCCTCTCTAACATATTTCTATCACATTTTCCATTGTGTCTTTCTTTTTTATATACTGAGAAATTTTTTAAATTCCTACTGAATTTATTTCAGCAACCATATTTTCATTTCCAGGAGAACTCTTTTGCTTTCTGACCATTCTCCTTTTCATTAATACCCTAGTCTTATTTTATAGTTGCTAGCTCTTTTTAAACCTCTCTCAGGATACTAATTAGGGTTTTTTCTTAAATTATTCTGTTCCCTAAATTGTCCCTGGTCCTACTAGGATATGCTTTCACTCTTTTTCCCCCTCTCTCATGTTGTAAGCTTTACTCAACTAACAGGCAAATGACAGTTATTTTCTATTTAAGAATGAGCGCAGAAAGCTCCCTGAAGTCAACGATTGATTGGCTTCTTATGCAGGAAGAAGCGGGCAGTAACTGTAATAGGATCTCCCCAAACACAATTTTCTAGCGTGAAAAAACTCACACTAGCTGCCCCAGTTCTCGCCAGTTTCACTGTTTTCAAAATGAAATCATCTCATTTCAGGAGGGTGAGGGCGGGGCTGGGAGTCCACTCCTCCAAACACAACCCTTCAATGAGCTCCCCTATTTCAGTCACACTTTTAACTAACTCCACACTCTCTCCTACATGCGCATCAAAGCACGGAGCTACTTCTGCAGGTGGGGTCAGAATCCTCCTCAGTTGCACGTGGTCCCTGTGCATATTCTAGGTGATGCTTTTCCTCTGTTCTACTGCTTCAGTTTCACACTCTTCCACCTGTCTTCTCTCTTTCAAAACTATGTTGAAATCTCTTGATTGTTGTGGGCATATATACTTAAACACTTTGATACCATCATTGTAGTGTCTTGTCAAAACAGAGAAGAGCTAAAAGGGTTCTTAGTGCATTCTGAATCTGCTATTCTGTGGTCCCAGTGTTTAAACTTCTTGGACTTCCCCACTGTCTATTACTGCTTTTACAAATACAATCTCGTGGTCTATTCGTGAAGGAAATGAATACACCACAACTAAAAGGACAAGGAATGCGGGTTAGATGCTCTAGGGTCTTGTCATACTCTGCCATTTACTAATAAACCACTTACGTTCTACAAATTGTAGGTGCTCATTTATAAAACGAAAGGGAGTAACTCTACATGAACTATAGATTTCTCCTACTCTAACATTTCATAATTTTCTAAGTTCTTTTCTTAAAATTTCTCTATATTATCATTAATTTTAATTAAAAAATAAAAAACTAACTCTTTTCAAAATCAAAGAGTAATTCCCGTAGTCCTACAATAATGGGATAATTAGTTCTGAAACCTGTCAAGTGTCATGTTTCATATGAAGAGAAAATCATATTAAATAATTTTAAAAAATTAAACGTGGACTTTGTAGCACAAAGACAAGGTCCCCCCGAAATGGTGTTCCTTTATTTACTAGAAATGTTCAGCTCTGCATTAAAGTTGAAATAAAATAAATATATTAACTTTGAGGTGCAAAAATTTCTTATAAAAATCAATTTTTCTTTTCTATCCATACAAACAAAAGTATGGAATGACATGAGAGGTCAGGTTTATTTGGTAATAGAACGTAGCTTCTTGATATTTTTGATTTTAGGAAAGGAGAATATCAACATCAAAACTTTTTTCAACTTTACTTTTATTTAAAATGAGGCCATATTTTCCTCTTATAAAAAGAGAGTTCAACTAGAACTGTCAATTTTCTCATCTGTAAAACAAGAGCACTGAATCAGCTGACTGTATTCATTCAGAACTCAATTTCCTTATCTTATGATCACTAAGGTTCACCCTAAATCTAATATACTAAGGTTCTAAGGAAAGGAAAATATATTACTAACGACATGTTTTGATTTTAGTTTCTTAGAGTTCAAATGTCCACCATTCACCTTGGTCTAAGCTTAAGGAATCATTCAAGGGGATACAATGCAGGTGGGAGGAGAAAACAGAACCCTCACACAAGCTGTGCTGTGTTGCAATCAGCCTTCCGATTGAAAAATAATCTTCTCTATAGCTTTAAAGTGATAACTTTGTACCTGCAATGCTTCTTGTTTCAAACGGATTTTCTCTGGCTCCTCCTGAACACGTTCTGAGGAATCATCGACCTCTTCGATTTCTGAGGAGGAAGGACTCTCTACTGTCACAGTCACAGGAAATTCTGATGGACCTGAGTGTCACAAGAAGAAGATAGGAAACCACAGAGTTGTTACACTAAAGTGCAAAGAAAGAAGACAAGATTGTAAAATAGATAACACAAGCCAGATACCAAATATCCAAATATTAGAGGACATTTAACAAAAGTGATCTGAGGTATCATTATTTATAAATGTCTCTCACTGCTCTTTAGTGTAAAACAGGCAATGACTAAGTAAAAGTACAGGAACTTATTTTTGCTATGTTACTGTACAGACCTCTGTTGTACGTGGTTAGGATTAGTAATGGGAATTGCCCATATTATTTTATTAAGCTTCTTTCACAGAAGCCAAGTGAAGATCCAAGGTAAACATTTTTTCTCAGATCAACTTTATACTGCAAATGAAAAATTTATTCTTCACCATCAGACAAAAACAGTCTGGAAGAAAATGTAGTTTTTCAGAGGAAAATACATCAGTAAAGGGACTGATGAATAATCAGGAAGTCAACATATCTAAGCTGTGAATAATAGACATTAGAATTTTAAAAATAAATCACATACACACACACAACTAAAACTGACCCATCAAAAACTTCATCTTCTCACCACCCTTAAGCCAAAACTAGGGCAACGATTCTCCCAGCAAGCTTCACTGCCACTGCAGTGTTGTTCAATAGGACATTTCCAAACATTTAAAACTGACCTGGCCACAACCCCATAAAAGTCTACACATCATAAAGAGCTGTGCTGGGATTATATAACCACGCAGAGGACAAGTCACTAGGACATCATGTTGACAACAAGCAGCAAACCCTGCAGCCTAGGAAAACCCTAAAGGAGAACGAGGTGCACACCCCTCTCTCCGGGAACGCAAGGCCAGGACTGACACCCAAGATGCTCTTCTCTCAACCTCAGCAGTGGTGCCTTTCACAGAGCAACTAGGCAGTCTCCCAAGACCACTGGGAAGGAGAATCTGATACTGACAGTATTCGCTTGCCACGAGGCCATAAGCGAGGGAATGTGTGTGGCCTTGGTGAGAGAGCAGAGGTTTGGGAGATGTTGCTTTATATTGGCTTTCAGATCAGGAATTTGTACATATAGCCCGCAAACAACGTTTCTTGAAAACATGCGAATATTCTTGAGTATGACAGCTCCATGTGAGGGGTCAGAAATGGCAGTCAAGTTCGTTTCACTGGGTAACAGCTGATTTGCGGACTGGAAAACAGGCTTCCTTGTTTACAGACATAGCCACAAGGCTGCCCGTTGTGTGCCAAATCCACACAACTACACAGTTGCATTGGGAGAGCGACTAAACATGTTTTACATGGATTTATTTCAGAGAGGGAAATGCTTCATGTAAGGCTCTGTCAATTTAAAAAGCAAGAAGAAGCTGGAGTAGCAATTCTCATATCAGACAAAATAGACTTTAAAATAAAGACTACTAGAAGAGACAAAGAAGGACACTACATAATGATCAAGGGATCGATCCAAGAAGAAGATATAACAATTGTAAATATTTATGCACCCAACATAGGAGCACCTCAATACATAAGGCAAATACTAACAGCCATAAAAGGAGAAATCGACAGTAACACACTCATAGTAGGGGACTTTAACACCCCACTTTCACCAATGGACAGATCATCCAAAATGAAAATAAATAAGGAAACACAAGCTTTAAATGATACATTAAACAAGATGGACTTAATTGATATTTATAGGACATTCCATCCAAAAACAACAGAATACACATTTTTCTCAAGTGCTCATGGAACATTCTCCAGGATAGATCATATCTTGGGTCACAAATCAAGCCTTGGTAAATTTAAGAAAATTGAAATTGTATCAAGTATCTTTTCCGACCACGATGCTATGAGACTAGATATCAATTACAGGAAAAGAGCTGTAAAAAATACAAACACATGGAGGCTAAACAATACACTACTTAATAACGAAGTGATCACTGAAGAAATCAAAGAGGAAATTAAAAAATACCTAGAAACAAATGACAATGGAGACACGACGACCCAAAACCTATGGGATGCAGCAAAAGCAGTTCTAAGAGGGAAGTTTATAGCAATACAATCCCACCTTAAGAAACAGGAAACATCTCGAATAAACAACCTAACCTTGCACCTAAAGCAATTAGAGAAAGAAGAACAAAAACATCCCAAAGTTAGCAGAAGGAAAGAAATCATAAAGATCAGATCAGAAATAAATGAAAAAGAAATGAAGGAAACGATAGCAAAGATCAATAAAACTAAAAGCTGGTTCTTTGAGAAGATAAACAAAATTGATAAACCATTAGCCAGACTCATCAAGAAAAAAAGGGAGAAGACTCAAATCAATAGAATTAGAAATGAAAAAGGAGAAGTAACAACTGACACTGCAGAAATACAAAAGATCATAAGAGATTACTATAAGCAACTCTATGCCAATAAAATGGACAACCTGGAAGAAATGGACAAATTCTTAGAAATGCACAACCTGCCGAGAGTGAACCAGGAAGAAATAGAAAGTATGAACAGACAAATCACAAGCACTGAAATTGAAACTGTGATAAAAAATCTTCCAACAAACAAAAGCCCAGGACCAGATGGCTTCACAGGCGAATTCTATCAAGCATTTAGAGAAGAGCTAACACCCATCCTTCTGAAACTCTTCCAAAATATAGCAGAGGGAGGAACACTCCCAAATTCATTCTACGAGGCCACCATCACCTTGATACCAAAACCAGACAAGGATGTCACAAAGAAAGAAAACTACAGGCCAATATCACTGATGAACATAGATGCAAAAATCCTCAACAAAATACTAGCAAACAGAATCCAACAGCACATTAAAAGGATCATACACCATGATCAAGTGGGGTTTATTCCAGGAATGCAAGGATTCTTCAATATACGCAAATCAATCAACGTGATACACCATATTAACAAATTGGAGAAAAACCATATGATCATCTCAATAGATGCAGAGAAAGCTTTCGACAAAATTCAACATCCATTTATGATAAAAACCCTGCAGAAAGTAGGCATAGAGGGAACTTTCCTCAACATAATAAAGGCCATATATGACAAACCCACAGCCAGCATCGTCCTCAATGGTGAAAAACTGAAACCATTTCCACTAAGATCAGGAACAAGACAAGGTTGCCCACTTTCACCACTCTTATTCAACCTAGTTTTGGAAGTTTTAGCCACAGCAATCAGAGAAGAAAAGGAAATAAAAGGAATCCAAATTGGAAAAGAAGAAGTAAAGCTGTCACTGTTTGCAGATGACATGATACTATACATAGAGAATCCTAAAGATGCTACCAGAAAACTACTAGAGTTAATCAATGAATTTGGTAAAGTTGCAGGATACAAAATTAATGCACAGAAATCTCTGGCATTCCTATATACTGATGATGAAAAATCTGAAAGTGAAATCAAGGAAACACTCCCATTTACCATTGCAACAAAAAGAATAAAATATCTAGGAATAAACCTACCTAAGGAGACAAAAGACCTGTATGCAGAAAATTATAAGACACTGATGAAAGAAATTAAAGATGATACAAATAGATGGAGAGATGTACCATGTTCTTGGATTGGAAGAATCAACATTGTGAAAATGACTCTACTACCCAAAGCAATCTACAGATTCAATGCAATCCCTATCAAACTACCACTGGCATTTTTCACAGAACTAGAACAAAAACTTTCACAATTTGTATGGAAACACAAAAGACCCCGAATAGCCAAAGCAATCTTGAGAACGAAAAATGGAGCTGGAGGAATCAGGCTCCCTGACTTCAGACTATACTACAAAGCTACAGTAATCAAGACAGTATGGTACTGGCACAAAAACAGAAAGATAGATCAGTGGAACAGGATAGAAAGCCAAGAGTTAAACCCACGGACATATGGTCACCTTATCTTTGATAAAGGAGGCAGGAATGTACAGTGGAGAAAGGACAGTCTCTTCAATAAGTGGTGCTGGGAAAACTGGATAGGGACATGTAAAAGTATGAGATTAGATCACTCCCTAACACCATACACAAAAATAAGCTCAAAATGGATTAAAGACCTAAATGTAAGGCCAGACACTATCAAACTCTTAGAGGAAAACATAGGCAGTACACTCTATGACATAAATCACAGCAAGATCCTTTTGGACCCACCTCCTAGAGAAATGGAAATAAAGACAAAAATAAACACATGGGACCTAATGAAACTTAAAAGCTTTTGCACAGCAAAGGAAACCATAAACAAGACCAAAAGACAACCCTCAGAATGGGAGAAAATATTTGCAAATGAAGCAACTGACAAAGGATTAATCTCCAAAATTTATAAGCAGCTCATGCAGCTCAATAACAAAAAAACAAACAACCCAATCCAAAAATGGGCAGAAGACCTAAATAGACATTTCTCCAAAGAAGATATACAGACTGCCAACAAACACATGAAAGGATGCTCAACATCTTTACTCATTATAGAAATGCAAATCAAAACTACCATGAGATATCATCTCACACCAGTCAGAATGGCCATCATCAAAAAATCTAGAAACAATAAATGCTGGAGAGGGTGTGGAAAAAAGGGAACACTCTTGCACTGCTGGTGGGAATGTGAATTGGTACAGCCACTATGGAGAATGGTATGGAGGTTCCTTAAAAACCTACAAATAGAACTACCATATGACCCAGCAATCCCACTACTGGGCATATACCCTGAGAAAACCATAATTCAAAAAGAGACATGTACCAAAATGTTCATAGCAGCCCTATTTACAATAGCCCGGAGATGGAAACAACCTAAGTGCCCATCATCGGATGAATGGATAAAGAAGATGTGGCACATATATACAATGGAATATTACTCAGCCATAAAAAGAAACGAAATTGAGCTATTTGTAATGAGATGGATAGACCTAGAGTCTGTCATACAGAGTGAAGTAAGTCAGAAAGAGAAAGACAAATACTGTATGCTAACACATATATATGGAATTTAAGAAAAAAAAATGTCATGAAGAACATAGGGGTAAGACAGGAATAAAGACACAGACCTACTAGAGAATGGACTTGAGGATATGGGGAGGGGGAAGGGTAAGCTGTGACAAAGTGAAAGAGCGGCATGGACATATATACACTACCAAACGTGAGGTAGATAGCTAGTGGGAAGCAGCCGCATAGCACAGGGAGATCAGCTCGATACTTTGTGACTGCCTGGAGGGGTGGGATAGGGAGGGTGGGAGGCAGACGCAAAAGGGAGGGGATATGGAAACATATGTATATGTATAACTGATTAAATTTGTTATAAAGCAATAAAATAAAATAAAATAAAATAAAATAAAAATAAATAAAAAAATAAAATAAATAAATAAATAAATAAATAAAAAATAAAAAGCAAGAAGAATGACCATCCACCTTTCCCAATTCAAGCCCTATATATCATAAATATGATAGCTACACACCACCAACTGATTACATACATCACGAGCTTTGATGAATGGAAAGCCCCTAAAAAGATAGCAACAAAACAAAGTTAGATCTTCATGTAAATACATCACCAGTTAAACCCAGTTAATACAACTATTTAGTAGTATGAACAGTATCCATACAGAATTGTGTATAAAAATAAATAAGCTCAAAACAAGGACCTGGAGGGCTCTGCTACGGAGAAAACACAACAGAATTCAGCCTACTGGCTTGCTAATAACGCTCTGAACTGCTGAGAGGCCCCTTCAGCTCCTATGTTCAGGATGGTTGAGATTTCAGTCTCTCTTCTTTAAATGGTGATATTAATCGTTCTCTAATTTACCCCCCTGTGTGACGAGGATGGACCTGCGATTAAGTGTCTCAGGAAGAAGACAGGAAACCACAGAGCTGTGAAACTCAAGTGCAAACACTGGGGATTCAACACTATAGTTTATGCAACAGCAATTCACATTACCATTTGCAAAAAAGTAGTTGGTTGTCCAGTGGGGATTAGAAACATCCATTTAACATGAGCAACTGAACAGATATTTTACACAGGAACTACTTCAAGTACTATTTAAAATCAATTCTCTTTGTTTTCTTAAGCAATTGTTAATCCCCAATTTCCTGATTACTACCAAGTAAGTCACCTGAAGATCATCTAGAGCCATCTATTTCACTTAGCAAGCCTAAAGCTATAATTCAACCATTTTATTTACTGTTCTGGGACAAAAATTACTATGAACAGCTATCCCCTGGATAAGAAATCAGGTAATGCTAGTTTTTTTTTTTTTTTTTTTTTTTTGCTGTATGCGGGCCTCTCACTGTTGCGGCCTCTCCCGTTGCGGAGCACAGGCTCCGGATGCGCAGGCCCAGCGGCCATGGCTCACGGGCCCAGCCGCTCCGCGGCACATGGGATCCTCCCAGACCGGGGCACGAACCCGTATCCCCTGCATCGGCAGGCGGACTCTCAACCACTGCGCCACCAGGGAGGCCCAGGTAATGCTAGTTTGACTCACTAAATCTGATTTACTGAGTTAATAAGCCAGTTGATTTAGGTCTAATGCATATTTTTCATCCATTCTGCATTAAACTATTTCCCATGCCTAAAATGTCTTTTTTCCCATTCGTACGTATCCAAATTCCTACTTCTGTGCTGTAGGGCTTCGCTCAACTACACCTGCCTTTAATCAAACTTTTCTCACATGCACAATTGGTGATCATTTTAGTCTCCTCAAGACTCCCACGGAGTTACCTCTGTTGTGACACTTGAGAAACAACTTGAAACTCCCAATTACTTTTAATTTTTCTTCCTTAGAGGGCTCATTAGGCAGAAGCCAAGCCATGTGTGAGTTACCTTTTTTCCTCTACACAAAGCACCAGAGACCACCCACATAATACAAGTTCCAAAATAAAGAACTCTAAATGACTGAAAAAGACAGGGAATGCAAACAGGTTACCTGTTGCTTTTTGCACTTTCTGCAGGACACAATGGCCGGAAACCAGACACTCCAGGTGCTAGCGCTTCAGGAGGGTAGCATTCTTTACCAGCAGAGTGTTTCCTTCCATTACTTACAGGCTTCTTTGCGGCCAAGACTACGTTTGACAAAGCATGGAAAGAAGGAATCAAGATGCACCAAAGGTCTACAGAGCAACTGTCACACGTGCACACGTCGAAAGGAATCAAAAAGGCACTTGACAATGATGCCAAGCCCATTTAAAAAGAGGATCGGTTTTGTACAAAGGTTTTACATAAGCCAGCATTTTTTTTTTTTTTTTTTTTTTGCGGTACGCGGGCTTCTCACTGTTGTGGCCTCTCCCGTTGCGGAGCACAGGCTCCGGACGCGCAGGCTCAGCGGCCATGGCTCACGGGCCCAGCCGCTCCGCGGCATGTGGGATCTTCCCAGACCAGGGCACGAACCCGTGTCCCCTGCATCAGCAGGCGGACTCTCAACCACTGCGCCACCAGGGAAGCCCTAAGCCAGCATTTTTAAAAAATATAAGTTCTCTACAGTAACAAGTTATTTTAACTAAAACAAAAGTATTGAGATGTGCAGAAATGCAAAAATAAAGTTTAAAAAAAGATCCCAAAGTATGATACATTTTATGTATCATGCAGAAACACTCAAGTTTCCTGAATCGTAGAACACCTTTGGCATTTCTGAATCTCAAGGACACAGAAACACAGATATACCCATGACTTCTGCCAAACAGAATCTTCAGAAGTAGACCAAAAGTTAAATTTAAGATGAATTTTTCTATGTAAAAACAATACAAATTATAAGGCTGCAAGTTGCTGGGGGGTAGGTGAGTCAATTTTACCTTCCTATAAGCCTGTCAACCTTCACTGCTCCTTTGATTTCATATAGAAAACACAAAAAAACCAAATGAAACCCACTGGATGAAAGAGTGAAATGTGGAGACTTACCCTATATTTCAGCAGTAAAGAGGCAAGTATCTTTATATGAAACATTTGGTTGCAGAAACTAGACCTACGTGTTAATATTTTACTTAGAACAAGCCATATATTAAAATTCACATTTAAATATTTAATTTGAATTTACTGAAAACAAACATCATAGGTTAAAATGGTTATATTTATCCTTCAAAGCTACTATATTTTATTTTATTTATTTATTTTAATAGATCTTGATTGGAGTATAATTGCTTCACAATTCTGTGTTAGTTTGTTACACAACAAAGCGAATCAGCCATATATGCATACACATGTCCCCATATCCCACCCTCTTGAGCCTCCCTCCCACCCTCCCTATCCCACCCCTCTAGGTCATCGCAAAGCACCAAGCTGATCTCCCTGTGCTATGCTGCTGCTTTCTACTATATTTTAGCAGCATTAGGATGCAGGGTAAAATGGAGTGTATGTGGTAATATAGGACAAATATTTCATAGAGTGTAGCTTATTGATAATCACCACACGATCCTGTGTGATTTACATGCCTCTTAAAAATATATAGGAGCTCAGTTCATTTTGTGCTATTTTATTGTGTTTTTTAACTTCATTGCCATCAAAAAAAATGTTTGTATGAATACGGTTTGTATGTGTATACCCTTCCTTTACTTTCAGAAACTAATGCAAATACATTTGTATTAAAATTTTTTTAAATTACACTTTTCTTGTTAGGAGATTAAAAAATTTCTAATAAAAGTTCCCATCTTTTATTAGGCATACATAAGTACAATACAAATGTGACACAATTCAAACCATTATTTCACTCCTATACTCACCTGGATCTAGGTATATACCCAGATACTGATTTGGCTTACCTCTATGTCTCCAAATAACTGAGGCAAATACAAAAAAAAGCCCAAGAAATAAAATTACTCTTAAAAGAGCTCAATGAGCTTGTATACTTCAGTTACATTTCCACTTTGTTTAATCATGCTAACTAAAAAAAAATGTTTAACTGTTCTCATTCCATGATGCCCTATTATTCTGTACTAATTTTACAGAATTCCTAATATGTTTTACATATACATGTTTTATTTATATATCTTTCCATTTCTAATATCATAGCAAAAGTCAATGTAGCTATTTTAAGAATGCTTTACATAGGATATAAACTTTTAATAATAATATCTAATTAGTGTGATATCACAAATCTTAACTTCTTTGAATGTACTATTTGATTATTAAAATATCACTCTCTTGAAATAACAATTGGCAGACGATCATAAGCTTTTTTTTGACTTCATAAACACTCTTAACAACTTATTTAATACACTATTGTCCAAGCAAGTTGATTAATAGACAATCAAAAACATACAACTTTAAGTAGAAAAAAAAAAGCTGTATTTATGAAGATGTTTACAATAGTTTATTTGAGGTTATTTCCAATTTTTAAGAAATTGGAATTAAGAAATTTAAGAAATTGACCTACTCAATGAAACCTTGTGAATGCAATGTTAAAAAGTATAACTATGAATCACAGAATTTAAATTTAGTATGAAAAGAATGGCAAATTATATTGAAGCTATGTGGAATTATGTTTATAGACAGCAGGAAGAGAAAACTAAAATGTAAATATTGCTTGATAGGATAATGGGATTAGAGGTGGTCTTTTAAATTTTTCATTTTTATGCTAATACAATACCTTTATAAAACTCAAAAATCTTCAAACAACACATTTTTTTAAAATTGTGGTAGACTACACAAAACAGAAAATTTATAATTTTAACCATTTTAAAGTGGACCGTTCTGTGATATGAAGTCAACAAATTTTTAAAACTTTCAGAGGGCACCTGAATAAAAGATGTGCTGTCCACTGGTGATTTTAATGTATCTGGTATATAACTAAAGTCACCACAAAACTCTTTCTGGGAAATTGGCAGATCATAAAAATAAAAAATTTATTTTGCTTTTTATTAAACCTTATTGTTTTGCTGTTTCAAAATTCAAATTTACTCACAAGAAACAGTTTCATATTAGATTTGGTTTCACAAATGCTGCTCCTGCTATTCATTCTTATCACCAAAAAAAAAAGACTATTTGTGACTAACGATAATATGTTACAGAAAATAAAAAGTTAAAAGGTTTTCAATCTGCATATCTGGGAACCTAAATTAAAGCATCACACAACATTTTCAAAAACAGAAAAGCCATGTGATTTGACTAAAATCTTAGTTTTAAGATGGCAGAAAGTACCTTGATAATTTTCTTTTAAGAAAGAAAGAAAACCAAGCCATTAAAGAGAAATTCTTCCGAGAGAACTGAAACATGTTATATAACTCTGACTTGGCACTCCTTCCATCTGGAGAACTTTTTTGGTAACTGTTTTCATCACAGAATGATCTAAAGTAAAATGAATTGAAATTAGAGTAATTATTTTCCAGTGAGTGGCTATTTCCATTTAAAACCAAAAGCCAACTAATTATTGCTTTTCCCATAAATTTAAATATGAAATCTACATTATATAATTATACACTTATTTCCCCTTGTGTATTCTAATTTCTTCCTCAGAAACCTAAGATGCCATCTTGCAGACTGCCCACAGTGGCTACTATTTTGGCAGCAGCAAAGGTCAACTTGAAACATTTTGCATCTAAAGTGGCTTTGGCTACCTTTGGATACAAAGTACAGTCTGAGCACCGTCCAGACGCTTAGATACCTAAAGAGCATCTAAGATATCAAACCAGGGCATCCAAGATAACAAATCAAGTCCCTCAAAAGCTGCTCCTCCCATCAGCCCCCTTCTTCTAAGGGATACTACCCAGTTGCACACATAATCATCAACGACTTGTCTCCTTGTTACTATTTCTTTCATACCTCACATCTATCTGCAGGTCTTGATAGCTACACCCTCAAAACACAACCTGAATTCAACCACTTTTCACTTGCTGCAAACTTCCAACCTAACCTAGGCCATAAACATCTCTTATTTGGAGCACTGGGATAGTCTCCTAACTGGTCTCCCTGTTCCTCTTTTTTTTTTTTTTTTTTTTTTTTTGAGGTACACGGGCCTCTCACTGTTGTGGCCTCTCCCGTTGCGGAGCACAGGCTCAGGACGCGCAGGCTCAGCGGCCATGGCTCACGGGCCTAGCCATTCCGCGGCACGTGGGATCTTCCCGGACCGGGGCACGAACCCGCGTCCCATGCATCGGCAGGCGGATTCTCAACCACTGCGCCACCAGGAAAGCCCCCTGTTCCTCTTCTTTATCCTCCCAAGTCCCTTCTCTATACCAGGTCACCTTATTCAGATACGATTTGCATCATGCCTTTTTCCAGTTCAAACCCCTCTACTCATTTAGAATAATCCACATCTTTACTCTGGCCTTCAAGACTTTACAAGAGCAGACCCCTGGCTAGCTCCTTGACCTCATGTCATACCACACTCTTCTTCACTCGGTACTCTGCCCAGATTGGTCTCCTTGCTTTTCCTTAAATACTCCACCCACCTACATGCCTACATACTCATTGCCTCCTTGTCCTGGAATGTGCTTACTCCACATCTTCCATGGCTTGCTCCTCTCTTCATTCAGGTCTCCGTTCAAATGCCACTTCTCCAGTGAAGCTGTCCCCTAACAAATCTATCCAATGGAGTCCTACCTGCTCTCCCTCACTCTCCTTACATTAAGATAGTTTTGCACTTCCTACTCTCTAAAATTATATGACTTATCTATTTACTCATTTCTATCTGATCTCCTTCACTAGAATGTAAGCTACATGAGGGCAAGACTTTTGTCTGTCTGGTTCACTGCTTTATCCCTAGTCCCTAAACCCGTATCTGGCACACAGAAGATGATTACAAAATTACTTGTGAATCTGACAAATGAATAAAGTACTCCTGGCAAGAATTCAGAGGTTGCACAGGAAAGAAAGAATGCTCTTGGTGGAAGCAGGCTTAGTATCTAGGTTCACCTCTATTCAGAGTAGAGATAAGAAAAATTGACAAGTATAATTCACTTTAATTAGTACCTTAGCTGCTAAAAACATAAGGGAAGTGCAACACTAGAAAAGTACAGTTGAAGCTTGAACAACATGGGTTTGAACCTCACGGGTCCACTGACACACGCATAGTTTTCAATACATATGTACTATCGTCCTACATGATCCAAGGTTGGTTGAATCCACACATGTGGAACCACTGACTATAAACTTATACCCAGATCTTCAACTGCGTAGGGGTCGACACCCCTAAGCCCACGTTGTTCAAGGGCCCACTGTATATGATGAGGAAAGTTAAACACATTAAGTTTTAAAAAACTGTCAATACCTGAACAAATTTTTTGTTTTGCTATGTGTTTATCAATTTAAAAAAAGTGACCACATACCAACAAGCAGATTTTTTCTTATATCCAGAACGAGCAGAGTTCTGTTGGTTTCAAGGGCCTTTAGGAAAGCCTTTGCTCCTTCACTGGTGAGGCCGCACTGCTGCAGGTCAAGTGCTTTTCGATGAAAGACAAAAGGTCACTTGCTAACTCTACAGATTTAACATATAGACAACTCTCATTTTCTCACGTGTGGAAGAGTCCTGCACAAGACAAGTCATGGCAGGTTTGTAATTTTGGGTATGGAAAAAAACAGAAACATATACGCACACACATAATGCATAATCCAATTTAAAAACCTCTTCTTGGATGTGCAATGATAACCCTGGCTTTAGTAACAATAAATCAGACAACATATTTTACAATTACAGAACTGAAGAATAACTGTATATAACCTATGAGCAAAAAGCATCACAAAATGAATCTCAGTTCATAATTAGCAAGGGCGGCAGGGGCGTGTAAACCTCACAAGCAAAACCTGGTGGAGCTCAGAAATGCACTGCATTCTTCTGATCATGATCTTCAGCTCCAAATCACACTTGAAACTAGTTCAAAGGGGAAAACAAAATAGAAGAAATGTAATAACTGTTAGTTTTAGAGGAAAAAAAGACAAGTCTAAGAGGATACAAATAATAAAAACTTTCAACAATGTGTGAATACAGAATACATACTAAAAACCTATCATGAAAGTATGATGGTCAAGAACCCTCGCAGTAAAAGGTCAGACAAAAACCAGAAAAACGGATCATGAATTCTAGTAGTTCTGGGGCTGAACAACCTACTCATTTAAACCAAAGGGATCATCACTAAAGCCCAGGGATTAAAAACTATTACATGAAAGGAAACTATCATGAGTCTTTTGTTTAAGTGTTGTGTGGACCATCACATTAAAATAACTGGAGTCTTTCAACACCCCCATGACACACAGAAATAGCAAGTCAGACATACGGATCTGACAGGATATGATACAACCCTTACAAGCTCTCACTACAGAAGAATGGACACAGGGTATAATTAACCAAATAGCCAAATTAATACAAACAGCCAGTAAACCTCACCAGTCAATCAAATGAATACAAAATAAAACACAATGTGGTTATTCTCCTATCAGATGAAGCCAAGATTCTGTAAGAAAAGCCTTTAAATAATGTCTATACCCTTTGGATCCAACAACTCTCTTTCTAAGAATTTAACCAAAAGAAATAGTCAGAGATATAGGTAAGGATATATATCAGAGTACTATTTGTAACTGAAAAACTGGGCAAAGCTTATATACAAGAATGGATAAGCTATGTGCACTGTGGCATATTCATATAATGGAATACTGAACAATCACAAAAAATGATGCAGGAGATGCAAATTTACTGACTTGCTAAATTGCTCATACTAAATTAATTGAAAAAAGTTATAAAATTTGGAGTAATCCCACTTGCATAGAAAATGGAGAGGTACTCATTTTTTTAGTTTTACATTTTTTTACAAGTGCTACAGGCCAGTGTTTGTGAGAGGCAGGCTTCGCATCTACTGTTGGGGTGGACTACAAATTGGCATAGCCTTTCTGGGTGGTAATTTGGCCATGTGTATCAAATGTCTTAAAAATAGGTCACACTTAGTCATTCCACTTGTAGTACCTTATTCTACAGAAGTAATCCCGATGGACACAGAGATGTATATACAACGTATTCACATTGTTTCTGACAGGGAAAAGCAAACTGTCTAAATAGAATTGCAAAGAATCGATTAAACTATGGGACATCAATACGACACAATACTACATGATACATCATTAAGTGAAAAAAGCAGGAATATGAAATAGCAGGTATACTACAATTCTATTTTTGTAATCCCTAAGTGTACATGTATATTTGTAGAAAAAAAAAAGACTGAAAGTATATACGTCAAAATGAACAGTGATTATATCTGGGTATTAAAATTATAGGTAATTGTTCTCTTGTTACTCTGTATTTTCTATAAAGGATATATGCAACTCTTAGAGAAAGTTTAAAAGCAAAATAAAAGCTATCAGTAAAATGAGGCTTTAAAAAATCCTATCACAATAGTATCATGCCAAAAGCTAAGCATATTAAAAATTCAATATTTTCAATTTTAGAATTTCCCTCTAAGCCATAAATCCTCACTAAGAGATTCTGCCAAAGCACTTGCACCCAGGTCACCAATGAGCGGGTTGCAGTTCAGAGTGATGCGCCTCAAACCAGCCATGCAGTCAAGATCACGTCTCCTGGAATGAAGACTCTCAGCCCAGGTTTCTTCATGCCTTCTGGTAGTCTGATACTTCAAAGAGTTAATGGGATGAAATTAAGATGCTTGAATAAGGAAACAGGGTGTGCCTGAGTATGGCTTATTCTGTCAGAGATTTACACACACACACAGATCAAGCATATATGCCAGGAGCATCAACCTGAGAAATTCAACAGTCACTTCTGGTTTACGAGTCCAGTGACCCAGATTCTGCTCGGTCAGTGATTAGATTCTAGCCACTGCATTTCCTGTTTCTGAACACTTACGTAAAGTTGGACAACTCAATTACAGTCTATGAATTATTTTCCTTATCTTCTAAGTCAGGGAATTGGTTCTAAATTCTATCTTTGCTGAGGCCCTATATTTCATCATCCTGTCCTCCAATGGCCTCCAAACACCTCACTGGGCAAACCATAAGAAAACTTTTTAATATGCATCTTATTTATTAACAAATTGTTCCATACATAGTATTTATGTACATGATAAACTACACAGATTTTTAAAAATAATACAAAGGTAAAAATGTTCTAATATTTTCTTTTCCTAACTCCTAAGGCATTATTTTATTTTACTTATTTTTTTATAAAGATTTATTTATTTGTTTGTTTGTTTGTTTGGCTGTGCCGGGTCTTTAGTTGCAGCATGCCGGATCTTTTAGTTGTGGCATGTGGGCTCTTAGTTATGGCAGGCACGTGGGATCTAGTTCCTTGAGCAGGGATCGAACCCAAGCCCCCTACATTGGGAGCACATAGTGTTAACTGCTGGACCGCCAGGGAAGTCTCAAGCATTATTTAAAAAACTATATTTACAAAATGTATCTCACATGCTACCTTGGGTGTGCACACAAGCTTTAGAGGCCTGGACTATGCAGAGCCAGTTTGATGTGCCTTGGGAAAATAATGGTTTGACATTTAAGCAAAAGTACTGTCTTGAAGACATTCAATTCTTTATGTTCATAAAGTAAATTTTGGTAACAGGGAACACTGACTGTAAATGAAAAAAGTCTTATTACATTCCTGAAAAAGTAAAAGACTCAAAGTGCCTTTGTTACTCTAAAAGGAAAATCATTAGTGTCATTTTTCTATTAACAATAACTTATTAAAGCTCCAAGCAGAAACAACAGCAATCACTTACACAGTGCTTAGTATGTGCCAGGCACTATTTATACAAATAAGTGCATTTAAACCTCATAATGAGGCATAGAGGTTAAGTGATTTGCCCATGGTCACTAGCTATGAAATGGGAGAAAGGAATTCACTCTGTCTACAAGAGGCGGGCAGGTCAGGCGTGGATCAAGGCCGGAGAGGACGACACCTCTAGGCCACAGCAAGTAAGGGCTGAGCGCGACGCCCCAACCGAAGAAAACTGCCCCACACCGAGCGGTCTCCTGACCCCCCGAGCAGGTGCTGGCCTCCGAAAACACGTGTGGGAGCAGTGGGGACAGAGCTCCTGAAGCAAAAAGGAACCGCAGTTGATTATGGAAGATTCTCACAAGAATAACGCTTCAGAGACAGCACCTCAGTCTGGTTCAACAGTTCAGGGAGCTCATATTTCTCATATTCCTCAACAGATGTCATTAAGAGGATCTGCGCCAGTGACAATTGTACCTCTTCCTGGAGAGCAAGTACAGGTTCAGGGGGTCATCCAGACAGCTCAGTCTTCTGTAATTCACCCACCACACGTGCAAACGGTATCATCTTTATCAGAAAGTGAAGAGTCTCAGGACTCATCTGACAGCATAGGCTCCTCACAGAAAACCCACGGGATCCTAGCACGGCGCCCATCTTACAGAAAAATTTTGAAAGACCTATCTTCTGAAGATACACGGGGCAGAAAAGGAGACGGAGAAAATCCTGGAGTTTCTGCTGTCACTTCTATGTCTGTTCCAACTCCCATCTATCAGACTAGCACCGGACAGTACATTGCCATTGCCCCAAATGGAGCCTTACAGCTGGCCAGTCCAGGTACAGATGGAGTACAGGGGCTTCAGACATTAACCATGACAAATTCAGGCAGTACTCAACAAGGTACAACAATTCTCCAGTATGCACAGACCTCTGATGGACAGCAAATACTTGTGCCCAGCAACCAGGTGGTTGTACAAACTGCATCAG
This sequence comes from Mesoplodon mirus, assembly GCF_964341445.2. Taxonomy (NCBI): domain Eukaryota; kingdom Metazoa; phylum Chordata; class Mammalia; order Artiodactyla; family Ziphiidae; genus Mesoplodon; species Mesoplodon mirus. Next base: position 91,978,434 of record NC_138983.1, on the reverse strand, counting down.
GAGATATGCAGACATATCAGATCCGTACCACACCTTCAGCTACTTTGCTACCACAAACCGTGGTGATGACATCTCCCGTAACCCTTACATCTCAGACAACTAAGACAGATGACCCCCAACTGAAAAGAGAAATAAGGTTGATGAAAAATAGAGATCCTGTAATGTGGAGAGCTGTGATTGGAACTAATAACATAGATGGGCATCAGCCACACTCCAAGATGATGAAAGTTAAAGTGATCATTATCCATCCAGACTTCGATGTGGAATCTTATGAAAATGATATTGCGCTTTTTCATTTAAAGAAAGCAGTGAGATATAATGATTATATTCAGCCTATCTGTCTACCTTTTGGTGTTTTCCAAAGACTGAACCGAAACACGAAGTGTTTTATAAGTGGATGGGGAAGAACAAAAGAAGAAGGTAATATTACAAAAAAATTACACGAAGCAGAAGTGCATTATATTTCTCGAAGTTTTTGTAATTCTGACAAGAGCTATGGGGATATAATTCCTTACACTTCATTTTGTGCAGGTGATGAAGATGGAGTTTTTGATACTTGCAGGGGTGATAGTGGTGGACCATTAATGTGCTACTTACCAGAACGTAAACGATATTTTGTAATGGGAATTACCAGTTACGGATATGGCCGTGGTCGAAAAAATTTTCCTGGTGTCTACAGTGGGCCATCCTTCTACCAAAAGTGGCTGACAGATCACTTCTACCAGAACTGGAAGCAGGCTCTCGAAGAGATATTTGCACAGTCATGCTCATGGCAGCATTATTCACAATAGCCAAAATGCAAAAGCAACCCAAGTGTCCATCAACAGATGAATGGATAAACAAAATGTGGTATACACATACAATGGAACATTATTCAGCCTTAAAAAGTAAAGATATTGTGTCACATGATACAACATGGATGAACCTTGAGGACATTATGTAAAGAGAAATAAGCCAGTCACAAAAGAACAAATATTGTATGATTCCAATTATATGAGGTATCTAGAGTAGTTAAATTCATAGAGACAAAAAGAATGGTAGTTGTCAGGTGCTGGGAAAGGGGGAGAAATGGAGAATTACTGTTTAATTGGTACAGAGTTTTGCATGATTAAAAGAGTCTGTGGATGGCTGGTGGTGATGGTAGCACAAAAATATGCATGTACTTAATGTCACTGAACTGCATACTTAAAAATGGTTGATTGTAAATTTCAAAAAAAAAAAAAAAGAAAGAAATGGGAGAAAGGAGATTTGAACCTAGGTCATTTGGCTTCCGCACCCAAGTTCCTGACTGTTTTCTACCTCAGGGGTCAATGGACTCGCCCTGTACAGGCTCAAAGAATTTTTCAATTTTTAAAATCTAAATTTAAACATTTCCAGATTTGTGGGCTATACAGTTTCTGTTGCAACTACTCTGCCCCACTGGTGTAGGGTGAAAGGAGCCACAACTACCATGTAAACAATGGGTGCGACTCTGTTCCAGAAAAACTTCCTTTACAAAGCCAGGCGACGGGCTGGATCTGGCCCACCAGCCAGAGTTTACCTATCCCTGATCTGCACCATCAAACTATTAAAAAGCCTTCATGTCAAATTATTAACTAACTTTAGGCCTAAATACAGTCATTATAACCACTGTAAAGTTGTTAAGGCATTATTTTAAAAACTGTATTTACAAATTGCTGATGTACTGACTTTTATTAGTTTAAAAACTACAACAGCTAATAAACACTTGATTCATTTAAGTCTTGAAGACTAAAATGGCATAGTTTCTTCACAGTATTACAATAAATGTTTTCAGTAAAAAAACATACATAAAAGTATTATTAGGTATTATATATTAAATCTCTTATTTCTAAAATTAAGTGGACTATCTTTACTAAATGGTAGAATCCCAAACTGAAAACTGGTCATATTCTTTCAGCAAAATGAAAGCTGCGCTCACATGTATTAAAAGACAAAAATTAGGGCTTCCCTGGTGGCGCAGTGGTTGAGAGTCCGCCTGCCAATGCAGGGGACGTGGGTTTGTGCCCCGGGCTGGGAAGATCCCACATGCCGCAGAGCGGCTAGGCCCGTGAGCCATGGCTGCTGAGCCTGCGCGTCCAGAGCCTGTGCTCCGCAACGGGAGAGGCCACAACAGTACCACACACACACACACAAAAGACAAAAATTAACTGCCCTCTGTATCAATATATTAATGTGTTTCAATCACATATGTTTTCATGAAAGTTTAAACATAAAATCACCTTTAAGATCTAGGCCATGTGATCTGCTCCATGCCATGTCAGAACACACCCCGTTAAGTTTACTTAACTTGTCTTAAGTGTGATAGAATTCTTTATACCTTGACAAATAACTAAAAGGAAAAAAAAAAAAAAAACCACACACACAATAAGATGAAGAGCCTATACATTTGTCAATCTTGACTTATTTGCTTTTCTTGAGTCAGTTGGAGGTTTATAGCCACATTCTCAAAATCATTAACTACAATCTTCCCAAACAGGTAATTGACGAACAGATGCATTCTAAAACTTGTCAGTAACAAAGCGCTATTCCAGTTTACAGCAACAGTTTAATTCTACTTAGATACTAAAACTGAATACACTGAATACTGCAAACTTTATTCCCAACCACTCAGCAAAGTACTACATACCTTTTCAGATATAGGGGAAAAAAAGAAAAAGCATACGATTCTTCCTATTTTCATTTCCAAAGATACATCCCAATCTTAATGATCAATCAGCGATTTAAACGTCAACTATAAACCCAGTATACTGCTGCTATGCAGTGTACTAGAGCAATAGAAGAGAGAGGACCTCAAACCCTCTGTTCCCTCAAATTCAAAGGCAGGCTTCCTGACCCCTCCAGACCACTACTGGACACAGGGAAGGCACACTAATGTTGCAGGACCCCAACCAACAGTCACCTGCTTTGTGATTACTTCCATGACACACCCTCACCAACACCACTGAGTTTGCTTCTCCTACGGGACGTTACATGTATTTACTATTTTAACACATACCACAGTGCATCATAATTATGACTGCAGATAGATGTTCTAACAATTGAAAGAGAATGATGACTTTTTTGCTCTTTACATCTTGCTATTTCCCGTCCCATAATATTTCTTGAAGCGAAACCATAAAATATAGACAAACACAAAAAACAGAAAATATACAAAACGTGTGCTTTGCACCTTAACGCAAACTTAAGTAAAATTAGTTCTGACAGTATCCAGCATGACAAACTTCCATGGTACAAACGAGAATGGACCAAGGTTTGAGCAGGTACAGGAGACAATCCAGGCATGAACAACACCAAGGCAAGGTAGACAGGAAGTAACATGGTGCGTAGGAAATCACGAGACAAGTCTGATGGGAAGAGACTTAAACAAGACTGAAACTCACTTTCTAAACCTCCATCTCCAACTGGACAATTCGCAGGACACAGGTGCACCAAAGTGGCCAATTTATTCAATCCCTTTAATATGCAGGAAGAGTTTAAAATTTTACTGGTTTAATTTGCCCCAAAAGCAACTCTCAACAGTTATGGCCTCTGTCGTCGGAGCTTTGTATGAAATTAAGTCAAAGTGTGGAGCTCCTTTGCCTTTTTTTTTTCTCCTTAAAAAAGAAAAGAAACAATTGTTCCGAGTAAAAACAAACATATTCCGAAGCATGTGTACATTGAAAAGTAAAGAAACTTTATTAACAACTTCATAAAAACTGACTTCAAATTTTAAAAAGAAAAAAACATGTTTTGAGGTCCTTCCGACTGGAGTCGTGTCTCATAGTGTCCTTTCTTTACAGAAATAGTCGTATTAGGACACATATGCACAAGGATTAACACCATGACACACTGTACACGGCGGGCCCCGGCGAGCTCACCAGTCGTCGTCTGAGTCCAGGTCTCTGGGGAGGATCCACTCCACGGATGAGCCCAGCAGAGTCTGAAGCTCGTTCGTGAACTCCACCAGATCTAAGAGCTCCTTACTTTCTGGATTACAGGACTCCAGGTCTTTGGGGCAAGAGAATAAGAGACTTGCTGACACTTGCCGGCAGAACTCGGCCTCCGCGATGGTGACGATTTTCACATTTGGGAAATTGCAGCGGAATATGCAGGAGGACATTTGCAGTTTCTTGAGCAGGTCTGAGAGCAACAGCCAGTTACGAGGCCTACACAAGAGAAAGGACAGTGGTTTGAGTTTCCGGCAAAATTAGAGGCGCTCCCAACTATGAACTACCCGTCTCCTGGCGGGGAAAGGGCCTGCTACTTCCACTTTGATTACCCCACCCCCACCCCACTTCTCACTGTCCTTAGAAGGCCTACTTCTTCTTCTTTTTCTTTTTAAATTTTATTTATTTATTTATTTTTGGCTGCGTTGGGCCTGTTGCTGCGCACGGGCTTTCTCTAGTTGTGGCTCGCGGGCTCTAGAGCGCAGGCTCAGTAGCTGTGGCGCATGGGCTTAGTTGCTCCGTGGCATGTGGGATCTTCCAAGACCAGGGCTCGAACCTGTGTCCCCTGCACTGGCAGGCGGATTCTTAACCACTGTGCCACCAGGGAAGCCCGGAAGATCTACTTCTAGCGGGGGAACTCTGGACTCATGTGCATGTGTTAAGAGGCCACCTAGGGCGGATCAGCCAACTTAGACAAAAGCAGGAGCAGCGCCCCTGAATGAGCCTCGTTGCAGGCCACCCCAGTGCTGCCTTGGCTCTGGTCACAACTCAGGTCACCCGTCTCCAAGTAAGTGCACCCCGTTCTAGTCACTAGGGAAAACCAGTCTGTATGCCAACCCAAGGGAGATGGCAAACACCTCTTTGACCTCTCCTCTCCTCCGGCCCTCACGGAGAGAGCATGAGAAACGCTCGAGGTCACCTGGCTTTCCTTTCCTTTCCCACACCTCCAACCCGCCCCTCAATGCTGCCGTGAGTGAGGATTTTTCGAGAAGGGAGGTGGTACAATCCTTCCTGATACCCTGTCACGCTTTATCATCTCTATCCCGAATAGAATGTCACCACAAAGGCAGACACGTTCCCAGCCTCAGAGTCCAAGGAGGATGCTACTCCTTAAGCACCGGGGTCAACACACAGCAGAGCAAGGTCTCCTGATGTGTTCACTCCGAAGGGTTGGTCATGGGGCACAGTGGCCCGACCGTGGGGACAAGACTCGATCTAAGCAAATCTGAAGACACATAAGAGCCCAGGTGACACATACGGCTTTCTCTAATCTTATACGAGAAGAGGGTACACATCAGTATCGTCCCGTGGACCTCATGCGCCTTGGAAGGCCCCTATGGTAGCCGTTTGGGGAGGATCCCTTCCCCAAGAGTTTACTGACTGAAACTGCAATTGCAGTCGCTGACTCCCGTGTCCTTTGGGCTCTAGGGGTGTGTTCCAATGAGGGCAGTTGGCTGGGGAGCCCTCCCACCCCCCAAACTTTTCTGGAAAAGTTCCACTGCATTATGTGAGGTCGGTGGACACTTGGTGAGGAATTCACTCACCCCCCAACCCAGCCACCCTCATCTGCTGAAGGGGATTTCTAACTCCTGCCACCCCACAGAGCAGCTGGGCTGGCTCTCGACCACACGCTGGCCACGCTCACCCCTGAGCGACGGACACCTGGACGTTATAACACGGCAAAAGGGGGTCTTGGGAAAATTCAGATTCCAATAGGTCACCATAGGCCTCGTTGCTGTCATCCTGGTCCTCTGGTCGTGGGGGATTTGCTAAAACATCGTAACCACTTTCATCATCTGGTTCTAAACGGGGGGGCAAACAAGAGAGAGGTCAGTAAACTGGAGCAAGATTCCAGCTGTTCGCCAAAAAGGACCCTGGAAAAATTCTTTCCCAAGCAAGTCCTGCTCACAGCACCACCCCCACCCCCACCCCCACAAGCCCAACTGAAACGAACAAGGCTGCTCACCACACACAGAGCTGCCAGAGAACTCCGAAGAGCAACCGGGGCTACCATCGTCAGGAGCCTGCAGGTTATTTAAACAGTCTGCAGAGAGAGGGGGAGAGAGAGAGAGAAAGAGAAACAAGATAACGCCTGCTGGTAAGAGGCAAATGCTGCTGGAGTTCGGGAACATCTCACGCTGGGGCTGGTGTCACCTCCTGACAAGTCCCACTGCACACGCCTCCAGGTATCTGACTGAAACCTCCTCACGCGTCCACCCGCCTTCCTGAGGGACTGCCCGCCTCACCGCCCCAGCCTGCCAAACAAAAGCTAGCCTGGCTAGCTAAGAGTTTTCCAGCCCCCCACCTCGCAAAACTCAAAGTATGTATCTCTTCTTTGACAGACTAACGTTGGGCCGCTTTTCCCAGTAAAGGGTCACTTAGAGCAAACGGGGGGTGGGGGTAGGGGGAACCCAGGTGAAAGGCTGTGAAGTCACCGTCTAGATGCTTGAACAAGACCGTGTCTTGACCTCTGCCGTACTTGTTAAGAACTTCTCCAGAAGTTCGCTGTGGTTCACTTTCTTGATGGTTCTACCTGAGTACGTAGCCAGGGTAGGATCAGCACTGTAGGAGAGGAGCAAGCGGACAATTTCGAGATGATCATTCTTGACAGCATCGTGGAGAGGCCTAGGAGAGGTGCGGGGGATTACACCTGTGCACGCGACGCTTGCTTCTAAGGACACGGGGCAAAATCGAGCGTGTGTGGCCAAGCCTCGTAGGCGCACTATTTCACCGAGGAGGTGAGTGTACGGTCGCTGCGACAAATTACTCTGTTATTTCAACACATAACCCTTTACGGGACAGGTGAAGGGACCATCTCAGGCCTAATTCTTCAATGCAAATCTCTCTTAATGCATGGCCCAAGGAGGAACTCAGGCCACGATGAAAACGTTTCCAATGAACTTAAATAGTGACAGACTGTAAGAAGGTAACATACGGCGGGCTGGGGGGAAGAACCCCAGCACCACGGAAGCAGATACGACAAGCCATTGTTACACCATTACAAACAAAACCCAAAAAGTGCAGTTTGTAAAAGAAACTAGGGGCAAAGTGGAACCTCTCCTGAAACCAACTTGGAGATGAGTGATCAACCCTCTCGCCCAGAAGCAGTCGACAGGCAGGGCGAGTTCTCAGGAGGATACAGAGTCCTCCTGCTCGTGTCGGCTGGGGTCAGGAACACTGTTCACAGTCCCATCCAGAAAGGATGCTATTTGGAAACCATGAACCACCAAATACCTTACGGTTTTGCTCATTTTATGACCGTCAGGAAAGCCCCAGTGCCCTGCCTCGTGGTGGCATCCCAGGTACAACCAGGAAGATGCTTGGGCTGACTCAGACCTGGGCCTCTGGCCAATAAACCGAGGTCAAGGACAGAGTGGGGGCCAGGCCCGGGGATGTGGGTGGACACGGCAGGTCCTATCAAGCCAGTTGCCACTGGACCTGTCTGTACTCCTGCAACTTTCAACTCACATATATGTTCAAGATTGAGATTCAACAGACGCTGGTGAAGAGTCCAGGGTCTTAAAAGAGAACACCCCTGATTATTCATGCAGGCTCAACATTTTCAGGGACTTCTGTCCATAAGAGCGTCACAGAGTTTTAAAGTTCTATGTAAATTTGCCAGAAAGATCTGTCCGATTCCATTCTAGAGGACTCCGCCATCAGTGTGCTTACATGGCACTCACTCTCCATCTTTCCTTCTGGGGTTCCCCGCACACCCTGAGAACCACTGCCTATGCCCCAGCAGGGCCAGGCCAAGAGCAAGACCACCACTGACCCGGTTCCATCCTGGGCACTGCAGTTGACATCGGCGCCATATTCAAGGAGGTGTCGTACGATGTTGAGCCAACCTCTTGCACAAGCCTCGTGCAGGGCACAGTAACCCGCGTTGTCGCGGTGGTTCACATCACAAATCTTGTTCTCCAGGCAGTACAAGACCACTTCCTACGGGGAGAGGAGAGGAGAGGAGAGGAGATACCATCAGACCACGATACAGTGAACCTTGTAAGCGTGACCTCCCCATAGCTTGGCGGTGCCCACTTTCAAAGGCATACATCCTCGGGGCCAAAAGCCCACCATGGCGCGGGCAGGCGGCAGGCATCCTGGTGGGGGGCGAGAGTGCGTGAGAAGGGCTTGGAGATGCAGACAGTGTTGTCTAAGGCTCTGCTGCACCACTGGCCTGGCCATGGGCAAGTTACCCTTGAACTTCTCCAAGCTTCCACAGGGCTGCTGAGAGGACGCATTCGGATAGCGATGAAAGCCCTCAGCCCAGGGGCCGACGTGACCAGTACAGAGGTGTCACGGCTGCTAACATCTTAGATGACACATTGCCAAGCACAGACCATTCTCACTTGATGGGTCTGTTCGGTCAGTGGCAGTGGACGATAACACAAGTTTAGATCAAAGTATGGATGACCAACACTTAAAGAGAGCTTAAATCAGCCGGAGAACATTCCCCAGCTTAGAGAAGCAGGGACACCCAGGTCAGCTACATCCTCGCGCCCCTTGTTAAGACCCCAAATCAGAACCTGGGCCTCAGATGCTCTTGTCTGTACGTTAAGTAGAGTTAAAGAGAAGCTCTCTTCCTCCATCCTCGAGGAATGACACAAAATGCCTCCAATAACCCCACCCTCTATTTTGCCTCACTCCACCCTCTCGAGTAAATATGAAAATTTTAGACTGATTCTGCCCCAAGTTAATGACAGGAACCTGATACACCACAGGATGCAACCTCCACATTTCAAGAATCAAATAAAACGTTCACCGCCCCACCCCCCACCCCGGAGATGTTCTGTGTCAACACTGTGCATTAGAATCACTGTTATTAACCTTCTTTCTTTGGCTTGTTAAAATATTAATATGAACCACTCCCAGTAAGCAGAGCAGGAACTTATTCAATGTTTTATTACCTTAAGAAAGTTTTCAGACACATCGAAAGTATTTGCCACCAGAAAACACGTTATACTGTTTATACTGGGTAAGTCGTGCCCAGCAGAGAGCCGGCAGGTTCTGAGAGCTGGGAGTAGGCAGAACGTGCATGTGGCCCAACACATGGTCTGCAGGGTAAGGGGGGATGCGATGGGGTCAGAACAGGCCTCCTTGTGACATCTCTCAGGTAACTCATCTGTTAAACCCAAAAAGGGCGTCATTCTAGCCGCCCATAAGTGCGAGATGGGTTCTGTAAAACCTTTTATGCCCTTTGGAGGACACGCCAATCAAAGGTGACCACTCACTTGGGAGCGAACTAGAATGTTCCATTTGCTTACCACGTGAACCCAATGGGGCATGCTGGTAAACCTGGCCATCGGTGCCCTGTTACTTCAGGTCACTGCAGCAGCTCCCTTCCAAAACAAGAGGAGGAAGAGAAAAGGCACGCCCACGAATGCGTTTCTCCGTTTACATCCCAACCTGCCAGAAAGCCCACAATCCTCTGGGCTCCCAGGCCACCTGCCCCGAGCCCTGGTATCCAGGATACCGCATGAAGCTGCTGCGCTTTTAGCAGGCCCTCACTAGCCAGACTTGAGTGGACGGCTGCAAGCTAATGAGTTGTGTGCCCCAGCCAGGGAGAGGCCCTGTCACGTGGCTCTGGGATCATGTCTGAAGGCCACCAACTGCTGTGCACACATCAATTTACTCAACCCAGGGTTTATTTGCTGTGACAATCATGGCCTTCGCCTGGAAACCTTCATCACTACTAGGGCAGATTCAAGGGTACCTAGAAATGAAAGGCCGTCTAAGCTGGTGGGTAAGTCAACTCTCTTCTCCTGGAAGATGGCAGCAAAGGCAGCAGTAGCCCCATGGCCAGGTCAGACTTTTGGCCACGGGCTGTCCTAACTCAACCACGTTGATCCCACTGTTTACACAGTGCTTCTCATTTCCCCAGACGAGGACGTCTTCTGTCACCCACAGGAACCCAGGAGCTAGCAGGAAAGGAAGGTAGTACTATCCTCATTCAACACTTGGAAACTGAGGCCCAGAGATATTAAACCCCAAGTTCAATTAACATGAAGTACTAGACCTATAACTCAGGTCTTTGGTACCTGGTCAGCTGGGAAGATTCAAAAGGCCCAAGAGGGCCCCAGTTAGAGGGATGCAATCCAGCTGTGACGAGCATCCCACAGGCCTTCTCTGTTGGGGGTCAAGTGGGCTAACTACACTCTCCTAGCTAAGAGGGTGATGGCCTCTAAATGGATGGCAACCGTCGCCACCAACACTTTCTCTAACTGAAAGGTGAAGAGGCGGGGCGAGTCTGTCGATGCAACACATTCCTTGGTTTTATTTTCTCCGCTAGAAATAAACGGGAGTGTCCGAAGGGCAGCCCAGCCATTCCCAAGCAAAGTCAAACTGCTTTTGTCGGACAGCTCTCTGTTCAGCGGCTATAAGCCGAATGCCATTACCTGCAAAATGTAACCATAAAGGCCATAAGCCCGACGTTGTGAGTTAATTAAATGCCTCATTAACTTTTTAAAAAAACATGACTTATTCAATTCATAGAAAATTTAATCATCACCGCTAAAGGCACAAGCATGTGGTTGCACACGGGCGTTTTAGCCTAAGAAATAGAAGCCTTTTTCCCAGGAGGGAATGGTTTGAGGTCTTTGGCCACGCAAGTGATCTATTTAACGCGGATCTGAAGCCAGAGTGTGTTTCTAAACTTCCAGAACCAGATTATCATGACATAAAGCTCAGACAGCCTTTATACTGCACATGGTATCTTTGGCTAAGCAGAAGAAAATAACCAAGAATGCTGAAGACAAAACTTCAGGAAAACCCTCCCAAACCACACCCTTATCTGCTTAAGCAAACTGTCCTTCAATTTTAAAAGGTTGAAGCTGCCACATCTCCCAACTGGGCCATCATCCCAACATTTAAAATTCTGCCCAGAGAAATCCCAGAAAGTTGGATTCAAAGTTGAAAGCGTTCATCTACTTGTCACAATGTTCAGCATCAACACTGGTGATCTGTGGAATCTACATATTGAAATTTACATTTGAAGAAAAAAACAAATCCGACCGTAAACATTCCCAAGGCTTCCTGTGCAGTCAAAGGCCAGGTAGCCTAAAAAAGTATGGATCAAGTGCCCCTTGGTCCAGGCCTCAGAGCCACCAAACCAAAATGGAAACTGTCTTAGAGGACCAACGAGGGTCTTTTGACGTCTCTGGTCCCAAAGGGAGGCTGCTGGAAATGATGCCAAGTTCACAGGTGGGGCTCGGAGCCCCGCCCTCCACGGCGGGTGCAGCAGCACCCCGCCACCCCCATCTCCAGCATTTGCTGGAAGCGGGAGTCGACTTTCTCAACCCTAACCCAAAAGTTGGGGTTAGGGGTCTCCCCCCTACCTCCAGCGTTTGCTGGAAGCAAGGAGACTATTTTCTCAACCACGGGGGGGTCTAGCTCAACACTATGTGCAACATCTGCTCTGTCCTCCCAGGCGCCCGCTCTCAGCTCTTGGGAAACCCACTGGGTGCTCCTTGGACTTCACCTGCAAGTAACTGCGCTAACTACCACAAAGTGCTCTCTAGCTAATGGAGAGGTCTCCAAGAGACGTGTAGATATACACAAGAGCACATTCAACCCACAACAACAAAAAAACACCCCCAAACTAAGCATAGCCCTAGTGCTTCCAACTTCCCACCCACAGTCAGGCCTTAGGGCCAAGGCAGGCACACTTCCAAGGGCTCACGGCACTATGGACCGGCGTGGGGGGACACGACGGGAGACGGGGGACAGGGGCACAGAGCTGGCTGAGGGTGTGGGCACCAGGGCTCCGGGCCAGCCTGGGTCCTGCCACCCCAGTGCTCAGCCACACCTCCACGCTCAGCCTGCTGAACCGCGTTTTACTGTCACCATTCAACTCCCAGAGGGCTGATGCCAGCACAGAAAAATGCCTTTGCCCTGTGGGCTATCACATCACAATTGTTACTGACGAGTATGGTGGGGGAACTGCACAGGGCATGGAGAGGCATCTGTCTCACAGAGGTTTTGAACTGTAAAAAGGGCAATTCCAGTGTGAGCCAGTCTTGCTGAGGAGCGTGGTGGGCTGTGGAGCACTGCTGGATTGCTACCTGTACGGGGATCAGCTAACCCCTCTGAGGCTCAGTTTCCTCATCCGAGAGTGGGCTAGTACTCGTTACTCCCAAGTGAAGATGTTAACAGGGTGAAAGGAGTTACTACAGATCACACGGGCTTAGGCAGATATCAGCTCTCTTTCTATGTTGCTCTAGCAATAGAGGCCATCACTGTCATCAGCCGTGCTGGGTTGGGATACAGCAGTGTGGACAGGGAGTTTTGTGCAAGGCTCAACCCCTGCTCCCCGCCCATCAGCCCTCGGCTCCCGTGCCCTCTCAGAAAGAGACTGCTCAGGTCTGCCCCACTCCCACCCCTACTCTGCACAGACACGTCCCACCCGCTACCCCACAGGGGCATCACTCTGCCCCAAACAGCACAAGTTAGTAGAGCTAATAACTACTCTCCTTCTTGCTATTCAGAATCCAAAAGGCTCATTAAAATTCCCCTGGTCGCCAAGCCCTGGGTTAGGTCAGATTTTGTATCAGAGATAAGTGAGCCGGACTGGCCGAAGCAGCCTACCTGCCTGAACGGGAACGGAACATCAGAGAGGCCTGCCTTTCTTTTCACACCACGACTGAACAAGCCACCAAAGAGCCCGCAGTGTGAGCGGGGCCAACGCAAACACCCTGCTGGAACACCCAGCCCAGTCCGCCACGTGGAGGGGGCTGGGCTCTGAGACCCGCCCCCCATCCCCAGCCAGTGTGTCCCCCACCCAAGGAGCAGCAGCCGGCGGATCCTAATCCGGGGCACCCACAAGGATGCTCACCTCGTAGCCAAGCCGGGAGGCCTGCTGTAGGAGGGTCTTGCCTGCGTTCTTATTGACAATAAGTCTCCGCGCTTCCGGTGGCATCGGGCGGGACTGGGTGGTCTCTGGAGGGGAGCTTGAGCATGTCAGCTGCGAGACCTGGGAAGATGGTAACAATTGCTGCAAACGGTCCAAGGGCTTCTGGTCCTGCTTGGCCGGCGAAAGATCATAGTCGGAACTGGGCTCAGGCCGCTCCTGAGTGGAGGAAAGCACTTTTCCTCCTCTCTGTCTGAGGGAGGCGGGGCGCGAGGAAGGGGCTGCATTTTTACTCGCTGGAAACTTCACCACCACCCAGGAGACAGGTCCCCTAGGAAGGGGCAGTGACATTTTTGGGGGAGGGGTTCAGGAAAAGGAAAGCTTTGTCCCCAGAAGCAGAGAAGTAGGCAGGCGGGATGTGCCTGCACAGGCCCGGGGGGCGGGGGAGAGCCAGGGGCAAGAGGTACCTTGCCATCCGCATTGTCCACGTAGGAGTCCCCTGGCAGCGACAAGCCCCGCCTGGGCTCCTGAGGGATCAAATGCTTGGTTTTGCACGGTCGCTTCGCGGATGGTTTCTCGCTGTTGTCGGTGTATTTCTGCGGCAGGGGCGAAGGCTGCCGATCCATTTCTCCGTCCATGCACAGCACATCTGTCAGGGGGAGAAGCAGCGGGCGTTACACAGTTGTAGCCGGTGAGGAAAGAAAAGCCCATTGTTAGCACTGATCATTGGAGCAGATTCAGTTTTTAAAGATATACCAATTATGTTTTCAAAGCACTAATATTTTAATTATCCCACATTCAACCGGCAAATAGGCTAACCCACGAAACGCCAAATGGCAAGTCGCTTCAAAGGGCCGCAAGACAGGGCAGAAGCCAGCCCTTCGTGCGCTCCCGTCCCCACCCGTGGGGGGCCTGGGTGCTCGGGACAGGGCGACTGGGGACAGCCTGAGGCTGGAATGAGGGCACTGACAAGCGCCCGGGGTCACCCAAGACTTCCCTTCCTGCCCAGCTGCGGGCTGGGTGATGAGGAGCAGCCCAGGAAGTCGAGCTCCCGCCTCACTGTCCATTCCATAAGGAAGTGTGCAGGCTGAAAGGACCTCATGAAGAAAACTCCCCGCTCGCCACACGCTACTCTTGTCAACTTGGATGGCGCTCAGGTCCCCTCCAGGGCCGCTTCCCACAGAGGGCGGGTGATCCACCCTCCAGGAGCGCCCCCCGCCCCGTGCGTACCTTGTTCATTGTCACTGCATTTAAGGGACTCCTCCAACCAGCTTCTGTTGCTTTTGGCCTCTGCCCTTTTCCTGCCAGGTTTCTCTTCGGAGATACTATTGCCCTGGGGGGTGACCGCAGGCTGGACCGCCTGAGTCACTTCCGTCCTGCCCTGCCGGCCAGGTTTGCTCTCTGCTCCCGCCGTTCTCTAAGGTGCAGCAAGCGGCGCTGCTTTCTGGGATGGAGCCCTGTTAATTCAATGCACACCTCAGGTTGGTCAGCTCACTATAATGTGGCTCTTCTAAATGGTTAGAGGAACTGTTTGTCATTTCCCTCTCAGGCCAGTCAGCTAATGGAGAAATAACTACAAATTAATGAAGAAGCCCCCCGGGGCGGGGAACAAACTGTCGTACACATCACTAACAGGAGTGGGGGAGGGGAGGGGTGTGGTCACTGTGTTGGCTGGAACTTGTCACCAAGTCTCGGGAGGGGGCCTATTTGCCTTTGGCCACCTTTGGGCTCCAGCCCTGGCACCTGGCTTTGGGGGGGTGGGGGGTGGCATGGGGGTGGGGGGTGGGGAGGTGTGAGTGGCTCCCCCCAGGGATCCAGGGTGGGACTGGAACTTTCCACTGCTCCGCTCCAGGACTTCCGTAGGGTGCCCTGCGGGCCCGAAGCCAAACCAAGCCCACCTTTGGAGACCCGTCTCGGCTTGGCTTTCAGCAGTGAGTCCTCCGGGAGCACAGTGGTCTCAGTGTGGTTCCTATTGCCAGACACCTTGCGCTTTCTGTTCAGCCGGAGGGTGGGGCTGCGTGACGCGTCCGGGGCCGCCTGGTCGGCGGGGGACTCTCTGGGGGGCTCCGTGTCCATGTCCTCAGGAAGATCACTGTCTTCTGGGGCTTCAAAGCGGTCAGCTTTGCTTCCATCATAACACTCCCCTAGGGGAGGGGAGACAACCCGGAAAGGAGGGAACAAAGGTCACCAGGAGCAGGCAGGACCCCCATGCCCAAGGCAATCTGCTACCAACAGACGCACCCCCCTTTGGAGACCAGGGGCCTCACACGCCGGAAGCACAAAACCCTCAGAAAGACGTCCCAAAGGAAGGACAGCTGAACACAACCAGCAAAGAAAGCAGAAAATGAGGCGCGTAGCCCACTCACAATCCATCCTTCAAGGGTCGAGGTGAGGCATCTACACCATCCCTCTATAGGCATGTGAGATCACTCCCTAACTGCTTAACTCTCCAAGGTGGCTTACTGTTAAAGGGGGGGTGAGTGACCTCACAGTAAGAGCCAACCAATCAGGGCAGAGCTACAAATGACTATGGAAACAGCTGCTAGTCAACAAAAAAGGCTGATGTCATCAAGAGACCAAATAGCCCCCAACTGCCATCTATACAGACATAGCACCCATGTTCACTTGGGTCAGCAGGGGCGAGGGTGAAGAAAAAGGGTAGGGAAAGAATGGTGGGAGGCTGGGAAGCTGGGGAGACCAAGGCAAGAGGAGCCTGGCAAAGGGAAAGGAAAGGCTTCCTGGTGCACACACAAGGGTCAACGGCAATTTCAAAGAACTCAACCAGATTGCTACAAGTCCGTCTGTCCTCTTTCCACACCCGTGGGGGGAAAAGCATTTCACTGCCATCAAGGGGCTGCTCCTATTTCCTGTCTAGGAAGAAGGCCCTCAGTGACACCAGTCACCCACCTGGCACGTCTCCACGCCTTCCTTCCCAGGCAACAAGCATCTAAGGACATTTCAAAGACAAGACTCCAACCCCCTTCATGGGGGTGGGGTGGGGGGATGTGGCGGGCAGGGCTGAACTGCTCACACCCCAGCTCCGCCTGTGTTGCTCCTGCCCCCTCTGCTCAATCTAGCATCCACTTGGGGCTTTTCCTCCAATCACCCCAGCCTAACATCACTCCTCACTTTTGCTCTAGCCAAAGAAACAGTTCAACTGCTTTGCTAGTCACATTGTTTCTAACATACAAAGAATTCCATAATGATCACTGTGCTGTTAAAGAGTTCCCCGAAGATGACCCTGTGTCCATCACTGGCCGGGGGTGGGGGTGGGTGTATGAGTTTGGTATTTCGTTAACACCTGAGCTAAGCTCCCACAGCCCGTTTTTCTAGATGAAATCATGGACACACCCTTCACATGCTGCTCGCATTCCTCCTCTCCCTAGACCACTTCAAGTATCACTCCCACTTCTGCCCAGCCGGCTGGTCCCCTGATCAGCCTCTCTTGGGGGCATTCCCAGCATTTAATGGCAGCCAGTTGTGGGGATGAACCTCACCCTGGCCTGGGCTAGCCTGACCTGTGCTCTCAATGGTGGAACACACTTAGCTTTTCTCCAAGGGTATCCCAAGGTGGGGCAGATCCCCATCTACTCTTGCCGGAATGGTGGAATCACCCCAACCGCGAGGGTCTCCTGCCATGGCAGCAGGAGAAACCCCAAACTCCTGGCCTGTGCTTACGGGTGATGCAGCCCAGGCTACCGCAGGCCCGGTGAAGACGGCGTGCTGTAACTCTCACTCCGGCTGCTCTGTGACCCTCTTAAACACTCGGGCAGGAATGGCGCCGCTTTACAACTCGGCCCCCTTCACTTGTAAAGTGGGAATGTTACTGCTAGCCTCCCTCCAGGGGTGGGCTTCATAATCACGGGCCGGGCTCAGCACAGAGAAAGGCTGGAAAAATCCCTTTAACCAAAAGATGCCAAGACTTTCAGACCAGCCTGAATCTCAGGCCTGAAATGTAGGAAATTTTAAGAGGTGAGCCCTGCTGGTTACACCATTGGACTTCTCGGGTCCAATCTGGTCCAATCAGCCTTCCCTAAAAGCTCCGTGGGAGGGGATCCATGGAGGAATGGAAGGGCTACCTTAAGAACCCCCATGTCCAATTTGAAAGTTTCTTTTTCCAAACTAGGTCCATCCACCCTTCCCCCAACCCCGGAGCCTTTTAGGGCAAAGATCTCAAGTCCCCTCAGCTAAGGCCCCCCAAGACCTTACGCTAGTGTGACCTTACCCAGGCCACTAATAACCCTGAAGGACACCCACCCCGACTGCCCAAGATGCCCATGGCCACCAGCTATGGGGTAGAGGCTCCGTGTCACTTGGAGCTTCTCAAAGACTGTTCTAACCACGACCCACAGGAGGATGACCCTTGAGGGCAAAGGAGATGGGGAGATAAATAGATACACGGGGATCCTAACCATCAGGCTTTGCCATCATTGCTACTTTTGGCCCTTCTAAAAGTGGGAAGCCATGTGCCCTTGGTCACCCAGTCTAAGCAAGATGTGAACGTGGTCCCTGCAGCATGGTCCTATGACTCACAGCACCTATATCCCAAATTCATTATGGTTGTACCATAGCATCACCTCACAGAAGCATCAGCACAGCAACATTTACAAGTCACTGTGGCAGCAAAGCACCCTCACCACTGTTGAGCCATGCCCAGTGAGGCCTAAACAAGGTGAGAGGGTTCTGAGTCGCTGGAAGGCTCCCCAGGATTAAAATCCCCTTCTCTGTAGCTTAACTATAGCACCTCCAGTCAGGGCTAACCTTGTTCAAAGTTACACCCGCTACACAAGGGGTGCAGGGGGTCTCTGTTCCAAAGTAGTTTACAAACGTGCAGGTGCTCAGCTGGAAGAGAAGTTCCCTGAGCAAAGAAGTTTCATGAAGCCCCTCGACTGAGGCTTCCTCCAGCTCCTGGCCAGGCACTGCCACTGAGCAGGTCCTAGGCCTGTCCCAGCCAAGTGGTTGGCAAGGGAGATGGTTACTCCAAGGTTGAGAAGGAAGGGACCAATGCCTCCTTGCCCCGCCCCATCTTCAAATGCCACTGAGGGTTCCTAGTGATGAACTTCCAAGTCTGAGGAACCTCCCAACTCATTTGGTGAACTTCCAAAATAAAAATTTCACTCAGCCACCCATGTGATCATAAAGAATAAATGAGTATCTCGGCCACTGTGTTTTCAAGTTAATTCCTTTCTTTAAACAAGCCCCTAGCAACAAGATGCACCCGCACCAGGACAACCAGGGCCACGCAAACAGCACCCACCACCTTGGAAGCTCCTGGTCCCTCCATGGGTAGGGGCTGCCTCAGAAGGGGGAAGGCATCTTGAAGGCATCCTGGACCCTCTCTGTGACCCCTGCCCGCCCCAAATCCCCGCCCCAGCTCCCATGTGCTCACAGCTCGGCTCTCGGCCACACCGACACCCATGAGAAGGACCTGAGCCCATATCAGCTCAAGACATGATGGCCCGAGAACAAGAAGGCCCGTTCATATCCAGCTGAATGGAGTGAACACCTGCTGGGCCTTGGACGTGGAGGCCGCGGTAAGAACAGTGGCCCCTTCAGGTGACCTTTCCTGACCAGCTATTTACAAACCCCACGTCTCTACAAGACAGAGGGTGGGTGGGGAACCCACCTCCGTTGCCCCAACCTTTCAAACAGAGCCCCTCACCTTCCCCAACCCTACTCCTGCCCTGCCATGGTGGCGATTCATGGCTCACTGGGCCATGTCCCGGGTGCTCCAGGAAGAGACCCGTCGGTCGGTCTGAGATTGGAGACAGGCGGTGGGGGGAGGGGGCTTTCGGAATCATCTGGGGCTCAGGTCCTGCTCCCCATCAGCCACACCGAGTTCTCGTCTCCACGCTCAGCAGGAAAGACTGGGAAGGACGCACACAAACGTCTCTGGGAAGAAGGGCGGGTGAGGCCACTGAGACGTGAAGGGCAGCGGCCACCCTGGGTTTGGCCACGTTGCTGGAGAAAAGGGCGAGAAGACTCGAGGCCGGTTAACTGCCCGCTCCCTTCCTCCAGCCTCCCTCACCGTCCACCCACAACACGCAGATCCCCTCCTCAGAAAAGTGCAGCCCCGTGAACTTGGCCTTGCCCACTTTTATCACATCTCTCTGAGAAACTTCCCCAAGAGCTGAGTTATGAGGCCACTCGGGAGGGTAAGGGCTGCGTGTCAGCTGTGAGCACAGGCAAGGAGGGAGGCCTGGACCCTCCGTTTTTCATTCCAATCCCGAGGGGGAGGAGCTCGGAATCGGCTACTCCAGGCACATCAAGAGCCCCATCCCTCGGGTAAGGCCGCCACTGACTAGCCCCAGAAATCCCCTTCTACGGGAGCCACGTAGGACAAACCGGTCCCGGTGTGGCTTACCCAGAACCCTGGCCACAGGCCTTTGTCTGACCCCAAAGATGAGCTGGGGGAGGGCAGTGCTCCAAGCAGCAGAGAGAGCACACGCTGTGGCTGACCACAATTTTCCCAAACTGCATCAGGCACCCACGACCCAAGCGTGCGGGCGAACGCTGACCCTACGACTGGGTCCAAGGGCCTGGGCCTCCCAAACGTGCCCACCACCCCCGACTGTCCTGTCTCAGGAGGATTTCACGCCCACCCTGTCCTCGACGTTCACCTAGGTGCCCTCACTCACCATCGCCGGTGAGGTTTCTGGGGTCCGGAGCAGGCTGCAGGCCACAGGCCACAAGCACGCACACTGAAGAAAGCGGGAGAAAGACCTCCACTTGCTGCCAACACATCTCATTAGCCCAGGAAGTCTCGAGGGCAAAGCCCGAAGTCAACCCCAGTGGGGGAGCAGCTGATGGGACCGCAGAGTGTGACTCGAGGCAAACACTAGCTTTCTCTCCAATTTGGCCTCCAAAACAGAATACACCCCGTCTGGTAGGAAGAACGCCCTCGTTGATCCCACGCCCTTGGAGCGTGCTGTCAACTCCTAATGACTGCAAACAAGCCTGCCACAGAAAATAATTATGCTCGTCTTTCTGGTGCCTTCATCAGCCCTCATCTCACTTTAATGAAACCTCTGCCTTTGGAGGGAGAATCCGAGTACTCTCCACTCCCTCCCACAGGAGACTGTCACTCTGGAGGGTCTGGCTCTGGCTGCAAGTGTCATTCCACTGCTACCAAAAACCCGTATCCGTACCTGCTCCAAAACAGAACACATACCTGCTATGCTGGAGGTCTTGCACCGCCATTCCTCTGCTCTACTGTATCAGACTATTACCAACTACAGGACTAGCATTGCTCCGGAAAAAGGAGATGCGTGCCAGGAAACAACATTTCATAGGTGCTTCACTCCTGGATGCCGCAACACTCAAAAGGACAACCAGCCTTGCAATCCACAGCTGGGAAGGGTGGCCAGAGCAGCCCGTTCTCCGAACAGCCAGCACCCAGACGCTGGGCCGTCGGAAGCGTATTGTTTCCTCTCACCTCCCTCGGCACTGGGAGCGGAACCGCCCCATTCCCACCGACGTGGTACCACACGCGAGCCGCCTGGGTTCACTTACATCTCTCACTGTCGTTCTGGTCGGCAATGGCCTCCTCCAGGGCGACCGACTTTGGCTTTTTGTCCTGACTTCCTTTCAGCCTTTCCCAGTCAGCGGGGCTGAATTTGCGCACCTCGGAGTCTTTGGTCGTGGGGTGGCCACCTTCTCGCACTTTCATCTCCAACTCGGAGAAGCGCATCACTGCACGCTACAAAGAGAACGGAGATGGTAAAAAGACACACCTTACCACCAAAGCTATTTCACTGCCCTTACCTTAAAGGAAAGTATCTTCAAAGAAAAGTTTGCCCAAAACCAACCACAATTTATGATACAACTGAGATATTTTAAAATTGAACGATAAAAACGTAAGTGTGTCTATGTGTAACTAGTCACACACTCTTTCTTCGTAAAGCCATATGTATGTAGAGATATATGTGGTGTGTATGTATAGCCATACATACACTGTGGCATAGAGACAGACATTCTCTTTCGAAGGTAAATAAAACAAAACAAAAACACAATGCAAAGAAAGCGAAACAAAAACACAACAGAAAACAAATGCACAGTGAATAAAGACGACCATGGCCCACAAACTTCCCTTTGTATATTTGGAAATGAAATTTAACTCAAAAGGTTTATGGAAGATTCTAGTAATAAAAATTTGAAGAACTGACCTCACAGTAAGCAGCAGGTAGACATAAAATACTGTCCTCTTGTAATCCTTCCATCTATGTCATTAAAATCGGCAGTCAATGGATCATTTAGATAACTTCATCCATTTTTATAAGCATAAACCAATTTTTTTCTTAACATTGCAGAACAATTTGGCTTTATTTGTCTTTTAATTAAAAGTAAAATATCTTAAGGAAATTCCTCTACAACATCTATCATTCACTAGCAGGTTAAATAATACTCTATCCCTTTAAGCAAGGTTTGTGTTTTTGTTTTGTTTGTTTTTTTGGTGGAAAAAAAAATTGCACGAATCTCACAGACATGCGGCCGCTACACACCTCCACCAAGTATCACGTAAGGCATTCTAAGCAGCGCTTTTAGGTATATTTGTTAACGTACAGTAACGGCAGAGAAATCAAAGCGATTGATAGGTAAATGTCTTTTAGACATCCTTCGCAATAATTAAAACTTCCGTTATCAGCATTCGAGTGGAGTTCGCTTAAAATCTACAGAATAACTTCAAGTATCCACTTACGTCCCCTTACTGGACACATTTCAAACATTTAAATTATCCTAAGCTTCATTAACCAAATCAGCCCGGTGTCCTGCCCTATCATACCCCCGGCCCCCTCCTCTTCACACATTACAAAAACCTGACAACTGGTCAGGCTCCTGAAATTCGGGTGAGGGGGGCTCACCTGCAATGCCCGCTGCTCCCGGCCGAGCTGACTGGAGTCTGCGTACAGTCCGGTAGCGACACACTTGAACCGGGCACCCACGTAACCAGCGGAGTTTGCGATTCTCTTTGCCAGCTTAGATGGCTTCGGTTTCAGAACTTTGCCATCGGTTGATCCTGCCTCGTCAGCTCCGTCTTTGGTGTAGGTGGGGGTGACGTCCACCACGCAAAATGGTTTGGGATCCTCTTGGGTTTTCCCGAAAGTGACCGCAGAGCTGTCGCTCCCCAGGGTCGGCTCCAGGAATGGAGTCGAGACCGGCGTCGCCAGGTTCTCCTTGTTGGTTACCGCTGGAACATTCTCCTTGCTTAAGCCGGAGACTGGCTGGCCCGGAGCCTGTTTGAAAGTATAGGCTTCATGGAAGTCACTGATGCGCCCCAACTCCTCTCTCAGGGCAATGAAATCCCGGTGTGGCTGTAGAGCCGGGTCAGGCGGGGGTTTGGTGGGCTCGGCACTCTGGCTGACACTCTCAGCTGTGAAGCCGGGTTTGGACACGTTAGTGTCGGTTTTCGCATCTGGCTCTTCCCGGAGGAGGTCTACATAGACAAGCTTGTCACTCTTGACGACGGTCTTCCCTTGATTTCAGCTGGGGCTGGGCTTTAGGTTCTATGTCCGCGGGGACTTCTGGATGTAACTTGGTGCTGCCGGCTTCCAGCATCTCAGAAAACCGGTTCCAGAGGCTTGGGTCCTCGTAGCGGGTCCTCTCGTGGGACCGGTACCTCCTCTCCGGTTTCTCCTCTTTAGTGATCTCGATGGGCGTATGAGGTATCAACATGGGATGCACCATGCCCAACCCCAGCGCGTCCTGGTAGGTCACAAACTCCGGCCCGCCCGTGGGTAGCCCGTAGGGCAGTCCCGGCTTTGGGGCGAGGTGCCCAGGAAAGAGACTGCCATTGGGCAACACCGGGTGAGGGTAGACAGGGCCTTTGCCGTGTAAGGAGAGGGGACTTATGGCAATGCCCTCGGGTGCTGGGTAAGGCAGGTAACTCCTGGGGTAGGGGATTGGTGGGGACCTGAACGCCTCGTTTGGTGAGAGAAATACTGAGCTCGGCGGGAGGCCATTCTCATTCGCTTTGAAGCTCGGCTCTGGGTTGCTGGCTTTGGCGTCCTTGCTGCCAGTGCCGCCGCTGTGCTTGGCAGGTGTGGTCGAGGGCTGGCCCACGTGCTGGATGACGGATGGCGTGGTATCCACGGAGCTCCTGCTGGTCTCGCTGCCCTCGGCGGTGGCATTTGGGGCCGGCGACGCAGAGGCTGGGCGGCCGGCGCTCGACACCGACCCCGAAACGTTAGTGACCACGGCGTCGGCGGCACCCATGCGGGGACACGAAGAACTGCGCTGCTGCGGGATGGCCCAGTCCAAGGCCTTGTTTTTCAGCGGCAGGCCTTTGCCATTGTTCTCTTCGTTAGGACTTGGCCCGGGCACCACCCAGGACGAGGGAGCCGTGCTAATGATCTCAGATCTATAGATAGCACAGCCATTTCCTGGAGGAGACAGAGTTTCTTTCGGAATCTCACTTCCGGAGAGCACTAGGCCGCTTCCAGCTCTGCTGTGAACCAGGACGGTGGGAGCCACCTTTTTCATGTGGTCAGCTTTGGAAGCATCTACATCCACCACTTTACAGGACAAGTCTAGTGGCTTATCGGTGACGCCTTTGGTAACCGTCTGCTTCTCCAAGAGAGGAGGTGAGCTGCCATCTTTTCTGTCTTCACCTGCTGTTTTCCGGGTGTGCCCGGGAGCTGGCTGGGTGCTTTCGGCTCCTTCTGGAGCCTTTGGATACTTGCTGCTGCAGAGCCTGGCCGCGGGGAACTCGCTGCTGACCGTCATGTATGGCTTCGACAGGGTGACCGAGGGCGAGGTGGAGATCCTGGCACAGTGCTTATGGAACGCGGAGTAGGTGTCCGCAGCGGGCTGGGAGGGAAGGTGGACGCGGGGTGAAGGCCGAGGCGAGGGGGGCAACAGGAGAGCCGTGTCCCCCGGCAGGCCGCTGGTGACCGCCTTGGCAGAGGGCACCCTAGGCTGCTTACTGTTCTGGATGTGGGGATACGAGTGGGAATCGACCGGGTTCCCAGGACTGACGCCCATCTTCCAGGGCAGGCTTTTGTCTGCGCAGTGGACCAGAGGCGGGATGGCTGGTGAGGCCGAAGGCGTCGAGAGTCTCATGGGCGAGGCCAGGGATGATGGGATGTGGGGACTGATGTGGTGAGGTGGCGGCAGGTAGAGAAATTGCTCCCCATTGGTACAGACCGGAGAATACAGCGGCTGGGCCACGCCGTAGGACTGCTGAGGTAGCAAGGCCTTGTACGTGTTCAGGGAATACTTCTTTGGCGAGTCGAGGAAAGGGTAGATGGCTGGCGTGGCCCCCTCCATGTAGGGATTGACCCAGGGCAGCCGCAGGTAACTAGCACCATTGATGTTGAGCGGGCTCTGTTTGTCGCTGGCAGGTCTGTCCAAGCCCAGTGTTTCTGCCGTGGGGACAGCACTTTTTTGTATTCTGGGTGGCGTTTTGTATATATCACTGAAGCCATTTGGGGGTTTTCCGGAGACAGCGGAGGCCTCCACCGTCTCGGGTGTATTCGGTTTGAACTGCATCTCTGGGTTTCTTTCGGAAGAAAACCCCAGACCACCTATGGTTGTGGCAGCCTCCTGCCCTTTCTCTGAGCCCAGTCCACACGAGCTAGAATAGACGATGTTTCCGGGGACACGCAGCCCTTCCCGGATCAGGCCGGTGTGTGCGGTCCATGCTCAGCGCTGCCAGGCCATCGATCCGATGGGCCGTGGTCGCGTCCACCTTCGCAGAAGAAGAATATGGGTATTACCGAGGACATGCCTTCAAAGCAGCCCATCCCAAAGAGAAACCGCGGACTAGCTCAATAGGACATCAGCCTCAACATCTGAGCCGAAACGGTTAAAAACTAAAGGATTCACAAGGTCTTTGGCCCCCTCCCCGCTTATTCAGAAGCCTCCTCTGCCTGCCGCCTCACCTGTGTCCAACTAGTGTCCTCAAAGCACGGAAAACGTTGGCCCCTGTAGACTTGAGGCCCCTGCATTAATTTAGTCATCTATTAACTCTGGAAGATCCACCTTCTCAGCAGAAATTCTTTGCTGCAACTGAGGTGATACCAACTCCACTGCTCTCAGAACCACCCTCGTGGGGTACAGAACTCGGACTCACCCTCCCCAGGCCCCAGTCAGGTTAGGGCGGGGCGATGTGCACTGCGTTTTTCCCCCCGATGGAGCGGGGAGGCATTCTTTAACATAACAAAAACCAATCTTCAGGGGGACAGTAAGGAATGAAGGACTTGAGCTGTCTCATTTCTAAATCAATAAAGAGGCCACGGGTCAAACTGTAGTTGTGTCTTTTGACTTCCTCTCCCTGGTATCTGAAGACAGCTCTGTTTCATATTTTACTGGGAAGGGAAACCCTAAGGGTCTACTTGGAGGCTACACATTTATCCAGCTGGGAGCACTGATGTGGCACGTAGCTTATCGAAGAAAAGGCGGTACGTATCCCACCAGTCACCAGGGGACGAGGATGTAAATGGCGAGCACAGCCAAGAAAGCGAGCCAGGAAGAAATTGGGTGAGGCTTCGTCCTGCGGCCTAGGCTTTCTACTCAGCCCTGCCCTGAAACACCCCGCCCCGCCCCCAAAAGGCCCTTTAATGGTATGCAAATGAATGCACGATTGATTACAGATCACTGATACTCAGCACATCAACAGAAGCCATTAATCTCTTACCACATTGTGATTCAAGGGGTTTTCTTCCCTTAGTTCCAGTACGGCCTTTGAAGTGCACCTTCGTTTACAGGAAGTTTCCTATTTAGAAGGACACACCAACTTCATGAAAGCATTCCTCACTTAATCCATCTTTCATAGATTGCCCCAGAATAGACCAGTTTCTAATAACTCCGTTTTTCCAACTGCCCTTAAAAAAAAAAAATCCTCCCCAATGGCCCATATTGAAAGTTGTCCCCGAATGGTGATTCAACGGGACTGGGAAAAACAAAGGAAAGGCAGGGCAACAGGGATGTGAAATCACAGATGCTATGTCCTCGAGGTGGGTAAGGCAGAAATTCTGCACAACCACGTCACCCTCACAATTTTTCCTCCAGAGAGGCCGGGCAGGACAGTCCGGGCTCTGCTGTCCTAGCAGACCCTTATAAGCTCTACCTGAGGACAGGAATGAAGTAATACAATGTCCAAAGCCAAAGTGGGGACCTCAAGGCTGGAGTCTGCGAGCTGGCTACATCAATCACTTCTGTGTTACCGGTGAGGACAGGCTTTCAAAACTTTTCCCCAAACCAAGTTAGGTACCATGTCCTATGAAACTGGTTTCCATGGTGATAATGAAGCCATATTTGACTGCCTCTATCAAAATGATGGGGGGATAACACACTAATATCATACAAATGTCAGCTGCTCCAGGGGAAGCCGCACATCTGTGCCAGGCTGCTTGCGGCTGCCCCTGGAACTTGTTATCAGAGAGCATCGATAAAGAAAGTGCTTGGTGCCAACTTCCAAATCCCCAGGATAAAATCACTGACAAGCGGCAGAGAGAAGTTTCATCATTACCCGGAAGAGCAGCTTCAATTATCTACTGCTTAGCTGCCTCTACCCCGCACTCCAAAATTACTGATGAGGAAGCATAACAGAGCTGCCGGGTGACTGAAACCAGGAGCCAGTGGCCTCGCTTAACAGGTGGCGGAGGATGCAGAGAAACCCTGGGCTTCAATGGTGTGAAGGGTGGCTATCGTCCCATTTATTACTGAGCAAACTATTTGTTTTAAAAGCACATCGAAGGCCGATCCACCTGGGCCCACACTCCTGACATTTAGAGTTAAAGCAGCATATAGACTGGGATTAATTCTCCTTCGTAAATATGAAATAATAAATTAAGGACGAAAGTGCACTCAAAGGCCGCTTTAGGGGCTAACCTCTTAAAGGGCGGCAATGCTTCGCTGAGCCAGGTTGCCTGTTAAAACTGTAAATCAAGGGCCACCAGCTAGGCAGGAGATCTCCCCCCTACCCCCTTAGGGCCCACTCTGGCTGTGAGGACATGAAGGGGGGGCTCTGCTCAGGAGCCCTGAGGAAGGACCCACGCTCTCCCCAGGCCTCAGCCGGACACGCGCATTTACCTGTCGTCGCTGATCCCACACATGCGGACCCTCTCGCTGTTCATCCAGCTGTGAACATTCCCATACGGGGGGGGGGTGCTGAAAGCATGTCGTCTTCTTGGATGGCAGCTTTTCTTCAAGCGTCTAGTCTGTTTAAAACAAAAAGAAGCCCAGGAGGTTGAATAAAAAAGGAGCCAAAGAGGGAACAAGAGAAACCCTCCTTCTAGGCACTTCATACAGAATGCACTTGGGAAGGCAGACCCTGCTCCACGTTCTACAGATGGCCAGAAGCAAAGGAACACACCTGAGCCAGAGGTTCAAGGAGGGAGGTGGAACTTCCCTGGCAGGAGGCGCTGGGGATGCAGAGAGTTCAAGAGCCACAGGCCACACCATTCAAGGTACAGCACATGACACCCTTAACCTGCCCTTCTCCCTTCTCCCTTCCCCTTTCCCAGCCTTTTGGAGAACACACTTGGATCGAAAGTGGACGGTGCTAGATTCCAGGGAGCCCCACATTGACTCTTCTTGTGGCTGAAAGGATTGGGGACAGGGGTGGGGTGTGGGATAAAAGGCACAACAGTCCGGTGTGGCGGCCCAAACTACGACTCACTTCCACGGCTGCGGTGCGTGTGACTTACAGATGGAGGGGTAAAAAGAGTCAGTGGGCTGGCGAGCCACACCACCCGAGCCCTAGATTAGATTAAGCCCCAAACCTGGGTGGTTTGGCCTGGGAGCTGCAGAGGGAGGGGGCTGAGTAATTCAATGACGCCTGCTCGCTGGGGACCAGCAATCAGGAGCGAGTGCAGAAATCGTAGCAGCCCAGGCTGCCGGGCTGGGGCTGGGGCTGGGGCTGCAAGATTCCGGCCCACGGGGAGCAAGCAGAAGCCACCCGTTTTCCGTCTACCGGGAGGACGGGGGAGGCTGCTCAGGCACAGGGGAGAGCCCCGCCCCCTCCTTAACTTCCCGGCCCACCAGCCCCACCCACACCACATTCTAGTTTGCTGCATGAGTGAAGCGTCAGGACAAGCTGCATTTTATTCACAGGATTATCGCGGCGCGTGATTTATCCTCGTGCAGGATTTTAATTGCTCTTTGGAGGTTGAGCCGTTTCTTTTGACTGCGCTTGAGCTCCATATCCTGCTGTTAAATGCTGGGTTAATAAGTAGGGGAGCCCTTGGCCGATGGCCCTAGGCAATTCCCCTGCTCACAGACTCCCTTGTCCGGGGCGGGGTGGCGGGGGAGGGCCCCCCCCAGCCACGGCCTTTTTACACAGGACCCAAACCTGAGTGTGAAATCACTGGTGTGCAGCTCATGGGGGCAACTTTTCTTTCTCCTCCCTCACACACCCACCCACACAGCTCCCGAAAGCCCAAATGTTCCCCAAGTCGACACATTTCCTTTGTTAGCAGGAAAAAATACGCAAATGCTTGCTTTTACACTTTAGCACACGGAGCTGACTGCCAGGTCTGTTGGGTGGGAGCCACCAAGGACTGGGGACTCTTTTTCCGAGAGTGACTAGGGGTGGGGTCGGGGAGCACCTGGGAGACCTGAATCCCAAATCCAGCCAGGCTAGCCCTCTGCATTTCTTTGTCCTAACACAGGCTTTTGTCCACCAGCACCCCCCATCGGCCCCTATACAGAAGAGAACACCATCTGTTCATCAAGAGCCCCACGCCGCAGACACACGGCACGTAGTTAGAGCTCAACGATGAAGCTGGAGGAGAGGCAGGGATCTCCCAGTTGTGTCCGGCCTGGTGGGATTCTAGAGAAGCTATTTCTTTAGGAAGCGTCCCTTTCTTTAGACAGACTGGGGCATTTCCAGTGGCTGGCCACAGTGCCCCGAAAAGGTGGACTCAGATGGACTTGGGCATCAAGGAAGGTTCTGTGGGGGGCTCACGGGCTGTTCTTCCGTGTTTCGAACATACAAATCAAGTTGGGGGCAGGCCACCACTAGTGCGGGGCCGACCAGAAGGCACGTTCAACAAAGTGTCCCCTCCCTAACCCCTGCAGCCCCTTCTACAAAAGGAAGACCAAAAGGAAGATGTCCAGGGAAGCCTCATCTACAAGGTGGAGGAGCAACATTCCTCGGTGCAAGTGTCCTGGCCGCGGCTGCAGCGGGAGGACCACACCATGCCACCCCCTGGCTGGGTGTCATGATGAAATTTGGACATTATACCAGAAGCCAAAGGGTCACTCCATCAAACCCTTAAGAAAAGGATGAGGGACGAAGCGTGTGTGCCCTCGAAGCCCCAATCTTCTTCTGGTGCTCCAGTCTTCAAAACTTACACAAGCTGCCTCTTACATGTCTCCTTCAGTTGTCACCTTGGGACAAGGACCTCTGAGCACCTGACTGAGGAAACAGAAAGGCCCCTGCCACAATCATCCTACTGAACCCTCTCCCCTCCCCTCAAAAAGGGCCAGCAGCCCCCTTCCCTTGAAAGGGCTTTTCTTTAGAAAGGGCGGTCTGGACTTAGCATGAGAGGGGAATGCACTTTAGAGACACCTGGGACCATGGGGTGCTTTCAAAGCCTCTCCCCGCCCTTCCAGGTCTTGACTGGTGGGGTTTTCAATATTAACGCCGCACAGATAAATAACACCCAGTGTCAGGATGAAGTGTTCTTACGTGCACAGGGTCAGATGGAGGGTTGAGGCCCCGCGCGTGGTCCGGTGTCACGGGAGTGGAGGCGGGGCGGGGCGGGGGGCTGGCCGTGAAGAAACAAGAGGAGGAGGGGCAAGGCTCAGTACTGGATCCTGCTGACTACCCCCCCCCACACACACACACTTATAAACTTTAGCTGCCCCATGAACTTTTTGTGAACCGTTTAAAAGTGGAGGTCTGTTGAACAAACAGCGGCGCCACTGCCAGCCATAATTTCATTGCAACGAGCTAAAGACTTTTAACTCTTCAGGTTCCGGGCCAAAGATGGACCTGAGCGGAAAGGGCCAAGGAGCCGGGGGCCCTGCCTGGCGTGAGGCCCTTCTCCAGAGTGACAGCCCAAATCCTGGGCAGGAACACCCTCATCCTGGGCAAAGGCCATACTGCGTACACCCCACCATCACTGAAGAACGGGCCCACCCCCCATCTCTCTGGGATGTAGAACTAAACTAACTAAGGGGATCGTGGGCACAAGGGACACAGAGATAGGGTCAGAGACACCGCCACGCTCACCCCATTCCTCTTCTAGAAGCGGCTATTGAAATAGTTGGGGGTCTTTCTTACTTTCTTCTTCTTCTTTTTTTTTTAACCTCCAAGGAAAAGTTCTTCAAAAGTGACTTCCCTGACCCTTGGCTGTGGGTCATGCTGCAGGGTGCAAATGACGTGATTTAGATAACAGACAGAGCAGGCGCTTTGCTGCTGTATATAAGAGGCTCATCTGCCCTTATTTCTCAACGACCCCCCCTTTTCTTCCACAGGTGGGTGATGCTTCTGGAGTGCCAAGATGTGTGAAGTCAGTCATGAAAAGCACTTTACAAGCACCAACCTGTTTCCAGTGGGAGCTGCTAAGCTATACCCTGGCTCTGGGTTTTAACCCTTTTTTTCCAGCAGTGGAGAGAAGGGGGCAAGGATGTGGGACAGGGATGAAGAGGGAAGGTGGCCAACAGAAGGGGTCAGCTGGGGAGACGGAAGAGCGTCTGGTTTCTGAAGAACAGACCAGGAATTGTGGTGGCTGCCCGCTGAACACCCAGTTCTGGGAGAGACCCGGCTTGCAAAACGCAGACTTGCCGCGTGGTCTCCGGCTTTCGGTCTGGCCCTAGGGGCAAGCACAGGAGAGCTTGAGTCTCCCTCGACAGACTTGGGCAGTCATCTGGTCCGGGAGCCAAGAGTTATGATTAGCATCCGAGCTTGGCCTGGACGCTGGGGAGAAGAGCCTGATTGGCAGAAAGAGGTCAGAGGGACCAAGATTAGGAGCTGTCCCCCCAACCTCGGCATCCCTGAGCGAGGGCACTTTGGCCCTCTGTGAAAAGACACGAGGGGGCACACGGGTCCCCAGCTGCACCCACCACCGTTCTGCCGATTCCTGCCATGAAGACACCATTATGGAATGAGGAGAAGGAGAGAACGTTTATTTTGTTTTTTTTCTTTAAAGGCGACTTCCCTTGGCAGGCAACAAACAGGCTGCAAAGGAAGGAGCAGTGGCCGTGAGAGGCTGGCGTGAGCGCAGGGAGGAAGGCAGCACCAGGCCACTCCTGCCACCTCTCCTTTCTCTCCACCCCAGCTCCTCCTGGCACCGGGCCACTTTCCACTGCCTCCGCCCTTGAGGCGCTGATGGATTGGTTCAAGTCTGCACAGCACGCTTGTCAAGTGACAGCGACGGAATGGGAAGCAGTGCCACCAAACCATCCCAACCCCACTCCAATACGAACGGTGCCCCTTCCTAGGGCCTCACTCTCTAGGCACCCCATGCCGCCTCAGGCACTTATCCAGTTAGTGACCAAGAAGACCTGGACGGGTTTTGGGGAGCTTCCGGCTCAGAAGGCCGGGCAGACGGCAGGGCTCCCAGCCAGCATGCCATGTGCCACGGTCCTCCGTAGGCTGGGGACCTCTTCGGGGAAGGGGTGTCTCTCGCTGCACCGGCATGGCTGGTTCTCTGTGGAGGACACGCGCGCGCGCGCGCGCGCGCAGTCACCACAGCCTCCCAGCTCCCACTCTCATCCACGGCGTGTCTCTGGGCAGGTGGCCGGACCTCTTCAACTCTGGCCCCCTCATCTGTAAATATTTGGCACCGTGTTTTCCAGAAGATTAAACTGCACTATGGACTTGAGTTCTGCCTGGCAATAACTGGTGCAGGCCACATCTAACCCATTAAACAGCATCTGACTCCACTAAACATTCTACGTAACAAACAAACCCCAGAATGGCTACATAGTTTCCTTGCGGCAGAGGGAAGGCTGAGGCAGGGACACAGAGGGGGCCAGGGAGGGGTGACCTTCTGCAGAGTGTGTGGCTTTCATGGAAGCCCAAAGCTCATGGCGTGGGAGCCCTTCCTGGGACTGCTCCAAGCGCAGACTGAGTCACACACAGACACTTCTCTACTGGTGTCAAGGAAGAGAGGGAAGAAGAAGTTCCTATTTTAGCACTGGGGGCCGCGAGGAGGTGGGAGATGAGAAAAAGCGGTCCAGGGTGTGCAGTGTTGGGGCAAGTCCTCCTGGGATGTTTTCCCCAGTATGTGTAGCAGTGGGGAGAAGGGAACCCCAAGGATGCCCCCAGGTCGGGGCGAGGGTCGCAGGCTTCCTGGGGTGTGGCTGAAGGAGGTCGCCCGACGGGTCCTGCAGCCGGGCATGGGTGCTGGGGGGGAGTGAGGGGTGGAAGGAGTGATCCAGCCTGCCCAGGCGCTGTCTCTTGGCACACTCCAAGTCATGGCTGTCGCCGCCTCCAGAGGCGTCCCCACTCACGACCCGTTTTGCATTAGTAACAGAGCTGCGGAGCAGGAGTGCGGGTGTGACGGGGTGGGGGACGGGAAACTCACGCGGCTGGCCCTGACCTTTTGAGCAACCAGAACCTTCCCTGCCTCCTCCTAGGGCGCCAGGATAGCGCCGCGAGCCACTCGGGTCAGTCGGGAGTGAACTTGGCCCACAGCGGCAGCGGCAGCGGCGAGTGGGGGAGGGGCGCCCCCTCCCCCGCCTCAGCCCCGAGCACGGATCGGTCGGCAGCAAAGGGATTTTCTCTCCCACCACACACACCCGCGCTGCCGCAGGCTCCGCGCCTCTCCTACGCCAGGTCCCCGCGCGGGGCCGCCCCCCCCACACGCACCCCCCGCCCGACCTTCCAGGACCCCCGGCTCTCTCGGCCAGCCCCCGACCCCAGCTCACCCCGCCCGCGCGCTCCTCTGGGCTCCCCCTTCCCAGGCGCCTGCCGCTGAATCTCTGACAAAAAGCAACTTTGGGTGGGCGCACGGAGAACCCAGGATGTGCGGCGGCGCGCCCCAGGGGAGTGGGCATTGACTGGAGACCGCTCCGGCCCATCGTCCTGCGCTCCCTTCGGCCAGTCTGGAGTGTTCTCTCCGTGGAAGCCTCCCCCCACCTTCCCCGATTCAAAGATGCAAGCCAGGTGTAGCCAGCTGTAAAAGGGGGCTCGGGGGCTTGGGGAGGGGGGCACCAGCAAGGATCGACCGGGAGAGCCGCTGCCAAACCGGGGCTGCCCGCCACACACCCCCTTTCCCAAAAACAGAGCCGTGGCCCCCCCGTCAGCTCTTGGACCAACCTCAGACACTTCCCCTTCCCCCCGCCAACCCCCCCTCCCGACGCCAGGCCTCGGCTTTTTGTTCCTTTCACTTTCTTTCACGGTTGTGCCACACACAACCACGCGTGTATGCAAGAGGGGGCCCCATTTGGAAGCTGGCGTCCCTCAACAGGAGGCAGCAGCCCAGGACAGGAAACCTCGGTTGAATGCAATTAACCAACCTGACTCCTCTCCTCCCCGCCCACCCACCCTCCACACCCCCTCGAGTCTGGTCCCTACAGGCCGGGTTCCCACTTGGAGTCTACACAACCTGGAGGCAAATCCAGAATAAACGATCCATAGACCACGACTCTAGAGGGGGTGTCACTGCACTGCAGCCTCCATCGGGGCTTTGTAGAAATAAAGTGAACTCACTGCAAACTCCTCCCCCCACAAGGAACAAGCTAGACCAGAAAGCTATTAACGACAGCTATCATTAGTACACACAGGAAGCACAAAGGAACTTTTTACGAATAAAAGATGCATAAAACACAGGGTCCTGTGACCTGCACCCGGCTTCCCTGCTGATTGTGTGCAGCCTGGGAGGCCTGGGAAGGCTGGGGATGAGGGTCAGAGGAGGACAGGGGCTCCCACTTTCTTTACGAGGAACAATAGGAACCCCACGTCTGTTCATCTTGGAACCCGGAACACCCCAAACAAAGCTGTGGGAAAACTGCGGTAGACGTGGGGGCCCGTGAATTCTTCTAGCTGTTCAGAGCTTAATTACTCCTCCTTGACCCGTGGGACCAGACACGACACCACCAAGGTTAAAATGCCCCAAACAGCGCCCAGCAGATGTGAGCGAGCTGCCAGACGCGCAAATGAGACCTGCCTCGGAGCACGATAACAAGTGACTCATACGTTGCATATCGTTGAAAAAAAATTATTTTTCTCTAATTTGCATTTGCTTCGGGGGAAAAAAAAGCCAACTAGAGTCCCTCTTCACAAGCACGAGTCTAATCCTGGAAATGCAGCCCGGCTGCTTTAAGAGAGCTGGAAGGAGGGAAAGACTGCCAGCGCTTTGGCGTTGCAGGCTTGTTTATCTTTCCGCCTTTCCTCCAAGGCGAAACTCGTTTTGCAAGCAACATTCCTACAGAAAATGGCACACGTCCTAAAAAGAGACCAATTTATAGAACTGGCACCGAAGTTCATGTATCATTCCAGAAGCATCTCCCAGCTCCCCACTAGGGAACCCAACTAGATGTAGAAGTCCACATTATAACTCAGAGAGTAGATGTGGGGGCAGGGGGGAGCGGAGGTGGACCCGTAATTTGCAGATATCCTGCAAGCTGTACACTCAGGGGCCGAAGTCACACAGAAGGGCAGGATATAGAATTAAGTCAGCTCTAAATGATCCTCCAAAGCCCGGGGGCCAGGGCTGCGGAAGCCTTCAACCTTGAGGTTGGGGGGAGTGGTGCTTACACCCAGCTTGCCCCAGGACAGCCCAGGGGCAGGCCCAGCTTCTGGACCATCCTGAGGACCATCCTGAGCCCGCCAGCTTGGACCGGCCCAGCGGGGTATTGCTGCCACCCACCAACTGTTCTCCCTCCCACCCTGGCGCCTCCCCGCAGTGCCTGGCAGAGGACCAGGAACTCAGAGAAGGCCGGGCTGTGGGCATCTCGTTGATTAAGTCACAGAGTGGGTGGCGCTGTGGGCAGACCTCAAGACAGCACCGCTGGTCCTGCAGCTGAAAGGCAAGTGCGCTCTTAAAAACCGGGAAGGCAAAGGGAGGCGGGTGATCAAAAGCCGACTTGCACCCCTCCCCACCCCCATCACCCCCCTTCGGGTCCTGAACCTACACACTTGTGTTTCCAATCCAGGAAACGGGGCCGAGGGCATAGAACACAGCGGCCGCCCGTCTCTTGAACTTGTCTGAATAACAGGGCCATTTCAGAGGAAGAACAACGGCCTTCAGAGCCTCTGCAATTTCCAGAAAGCCTTCAGTTAATACATTCTTTCCAACAGGCTTGCTTTAGGGTGGAAAGTTACTTTCCCAAATCTTAACAACCCGGTCACAAGCCACTGAGGCCCCAGGTCAACAGATCCCGGCCAAACCCCTCCAGACAGTTGACACTCATGACCCCGCAGGCCTTCTCCTGCCACCTCTGCCTAACAAGTTCCCTAATCCACAACACACCAACCAGCGCGCACGTCCACCACGATCCCAGGAGCCAGAAAGATGCGTGTCGCGGGGTGCGGGGGTGCGGGTGCCGCCGCCGGAGGGCTCTCTCGCAGCGCATCCGAGGGCTCCCGGGCCAGCAAGGGGCGGCCACCTCTGCAGCTCTCCGCGGGCCTGCACGGTGCGCGCATTGTGTGGGCGCCGAGGAGGCACAGCGCTGCTCCTGCATCAACAGCTGTCACATTATTTGCACTCGCTGGAAACAGCCTTCACACTCCCCGCTCACCACACAGTTAAAGCCGGACTAACAATCCAGTTAGAGGTCAAACCAACAGCAGCATTGTGTCTCCTTCGCACCAAGCCCAGCAGCTGGCAGGTTTCTCCGGAACAAGAGACCCCCCTCCCCCCACCCTTCCAGGCTCCAGCCAAGGCTAGCCTAGGCAGCAATGCGTGTGTCGCTGCTGATTGTTAAAGCAAGAGAACACAGCCATTTCGCGCAGAGTTCTGTGGGGTTCATCAGCTCTCTCCCAGAGTTTCCTCCTCTCAGGCCCCCTCCCCCATTTCCTCAGCTGGGAATAAAGGTTGTTCAGACTCCCAGGGTGGGTTTCTCTGCTCAGCAAAGCGTGGGTCGGCCTGCCCCGGCCAAGCCTGGGGTCCTGCAGCCCTCTCTACCGTGGTCCCAGAGGCTAGGCAGCTTGGCACTTTCTGCAGCCCAAAGCCTCGTGTTTCGGAAAACCGTCCAACTCCCTGAATCCTTCCTGGTCGCCCCACTGATCAAAATGTCTCCTTTATGATTTTTGGTTAAGTCGAACATTTCCATCATCGTCATTATTAGCGCAAATTACACGCCTAATCGGTCCTTAAATAGATTTTAATTAAATAATCATACAAGGCTCATTTTATGACTTAAGAAAGGCATTAGTTTTCCTTATAAACTTTCCACCAGGATATAGAATAATGATAGCAGACAAATACTTATTCTTTGAAAAGCACCAATAACTGATGGGCAGAGTATTGGGAAAGCAGACCCTGCTTCACACCTTCTGGAATCCAAGTGGAGACTAGACAGACCACATCTGCACAACTTTCCTCCGGAGAAGGGAGAGGGGATTTCTTCCTCCAAAGCATTACTTTTGTCTTCTCTTTGGGGCCAGGAGAAAGGAACCCCAAATGTTCCTTTTCCTTGCCCATCTGAAGAGATTTCTCCAGCTTAGAAGTCTCTTCTAGAGACCACTCCTCGCCACCCCCATCTGTTTTCCACCCCTCAGTCTGCTGAGAGCCGTGGTGGAAAGCAGGCAGGCTGTGCTTGTTAAATGCTCTGTAAAATGCTGTTAATAAAATAATAAATACAAAGGATGGAGGCTGCTGGTTCCATGGGTGTTTTGACTGGAAATGCCTTGGCACTTGTCATGTGTTTACGGGAGGGCAAACAACTCTAGGAATTACATAGTTTGGACATTTCTGTACTTCATTTATTCTTTCCTAAGTGACGTAGGCCTAGAGCTATGTCAAGTTTGCATTTGTACAGAACTGTTAAATGCCTAAGAGTTTCTCCAATTAAACCAAGTTTTAAATCAGACCCAAGGCTGGAACGTACTCTCGGCCTCGCCCCACTCCACCCCTCTGCCTCTGTGGCTGGAGAAAACAAACAGACCCTCAACAAGATCCCCTGTCCTTGCTCTCCCCACCTTCACCACCCCCACCCGCGGGGGGGCACCTAGGGCAAAGGTTAAGGTGTCTTCAGATTACAGGCAAGGCCCTGGCTACACACACTGGAAAGCACTGCAGTTGGGCGCATCCTGGGCACACTCGAACCTCTAAAATAGTGAGCTAAGATCGGGGGAAAACTGCTGGCCTGGTAAAACCCACTGTTCACAAAACAATGTCAGCAAAGACTGGAAGGCATTCTTTAGAGAGGTACCAGGGACTCATGCCTACTGAAGCTCTTTCAGCACAAAGGCTTTTAGGGGAAGAAGGGAAAAGGGGGGTGGGGGGGAGGAGAGAAAGGGAGGGCTCCTGTTTCAGAGCAGGCATCCCCAGAGAGTCAAGAACCAAGTGTAGCTTCAATCAAACGCTGACTTCCCCTCTGGGAGTCTAGTAGGAAACCTGATCACAGTAGCTTACTACCGGCCTGGATCCATACAGGTCTGGTTTTCTTCTCATGCTAGTAAATTTTTTAAAATACATATCCATAGAAAAGAAGCAATCCCTGACAGACTTTTACTGAAAACCACACTGAGACCTCATAACATCCGGACTTAATCTCTATCAGACAAACCACAGCACCTCTGGCCTCTGCAGCGGGCCAGACCCTTTCACCTCTTCCCACAAGGTCTCTCCCCTCCAGCCGCTGCTGTTCCCTCCCCCCAAAAGAATGACGGGAGGACTTGCCAAAGAGCACCTAGATACCGGTTCTGGAATCAATTCCTAACCATATAAATGATCCCACTTAGGGGGAGAAAAAAAAATCCCAGCCTTTTCATATGGATTCCTTTAAAGCCCAGAATGCAAAGAACTGTAACAAAGGGAAAGAAAGAGGAACCCACGGAGGCAGACCTGGAGGAATAGCCTCAGGAATACCCTTGGAGGGGAGCTTAACCTGCAGGTTGGTCCCCAGACACTGGCCTACGCAGGTCTTGGCGGGGGGGGGGGGGGCGGGGGCGGCGGGCATCTCAGGGGCAGCAGGGAACGGAGAAGCAACCTATAGGAATCTGACCAGTCATTCAAAGCAATTACTAATTCTCCGGGCCTACTATGTGCCAAGTATTCTTTGATCCTAAAGGTGGAAAATTATACCCAGTTTTACAAATGAAGAAACTTACTGAGGCTCAGAGGCCATAAATAACCTGTCCCCAAGGTCACACAGCTAGTAAAACTGGGCCACGGTCAAACTCAGTCCTGGAGTTGCGGAGAGGAGCCAATTATCGGTCAAATTGTGCCATCCAGAATCCCCAAGAAGTTCGGAAGGCTTCCTTAGCCCTTGTACTCCAATACAGAGTAAAAGGATAGCACTTAACACCTATGAAATTCGGTCCACAAGGAGCCCGCATCCTAGTTTCTCCTACATCCAGAAATCTCTTGGTCCATGTGAAGTCTTTTGAAATTTCTGCCAACATCCTACC
The DNA here is from genome assembly GCF_964341445.2 of Mesoplodon mirus. Classification (NCBI taxonomy): domain Eukaryota; kingdom Metazoa; phylum Chordata; class Mammalia; order Artiodactyla; family Ziphiidae; genus Mesoplodon; species Mesoplodon mirus. Next base: position 91,940,171 of record NC_138983.1, on the reverse strand, counting down.
CATCTCCCTACACTGGAACACCCTGGTGTGAGGCCAGGGATTCCCAACAAGGCTCCACTTTCCCCTCCTCCAGAAGCCCAGAACAGGCAGTGGGAGGTGGGTGCTACTCTTAGGTCTCTGGAAAAAGTGCTGACACCTGGAACTACAAGAAGGCTTGCCACACTAGTTTTGCCACATAAAGCAATCAATCAAATTATCTAGACAGAGCAAAAGCCCTTTGGAAAGACTGCCTACATCTACCTTTCCTAGGACTTTAATGAAAAACCCAAAGTGGGCTGGGGAGGCAACTGAGGGGGAAGCGGCTTGCAAGATGCTGGACCCTCCTGGACTCCTGGGGGTCCCCACAAAAAGCCAAGTCCCGAGACAAGCCGGAGGTTGGGGTTCTC